>NC_132862.1:42368918-42995168 GCF_048164855.1 Canis lupus baileyi
TGCTTCTCCCTCTGTTGTGTCTCTGCCTCTCTCTCTGTGTCTCTCATGAGTAAATAAATAAAATCTTTAAAATATATAAATATATATATATGACAACAATAGCACAAAGTGTAGTGTAAGTATACCTATACTTAGTGTACATAAAATCATGTAATATCACTTGAAAATTGACTGGGATAAGTTAAAAATATATGCTATAAACCCTGTAGCAACCACTAAAATAACAAAGAGTTATAGCTAATGAGATTTAAACATCCCTCTTCAACAATTGATAGAATGAGAGATGATCAGAAAGTGTATGTAAGATCTGAGCACTATCAAACAAGTTGACCCAATTGGCACACAGATTGGAAAGGAAGTATAATTGTCTTTATTTACAGGTAACATGATAATCTGTATAAAAATATGAAATGCTTAGGAATAAATCTGAAAAAAGATAGGTAATACATGTACATTGGAAACTGCTAATCATTGCTGAGGAAAATTAAAGAAGACTTAAATAAATAGAAACATATGCAGTATTCACGTACCAAGATCCAATATTGATTAGGTATCAATTCTTCCCAAGTTGATCTGCAGATTCATTGCAATACTTTTTTTAAATCTCATTTTTATGTAAACTCTATATTAAACATAAGGCTTATACCCTTAACCTTAAGATCAAGAGTCTCATGCGTTCCACTGATGGAACTAATCCAGCCAGGTGCCCCAGATTCATTGCAATCCCAATCAAAATCCTAGCAAGCTAATTCTAAAATTCATATGGAAATTCAAAAGACCCAATATAGCCAAAAAAGTTTACAGAAAGAAGAACGACTTATAAAACTACAACAATGGAGACTATAGTACTGGCATTAAGACAGATGAATGGATAAGTGGAGTGGAGATTCCAGAAATAGAGCTACATATTTACTGTCAATTGATTTTCTTGGCAAAGGTGAAAAGGCAATTCTTTGGAAAAAGGATAGTCTCTTCAACAAATGGTGCTGGAACATTTGGTTATCCATACACAAAAGGATAAACTTCATTCCACATCTCATACCATGTACAAAAATTAACTCAAAATGGCTCATATTTAAATGTAAACCCTAAAACTAGCAAAGCTCTAGATGGAAACAGGAGAAATTTGTGTGAACTGGGGGTAAGCAAAGATATCTTAGCCACAACATGATCCATAAAAGAACAAATGAGTAAAGTGGACTTCATTGAAGTGAGTAACTTCTGTTCTTAGAAAGGTACTATTAGAACGAAAAAACAGGCCTCAGACTGGGAGAAAATATTTGCAAATCACGTAGACATCCAGAATATATAAAGAACCCTCAAAACCCAATACAAATAATTTTAAAAGTGGGCAAAAAAACCTTGAATATATACTTCACCAAAGAAGATATGAGGATGTCAAGTCAGCACAGGAAAAGTTGCTCAACATTGTATAGACGTTAGGGAATTCAAAATCACCATGAGATGCTATTACATATCTGTTAGGATTAAATTGGCAAACTACTTTGGAAAACAGTTTTGCAGTTTCTTATAAAGGAAATGATAGGTCAGTAATGGCAGAAAGCAAGTCAGTGTTCACCCGGGGAAAGGAAAGGTCCTGGGAGGGGAGGGAAGGAGGAATTACAAAGATATAAGAGGAAACTTTAGGTGTGGTGGATATGTTCATTATGTTAATTGTGGTGATGGCTTCATAAGTTTATACATTTATCAAAGCTTATTAAATTGTACACTATATATATGTACAATTTTTTGTGTGTCAATTAATTGTCAATAAACCTGTTTTAAGAAAATCAAATGGAGTGTTTACACATGTGAAAACTAAGGTTATTTGTAGAACTCTCATACCAGCAATAAAAAGAACCCACAAAATAAGAGAATCCATTAGGTAGAAAGTAGAAACAGACTTTTAGACTTGGTTTTCAGAATTTTGAAAGTCACAGAACCATAAAACCAGTTTTTGCTTTGGCGATGATTAATTTATCCTGCTCCTTTGAAGTCAGCCAATACTTGAAATGAAGTGCCCTAAAGGTTTCTGTGTAATAATGAGATTATTTGGAAATAAGTGTAGCTTACCGGGCAAAGTGGAAGGGCAGGTTGATGGCTATATTTGGCTATGAAAGAACTAGACCCTGAGCTTTTTTGGGGGAGGTCCAAGAGCACAGTGTGAAACTCTGATGACTTGGGGCCATCCTTGAAGAGAAGCTGTGAGGACAGAGGATTTCTTTTGAGGCTGTGGAAAGTCTGGGCTAACTTCTGCTTACTCTGTCCTTATGCACACAGTGTATCTGCCAACTTACGGAGGCTCTGGCTCTTAGTGGCTATGGAGGTATAAACTTGGAATCCCAGCTGGAAAATATTATAGGCATGCTGTTCGAACAGGTGAGTGCTGTGGGGCTAGAAGAATCCTGGGCTTGCTCTTTCTCTCTTCTTTGGAGGTGATGGCTACCCTAGCCCAGGTCACAACCTCCACAAATGCAGGTATCTTTCACATGGTGACCTTAACCATACACATCTCAGGTTTCTCTGGAACAAGTAAATACCCAGATTCTGGGCACAGACTGGGATATTCTCCATGAGGTAAATTGGGTACATTCTGTGTATTTCTTGAAGGTCACAGACTTTTGTTGCTCCCCCTAATCTCTGGTTAAAGGGCAGAACGTTCAAACTACTCTATCATGCCTGTGGGAAATGTCAGGCCCTCTGTATTGCAGCCTAGAGTAGGAAGAGGACAATTGAACATTTTGTAAAAAAGTGTTACTTTCTTTATGTTTAATTTGTTTGCCACTGTCTTCTTCCCTTTGGGGCTGGGAATGTGGATTCCTGGTTCTGTTTTCCTGTCCTCCCTTATGGCTAAGCACCATCCCTTCCACGGATGCATGCGTTTGTTTCCTGATCCACACCCATGGCCCCTAGTTTCAGTCCTCCCAGATCTAATGGCCTTGGTCTCCCCACAGCTGAGTGAAACAGTCAAGGACTCAGATTCTCTCTCTGTACAGAACCACAGCCTTGCCCTGAGGTCTTTCTACAACCTGAGTAAGTTAACAGTTCTCTAAATCCAGGTATTTGTGTGGGTGGGCACTCAGGATCACAGTCCCTGGACTGGAGCAGGGACCTAGGTTCCCATAAGGGGCTTCCATCTTTCTAGACAAGATGCAAAGTAATCTGTGTGAGCTTTGCTTGAAACACAGTGAATCTCCAGGGGTATAGACATAGCTCCAGTCCCTTCACCTAAATTGGCTTCCCTTTCTCCTTCACTGATCTCCAGCTTAGAAAGGTGATCTTGTAATTTTTCAACACTGATAATCAGGAGAGGTGTGCTGACCTATGGGAGGGCCCAGGGTGGAGCAGGCGAGGAGAGATAGGGCCCAGCTCAGGGAAAGTATCTGGCCCCATGCTTGGGACATGGTAAATGCTAGACAAACGCTGACTCTCTTTTTTCCTCCTTCTTTTCTCCAACCTAAAGGACCCTAATCTATCTAGTTCATGGCATCATGATTTGCTATAAGCATGATTTACTTCTACTTACCACTTGCTACTTAAACATACCCTTGATTCCCTTGTATTTGCACCCTTCTGATAGTCCAGTTATACAACGATCAGGTGATACCCTTAATACGAAAGAACATGCAAACCAGTGATCCAGCCAAGATAGTATCAGCCCTTCAAGTTTTCATGCATGTGTTCCAGGAAGGTGAGTGGGAATTGGCCTGGTCCTGGGAATCTTCTTTCCTATGAGAGCTCTTTTTGCTAGGAGACAGTCCCATGTGGAAGTTAAAGGCACAGTTTTAAAGTTAATGCAAACTCATAGTAAACTCAATAGGTATAAATCTTGGCTTCACTTCTTATTAGCTGTGCAAACTGGGGAAGATTGCTTTTAGTCGGTACCTCTATTTTCTCACCTGAAAATAGCTCTGAAAATGGAGGTAATATTAATACCTACCTTTAGGGTTTTTAGTGAAAATTAAATGAGAAGATATACGTGAGGTGCTTAGACCAGCTCCCACTATGCAGTCAGTTTTATAATGGATTAGCCTATGATTATTATCTTGGGGAATAAGCTTCGACTCCAATCAAGTGTTTGCCAAACCTTCGCTGTGTGCTTAGCACAATGCAAGGCACTACACATTAACACTTAAATGACATGTAGTCCTTGCTCTCAAGCAGTTTGCTACTGAGTAGGGAAAATAAGGGTGTTCAGACAGTGAAACAATGCAAGAAAACATGTGAAAAGTTGTTTAAATGTGACCATAGTTATGTGTAATTGGAATATAGAGGGGGTCAATCAGGAAATGGGATGGGCTCTGTGTAGGACATGTACTCAGAGCAGGGAAAGAGATTATAATGGTGAGTTGGGAGAGGGAATTCACAAAAAGAAGAGCAGTGGTCATAGTTCTAAAGGTCGAGATTTACGGGGAGGGGGAACAGCTTGACTGGAGAGGTAGGCAGTCACAGGATGCCAGAAAGGACTGGGGCTCCTATGCCAGCTTGATGAAAATCCTGTTTTTAGGTCACTCTTTAGTCTGGTTTGAAGCAGAGGGGTGATGGAGATAATCTCTGGGGTCTCTACCTGGCCTTTGAAGACCAGGACAGTACCTGAAATTCCTCCCACCTGTCTGTCTTCTTGTGCCTCCTCAAACAACAGAGGAGGTGGGAGGAAACTGATCCCCAGTTGCATGTGTCTTTTTTCTAGTGCCCCAGACAGAGCAACTGCAGAGTGAAGTGATGCATTCAGTGATAATCATGATCCAGGAGGATCTCAAACCAGTGAGCAGAAGGGCTGAATGTTTGGGCTGGGAGGGTAATTGCTTTCTTGAGACCTTGAACTTGGGTAAAATGGTGAGGGGACAGTGGTTCGTGGATGAGGAGAGAGGTAAGGAATCCCCTGACTAACCCCCTCCTGGCCTCACACTCTCCCCATGAGTTCCATTTGGGCTTTTCAGAGCCTGAGGAGGATTTAAGAAGTGGACAGGTAGTTCCAACTTATTTGCTGAGGCTTGTCAGTGGGGACCCAAAGCTCTAAAGAATACTAATTCTGCTCCCTAAAAATTCAATTTACTTGGAGAGGGAAGACCTCAAATGTCATATCTAGGATGGGGTCTGAGAAGCCATATTTTTTACAAGCTTTGCCAGCATTGGAGGCATCAGAGACAGCTCCCAGCTCTGAATCATGTAGGACAGGGAGGAGAAGAGCAGTGGTTTAGGGTGCCAAGTGGACAATGACATCATCCCTAAAAAGTCCTAAATCTTCAGCAGGTTGGCAGAGAGACTGAGATCTTGAAGGCCAGGTCCTTAGAACTTGTGGGATTCATTCCTGGCTTTTCTATGAAGGCCAGAACTTTTCCTGAACTCTGATCTCTCCCTACCCAATCCTTCTGCCAATTTCTTATCTTAGTTATGGTGTGGGCAATATCAGTGCTTACAGTTCTTCAGGAGGATGGTAGGAACTGAAATGGGCTAGAACTTCAGACTGGAGTAGGGTGGTCAGGTTCAGTGGCTGGTGAAGAGTCACACTGGGCTTGAAGTTGGGAGATCTGAGTCCCTTGAAGATACCCCTCACCTGCTCTGGTCCTCTGCATTCTCACCTGGAACATGAAGGGCCATATTGATGTGTCTTCCTATCTCACCCCCACAGGTACAGAAGGCCCTCCTGAACTTCATTGAGATGCTGGGCCAGCATGACTACTTGGCCTTGCCCCAGGGGAACTTCATCATCAACTATGTCATCAGGCTCAGCGAGTCTGACTGCTCAGTGAGCAGGGGCCAGGCTGGGAGTGATCAGAGGATGGGAGCAAGAGAAGGGTAGGCTTGGGAGCAGAAGGGAAAGAAGAAAAGGACATGGTTGGCACAGTGGGAAGGAGCTTTGGCATCTAAAACTCTGAGTCAGTGGAGGCCTTGTACCAGAAGACTCAGCTAGCACTGGTTTCAGATTTAAATCTTTCCTTTTCTTGGGGATCCCTGGGTGGCTCAGCAGTTTGGCGCCTGCCTTTGGCCCAGGGTGTGATCCTGGAGACCTGGGATCGAGTCTCACGTCGGGGTCCCTGCATGGAGCCTGCTTCTCCCTCTGCCTGTGTCTCTGCCTCTCTCTCTCTCCCTCTCTCTATAATAAATAAATAAATAAATAAATAAATAAATAAATAAATAAATAAATCTTTAAAAAATATAGTAAATCTTTCCTTTTCTTATTCCAGAATGAAGAGGACATCCAAATTTTGTGTTCCAAAATCCTACAGATGGTACAAACAGCTAGAGTCAAAGAAGCCTCTCCATTTCCTCCTTCCCGGGCTGCCCAGATCACTACCTTGATCCCCAGATTGCATTCTTTCTGCCTGGCCCTCCTCATCCCCCACTCCGTCTAGCCCCCGTACTGTCCTTTGCATGCTCCCCACCTCCATCTGTTCCCACTCAACTGCCTGGGGCTCCTCTGAAAAGTGGCTCAGTGGAGCAGAGGATCACTGGATAGTAGACCTGGAAGCCTTAGCCTGGGTCCTGCTTGGCCAGTTTCTGGCTATAAAATCTTGAGTAATTTGCTCTCCTGTAAAACAAAACAAAACAAAACAAAACAAAACAAAACAAAACAAAACAAAACAAAACAAAACAAAACACCAGCAGGTGATTATCCACCCTGCCTCCTCTTGGCAACCTCTAAGGATTCTTGGAGACTCCTATGAGTTGTTGTATGGGTCAGAGTTGAGTCAGGGGCCGTGGGAGGAAAAGGACAGCTGTGATTTACTCTTCTTCCCAGAGACTTCCTCTCCCTCCTGGCAAACTGTGTCCTGACCACTACCATGTCTTCTGCCCCTGCAATGTTCCCTAGTGGAAGCGATTACAAGTCACACAATTCCAAATTTCAAGAAGCCCCTCTATTTGATCATATCCTTCCTGCTGTAATTTTAATTAGGACATTGGTTATGTTTTGCCAACATGAAGTAAAAAGGAAGAGAGGGTGAGAGAGAAGGGGAACTATGAATGGGATGGGATATAGGCTGTGCTCATAGGTCTCAAATGACCCTCTGGGAAAGGAAGACAAAGCCACAGGGCTGGAGAACTTACGGTGGGGGCTGATTTGGAGCTTGACGTTGAATCTCTTGCCACATCTGCCAGGTGTCCTTGCCCAAACTGATCACCTTGGCGTGCCAACCCAGCAACACCTTGGCCTTTGTGCTGCTGAGTAAGACAGCTACAAAAATGGCTCTGAGGGCCCGGTCCCGGGGCCAGGTGCCCTACCTCAGCAGCTTCCACCTGAGCCGTAAGTACACAGGTGGGGGAGACTGTGGAGGGGGCCAGTTGCCACAGGCAGGAGGGTAGAGTGGGAGGCAGGCTGAGACTCAAAGTGATAATGGGTGTGGGGAGAAGGTACAGATCTGCTGTGGGGTGGGGGTGCGGGGGGGAGGCCATGGCTATGAGCCTGGGCCAGGGTGGAAGAGGAAAGCAAAGGGTTGGGGCAGATGCTTGATGCCATTTGGCCCTTCACATGGATGAAAAGGGGATTCCTCTGGGAGGGAGCAACCCCCGACACAAATCCTTCTTGCCTTTATTCCTCGTCTTGAAACACTGGAGTAGAGATAGAAGAGCTTGGTTGTTAATTACAAAGTAATGTGTACAGAGGCATTCCTGACCCTTAGCTCTTCCTTCACCCCAGCTCTGAGCCTCACTTTGTGCTCACCCCATCCCTGACCTCCGGCTCTAGTAGGAGTCAGAGTTGGGGTGAAGAAATCTGTCTGGCACATTACTGGGGGTGGTGCTTGTGTGTTTGGAAAATAAGCATTCTTTCTTAGGGTTTAAAAGGAGGAAAGGTAGCCAATTACTTTCCCGGTGTTGAGAGTTCTGATTATAATCAATGTGAACAATAGACATTTAAAAGATGCACCTAGGATTTTCAAATATGAAAGGCTATATTCGATAAAATGTGATTACAATTTCTCAAAATAGTGGGAAATTCTTTCAAAATACAGACTAATAATAGAATGCACTCACAAGTAGTGACCATTTACCATGCTTTGGCGGGACAGTGCCCTTCTTCCCTAGTCTCTCAATTTACTTAAAACATTTTTTTTGGGAATCCCTGGGTGGCTCAGTGGCTTAGTGCCTGCCTTTGGCCCAGAGCATCATGATCCTGGAGTCCTGGGATGGAGTCCCATGTCGGGCTTCTGTGTGGAGCCTGCTTCTCCCCCTGCCTGTGTCTCTGCCTCTCTCTCTCTCTCTCTCTCCCTGTCTGTCTCTCATGAATAAATAAATAAAATCTTTAAAAAAAAACAAACATTTTTTTATTGCAGCATAGGTAACATACAATATTTTATTAGTTTCAGGTGTACAGTGTAGTGATTTGACAATTCTATACATCACTCTATGCTCACTATGATAAGTGTTGTTACCATCTGTCACCATAAGTATCATTACAGTATTGTTGACTATATTCCCTATTCTATACTTTTCATCCCCATGACTTATTTATTTTATAATTGGAAGTTTGTACCTCTTATGACCCTTCACCTATCTTGCTTATCCCTCACCTCTAGCAAGCACCTGTTGTTCTCTGTTTTTATGATTCTATTTCTATTTTTGTTTGTTCATTTGTTTTGTTTTGTAGGTTACACATATAATTGAAATCATATGGTATTTATCTTTCTTTGTCAGGCTTCTTTTACTTAGCATAACACCCTCTAGGTCCATTCATGTTGTCATAAACGGCAAGATATCATTCTTTTTTATAGTCAAATAATATTCCAGTGCCTGTGTGTGTGTGTGTGTGTGTGTGTGTGTGTGTGTGTATACACACACCACATCTTCTTTATCCATTCATCTATTGATGGACGCACAGGCTGCTTCCACCTGTTAACTATTATAAATAGTGCTGTAGGGACGCCTGGGTGGCTCAGCAGTTGGGCGTCTGCCTTTGGCTCAGGGTGTGATCCTGGAGTCCTGGGATCTAGTCCCACATCAGGCTCTCTGCGAGGAGCCTGCTTCTCCCTCTGCCTATGTCTCTGCCTCTCTGTCTGTGTATTTCTCATGAATAAATAAATAAAATCTTCAAAAAAAAAACAGTGCTAAAAAATAGTGCTGCAATAAACATAAGGGTACATTTATCTTTTCAAATTAATGTTTTTGTTTCCTTGAGTAAATACCCACTGGTGGAATTACTAGATCATATGTGATTTCTATTCTTAGGGGTTTTTTAAAAAAAGATTTTATTTATTTATTCATGAGAGACACAGAGAGAGACACAGACAGAGGAACAAGTAGACTCCCTGCAGGGAGCCTGATGTAGGACTTTATCCCCGGACCTGGGACCACAACCTGAGCCCAAGGCAGACGCTCAACCACTGAGCCAACTAGACTTCCCTATTTTTAGTTTTTTTGAGGAAACTCCGTACTGTTTTCCACAGTGGCCGCATCAGTTTGCATTTCCACCAATGGTGTATGAGCATTCCCTTTTCTCCATATTCTTGCCAATACTTGTTTTTTTTTGTCTTTGATAGTAGCCATTCTGACAGGTGTAAGGGTTGTGTGTGTGTGCATGTATTTTATACTGAAAATGGTTTGGTTTTAGGCTAAGTCATAATGTCACAATCCCTATGGTAATGGCACCAATAATCACTCTCCATTTTGCTTTTTCTCCTCCCCTGAAGAATGGATGGTGGGCTGCTGGGTGGGTTGGGGGTTGGGCATTCTGGAGCTGGCATTGACTCTGTCCTCTTCTTTTATCCTCTCTTTGACTCAGCTACCCAATTCATCTCCCCACAGAAACTCCTGACTCATCTTGTGGTAAGTGATGAATGTACAGGATGAATACTACCCATCCATCCATCCTTCCATCCATCCATCTATCCATCTATCCATCCATCCCCTAATTCCACGAATAACTGAGTACTATTCTATTCCAGGCATTGTGCTGGGTATGGAATAAAGAGTGGGGCCAAAGATCAAAGGGGCTTTGGGGAGAGGTGATCAAAGCCAAACAGCCTGGAGGAGGGAACTGGGAGCATAGTGCTGGGGCCTGAAGATAGGGCAAGGGTAAGATAGGGTAAGGGGGAAGGCCTGGCCTGTCTCCTATGTGGCCTTATTGTGATCTGTTCTCTCTTGATCTTGGACAAGTCCACATGCCTTTCTGGATCTCTGATTTTCTCAGCAAGTGTGTTCTGAGTTTCTGTGTTTACCCAGAAATTATTTTCTAGACATTATGAACACTTGGAAAGACAAGGTGTAGAACTGCCCTTGAAGTGTTCATGGTCTTAGTGCGGAAGACAAGCCTGGCCATAACTATCCATAATGCAGTGTGATAGATGTTAGAGGAATACACGGATTGCAATGGGATCTTGGAAGAGCAAGGGTCTGACTTGGTCTTCAGGAGTCAGAGAGGAGGCAACGTTTTGAGAGCATCTTGCAAAACATGTAGGACCTCACAGGTGGAAAAGAATGGGAAGGGTCTAAGCTTCAGCTCTACCATTCTATGGATTTGTTCTGATTTTCTTCCTTCTCTTTCCTTAAATCCTTTCTCTGCCTCCTGTTTACTTTTCTTGTTTCTTAGGTGCTTTCTGTGAAGCCCTATAGAGAAGGGGAGTTTGGTGTAAGCTCTCTAAGGCTACTATATGCCCTGCATCCTATCACTTCCTTGCACCCCATTATCAACTCGAGCGTGGGCCAGCTGTGGATGAAGAAGATCCCCCAGATGTTGCAGATACTGGATGGTGAGGTGTTGGCTGAAAGGTGGGAGGAATGGAGCTGGGGCAGTGGGGCACACTCCAGAAAAGATGAAGTCCCAAGGTGCAGAATGGATCTTCCTTGGGGTGAGGAGAACTGGGATCAGTCTCTGTCTTTCTGAGATGCCATTTGGATAGGTCTGCTTATTTGGACCATGTTCTGCACTGAGCAGATATGAAATACAGAGTTCTGTGACTCCAGAGGTCTCAGAACACCCCCTTCTTGTGGGCAGAAGATCAGGAAAGAGTGTGGGCTTTGGAACCAGAGAGACCCAGATTTGTATCATTACTCTAAAACCTGGCAGCTGGGTGTGTCTGACCTTTGAAAAGTCCTACTTTTCCTGGAGCCTCTGTAAAGTGGGAGAACAGTTATCTTGTAGGGTCATGATGAAAAATAAATGAGATTATGGGCATAAAGCCCCTGGAATAGCATTTAAATGTTGGTTCTTTCTCCCTAACGGGGTTTCTGGTCGGGCAGATCCTCATACTCTCTCCTTTCCTAGATCACACTGAGAAGAACCTGAATCAGGAGGAGTGGGAGGACAGGCTGCTCCAGGTGTGTACTCTAAGAGACATACCTTTCTCCATACTTGCTTTCTTTTCCCTCTTCAGGACCCTGAGGGAGAAGAGGCCCCAGACCCCCCTGAGACTGAGACATGATTGAGGGACCCCCCTACTCAAGAGACTTCTTTCTGGGTACCCTTGACTCCTGGCCTCTGCATCAGGATCTTTGACTATATCCTAAGCCTTAACTTACCCTCCACACCCTCAAAATCCTACTGTCAAGAAAGAGGAAGGGAATGGGGCCATAGCTTTGTGTCCTTGGGCAAGTCATTTAGCCTTTGCAGGCATCAGTTCCTTCATCTGGAAAAATGGAAATAATTCCTCCCAGAATTAAATAGGATAACATAGGAGAGGGAGAGCCTTGTAAACTGTAAAGGGTTTCACACATATGGTTGGCATTACCATCATTGTCACTATACTGCCATTCTCCAGCCCTGACTAACCCCCTTAGGTACTTCAGGTCTTCCCCATTTCTTGAGCTGTTTTTTCATATTTACAGACCATTTCTCCTTGTCTTTTGCTTCTTTCTGACCCACTTGCACGAGGCAGAAAAGCCTGGCCACTGTTCTCTGTGGTCCTCTTCTCCCTTCCTCTTACTCAGTTTTCAAGTCAGTCATTAGTGGCCATTGATGATGACAGCTGGCTGGAGCAACTCATCAAGGTTGTCTTGGAGAGGATAAATTATTTCAGCGATGATGAGGAGAAGGTATGTGTGTGTGTGTGTGTGTGTGTGTGTATGCAGGTGGGGCATACCATGCAGCCGGGGGTGGTTGTTGCAAGGAGGAAAATGGGAGTGAAGGGTGGTGTCGAGGAGCTTGGTGGGCAAGGAATACAGAAATGTACTTGAAGTACAGGTCTTGTGAGAAAAGCCAACACATGTTTCTGGGCCTTGGGGAATGGAGAGATGGGGAGGACAAGGAGCTGGTGGACACACAGGAACAGCAAAAATATTGATGTCTTACATTTGCTTAGAGTTTTAGATTTTATCAAGAACTTTGTCATCTGTTGTTTTAACTGAGCCTCCCAGTAATTCAGAGGTCAAATAATAGAGCTGGTACTTGGTTGCAGTGGAAAGATTATTGACAGATCAAAAAGATTGAAACAAGTTAGTCCAAAGTAATATTTGAGGGAATACCACAGATTAGGGACTGTGTGTGATGTTGGGGCTGCAGAGTTGACTGAGGAAGAGGGGCTCCTTTGCTCACAGAGCTCAAGATCTGTGCTGGTGAAAGCTTTGTTCACATCCTGGTTTTTCCTGTGCTCCTGGTGCAGTCTGGGTCGAGTGTCTTAGCCTTTGTGAGATTTCAGTTGCCTTACTCGTGCAGTGGCAAAAACAACTTCTATTTCACAGGAGAGTGGGTTAGGATAGACAAAGATATCTGTGCAAAAGACCAAGTAACCAAGAAAGCTCATTGTCCCTATTCACAGATGGAGAAACACAATCTAGAGGATTCAGAGTCTTTAGCAAATTATTGGTAAAGTTAGCACCTGAATTCAGGTTCCTTGATTTTTTATCTTGTTTTCCTGTCACTGAGCAACACTTTATTTGGGCTTTGGGATATCTCCCAGGGAAGAGGCTTTATTTTGAAGACTGATTATTAGTTCTCTAATTACTAACAAGTATTTATGAAGCACCTGCTATGTGCAAAGCTTTATAGATGGCAAAATGAAGCAAGCAGGAATTCTGATTTTATCAATTAAATTATTAAAAATATGTACTAAATGCCCACACCACAGCAGGCATGGAGTAGGCACAGAGCACTCATGTAAAAGACACTGACTCGGCCTTCAGGAAATCACTGTCTGCTTGAGTGAACAGAGGAGAGAGTGGACAATCATAGTAAGTGTGGTGTCAGGATTGGAATGTGCACTGTATGCTTAAGAGCACAGAGAAGAGCTGTTTACTTAGCCAGTGGGGGCTGGCCAGATCACTTTCTCAAAAGTGGTCTACCATCTCTGTTTCCTCAAGACTGTCCCGGTTTTAGCTCTGAAAGTCCAGCATACTAGGAAATGTCTCAGTCCTCGGCAAACTGGGAAGATCAGTCATTCTAGAGAAGAATTAATAAGTCTGGGAAGCTGAGTAATCTGCCAGCTAAGCAGTAATTTGCTAGCTAAGCAGAGAAGCAGGTGATTTAGGTTAGGTTTCATAGAAGCAGAGCCTAAGGTGGGATTCCTTGCCAAGTGATTTAGCAAGAAGGTGCTCTCAGGAGATGCTGTGATTAAGTAAAGGAAGGATGATAGGAAGAGGAGAGGCTGAGCAAGGATGTAGGGAGACCTGGATGGAAACTACACTGCAGAGTCTATCCTGCTTAAAGACAAGTAAGGGGGGGGGGCTTTTGTACCTCCCCACCCTCCACCTCTCTGCCACTGCTCCAGGCTCCCATGGTTAGTATGGGGCAGGGATAGGAGAGAGAAGAATGTAACTCTCAAGTATCTCCAGGCAAGGAGGCCTGAAAAGGCTGCCAGGTGGGCACTGCTCACAAGGGTACCTACAGCCAGGGAAGGGAAAGAAACCCCTGGTCTGGACAATGCATTTACTAGGGGAAGAAAAGGTGCCCAACCAGCAGGGGCTTCTAGGGGGAGAGTTGACACATTCATTGAACATCTGGTATACCCTGGTTTTCTACTGTGTTAGCACTGGAGCAGAGCAATGAACAGCACATACATTGCTCCTGAGCTTTATTCTCATTGTAGATAAGAGATTGGGTCAAGTTAAGAACTAACAAACACATAAACAAGATGACTAGTGATTGTGATAAAGCTTTGAACAAGAGAGGCAGGACGGTGAACTAGAGAGGAGTTTAGTTGGTTACAAAAGGCTCAACGAACTAGGGTCAGAAAGATGAGAGTGAGACAGCATTTTGAAGAACCCAAGGAAGATTCCAGACAAGGGAAACAGGAAATGCAGAAACCCTGAGGTAGGAAAGTGTTTGAGTACATAAATATGGATATTACAAGGTAGACAGGGCAAGGCATAGTAACAAGGATAAAGGTTACTGAAATTCAGAAGAGGGAGAGATAAAGATTACATAAAAATACTTTTTTGATTATGCTATTTTAATTTTAAAATTATGCAAATTTAAGGAACTGTTTCTAATGTTAATTTTTTCAAGTGAAGCTGTGTTATTAAAATTTACCTTTTATTTTTTTTAATTACTTTTTTTTTCAAGTATAACCAACATATAGTGTTATTTTAGTTTCAGGTGTACAATATAGTGATTCTATAATTCTATGCATCTCTCAGTGCTCATCAAGATAAGTTCACTCTTAAGTCCCCCCACCCACCTCCCCTCTGGCAACCATCAGTTTGTTCTCTGTATTTAAGAGTCTATATTTTGTTGGTCTCTTTTTTCTATGTTCATTTGGGTTTCATTTCTGAAATTCTGCATGTGAGTGAAATCATATGGTATTTGTTTTTCTCTATTTCACTTGGCATTATACCCTCTAGGTCCATCCATGTGGTTGCAAATGGCAAGATTTCATTCTTTTCTTTCTTTCTTTCTTTTTTTTTTTTTAAGATTTTTATTTGTTTATTCATGAGAGACAGAGAGAGAGAGAGAGAGAGAGAGAGGCAGAGACACAGGCAGAAGGAGAAGCAGTCTCCATGCAGGGAACCTGATGTGCGACTCAATTCAGGAACTCCAGTATCAGGCCCTATGCTGAAGGCAGTGCTAAACCGCTGAGCCCCCCCGGGGTTCCCAATTTCATTCTTTTCAAGGCTGCATAATACCCCATTCCACATCTTTATCCATTCATCTATCAATGGATTGGGTTGCTCCCATATCTTGGCTATTATAAATAATTCTGCAATCAACATTAGGGGGAATATATCTTTTTGAATTAGCGAATTCATTTTCTTTGGGTAAATACCACATTACAGAGTCTATCCTGCTTAAAGACAAGTGAGTAGTGGGATTGCTGGATTATAGGGTTAGTCTATCTTTAATTTTTTGACGAATGTCCATACTGTTTTCCACAGCGGTTACACCAGTTTGAATTCCGACCAACAGTGCACAAGGATTCCTTTTCCTCCCCATCCCTATAAACTCTTGTTATTTCTTGTGTTTTTGATTTTAGCATTCTGACACATGTAAGATGTGTCTCATTGTGGTTTTGATTTGCATTTCCCTGATAATTAATGATGTTGGTCATCTTTTAAAAATTTTTTTTAATTGGAGTTCAATTTGGCTGTTGGTCATATTTTCATGTGTTTACCCACCATATATATGTCTTCTTTGAAAAGATATCTATTTAGGTCCTTTGACCATTTTTAATTGGATTATTTGCTTTTTTGGTGTTGAGTTATATCAATTTTTAATATACTTTGGATATTAACTCCTTATCAAATATATCATTTGTAAATATCTTCTCCCATTCAATAGGTTACATTTTTGTTTTGTTGATGGTTTCCTTCACTGTGCAGATTTTTATTTTGGCGTGGTCCCAATAATTTAATTTTGCTTTTGTTTACCTTGCCTGAGGAGACATATCTAGAGAAATGTTTCTATGGCTGATGTCAAAGAAATTACTGCCTGTGTTTCCTTTCAGGAATTTTATGGTTCCAAATCTTACATTTATGTCTTAAATCCACTTTGAGTTTATTTCTGTGTATGGTATAAGAAAGTGGTTCAGGGGATTCCCTGGATGGCTCAGAGGTTAAGCGCCGCCTTCAGCCCAGGGCATGGTCCTGGAGTCTCAGGATCTAGTCCCACATCAGGCTCCCTTCATGGAGCCTGCTTCTCTCTCTGTCTCTCTGTGTCTCTCATGAATAAATAAATAAAAATATTTAAAAAAAAAAGAAAGTGGTTCAGTTTCATTCTTGTGCATTAGCTATCCAGTTTTCCCAACATCATTTGTTGAAAAGACTGTCTTTTTCCCATTGTATATTCTTGACTCGTTTGTCATAGATTAATTGACCATAAAAATGTGGGTTTGTTTCTGGACTCCCTATTCTGTTTTATTGGTTTATGTGCCTATTTTTGTGCCAGTACCATACTGTTTTGATCACTACAGCTTTATAGTAAAGTTTGAAATCTGGGATTGTGATACTTCCCACTTTGTTCTTTTTCAAAATTGCTTTGGCTAATTCTTTTTTTTGTTTGTCTGCTTTTTTTGTGTGTGATTCTATACAAATTTTAGGGTTGTTCTAGTTCTGTGACAAATGCTGTTAGTATTTTGATGGGGGTTGTATTAAGTTTGTAGACTACTTTGGCTAATATGGACATTTTAACAATATTGGTTCTTCGGATCCATGAGCATAGAATATCTTTGCATATTTGTGCCATTACCATGATACCAAAATTAGCTAAGGGCATTATAGAAAAAGAAAACCACAGGCCAATATCTCTGATGAACACAGATGCAAAAATGCTTAGAAAAATGTTAGCAAACAGAATCCAAAATCATTCACCATGATCAAGTGATATTTATTCCAGGGATGCAAGGGTGGTTCAATATTCACAAATCCATCAACATGATGTTTCACATTAATAAGAGAAAGGATAAAAACCATACAATCATCTCAATAGATGCAGACAAAGCATTTGACAAAGTACAACATCCATTCATGATAAAAACTCTCAAAGTAAATTTAGAAAGAACATATTTCAACATAAGACAAACCATATATGATATATGATGGCTAACATCATACTCAATGGTGAAAAACTGAGAGCTTTTCCCCTAAAACCAAAAACAAGGATATCCACTCTCACCGCTTTTATTCAACGTAGTGCTGGAAGTCCTAGCCACAGCAATCAGACAAGAAAAAGAAATGAAAGCCATCCAAGTGGGCAAGGAAGAAGCAAAACTTTCATTATTTGCAGATGACATGATCTTATGTATAGAAAATCCTAAAGACTCCACCAAAACATTTACTTGAACTGACAAATGAATTCAGTAAAGGATACAGAATTAATATACAGAAATATGTGGCATTTCTTTTCACTTAATGAAACATCAGAAAGAGAAATTAAGAAAATAATCTTGGGATCCCTGGGTGGCGCAGCTGTTTAGCGCCTGCCTTTGGCCCGGGGCGCGATCCTGGAGACCCGGGATCAAATCCCACGTCGGGCTCCCGGTGCATGGAGCCTGCTTCTCCCTCTGCCTGTGTCTCTGACTCTCTCTCTCTCTCTCTCACTGTGTGCCTATCATAAATAAATAAAGAAAATTAAAAAAAAAGAAAATAATCTCACTTACAATTGCAAGAAAAATAAAATACCTAGGAATAAATTTAACCAAGGAGGTGAAAGATCTGTTCTCTGAAAGCTATAAAACACTGATGTAAGGAACTTATTTCCTAGCTAGAAATGAGAAATATGGGGATCAGAGTGAGTTCCTAAAGGGATGATCCATATCCTAAAAGGCTGAGAAATTAGAAATACAGCTTTCTCTTACCTCTAGCTTCAGGGATGCAATGGTGGTTCCTTTGCCTACTGAGCCCATGCTCTGTAGGATTACTGCCTTATCCGGATTTTCCCAGAGAATAGGAGGTCCAGTGTGGAGGATGGGGCAGTGAGGAAGGTGCTGGCTGAAGTTTCAAACAAGTTTGGGAAATGGCTATCCCCCAAGCTACCTTAACTCCATTCCAAGCTATGCATGACCCTGCACTTTCACTTCTCCTAGGCTTTTCTATATAAATTCTTTGGATTCACCCTGCGGACCTCAAGGAATATGAAACTGATAAAGATGATGATCTCTTCCATCCTACAAACTGTCCACGAAGAGCTGCAGGAGAGGGAGGTGAAGTGGAAGAACTGGCAAAGGAGAAACATTTTTCCTTTAAGACACAGGATGACAAAGTAGTTAAAAGCTGAGACCTGGCAAGCTAGACAATCTGGGTTGGAATTCCAGCTCTGCCACTTTTAGTGTGCCCTTGGACAAGTTATTTATTATTATTATTTTATGTTTTGAATCATTTTAGGAAGTTGCAGTCATGATGCACATTTACCCCTAAATACTTTAGGGTATACTGCCTAAAAATAATGATATTCTCTTACATAATCAGAACACAGTGGTCAAAATTAGGACATGAATATTGCTATTGTACTATTATCTAATTTATAGACCTAATCAGAAAATGGCCAAATGCCCTACCATTGTTTTTTTACAGCAAAAGAAAAACATTTTTTTCCCTCTGGTGTGGGATCTAATTTAGAATCAAATAATGCATTTAGTTATCATTTATCTTTAATATATTCTTTAAAGGTTTTATTTATTTATTCATGAGAGACACAGAGAGAGGCAGAGACACAGGCAGAGGGAGGAAAAGCAGGCTCCATGCAGGGACCCGGATGTAGGACTCAATACCGGAACTCCAGGATCACGACCTGAGCTGAAGGCAGACGCTCAACAGCTGAGCCACCCAGGCTATCTTTAATATTTTTAATCTGGAACAGTTCCTCAGTTTTTATTTTTCACGATCATGACATTTAAAACTGTATGGACCATTTATTTTGTAGAATGTAGCTCATTTTTGGTTTGTCTCATATTTCCTCATGATTAGGCTTAGATGATGTATTTTTGGTGGGAATACCATGGAATCTGTGTTATAGGATGACTTTCAGGATTAAAAATGTAAAAGCTCCTAGAACAATGCCTGGCACACAAGCACTCTCTATGTGTTGCTTACTGATAGAATTGGTGCCCATGCTCTCAGGCATCACCTCTTCAATACCCCTTCCCTCCCAGATTCTCAGAGCATCCATCACCATCATGACTACCAAGCCCAAGATGCAAACAGAATCATTGAGGAGACAGACATGTATAGGAAGAAAATAGCTGACTACACAAAATAGCCTTACTAAAGGCAACATGAGTGGTCACAGACACATAAAGTGGCTGCGTGTGGTGGTAGGGACTTGGGCTAGTTGGATCTAGATTAGGAGAAGGAGGGAAGTGGGCATTCCCACATGACATGATATCCCAAGACAAGACTCAGGAGCAAGAACTTAATTAGACTGTTTCCAGTGAGAGCTATAGAATCCCCAAGCTTCCCTTGCTCTTGGCACCCACTCAGTCATCTGTCCCCATGACAGCATTTTTCATTTAGTTGTCCTTCCACTACGTCCCACAAGACACATGCAGGAACTCCTTCCTTTCTCTCTCCCCAACTCTAGACAGGACACCTTTCCACCTGCCCATTTTAGTCGGTTACTGCTGTTTCCTGTTCTCCTGGGTTAGAAATATTGGCATTGTCTTCTCTCTTCCATTTCCTCTGATCATCCATCCAGTTCTGTTGATAATATGCCTTGGATTTGCTCTTCCCTTCTGTTCCCTCCTCACAACCCTTCTCTGAATTACTAGTGCCTATAAGTATTCTTTATCCTGCAGTGTTCCATATGATAATCCTAAAATTTTGCAAATCTGTGACTCTAGGATAATTTGCTTTTCCCCCATGCATTAGGCACCAAAGAAACCTCTACTGAATTCATAGGTTAATTCATATACATATGAGGGCCCACAGTTCACAAACATTATGGGGGATGGTTCTCCTCTGGTCCATGATACTTAGAAGGGCTTTTCTGGGTGTTGTTAATTAGTATGAAAAATACAAGAATCAGACTCTTGAATTTTGACAAGCCCTGTGTGTCTTTATTGATCTATCTTTTAGAGGTTGTTTTTTTTTTTTTTTTAATCATAAATGTGCTCTTTAATCCCCATCCTCTAATTCCCCTATCCCCCTACCTACCTCCTCTCTGGTAGCCATCAATTTTTTTTCTCTATAATTAAGGGTCTGTTTCTTGTAATTTGCTTCTAGAATTACTTCTTGCAAGGATGGTTTGTTCTCCATCTGGATTTATGTAGTTCAAGTCAGGGGAACCAAATTTTCCTTCCATTTCTTTTCTTTCTTTTTTCTCTCCCCTCCTCTCTCTAAATCCCTGGTTCTGGGAGAGCACAAAGAGTGCCTGTCTAACCCTTAGCTGTGGCAAGAGGTTGAAGCTATCCCCATTACAGGGCATTGCTGTGGCGCTCAGTATCGTGTCCATGAAACATCTGAAGATAGTCCTGGACCAACTGCAAGTATATAGTGCTGTCCTCACTGACAAGGACTCATCATTCATCCTCAAACTAATGAAGGTGATGGCATTCCTGGGAGCTCTGCCAGCCTCCCACACAAAACCTTCTGAGGCATCCCCATTTCCCTAGACTCCCCACTTCTCTGAGGCCTGTGACTCACCTATAGATGCTTCTATTACCCTCTGACCAACTGTGGGGAAATTGCATCCTCTTCTCCATTTTCCACACTCCCTTATGCCCAAGCTTCAGGCCCTTGTATCACCAGCTGTACCACCTTTCTCCCAGCTGTTCACCATTCCACAACCTTGTCTTCCCTTCTGTGCCATCTAGCCAATCCATTTCCCCATCAGGCAAGGAGGATAAGATGAAGAGAAGGCAAGTTTTCCATTCCTCCTACAGGAACATCAGCGAAGGGAATGGGGGCTGGTCTGTAACATCATCTACTTAAGCTACAGCAAGATTATTTTAGAGAGCAAGGGAGACATCTTCACACATTTAGATGGCATCCTGGCCATGGTCCTGCAACACTACCACAACTGCATTATGGAAAAGGTATTTCATGCTTTCTTTACTTCTCCAGTGTCCCATCCCTGCCTTCTTTACCCTTCCCCTCCAAGAAAATGATGCCTGGCCTTGAATGGAACTAGGGAGTGGAGCTATTACAATTACTTCAGGGGAGGTAAGAGGGAGCCCCTAAATATCTTTCCTGCCTTTGCCATTTGTCCAGAGCATGTGCCGTGAGGGTAGGATAAGAAGTCTTTCCCATTCCCTGTTCATTTATCATCCAACTAGATATCTTTCAGGAGAACTTACTGAGTAAAAAGACAATAACTTGAGAGATAAGGAAGCTAGCTATATCTATCCTAATTTAAGAGTAAATATGAGATGGGAGCTCCAGAAACAGGTTATTAAGAGGGATGCCCCTTCCCCCATAAAGACACCACAGAGGGAAGATGCAGGATCTCAGCCTAGGGGAGGCTATAGATGCCTTAGCTTCTCATCTCCCAGATTTTTTGTGTAGGTAGTTTTCCCTTGCCCCAGGATCATTCCTACCTTGGAAATCTCTGAGCATACTGGTTGGTTCAGGATAAGAACCTGAAACTGGAGTACCTGGATGCCCTGACCAAGCTAACAAACATCCTGAGCAGCCACCCCATGGCCTTTCAATTCAAGTTCCCTCAGAAACTAGAAATTGTAACCTTCATGATGGTAAGTACAACTTAGGAGGATGGAGGTGGAAATGCACAGAGGAGGGAGGATGGGTCTTCATGGAACTTCCATTGGCAATGCTCCTAGGCTTGGCCTGGAAAATAAAAGTCCAGATTTACCAGTGTCTTTTTCTACCTAATTTTCCCTTTCCCATCCTCAAAGTAGCTGTGAGTATTGTGGGGAAGGTATGGTGGGGAATAGGAGAGAAGTGCTGTCCCTCAGAGTCTTTGGAAGTCCCTGAAAATTCTAGGTTCCGGTTTCTTGTGAATACAACCTGGGTTGGGAGGAGGGGGAGGAAGGCAAGAAAAAACGTGTTCACCTGTTGGTCTCTGGGGTGGGGATTGGATGGGTGTGTTACAGGAGTTAATCAGGGAGGAGCCGTTGAATTCCATCTCTAGCTCCATTAGGCTGAAGGCAATGAACATCATTATTGACTTCAGGTAACAATGTTAGCCACTCTGTCTTCCTCGCTCTGGCTAAATATCAGTTATTTATTCCCTGATCTGTCCCTACCTCTTATTTTCTGCTTCTGCTTCTAGTAAGTCCAGGTCGTAGTAGACATCTACTGGACAGTGTCTGCCCCTTTTTTTAGCCGAGGTTTTTTGGGTGGGATTTTTGGAGCACCTGGCAGAGACTGCTTCTCCCATCTGCACAGACATTTACTCTTGCTTCTGGTCCAGGCTTTCTTCTGCTTTCAGGGCTGTCCCTGACTAAACACTTCCATATCTATCACTGAGCATCTCCCCGTTCCCTCAAAATATTTGGGGAACCAAAAAGTGATATATCATCCCAAAATATCAGTACCCTTTTGTAGTAGTTCCTCTTTCCCTTTGTCCCTTTCTTTCCATCTTCCTGGTATTTTTATTTTTTAAATATTTAAGAAAGAGAGAGAGCACAAGTAGGGGGAGCAGCAGAGGGAGAGGGAGAAGCAAGCTCCCCATGGAGCAGGGAGCCCGATGTATGGCCAATCTCAGGACCCTGGGATCATGACCTGAGCTGAAGGCAGATGCTTAACCAACTGAGCCATCCAGCTGCCCCTCCCTGGCATTTTAAAACTTTTCTTACTGTTAACTCCTTTTCTTCTTTTGTTACTTTTTCTTCTGGTAATTTCTTATTATCACCTGTCCCTCTGTCTCCACCATCTCTCTCTGCCCTTCCTCAGCTGTTTTTCCTGGCCATTGATGTCTGGTTACATGTTTGCTACTTCTTCTTGGATCTTAGGAAGCTCCATCCCCTTATGGAGTTGGAAGAAAGAACAGAGCTACTCCGAACATGCTATAAGAGTGTGCTCTGCCTGCCATCCACAGAAGTTTTACAGAAGGAGGCATCCAGTTTGCAGGAGGCCCAGGCCACTGTGGTAATTAACTCTTTGATGTTTGTCTCATTTTATTCAGCTTTTATTTTTGAGAGGATGAGAAGTATAGGTTTGGTGGTTACATGTAAGGCTCTTCCACCTTATTTGCTAAAAACATAATCATTCAAAGAAGTTACTAGATTTTAAAGTCTGAACACTACTCACGAGATGTACTTCCTTCTTGAGAGTACTCACTGATTACGACTGTCACCACTTTACTATTCTGGCCCAGAGGTGGACACTCAATTCTTTCATTTTTAACTGTTGTACAATTGAGACCAGATTGGAAGGTTCAAACGTGATTTTCCTAAAGGTCCATGGGTAAATAAGTTCAGAGCATTCCAGGTGCAAGAAAGGTGAATCCACTTTCCAGAGGGCCTGCAGTGTTTCCTTAAGAGATGGAAGAGGAATTCACTTTTCTAATTTGCACTTGCATGTTTACTTCCTAGGAATTCTTTCATGTTCTCTGTTTACTCCTTTACCTTGATTGGTCTTGTTTTATTGATGCCACAACTCTTGATTTTTTTTTTGAGGATATTAATAAGAATATTTAAAAATAGAAGTTCATATTTACTGAATTAATTTAGTTTTCTTTAGGGTCAGTTGATCTGTTTAGTTATTCGGGCCTTTTCATCAGCTGTCTGGTGGTCCTTCTTTGTTAGTTCACATTTATTTATGTTATGAAGGTAGGACTGGTACATAAAAAGAAAGCTGAGGTGGATTTACTCTGCTTGTATTCCCATGAGGCCTTCCTCAGTATAGGCCTTCCTCAGTATAGGTATGGTTAAGGAAGGAAGGTATTATGACAGGATTTGCCCATGTTTGGGGCAAGCTGGGAACTACCAGTCCACTAGCACAAACTGCACATCAGGCAGACATTTGTGCTCTGCTGAAAGCAACAGAGGAATATGTTCAAGTTAATAGTGGAGAAAATAGCACTTGAAATGTTAGGGGGAGACTTGCGGAGCAGAATTTCTCAAGGAAGCTTTCTAGGAGAGCTAGAGCACTGAGCTAAGTTTAGAAGCATAGATGTGGTTGACATCTCAGCAACTCTTTGAGTTCTCTCTTCTCCCCTCAGGATTTGTTCAGGGAGACCCTGCAATCTCTACTAAGGCTAATGGAGACACTTATTGTTGAGATGCCCTCTCGGATCCAGCACTGCTTAGAGGTCAGTGGGAAGGAGCCCCTGAAATTGGTGTATTGGTTTCCTAAGGCTGCCATAATAAAGTACCACAATTGAGTGGTTTCAAACAACAGAAATAATATTCTCATACGGTGGTAAAGTCTGTTAGTTCCAAATCAAGGTATCAGCAGGGTTGGTTCCTACTGGTGGCTCTGAAGGAGAATCTGTTCCATACATCTCTCTTAGCCTCTTCCTGGCAGCCCATGGTGTCCCTTGATTTATAGTATGTATAGTACCCATTCCATGTATGAGTGAGATCATATGGCATTTGTCTTTGACTTATTTTGCTTAGTATTATATGCTCTAGATCCATCCATGTTGTTATAATAGCAAGATTTCATTCTTTTTTTTTTTACAGGTGAATAATACTTCACTGTGTGCATGTGTGTATGCGTATATGTGTGTGTGTGTATCTCATATCTTCTTTATTCATTCATCTAACGGTAGACACTCATGCTGCTTCCTTAATTTGGCTATTGTAAATAATGCTGCAATAAATATATGGTGCATATAATCTTTCAAATTAGTGTTTTTGTATTTTGGGGGTAAATACCCAGTAGTGTGATTACTGGATCATAGGATAGTTCTATTTTTAATTTTCTGAGGAAACATCATACTGTTTTCCATAGTGGCTGCACCAGTTTGCATTCCCACCAACTGTACGCAAGAATTCCCTTTGCTCTACATCCTCACCAACACTTGTGTCCTGTATTTTTTATTTTAGTCATTCTGACAGGTGTGAGGTGATATCTCGTTGTAGTTTTAATTTGCATTTCTCTGATGACGAGTGATGTTGAGCATCTTTTCATGTGTCTTTTAGCCATCTGCATGATTTCAAATATGTCTTCTCATTTTTAATTGGATTAGTTGTTTGTGTGTGTGTGTGTGAAGTTGTAGAAGTTCTTTATAAATCTTGGATACTAACCTTTTATGGGATATATCATTTGCATATATCTTTTCTCATTCCACAAGTTGCCTTTTAGTTTTGTTAATTGTTTCTTTTGCTGTGCAGAAGCTTGGTTTTTGTTTTGCTTTGTTGATGTAATCCCAATAGTTTAATTCTGCTTTTGTTTCCCTTGCCTCAGAAGACATATCTAGAAAAATATTGGTACAGCTGATATCAGAGAGATTACTGCTTGTGGCTCTCTCTTAGGATTTTTATGGTTTCAGGTCTCACATTTAGGTCCTTAATCCATTTGAATTTATTTTTGTATATGGTGTAAGAAAGTGGTCCAGTTTCATTCTTTTGCATGTAGCTGTCAGTTTTCCCAACACCATTTGTCGAAAAGACTATCTTTTCCCCATTGCATATTCTTGCCTCCTTTGTCAAAGATTAATTGCTGTATAATTATGGGTTTATTTCTGGGTTTTCTATTCTGTTCTATTGATCTATATGGCTTTTTTGTGTGCCAGTACTATGTTGTTTTGATAACTACAGCTTTGCAGTATAATTCCAGCTTTGAAATCTGGAATTACAATACTTCAGTCTTTTTCTTTTTCAAGCTTGCTTTGGCTTCTTGGGGTCTTTTGTGGTATGGATTTGTATGGATACAAATTTTAGGATTCTTGTTTTAGTCCTGTGACAAATGCTGCTGACATTTTGATAGGGATTGCATTAAATCTTTAGATTACTTTGGGTAGTATGGACATTTTAACAATATTGGTTCTTCCGATCCATGAGCATGGAATATTTTTCCATTTGTCTGTGTTATTCCAATTTCTTTCATCAGTGTTTTATAGTTTTCAGAGTTCAATTCTTTCATCTCTTTGGTTAAGTTTATTTCTAGGTATTTTATTATTTTTGGTGCAATTATAAATTAAACTGTTTTCTTAATTTCTCTTTCTTTTTTAAAAAAAGATTTTATTTATTTATTCTTGAAAGAGAGAGAGAGTCAGAGACACAGAGGGAGAAGGAGGCTCCATTCTGGGAACCTGATGTGGGACTTGATCCCAGGTATCCAGGATCATACCCTGGGCTGAAGGCGGCGCTAAACTGCTGAGCCACCCGGGCTGCCCATTAATTTCTCTTTCTGATGCTTTGTTATTAGTGTATAGAAATGCAACTGATTTCTGTACATTGATTTTTATATCCTGCAATCACACTGAATGCATTTATTAATTCTAGCAGTTTTCTTTTTTGGCAAAGTCTTTTGGGTTTTCTATATATGGTATCATGTCATCTGCAAATAGTGAAAGCTTTACTTCTTCCTTACTGACCTTTTATTCCTTTTTCTTGTCTGATAGCTGTGACTATGACTTCCAGTAATATGTTGAGTAAAAGTAGTGAGAGTGAACATAAGTATGTTCCTGAGCTTAAGGGAAAAGCTCTCATTATTTTTCACCATTGAGTATGATATTAGGTGTGGGTTTTTCATATATGGTCTTTATTATATTGACATACGTTCTCTCTAAATCTCCTTTGTGGAGGTTTTTTTTTTTTTTTATGATGAATGGATGTTGAACTTTGTCAAATGCTTTGTCTGCATCTATTGAAATGATCATATGGTTTTTATCCTTTTTCTTATTGATGTGATGTATCATGTTGATTAATTTTCAAATATTGAACCACCCCTGTATCCCAGAAATAAATCCCATTTGATCATGGTGAATGATTTTTTAAATGTATTGTTTGATTCAGTTTGCTAATATATGTTGAAGATCTTTACATCTATGTTCAGAGATATTGGCCTGTAGTTCTCTCTCTCTCTCTCTCTCTCTCTCTCTGTAGTGTCCTTATCTGGTTTTGGTATCAGGGTAATGCTGGCTTCATGGAATCAGTTTGAAAGTTTTCCTCCCTCTTCTATTTTTTGGAATAGTTTCTTTAAATGTTTGGTAGAATTCACCTGTGAAGCCATCTGGTCCTGGACTTTCATTTCTTGGGAGTTTTTTTTTTTTTATTACTGGTTCAATATCATTCCTGGTAATTGGTCTGTTCAAATTTTTTATTTCTTCCTGATTCAGTTTTGGGAGGTTATATGGAATATAACTTCTAGGAATTTATCCATTTCTTCTAGGTTGTCCAATTTGTTAGCATATAATGTTTCATAGTATTTTTTATAATCCTTTGTATTTCTGTGGTGTTGGTTGTTATTTCTCCTCTTTCATTTCTGATTTTGTTTGAGTCCCCTTTCTTTAAAAACTTTTTTAACCAAAAAAAAAAAAAAAGTTTTTATTTTGATGAGTCTGGTTAAAAGTTTATCAGTTTTATTGATCTCGTCAAAAGCTAACCCCTAGTTTCATTGATCTGTTCTATTGTCTTTTGTTTCTATTTCATTTATTTCTGCTCTAATCTTTATCATTTCCTTCCCTATACTGGTTTGGGGTTTTGTTTGTTATTCTTTTTCTAGCTGGTTTAGGTCATTTATTTTAGATTTTTCTTGCTTCTTGAGGTAGGTCTGTATTGCTATAAATTTCCTTCTTAGAATAGCTTTTGCTGCATCTCAGAGATTCTGGACCATTGTGTTTTCATTTTCATTTCTGTTTTCTGATTTCTTCTTTGATTTCTTGGTTGACCCATTCATTGTTTAGTAGCATGTTATTTAACCACCATGTATTTGTGCTCTTTCCAGATTTTATCTTGAGGTTGATTTTGATTTCTAGTTTCATAGTATTGTGGTCAGAAAAGATGAATGGTATGACTGCAATCTTTTTTTAATTTGTTGAGACTTGTTTTGTGGCCTAATGTTATCTATTCTGGGGAAGGTTTCATGTACACTTGAAAAGAATGTGTATTCTGGTGTTTTAGGATAAAATGTTCTGAATATGTCTGTCAAACCCATCTGGTCCAATATGTCATTCAAAGCCACTGTTTCCTTGTTGATTTTGGGTTTGGGTGATGTGTTCATTGATGTAAGTGGGATGTTAAAGTCCCTTACTATTACTGTATTTCTAGTGATTACTTCCTCTATCTGTTTTACATATTTTGGTGCTCCCATGCCGGGTGCATAAATGTTACAATTGTTATATCCTCTTGTTGGATTGTCCTCTTTATGATTATGTAGTGTCCTTCCTTGGCCTCTTGTTACAGTCTTTGTTTTAAAGTCTATTTTGTGCAATATAAGTATTGCTACTCTGGCTTTCTTTTCACACCAATTTGCATGATAAATGTTTCTCCATTCTTTCACTTTCAATCTGTATGTGTCTTTAGGTCTGAAATGAGTCTCCTATAGGCAGCATATAGATGAATCTTGTTTGTTTGTTTTTTTAAGATTTTATTCATTCATTCATTCATTCATTCATTCATGAGAGGCAGAGACACAGGCAGAGGGAGAAGCAGGCTCCATGCAGGGAGCCCGATGCGGGACTCGATCCAGGGTCTCCAGGATCATGCCCTGGGCCAAAGGCGGCGCTAAACTGCTGAGCCACCCAGGTAGCGCGGGTCTTGTTTTTTAACCATTCCATCACCCTATGCTTTGATTGTAGAATTTAGTCCATTTACATTCAAAGGAATTATTGATCATTATGTACTTATTGTCATTTTGTTACTTGTTTTATGGTTGTTTTTGTGGTTCTTCTCTGTTCTTTTCTTCTTTTGCTTTCTTCTCACAATAAGTTGGCTTTTTTTCATGATATACTTGGATTTATTTTTCCTTATTTTTGCATATCTATTACTGGTTTTTGATTTGTGGTTACCATTAGGTTTGTATATAACATCTTCTGCATATAGCAGTCTATATTGAGGGTTGCAAAAGTTTGAACCCATTCTTTACTCCTCTCCTCCATCATATTTTAGGTATATGATGTCATACTTTATATTCTTTTATTTTGTGAGTCCCTTGACTGATTTTTACAGACATACTTTTTCCCCCTCAGATACATTTATTTTTACTGCTTTTGTGTTTCCTACTTTTCTTGCTCTTCTATGTGGTCTTTCCTTTTCTACTTAAAGACTCTCCTTTAACATTTCTTGTTGGGCTGGTTTAGGGATCATGAATTCATTTAACTTTTATTTGTCTATCTCTTTTTCTCTTTCTGAATGTTAGCCTTGCTGTATAGAGTATTCTTGGCTGCAGATTTTTTCCTTTCAGCATTTTGAATCTATCATACCACTCTCTTCTGGCCTGCAAAGTTTCTGCTAAAAAAATCTGCTGATAGCCTTATGATATTTCCCTTATATGTAATGTTTCTGTTGCTGTTTTAAAAATTCTCTCTTTATCACTACTTTTGCCATTTTAACTACTATGTATCTTGGTGCAGATGTCCTTGGGTTGATTTAATTGAGGGATCTCTGTGCCTCCTAAATCTGGATTTCTGTTTCCTTCCTCAGATTTGGTAAAATTTCAGCTATTATTTAGTTAAAGAAATGTTCTGCCTCTTTTTCTCTCTCTTCTCCTTCTGAGATCATTATAATGCACATGTTATTACACTGGATGTTATCACAGAGTTCCCTTAGTCTGTTTTCATTGTGTATAATTTTTTTTCTTTCACCAGCTTATCATGATTACTTTTCATTACTCTGTCCTCCAGGTCACTGATTCGTTCTTCTGTTTCCTCTACCTGCTATTTATTCCATCTAGTGTATTTTTTTATTTCATCTATTGTGTTTTCATCTCTAAATAATTATTTTTTGTTAAGGGTCTCACTGATAATCTCCACTCTTTTCTCAAGTCTAGTGAGTATCTTTATGAACATTACTTGAAATTCTCTATCAGGCATATTACTTATCTCCATTTCACTTGGATCTCTTGCTGTGATTATTTCCTGCTCTTTCATTTGGGACATATCTGTCTCCTCATTTTGTATAACTTGCTATGTCTGTTTCTGTGTGTTAGGAAAGTCAACTATGTCCTCTGCTCTTGAATATAATGGCCTTATGAAGAAGAGGTCCTATAGTGCCCTGCAGTGCAGCATCACCTATTCACCAGAACCTGGTGCTTCAGAGGCATCTTCTGTGTGTAATGTGTGCACCCTGCTGTTCTGGCTAAGTTGCTTTTGCCTTCAATCCAGTCCTCTGTAATGGCAGATGGGCATTTGCCTGTTGTGGGCAGGGTTTAGTCCCTGTGTGGTTAATACACCAGTCTGAGGCCACCTGGGGCTTGGTTGAATCAAACCAAGCATTTGCACTTGTTTATTGGGCTGTCTTTTTAAGAGCACCCTCTCAGCTCTACCAAAGCCAAGCCTACTAATGTTTAAATTCCAGGTTTTAAGTCCACTGATTGTAAGAACTGAGGAAATGTGGCCCCTCTGGTTTTCAAAGCCAAATGTTACAGGGATTTGTCCTCCCTGTGTGGGCTCCCTAATGTGATAGTCTGTTTCTCTCCCCTCTCTGTGCCCATGAATCCCTCCTTCCCAAGGACAGTCCCCCAGGTCATTTAGTTCCTACTTCTTTCCCCCTCCTACTCTCTTTGATGTGGCCTCTTCTCTACATCTAGTTGTGGAGTTTGTTCTGCCAGGCTTTCAGTCATTTTCTGGGTTATTTACACTGATGTGAGTGTTATCTAGTTGTATCTGTGAGATGAGGTGAGCCATATTCCCAGCAGTCCTCTAAAATACATTCTAGGAAGAAGCATATCTTCTTCTAAGCACATTCCTTTAGCTGCCTCTTATACATTTTAGGATGTTGTAGTTTCAGTATTATTCAGTTCAGAATATTTGGTAATTTTTCTTGTGACTTCCTCTTTGGCCAATGGATTATTTACAAGTGTGTTGTTTAATTTCCAGATGTTAAAAAAAATAATTTCCAGATGTTTGGAAAATTTTCTATTCTCTTATAGTCATTGATTTCTGGTTGAATTCCTTGATGGTCAAAGAACATACTTTTTTATGATTTCAGGTTTTTTTTAGATAGGAAACTTTTTTTCCCCCTAGAAACATCTTGCTTATTTATTACCTAACTAATACCACAAGAACCAGTAATTTGAGTTGACATATTGTGAAGTACAGATCAGGCCCCAGAGCTCAATCATATGCACTGTTAAACCTTGCTAATTATACATTTATGTAATAAGGTCATTCATGCAAGATGTATTCTTTAGAATGTATTCTGTTGGAGCTCTGGAGAAGTATATTATGGAAACACCTGTTAGGAGCCATAAAATTGCTTAAGAATACCTGGCATTCACTTAGCTTCTTCCATTTTGGTATTGTTAGTGCATTACACATAAATCAAAATAGGTCTACTTCATTTTAGTGTAAATTCCCCTCTCCATTCCACCACATAGAGTTTTTGTTTGCAATCCTGCAGCATAGCTATAGACTAATTTTATAGTATTTAGCAATTCAAAGATATTAAGAAATATCAATTTGTTTAATAAGTTTGAAAGGCGAAGTATTCTTTTTATTATATCCCACAGTGTCTGTCTCCTTTGAAATTTCCAAATGGTGCTCCTCTGATTAGAACATAGTATTTCTGGGAGGCTGATATCAGGGTTTTTTTTTTGAAGTTTTTATTTAAATTCCAGTTAGTTAACATACAGTGTAGTATCAGTTTCAGGTGTACAATGTAGTGATTCAACACTTTCATGTGACACCCACTGCTCATCACAGCAAGTGCATTCCTAAATCCTCATCACCTATTTTACTCATTCCCTTCCTTCCTCCCCTCCAGTAGTCATCAGTGTGTTTCTTGGTTTGTCTCCCTCTCTCTTTTCCCCTCTTTGTCATTGGTTTTGTTTTATAAATTCCACATAAAAAAATTAAATTTTAAAAATTCCACATATGAGTGAAATTATATGGTATTTGTCTTTTTTGACTGACTTATTTCACTTAGCCTAATACTCCCTAGCTCCATTCATGTTGTTGCAAATGGAAAGATTTCATTTATAATAGAAAGAATAAAAAGGATATGATCATCTCAATAGACACATAAAAAGCATATGACAAAGTACAACATCCATTCATGTTAAAAACTCTCAACATAGTAGGATTAGAGAGAACATATCTCACCATATAATAGGCCATATATGAAAACCCACAGCTAAAATACTCAATGGTGAAAAACTGAGAGCTTTTTCCCTAAGGGCAGGAACAAGACAAGGATATCCATTCTCACTACATTTATTCAACATAGTATTGGAAGTCCTAGCTATAGCAATCAGAAAGGAAAAAATAATAATAAAAGGCATCCAAACTGGTAAGAAAGAAGTAAAGCTTTTACTATTTGCAGATGACATGATATTATAAATAGAAAACTCTAAAGATCCTACCAACAAACCCCTACTAGAATGAATGAATGAATGAATGAATTCAGTAAAGTACAGGATGCAAAATTAATAAGCAGAAATCTGTTGCATTTTTATAGACTAATAATGAAGTAGGAGAAAGAGAAATTAAGGAAACAATCTCATTTACAATTGTAGCAAAAATAATAAAATACCTAGGAATCAACTTAATCAAGGAAGTAAAAACTATAAAACATTGATGAAAGAAAGTAATTTCATTTCTTGATGTCATTAAACATTCCAACACTCCAACTGATTGGTTTGTCTCTTAATTCTCTTGATCTATAGATTGCCTTTCCAACAGTTTTTTTCCTTGAAATGTATTTGATGATGAAATTTAGTTATTTGTTCTTTAAATTTTCCACATTCTGGATTGTGCTGATTACATACTTTTGGGGCTACTCAACAAATTCCTCTGTCCAAATCTTTTCTATAAATTGCTAGATCTAGAATCTGTTAGATTTTAATTCTAAGTATTAGACCTAGATCATGAATCCAATCAATTTTTGGCAAGATTACTTCACAAGCAGCCATGTCTTCTTCCACCAAGAGACACACGATGTCTGGTTGTCTCCTTGTGGTGTTCAGAGCTCTTGATGATCACTGCTTAGATTCATTAATGCATTAGTAGCTGAAAACTAATGATATTCTTTTTTAAAAAGACCTTGTTATTGCGATATGACTTGCTAAACTAAAGTATACAAATCTTAGGTGTATACTTAGACACATTTTTACATATGTGTACATCTACATAAATACCATTAAATCAGGATATACAACATTTTCAATACTCCAAAAGTTCCTCTTTCACTGAATAACCACTGATAACCAGTATTCTGACTTCTATCACCATGGATTAGTTTAGCTTGTTCTTAAACTTCACATACATGAAATTTTATAGTATGTACTTTTCTGTGTCTGTATTATTTCACTTCAATATTTTATCTGTGAGATTCACCCATGTAGTTACATGAAGCATCAGATCATTTTTATTGCTATATAGTATTCCATTGAATGAATATACCTCTACTTATTTTTGCAAAATTGTGACACTGTAATTCTGTCATTCCTTATTCATTTTTACCTGGAATTCTTCTATAAAGAGAAGTTTCCTTTATAAGCTATTTGGTTACTTTGAAGTATAACTCACATAAGGACAAACTAAATGCTGGATCATCTCCTTTTATCATTTGTCAAAGTAATGAAGTATTTCCCAGGATTCTTCAAAGATGACTAGTGAGGGGGAGTGCCTGGGTGGCTCAGTCAGTTAAGTGTCTGCCTTTGGCTCAGGTCATGATCCCAGGGTCCTGGGATTGAGCCCCACATCAGGCTTCTCCCTCTTCCTCTGCTGCTCCCCCTGCCTGTGCTTTCTCTCTCTCTCACTGTCAAATAAATAAATAAAATCTGGGGGGAAAAAGATAACTAGTGAGGATTATTTCTCTAGTATCATTTGAATTTAACATGAGTTTTGAAATGCTTTGTAGGTTTTTTTTCAATTACAACTATTATTCTTATTGATGCTTAAATTGTCTCATCTTTGGTCAATGGGAGCCTCTTCAGGTTGGCTCCTGAATCCCTCTAACATGACTCCCATAGTCTTCCATAGCTTCCTTGCTCTCCAGTACAATACTGTGTATATTTCTTGTCTTAGTCCTGAACAAACTGTCCAAGGAGCAATGATTCCTCTTAGTGAAAAATGGTCTTTAGAGACCATAGTCTTGGCACTGGGAGATATCATTGGAGTCTGGCTGCAAGGAAGGCTTGCAGACCTCCCACTAGAAAACCTCATATCTTCAGGAAGAATGTGTTTTCTTATCGATGCAGCATTAGTATCCTTTTCCATGGGTTGTAGATTTTTTTATCTGCTGCTCTTCTTTGTTTCCAATTACAAATTGCTGTTTAGTCCCATCATTGTCAGATTGATTACTGTAGATTGATATATAGCAATGCATCTTTGGATCAGTGGTATTTAGGGCCCATAATTTACCAATGTTGAGACCCTTACACATTGCATTTCAAATAGGAATTATCCATAATTATATTTCTCAAGCATATTTGTATATAATTGAGCCAGGAATCTGTGAATACAGTGATTCTTTTTTGTTATCACCAAGTTCTCTTTCTATTGAAGCATGGGAAAACATTAGTAGGGGAACACTGAGGTGGGTTGACCCTTTGAAATGAATTATAGTCAATATAATTTGAGAGCCACTGCTTTAATTTGAAAGAAGGAGGTACTAATTGAGGATGTTTCTAGCACCTAGATAAGGCAAAATTGGAGGCTGGGGGAATGAAGGCTTCTGATGTCAGAGCCATATATAACCTGTCTGTAGACAAAAGAAGTCCTATCCTCAGAAGTTTTGTCTTGATCCTTTGCAGAAGTCAGGTTTGGGTTACATGTCTATCCTCCGGAATACTTCTGAGCAGACCCCTTACCTCATTCTGTTCTTCCTTTAGCTTCTGGACACATGGCTGAATTCCCAGAAGGACAATGAGAGGGAACGGGCCATGTGGTGTGCTGCCCGTATTCTTGGCTTCACTGCAAAAATGAACAACTTTGGAGTGAGTAGGAGCCTGCCCTGGAGCCTGGGCCCTCATCCCTACCCTTACCCCAAACTTCACATATTACCTAGCCTCAATTACTCATCCTTCTCCTCTATTTCCTCACTCCATCCTCTATTTTTCTCTTGTGAATCCCATATTCTCTCTTTTCTCCCTTGGTCTTTTTCCCTACTCACCAATTCAATTCCATTTCGCTTGGTTCAGTTGGATTCCACCCATCTCATCAAGCAGTTACTGAACACTCACTTTGCGTCAGGCACCATGGTAGGTGTTACAGTGGATATATGACCAAGGCAGTTTCCCGTCTTCATGGATCTTTACAGTCCACTGGGGAGAGAGGCATGCATAGAACAAACATAAGTAGAAGGTGATAATGAATGTACAAGCCAAATGTAGTAGGAATAAAAGATCAAAACAGAAATGAAGTACAAGTAGAGAGGAAGCTTCATAGAGGAGGGGACATTTGAGCTAGGCTTGAAGAATGAGTGCAGTGCCGAGAGGTAAACAAGAGGGACAGTGTAAAGTCATTCCAAAACTATGATTCCACAAGTTTTTTAATAGCTACAACTCACCTGTCTAATTCCATTCCCATTAACCTCACCTAGTCTCACCTCTCATATCTATCATGCATCCCCTCCTCCTCTCTTCTTGTTTTATCTCAGCCTAAGGGAGTGGCTGGGATAACTTGTGACTTCCAGCTGTCCTCCCCAGATGGATATCGAGTTCAGTCGGTTGGGGCGTTTAGTAAGGCTGTTGGCTCTACGCTGCCAGGACCCAGTGGACAACATTTGCTTCCTGTCTGCGCAGGCTGTCTACAGCCTCTACTGTATCCTCCTGCTGCAAAAACGTAGGGAGAATCTCTTATTTTCACTTCTGCTCCAGCCTCCCACCTAGGTTTGGTCATTCCCTCATACGCTGTCCTGGAAGAGTGAGAGCTAAGAAGTTATCTAAGTACCTAACTTCCAATGAGGAACCTGCCCCTAGACCTCTGCGTATGTTCCTGGGACAAAACAGCTACTCTGAAAACAGTTCTTTTAAATTAGTTTCTCCTCCTCTGGCTGAGCCCTATAGTCTGATCTCACTCTGTCTCTGCTCTAAGGCAGGCAACGTGGGGTTCCTTTGGCATTAGCTCTCACCATTCCTTATCTTACTCCCCATTTTTCTACTCGCTTCCCCATGGGATATACATCTCCCCAAGCTGACTTAGTTCAGTGGGTGGTTTGGGTTGGGCATATGGGAAAGTGGGCAACCTAAGACCTCTTCTGAGTGTCTGAGGGGTGGCGTCGGATGTTTTTGTTTCAGAGATGGGAAGGAAAAAACAGGGCTTATGGGAAGAAGAAGGCAAGAATGAAGTCTATAGCGCCAACGTGTTCTATAACAACACCTTTGAGATTGCCAAGGTGAGAGGGCAGGGCCAGAGACAAAGTGGGAAGAGACTAGGCCTCCTTGTGTAGATTCAGCCCATGCTTCAAAGATATGTTACTAAGGATCTTGGTCTCAGCCCTTCTGTCCCAGCACTCTGCCTCTGCAGCCTCTGACCTGCGAGCCCCTCAGTGCATCTGAGGTCAGTATTTTCTCCCTCCCAACCCCAAAGATTCTGTTCCCAGTGAAAGGGTCCTTTTGGAGCTAGGCAGACAGCACAGGCCTAAGACCAAAGGACATCACATTCCCAAGAGAGGCTCTCCCCACATACCCTAACCAGGAAGGATGGCACAGGCTATCTCAAGCAGAAGCCCCCATGTGCAGGCAGCTTGACACCACACTATTGTAGGCATTTGCAGAGTACTTCACCAAGATGCAGCTCACCACCCTGGTGCTGACAGCCATGGAGGGCCTGACTGACAGCAGGGCCAAGGTGTCTCTGGCAGCAGCCCAGCTGATGAGTGCTGTCATGAAAGAGCGGGGCCGAGACATGATAAAGGTAATGTGGTGCTGTAGTGGGAGCTCTGCCCTGCACACCAGGAGCCTGGGCTCTCTCCTGGCTCTATTCACAACCAGCTGAAGAGTCTTGGGAAGTCCCTCTCCTATGAAGGCTTTCATTCACTCATTTCTAAAACGCAGGCTTGGGCTAGATTTTCTCTGTGATCCCAATGATCTCTGACACTTGTAATCAATCCTAAGCTCAGAACAGCAGTGCCTTCTATGGGGGGAGGGGGGCTGGTTCCTCAGTTAACAACCACCACAAGCAGAAGTGTAAGCAGCTGTGGGACCTCATAGCCAAAGCCCAAGGAAGCATTGTAGGGGGGGCTTCAACCTGATTCCCGGGGGGTGTCAAGGGACTTAGATTTCTGTGAAGGGTAAGGCTATGGATTGCAAGCCAGCAACCTCATGAAATGACTAACCTCTGAGTAAATTTTCTTTCAAGATAGATGTTATCCACATTTCCCACTTCACTGAAAAATTCTTTTAAATGAGGCCACATAGGGTAATTCTTTGGGGTGGCCACCACCCTTTTTATGTGTTGCATGGGTTCTCCAGACCTTCCTCTCTCTGAATCCCCTGATGCCCATTGCCTTCACTCATTTATGTGACTTGCCTGGTTTAGATACCAGAAATGAAAGGCCTTTTCTGAGGGTGTCCTTGAGGTATTACAACAAAATGGATTTCCCAGAGACCCATATATCAGTAATCTGAGGGCCAGATGAGAGTCCTATGGTACCCTCACATCCAATGCCAACCGTTTCTGCATTTTCTTGGGTTGAAAGTTGATCTCAGTGGGTAGAGGAAGCCCTGAAGTGTCTCCAGGGCTTTTGCCTTCCTTCCTAGAGTCTCTTGTGTCTCTCAAGTAACCTCGGAATGACTCTGAACTTTGGGCTATGGGCAGGCCTTTGTTAGAGTGAGCCTTGGTGAGTTTCAGGGGTTTCTTTTGTGACCTCTGCTGGTCTGGCCTCTGGCACCCTAGAATTCTGCCTTAAGAGAATCACTGGCAGGATTACAAGTAGCCCCTTGAGTCTGGGAGGTTGGCAGATAGGGAAGGGAAGGGAAGGGAAGGGAAGGGAAGGGAAGGGAAGGGAAGGGAAGGAAGCAAGGGGATAATCACTGGGACTCTTGTGGCTCTTCCCTGTAGATTGAGGAAGTTGTGGAGGGGATTCTGGAACGGCTCAACTCACAACTGGAGCCCAACACAAAGGAGGAGACTGTGCGGGCCATGTGCTTGCTGGCCGGCAACAACACTCACACTGTCGTGCCTATGCTGCTCAACAAGACCCTGCCTTGGGATAGGTACCTCTCCTATGGCCTGGGAACACTTTTTCCAGCCCAGTAAACCCTTCCCTCTCTCAGCCCAAGCCCAACACAAAAATCACTGCACAGGGATGCTTTCTCTTGGACACCAATCAAACTTCACCTCTGTGTTCTCTGGTCAAGTCTAGACCCTGAGAACTGGCCCTTCATAGGCACAAGACCAGACTAGTCCTAGGAGCTTAGTCATCAGAGCCCATGACATAGCTGTCCTTGGGTCCTGCAGAACCAATCTGGCCCTGTGGAAGGCATTTGGCAACCAGCGAGAGACCACAATCAGTGTCCTGCAGCTGCTCATTGGCATCCTAGAAAGACTCCACTCCAAAGAGGAAACTAAGGAGATGGCCTTCCAGCCGGTGGCGGTCAGCATGAGCTGGGATGGGGGTGGGTGGGTAGGACTTACTCTTCTGGGACTTGGGTGTAGAGTTGAAGGTCAAGGGCTATAGAGTGGGAGCAGGTCTTAGAGAGGAGCAATCACTGATACTGTACATTCGAAGGGTGCCTGGGTGGCTCAGTCAGTTGAGCGTCTGGCTCTTGATTTCAGTTCAGGTCCTGGTCTCAGGGTCATGAGATTGAGCCCCACGTTGGGCTCTGCACTCTGCAGGGACTCTGCTTGGGATTCTCTCTCTCCCTCCCCCTCAGCCCCTCCTCCTGCTCATGCTCATTCTCTCTCTCTCTCTCTCACTCAAATAAATAGATAAATCTTTTTAAAAAATGCTATACTTTTGATTTGCACTTTAACCCTTTTTTCCACCTGTATACCTAAGAACTACATGATGTAGAGAGAACAGGGGTTGATCCCATTTTATGGACAAGGAAACTGATGTTTAGAGCTAAGCAACTTTCTCTGTCTCCTGATTCTAGGGCTTGCATTCCTTTTTTCCAGGACCTGGGGTATGGCATGAGGGTTGGAGGCAGAAGAGGTTTGGTTGCTAGGAGTGGACAAAGTAGTCCCCAAATCATTTTCTGCTAAAAAGTTAGAGTTGCTTTCCATTCTGTTTTTGATGTCAGGTGAGTGAAGAGAAAGCAGATTGCATGTGTGCAATCTCATTTCCCTAAGGAAGAGTGGTGGGCTTTCAGTCTTTGCGTGCTTCTTACAAGCCTGAGTCAGAGTGAGCTGTGCCCTTTGGGCAGTAATGGGGAAGGCAGGGTAGGACTCAGTGTATGGCCCATGGGACTATCTTATGTCTTCCCCCACTGTCTCCCAGGTGACATGTGCTTTGTATGAGATGCTGTCAGGGTCCCTGTGCCAGGAAGCTGTCCAGGAGCTCTACCCTCGGCTTTTGCTGGCTATACTGTGTCATCTCTACTGGGTGATTGAGCAAAATGTCCCTCAGAAGATGGTGGTCTACAGCAAGGAGGGGGGCCCAGGTAGCAAGAGCAAGCCCTTTGACCCCACTAGGTAAGCCTAACCCCCTCATGATGTACAGCTGAGACTAGCCAATTCCAGAGGCCCCTGGATGACCCATGTGCTAGAATATTCTCACATATTTTCAAGCTTTTCATTTCTCTTCTTGCATGCATGCTTCGGCTGATTCACGTTCATAACTGCACATGAAGAGATTCAAGTAGATTGTAGGTGGCAGGGTAAGCCCACATCTATATCAGTCTTTCCATGCAGTTGTGGCCGTTTGAGTCTCATTGACCTCTTGCTTGGCTTTGTCACTAGCTCTTGAACATGTCACAGCTGGGATTCCATTTTCTTTTCTTGAAAAGGGATTGGACTCCTAAATGTGTGGTTATCGTACTTTTTTTTTTTTTTTTTTAAACCTCAGGACATTCTATTTAAATGGAATCTTACGGGGACGCCTTGGTGGCTAGGTGGTTGAGTGTCTGCCTTTGACTCAGGGTGTGATCCCAGAGTCCCAGGATCAAGTCCCACATCAGGCTTCCTGCATGGAGCCTGCTTCTCCCTCTGCCTATGTCTCTGCCTCTCTCTCTCTCTCTCTCTCTCTGTGTCTCTCATGAATAAATAATCTTTTCAAACAAACAAACAAACAAATAAATAAATGGAATCTTACATAAAACAAAAAGAAAACTAATAAGCAGAGACATTCTGATTAGATGGGTGCAGAGGTGAAGAGATATCCTAACCCCATTCTGTGCCCCCAAAAGCATATATGGAAAACTGCAGCACTGAGATCCCTCTATAGTCTTTTTCATAGGACTCTGTGGTTGGATGAGGGCCAGGGTTGAAGGATTGGATGGGTAACTGGAAATGGGCTTCTTCACAGATCCATGGATTTTTGTCAGCAGGAAAGCAGAACACAGTTACCAGAGCAGGTAACTGTCTCCTGGCTTCCCAGCGCAGGATGCAAATGAGGGCATAATGCATTGTCCATCCTTTTGTCCCTTTCTTTTCACAAACCCAATGGTGGTGACCTTCAGTTGTGCCCTGGAGGTAGTGAAGTTGGTGTTCTCAGCGGCTGCATATGATGGAGTGGTGGTCTATGGAGATCAGCATTGTTGCTGGGACCTTCTGTCCTGCCCCAGATTTTACTACATAGGGATCATGGACCTGACAAGGTGAGGCTATTTCCCCAGTAACCTTGGCACCACTCTAGTCCCCTTGCCCCAGTTTCCCAAGTCCCAGCCTTCAGCTGTCCCTTCCCCACCTCTCAGCCCCCTGGTCTCCTGATTCCTCAGCCCTTGTGTCTTCCCTGTTTCATGCACACTGGCCCTTGCCACCTCCACCCCAGCAACTCTTGGCTTCCTGTGTTCCACCCCAGTGGCATTGTGAAGACCTGTGAACCTGCCATCCTGCACCGAATCCTCAACCTTGTCAGAAGCCTCCTCTATAGCTCCAGCTATCATTGGAAAATCCTGGCCAGGGCCTTCTATGCACAGGTAAAGCCTGGGGAAAGGTCCACAGCCTGAACCATTCATTTCCTGGGCTGAGGAACATTTAACAGAAATGTTAACTAGCCCCCAAAAGAGGAAAGAATAAGACTAAGCCATTTAAAGTGGGGTTCCCTTCTCTGGCACTTCAAGTGCCTGGTTAAAGGAGGCAGGAAAGCCTGAGAAGGGGGCCAGTAACTCAACCTCCAGAATGATCCATGGATCCTAGCATCTGATTCAAAATTCTAACCTTATCAGCATTATCCCCTATCCTTCTATTAGGATATCATCTCTTCTTACCTTAGTCTCCACTCCAGGTGTACAGATCTGCCACTGTTTTCAACTGCACATACTCCTTACCTGAGTATGGGACCTGAGGGAGGGCAGAGGAGGGTACTGGGTACTCATAACGTTTTCCCCATCCATAGCTGTAGTCTCCTTATACCCACAGCTCCTCTGGCACCGATCAGTGGCTCAGACTCTGGGGCAAGACTTGTTGGTCAATCTAATCAAGTGGGTCAAAGAGCCCAACCTCATTATGAAGGAAGTTGGGCTTCGTGGAATCAGTAACCTGGCACTGCACCCGGGACAAGTAAGAGTGGGGAGGAGCAAATGGGAATCAAATGTTAGTCCCTGAAGCATTTAATTTACCTTCCTTGGGACTCTTGGTTACCTTGGGTTTAGCATGTTCCCCAACCTCTCATTCTACAGCAGCAGAACATCTAGTTTGTAGACTTATACAGACTGGCCATCAGGCCTTCCAAACCCCATGAGCACCAGCCTTCTACTCCCCGGGCACATCCAGCCCCTGGATTGCACATTTCTGTTTCTTAGCCACCCTCTGTTTTCTCAAAGCCTTGTCCCCAGAGTGTTGCATGATCTCCAGGTGGTGAGTGATATCTGCCTTCTTCCAAACAGGCAGAATCTCTGAAGGGCCAGGTTCCATTCTTGAAAGACTTGCTGAAGAATGAGGCACGAGTGACAGTGCAGGCAGTAAAGAGCCTACGGAACATCATCTGTCATGGGAAGGGAGAGGACATCAAGGTGGTCTTTTGCAGCATCTCCAAGCAACTTTGTCCACTCATCAATGATGTATGGGCCTAACTCCCTAGGATCAGTTGGGAACAGTATGGGCTGAGGCTGAAGAGGAATCTTGGAAACTGAGTGGAGGGTACTGGGGCAGGGCTCTGGGACTACAGTGGAAGGCTGGAGTCCTGGAGGGGCAGCATAAAGGAGACTTGGCTACTTGAAGCCATGTATAGGATTGTCCCCAGTGCATTCCCTATTACAGACAGATCTAGAACACACTCATCTACCTACTCTCTCACCAGGAGCCACTGAAGGAAAAAAAATGACACACTGCTATGACAGCAGCACGTCTTCACTGCAGAAGAGTGGGGAGACAACTCACAACTCTACCCTGCTCTCAGACAACATAGGGACCCCAGCATGCTAGCAACCTTGTCAAAAGGCTCAGGAATCTCAACTGCCTAGAGCAATACCAATCCACTCCACGTCTTAGCCTCCCTACAGATCATAGAATTTTAGAGCTAAAAGAGACTTGACAGCAGACACGCATGCTTTCAATGCCCCTGTTCTGGCTTCTATAAGTCTTTAATTTTTGAATCTTGGATTTGAATTAGTTTTGTATTGGCCTCATATTCTGTGAGCCTGGACACTCTACGATGGCAGGGTCAATGTCTAACTCATGTATGTTTTTTATTTTTTTAATAAAGATTTTATTTATTTATTTATTTGAGGGGGGGAGGGGCAGAGGGAGAAAAAGAAAGAGAATATTAAGCAGACTCCTCTCTGAGCACCCAGCTGGACTCAGGTTCAACTGAGTCCTGATCCCAACCCTGATTGAGATCATGGCCTGAGCCAAAATCAAGAGTCAGATGCTTAACTGACTGAGCCACCCAGGTGCTCCCTAATTCATCTATTTTTACGTGTTTTAAAATTCACCATGTATACTTAACAAAGCCTAAAGAAATATCTTTATCCTCCACCCAAACAATATAAGGACCTTAGAATGCTTTAACTCTGGAGCACCTGGGTGGCTCAATCCATTGAGCATCTAACTCTTGGTTTTAGCTCCAGTCATGATTTCAGGGTTGTGGGATCATGCCCTATGTCTGACTCCATGCTCAGTGGGGAGTCGGCTTGAGATTCTCTCTCTTTCTCTGCTCTTCCCCCTACTCCTATGCTCTCTCTCTCAAATAAATAAATAAATACATCTTAAAAAAAATGATTTAACTCTAATGACACCCTCCCATATTATAGGTTAACATTGTCTAGGATTTTAGTTCCACAGTTTCTTAAAATCCCCAGATTTGGTCTTTATGTCATTATTATCAGCATCATCCTTTTTATTGTTTTATACAGTCAATACTTATTTTGATTTACCCATATGTGTACAAATGTCTTTACCTTCCTTTCTTCTCACAGCTCACTCCTCTATTTCAGATTCATTTTATTTTGTTCTTCCTTTGTGGTTTCTTCTACAAGGGTTTGTTAATAGGAAATACTCTCAATCTTTGTCTGGAAATGCCTTTATTTTGTCTCACATATGTCTTTAGCTTTGAGTAGTTTAGGAGGTGTTGGCATGGATTACCTTGGGTTTAGCCTGGTTGGGGTTCACTGAATTTCTTGAAATCTCTGTGTCTATGTCTTTCACCAAACTTGGAAAGTTTTTAATCATTATTTCTTCCAAGTTTTTTCAGCACTGTACTTTACTCCTTTTCTTTTAGGAATCTTATGATACAAATGTTTAGGCATTTATTGTTGTCCCATAGCTCCCAAGATTTTGTTCATTTTCAATCATTTTTTTCTTTTTTCTTTTTTTTTGTTCAGACTGGATACTTTTTGTAGCTATGCCTTCAAGTTCACTGTCTCTTTCCTCTGACATCTGTTTTGCCAACAAATGTACCCAGTATTGTATTTCTCAGTTCTAATGTTTCTTTTTTTTAAAATTTTTATTTATTTATGATAGTCACACACACACAGAGAGAGAGAGAGAGAGAGAGAGAGAGAGGCAGAGACATAGGCAGAGGGAGAAGCAGGTTCCATGCACCGGGAGCCTGACGTGGGATTCGATCCCAGGTCTCCAGGATCGTGCCCTGGGCCAAAGGCAGGCGCTAAACCGCTGCGCCACCCAGGGATCCCAGTTCTAATGTTTCTTTTTGATATATTGTTTCTTGATGGAAATTTTTATTTCTGTATTTATTTCAAGAGTATTCATTGTTACTTTTTTGAGCTTTGGGTCTTTACATGCTGAGTAATTTTAGACTGTATCATGACATTATGAATATTAAGTTATATGACTCTGGGTATCACTTAAATCCTATGGAGAATGTTGATATTATTGTGTTAGCAGGCAATTGACCTGTTTAACTTCAGGCTGCAAGTTCTGACTAGCCTTCTGCTTGTGTGGGCTGTGATTTCACTGTCAGTTTTGAACTCACAGTCTTTGCTATTCTGAGTTTGTGCCACCCAGTGGCCAAGCCTAGGATCTGAACCATTGTCTCTTCTATAGTTCAGTTTTCAAAGTCCATGGTATGTGGAGTGAGCACAGGAGTTCATAAACAACTTTACAGGGTCACTTCCCCTAGCTCCTCCCTCTCTGTGACTTCCTTGGTTTTATAGTTCTTTGGGCTCCCTTTTACCAGTTGTCTTGGGAAAAAAAGCTGGTATTTTAGTTACTCTGCAATGTCAGGCACTTCTGTGAACTGTGCCCACAATGGGGCCAAGTGGCATGAGGGCAGAGGAAATGAAGCAGTGGGTATTTGTCCATCCTCATGGGCCCTCAGCTCCATCAAATGGAGAGTAAGGTTCCCCTCCCTCAGAGTTTTGGCTTCCACAGACTCCCATGGGCTTGTTTTGGAACTGTGATATGAGAGAATAGAGGGAAGAAAAAGAGATGAGGGATTTCCTCACTCTCTTTTAGCATTTTGATTTCTCTTTCTGGCTCTTTGAGCATTAAGTAGAAGGCTTCTCAGGACGCCTGGGTGGTTCAGTGGTTGAGGCATCTGCCTTCGCCTTGGGTGTGATCCTGGGGTCCTGGGATCGAGTCCCACATCGAGTCTCATGTCGGGCTCCCTGCATGGAGCCTGATTCTCTCTCTGCCTGTGTCTCTGCCTCTCTCTGTGTCTCTCATGAATAAATAAAATAAAAAGTAGAAGTCTTCTCTTGGAGCTGTCTGTCTGTTGTGCTTGCTTCTCTGCTTCTGGTTGCCTTGTAGGCAGGCTAGGGAGACCAGCAGTTATGAACAGATGTGACCCTAGGTTATTGAGACCAGTGGCATTTGCCTTCCTGCACAGTAACTGGAGTGTCAGCAGCCTCTTTATCTTCGGCCTCTGGGGATCTCTTACTTTCTAAAAGCTCAGCTATGCATTAAAAAAAGTATCTTGTATATTTTATCTAGCATTTAAAGGTATTTATAGTGGTAAGATTGTCGGGCTATCTTTTCTTGCTATATTTCCATATTGCTAGAATGTAAAGTTGATTCATCAAGAAATAGGAAATTGTCATCATCTACACAATGACAACCTGGCAGAATGAAAGGAACACTGACCCAAATGAAGGCCATAGGATCTGGGTTCCCGGTACTGCTTTACCTCTCATTTAGTCATGGGAACTTGTATTTCTTGTATTATTTTTTGTATAATTTTATTTTTTGTATAATTTTATAATTTCTTGTATAATTTTCTTGTATTATTTTGTTGGTATATCTTTTTTTCTCTCTCCTTTCTGTTCTATTCTTTGGAACTTCTTTAGATTTTTTTTTTTTAAAGGTTTTATTTATTCATTCATGAAAGACGTAGAGAAAGAAGAGAGACATAGGCAGAGGGTGAAGCAGGCTCCACGCAGGGAGCCTGATGTAGGACTCGATCCAGGGACTCCAGGATCACGCCCTGGCCCAAAGGCGGATGCTCAACCGCTGAGCCACCCAGGCGTCCCTGGAACTTCTTTAGATTTATTCTCTGTGTTTCTTAATTTTTCTTTTCTATTTCCCATCTCTTTGTCTACCTTGGAAGAATTCTGGGCTGAATCTCCTCTTACTTTAGATGTGGTTATTCTCTTATTCAGTCCACCTATTGAATTTTTATTTAATTCTTTTTTTTTTAAAGATTTTATTTATTTATTCACGAGAAACACTGAGAGAGAGAGAGAGGCAGAGACACAGGCAGAGGGAGAAGCAGGCTCCATCCATGTAGGGAGCCTGATGTGGGACTTGATCCTGGGTCTCCAGGATCACGCCCTGAGCTGAAGGCGGTGCTAAACCTCTGAGCCACCCAGGCTGCCCCTAATTTTTTTTTATTTTTATTTTTATTTTATGAAGCAGGTCCCCTTTATTTTTTTCTTCTGGTTGAGAGTATGATATCTGAATATCTATTAGAATATTCTATAAGGACACTGCTTTACCTTTGCCTCTATTTATTTGTTTACTTATTTATTTATAATTTCAAAGTTTAGATTTCCAAGCACTTTTCAAAAATGTCCTCAATAACTTTTTTTTACATGATCTTCCTGAGGATCCAATTATACTTTCCCTAAAGTTTTGTTTTGATTATATTAATTGTGCCCTTGGAGGTTGCAGGGTTATTTTGTTTGTTTCTCTTGTGGCACTGATTTTCCTAAATGTTCAGTGAGTCTTGGCAGCGGGTTCCGGAAATTTTGCATACCAGCTCTTCACTGGCCCTCTGTGAAAGTAATTCCTGACTTCAGTAACTGTGGGGAAACAGCCAGAGATAGATGGACAGTTGGATGTGCCAATAGCCTGTCATTCAACTACAGGGCACCTTGCTCTTCCTGGGTCTTGCCAGACACCCAGGGCACCATCTTATCTCACTGGTCTAGATAGCACACTCCCTGCTCTATTGGGGTGATATGTTCCCCTACTGCTTGTTATTTAGTAAGGAGGATATTGGGAGGGCTGAGTGCAAGGAGAAGGTGGAAGGAGTTGAACTACAGCCCTGCTGTTGGTTTCCCAGCATCCCCTTCAGCTCCTTGTATTCACAGCTGTTAAGCTTGGAACATTCCCAGAACATGTTCACCTTCTCCAGCAGTCTATTCTTGCCCACACTTTAGGCTGTAGTTTCAACTTTTTAAAAAAATATATTTTATTTATTTATTTGAGAGAGAGAGAGAACAGTGGGGAGCGGCAGAAAGAGAAGGAGAAGTAGGTTCCCTGCTAAGCAGGGAGCCTAATGCTGGGCTCAATCCCAGGACCCTGGGATCATGATCTGAGCCCAAGGCAGATGCTTAACCAACTGAGCCACCCAGGCATCCCTGTGGTTCTAACTTTAATTCTAATCCTGCATGCTCTTTGTCTTTCAGGGATACTCTAGTTTTCTCTGGTGGGGGGATACCATCTACTTCAGACCCATTGGATTTAAAAAATATATATTTCTACTATTTCTTTCAGGGATTTGGGGCAGGAAGGGATAACTGAAGCAATAGTCAATCATTGATCTTGAGCTAATCTGCCTGTGATAATTTTTAGTTAAAAGTACTAATACATTGAATCATGTCTCCATTTGGTTATTATGTTCACTGTGCAAAAAGTAAGAATGTATACATCCAATTTGTTAAATTGCTTCCCAAATCCTAAAATTTCAGCAACTATCTATGTCTCTGTTATTTGTTATTATGCCTAGCTCATGATAGCTACTCAGTAAACATTTGTTCAATTAATATATAATATACTTTTTATGATCATTGTTAATTAATACAAACTAATATAAATTAAGCAATTTTATTCACAGCATAATGAGGATGTGGATAAAATAACTAGATGTATTTTTTAAAATCTGGCATTCCTGAGCTAAATCCTTAGGAGTGAATTAAGTTAGAAGCTGTAGGTATGGTCCAGAGCAGATCTGAAGCTATAGTCTTGATTTCCCTAGCTCTGTGCCTTAATGAAGGGACTTGTTAGCTCTGGGGCTCTAAAGAGAATCACTCAGATACACAAACCATGTTGCCTTTACATTATGAAACACAATGGTGTTAGTGTACTTTGGACATGGAAGTGAGATGTGGGAGTATGGAAGCCAGGCCAGGCAGGGCCAGAGGGAAACCACAGCTGCCTCAGCTCCATTTTGCTCTTCATGGCAGGAGAGGGACCAGGTGAAGATCTCGGCCACCTCTGCCCTGAGCCACATGTTGCGTCACATTGACAAATTCAAGCCTAGACTCACCACCCGAAGAGAGATCTACACTTTTCTAGTCCCGCTGCTACTTAGCATTCAGGATAACAACACTGAAGTAGTCAAGGTACTGGTGACCTCTGTGCTACCAACCTCAGCCTGATTCATCCATCCCTCTTTGTGCTAGAGCATAGCCTTTCGCTTTTTCATGAGACCAGCCTTGGCTGTACATTTTACATCCACTTCCTTGTTGTCATCCTCCAGACTGGCTCTGAGCACTTTTACCTTCTCTCAGATGCCGTTGACTTTATCTTGATATGGTTCTGCTCTTGGAAACTATTTACATCCCATGTCATGAACAGGGTCCCATGTTGTGCCTAATCCCAGCTATGAACCCTCAACCAAGCCCCTTGGAAGGAAGCCAGCTTCGTGGTCTTCCACTTAGCCTCCTGGCCTGGCTCTGTAGAGCCATTGGAGTGAGCCTTTGGGGATTTCCTTCTCTCCATCCTGTAGGCCTGTGGAAGGGCCCTGACAGAGTGGACTAATGTGATTGGCTGGTCATCACTCACCCAGACATTCCGGCATATCACCCTCAGTGATCACATCCAGGTATTGGAAGAAACGTGCAAGTACCTGGTGAGTGAGAGTCTCTGAGAAGTCAGGCCACAATACTTATGTTAGGGACTCAAAGGCAGGCTAAGAGACTAAAGAGAGGAGGGTTGACAGAGGATACGTTCTTTCCAGTCCTTGATTCGCATTCTCAGTTATCAGCAAACTCTGAGAATGCACATTCATGTGTCCCAGTCTCTGCTTTCAGAGGCTAGGAAGGTCATGTGAGCATAGTAGATGGCAAAGGGACAGAGATTTTCTGGTTACAGTTGGTAGGAAAAGATGTAGGCAGGAGTCATCAGGGCTTTAGTCAGTAGTCATGGTATTAAGAGTCTGTGGCCCCTACGAAGTTGAGAACAGGGCAGGATCAGGAATCCTTGCTGAAAAGTAAGTAAGGGCTATACAAGTAGGTTAGAAACCAACAGACATTAGTAATTTTATTATTATGGATTTTAATGCTTATTGCTTTTCACAGATAGGACCCTTTTACAGTTTACAGAACACTTCCACATCCATTATCTCATTGGGGCCTTACAGTTATATAAATGAGGTTGAGCAGATTTCATTTCAGCTGTTACAGATGAGAAAACTGAAGCCAGTGTTAGGACCAGGATTCAACCCTGGCTCCACATGAATTATCTCTTCCCCATGTTGGTGTGAAGGAGCAAAATTCTCTTTGTGAACTTCTGGCTAGGTCTACCCTGTTGCTGGGGTGGGGGTGTCTGCAGCTATAGGTTCAAGCATTTTCAGCTGGCTGAAGACAGAACAGTGCTGCTTGTGGACACAGTAAGAGGGTTAGTAGTGTTCCCAAGACCCCTCACCCCAGATTCTGATCAGCACTACCCCTCTTCTTTGGCTTCACAGGTGAACACAAGCAAAACACAGCTTGTGGGCGATTTACTGTTCCAGAGCTTTGGCTTCCTGAAGAGCTCTCAGTCCTTTCTAAGGGCAGCTGCCATCAACTTCATAGGTAAGATGCTTCCTTCTAGCAACCCCCCGCCCTTCTCTTCAGCAGAGGAGCCCTCCTTGACCTTCTGCAAGGGCTAAGCCAGAACCATGGTACCATGAGGCGGGTCACCTCCTTCCCTAGCTCTAACCTGTTTAGAGAGGTTGTCCTGAGACCAGCCTTAAAGTCTGTGTTAGAAAGGCCAGAGGAGGAAGCGAAGGCTATGTGCCTCTGCCGCACTCAGTGTGGGTCCACCCACACTGTCTGCACTCTGCTTTGTGGAAAAGAGAACCATATACATTTGAGAGGGTGAAAGCTATGGATTTTCAAAAATATTTTTGTTTTAAACTAGAATAGTAGCACAGTATATATTAATGTTAGAAAACCTAAAAAATTCTGATTGGCAAAAAGAGGAAAAGAAATAATGCCAGAAATTCTACCATTTGGCTTTAACCACTGCTAACATTCTAGAATTTTTCCCTGAGAATTTACGACACACACATACACACACAGTCATTTTAAAAACCATGAAGTTTGGTATACTGTTGTTTTCTCTTGCTGTATCACAAATACATGCCATTATGTGCCTTTCAGCATTGCTTTTAATCCACTTATGGGTAGACTTATGGAACTATTTAACCCTTGCTTTTGAATATTGAGACTGTTATTTATTTTTTTAAAAGTAAGCCACTTCATCTTTTGCTTTTATTAGCAGGCATGTAGTCGTTAAATCTCTACATGCCATCATGATTATTTTAAGATAAATTTCTTAATAAGTAGAATTGCTAGGCCCAAAGAGTATGCAAAATTTAAAGGATTTTGGTGTTCAAACTGCCCTCTAAAAAAGTTTGAATCATGGGTCACCTGGGTGTCAGAGTCAGATGAGCATCCAACTCTTGATTTTGGTTCAGGTCTGATTTCAGGGTTGTGAGATTGAGCTCCACATTGGGCTCCCCGCTCAGCATGAAGTCTGCTTATGTTTCTCTCTCCTTCTGCCCCTCTCCCTTGCATGCTCTCTCTTTCTGAAATAAATAAAATAAATCTTAAAAAAAGGTTTGAGAGACACCTGGGTGGCTCAGTGGCTGAGCATCTGCCTTTGGCTCGGGTCATGGTCCCAGGTTCTGGGATGGAGTCCTGCACTGGGTTGCCTGCAGGGAGCCTACTTCTCCCTCTGCCTCTCTCTATGTCGCTCATGAATAAATAAATAAAATCTTAAAAAAAAAAAAAGTTTGAATTGTTTTCCATTGTTACTAGTACTACATGCAAGTATCCATTTTGCAGATATTTGCCAACCCTGTGTAATATTTTAAAAATCATTACCAATTTGATAACAAAGAGTAGTTTTTGTTGTTCTGATTAATATTTTTTTATCAGAAGTGAGATTAAATATTTTTTCCTATGTTTATTGGCAATGCATATTTTAGTTTTGCAAATTAATTGCCTCAAGCCCTTTGTCCATTTTTCTCTTGGTATGGGAACCCCATGGAGTTTGACACCCTGGGTTCATGCCCTACCTGTCACCTGCCAACAACATTTTTCTGGGTCACAGCTGCTCCAAGGGTTGTTCTTTCACCAGAACACTGACACATAGTCTACAAGGCATCTCATGGAAACACTTACTGCTAGAACTGGTTTACAAGCTTCCTTGTTTGCTACAGAGGGGGTAATGGTGGCCCAAAAGTTCAGGAATTCTAGAGTGACTTTGAATCTGTCCTATCTTCAGCATTAACAGTTAAGAAGCTAAACATGAGTCAAATACATGAGGATGACGTGGAGCTATTACAGAATGGTGAGTCTGCGCCTTGTACCTGAGTTCTGGGCATGGGGCATGGGGCAAGAGAGAAAGGAGGAGCAGGGGATTCCTTAAGAACATGTTTTGTTACTTCAAATAAAGCATATTTTTACTATTATAAGTGTTATAATATAAAATATTATATATATATATAATACACATAAAAGTAGAAAATAGAGCACCTGCCTTGATCAGTAGGAGGAAGGTGTGACCTTTTGATCTTTGGGTCATGAGTTTGGGTGTAGAGATCACTTTAGAAATGTTCTAGTAAGTCAGCATTTATCATGTGTGGTCAACTGCTAGCACTAATGGTGTTCAAGGGAGACACACCCTGTCCCCTGAAGAATTTGGAGTTTTGTCTTCTTTTTTATTGTAGTAAAATATTTTAAAATGAATTTGTATTTACAGAAGAAATACATGAATATATTCTGTTTGCAAAAAAATAGAAATATTACTGATAAGGATAAAGTTTTAGTTTTTATGGTAAAGTTCTATTCACCCCCAAGTCTGGCTTCTCTCCTCACTTCCCCTATTTGCTATGTAGTCATGTATTCTTTTGTTGTGTACACATAGAATATATATGTTATATATGATAAATTATTATATACCATAGATATTTAGATATAGATATAGATATATACAGTTTCTACAACTTGCTTTTTTCCCCACTTAGTATATTGGTACATACAGATCTGCAGAAAGCTTATAACACTTGGTAGATTATTATTTAAATCACTTCCAATTTTTTGCTACCATGATGCTACCATGAACATTCTTATATACATCTCCTTGTATAGAGGTGTAAGTGTTTCTTTAGGCTAGTTACCAGAAAGTAGACTTTTTAGAAAAAAATAAAATTAAATTAAATTTAATTAATGTGTATTGTATTATTATTTTTAGAGGTAGACTTTAGTGATTCATCAGTTGCTCATGACATCATTGTGCCCTCCTTGATGCCCATCACCCAGTTACCCCATCCTCCCACCAGAAGGACCCTCCAGGACCCTCAGTTTGTTCCCTAGAGTTAAGAATCTCTTATGATTTTCTTTCCTCTCTGTTTTCCTTTTTATTTTTCCTTCCCTTCCCCTATATTCATTTGTTTTATTTCTTAAATTCCACAGGTGGTGAAATCATATATTTGTCCAGAAAGTAGACTTTACTCTGCATGTTGAGCTTAACAGGGTTTAAAATAAAACAGTATTTTCACCTTCCTTCCAGTGTTGATGTGAATTCCAATCGCCACCCCTCCCACTTTACAGGCTTTTGTTGGCGAATATTTTAGTCTTCTTTTTTTTACCCAGCATTTAGATACTATTATTGTTGCTTTATACACTATAGATTATGTGCAGTGTTATACGCTCTGCATTGCTTTTTGTATCTCTGACCATCCTTCATTTTTCTTCATCCTGAAGTACACTTTCTAGAAGTTTCTTTAGTGCTAGTATCTTAATGTTATGTTCTCTTGGTTTTTGTTTGTCTGTAATGACTTTTTCTTACTAGTAGCTTTACTAGTGACACAATTATTATTACTTTTTTAAGATTATATATATATTTTTAGAGTAATCTGAATACCCAACCTAGGACTCAAACTCACAACCCTGAGATCGAGAGTCACATGCTCTCCGAACTGAGCCAGCCAGGGGTTCCTACTAGTGATACAATTCTAGACCAAAATTCTCTTTCTCGGCACTTTGGATACCATACTATTGTCTTCTGGTTTTCTTTGTTGCTAAAAAAAAAAAAAAAAAAAAAAAAGCCTGCTGTCCTTCTAATTTTTGTTCCTTTGCCAGTAACCTAGCCCTTTTCTCTGGCAGTTTTAAGATTTTTCTTTTCCTTTTTAGCATTCTTTAAAAGCTAGAAAATAGTATAATAACCCCCTGCCCTCCTACCCTCCAGCATGGTTACTTTGTTTTCTCTATTTCTCTCCCTGTACCCCTCCCTGCCACATTATTCTGAACGAAACCTCCGACTTTGTAGGATTCATTTGTAAATATTTTTTACATGATATTCTTTTTAATATTAAAACATTCAGGGGTGCCTGACTGGCTCAGTCAGTAGAGCATGCCTTCTACAATCTCGGGATTGTGAGTTCGAGCCCCACGTTAGAGGCGAGATTACTTTCAAAAAAATAAAACTTAAAAAAATTTAAATTTTAATTTATTAAGGGGATCCCTGGGTGGCTCAGCAGTTTAGCACCTGCCTTTGGCCCAGGGCGCAATCCTGGAGGCCCAGGATCGAGTCCTGAATCGGGCTCCTGGCATGGAGCCTGCTTCTCCCTCTGCCTGTGTCTCTGCCTCTCTCTCTCTCATAAATAAATAAATAAATAAATAAATAAATAGATAAATAAATAAATAAATAAATCTTTAAAAAAATACATTTTAATTTATTAAAACATGTCTCAATAATAGATGTGTTTTGAAGTAGAATGCATATTATTCATGAATTTTTAAGATAAAAGAGATTCTAAGGATTTGTAGACTATATGGGACTTGAGGTAACTCATCCAGATTCCTGAAGTTGCCCATTTATTTTCTTCTGCCTCTGAAGTTAGGGTTACTTTAGAGAAGCATTTTCTCATCCTGGTCTATAATCCTCTAATTTCGTAGGCTGAGTCATTTGTCCAAGATCACAGAAGCGAATTACTAGATCTAAAGCTAGACTTTCCACTTCAGGGACTTTGCACTAACTCATGCTCACTCCATGGTCCTTTAATTTTACCAAAGTCATGAGAAAGAGGGAATGGGAATCAAGGGTGTGCAAAAGAAGAGCTGATATTGCCAATATATATCAGAAGATAAATTTTACCTCATCCTCAAAACCCTTTGGTCCCTAAACTAGCCAAACAGCCACATCTATGTTTGCTATAGGAGGTACTTCTGCTCTTGCTCTCAAGTAAATGAGTTTCTTAATTATTGAAAACCTACTGTATACCAGCTATTCTTCTAAGAAGCACTGGGATACTGCAGCAAACAAAACTGATGTGTCTTCCCCACCCCATGCAGCACTCCTCCCAGTGGGGAAGGGGAGGGGCACTAGCAAGTGCATATATGTGAATAGGCACCATGGAGAAAGTGAGGCAAGGCCAGGGGTCAGAGGATCACAGTGCAGAGGAGAGGCACCTCTCTGAGAAGGGGAACTGGAGCAGAGACCCAGAGGCAGTGAGGGTGTGAACCATCTGACTGAGGGAAGAGCACTTGGCACGTTCAAGGAAGAAGTCAATGTGGTTGGCATGGGGCAAGCAAAAGGAAGAGCAGGAGATAAGTTCAGAGAATCACAGTGGAGCCAGAATCATGCTTGGCTTTTCCACCATGGTGAAGATTTAAGATGTTGCTGTGGGTGGTAGGGGTACTTCATGAAACACAGTTCATAACTCCTCTAAGGGGGAGGTGGGCTTGCAATAGGTGGTGCGTGTGTGATTCATTCCAGTGCCGAATAGAAATGACATTTGAATGATTTGTTTTTCACTATCTTCCATGCCACAGTTTGCTTCCTTTGATACAGAGACCAAATGGAGAGAATGTTGGTTTTTGTAGTCTTGCCCTGGATGCCGGTCCTTTTGTGTATAAGAGTGGCCACGTGGGCAGCCTGGGTGGTTCAGCAGTTTAGTGCCGACTTCAGCCCAGGGCGTGATCCTGGAGACCTGGGATCGAGTCCTGCGTTGGGCTCCCTGCATGGAGCCTGCTTCTCCTTCCTGTGTCTCTGCCTTTCTTTCTCTGTGTCTCTCTCATGAATAAATAAATAAAATCTTAAAGATAAAGAAGAAGAGTGGCCATTATGTCAGAAAGACCTGGCATGAGGGCCACAGCTTTGCTTTTAAAGTTCTGGACCTTCACATGTTTGTCCTCAGGGACTTGCCTTCTGGTTGGAGACCCCTTCCTTTCCTGGCACCTGCTACAAGCTAATATGCTGGATATGCTGCCTTTGAAGGAATGGTGGCTTCATATTTCAGAGGAAATGCCCAGCAGACAACTAGAGATAGACAAATTTTTGTTTCCTTTATGATTTATTACAGCTTTTTGTCTTGAGAAGAAAAAGTGGTGAAGTAAATGACTTTTAAGGGTCCTTTCTTCCAAGTCAGTGTGTAATGAACATGGTCTCCAGTGTCAGCCGGCCAGGTCTGCAATACTAGCTGTCTCCATAATGAGCCATGTGAACTTGGGCAAGTCACTGCTGCTGGGCTTCAGTTTCTTCATCTGTATCATGAGGATATTGTTTAAGTATCTGATACAAATGCATGTAAAGTGGGGTGCTCTGCTTGCCACAGAGGTGTCCCACAGAAGCTTTGCATTGAGTTGATGCAGGCTTCTGGGTGAAGATGGGGCAAGGTGCCCAAAGTGACAGGTAGGGAATGTGCTTAGTGCTCTGGTCAAGGAAGAATGAATTTGTTAGCTGCTGTGGAGAGTAGCCGGGCTCTCTCCTGCTCTCCAGTGACTAGCTGGCAGCATCTGTCCTCTTAGGGCTCTAACCCTGGCTTCTGACCTTGACATTTTGTGCCTTTGTTGTCTTCTTGTTTTTTACAACTGAAATCTCTACTGGGTAGTAGACCCCTCCTCCTGGCGACTGGAGTATTTTAGGGAAAGTATTCTAGAATGAAATAGACTCCTCAGTATACCAAAGAATTCACCTTGCCTTCCTCATCCCATCCACCCTCCAAGAAAGATTGCCTAGGATTGCCTAGACAGGAGGAAATTTTTCTCAAAGAAAGTCATTCTAGTTACATTTTACACCCATATCCAGTGCCGTACAAGCCTTGTGGTCAAGAAACGGTTCTTCTCTGGATTTACACGTGTTGTGTGGCTGATGCCCATGTCTTTGTTCTGTTCCAAGCAAGTATAAATGAAATCAACACGAAGCTATAGACTTTGGTGGGCCTGAAGGCCCTTTTGAGGCAAGATTCTTCCTGTTTATCTTTTGGATGCTAAGCAATTTTCTGTCTCCATCCTTCTGTTCCCACCTGAATCTAAGCCCCAGCTGGATGGTTTTAACAACCCCCACACCTGCTGTTTCTCTACACCTCTCTACACAGAGGCCAGATTCTCTTTGAAATGTGTACACTGAATCATGTCACCCCTGGCTTAAAACCCTTCACTAGCTTTCTGCGGTTCCCTTACCCTTGGGACAAAGGAACACAGGCCCTGACTGAGTTGGCTTCAGACTATTTCTTTACCCTAAGCTTAGAGTACCTCACCCCTCACTAGAAGCTGTAGCCACACTGGTTACTTTCTACACTGTGAAGAGGTACCCTCTCCCTGACCTTTGGGAATGCTTCTGCCCCTGCTATGTGGCTTCCTACATGTTAGCTCACATGTCACCTTCTCCGACAGGCATTCTCTGACTGGCCTATCTAGAGATCCTTTCCAGTTACTCACCACCATAATCTGCTAAATTTCCTTTGTTGTACTTTATGTTTACTTGTTTGCTTTGTCTTTCCTCTCCTAGAATGTTAAGTTCTTGAGGGTGGGGAATATATCTTGTTCACCACTGCATCCCAGCACCTAGCATAGTGGCTGGGGACAGTTAGTGCCTGATAATCACTGCTGAATGAATTAATGATTATTGTTTATAACAGTGAAAAATCGCAAACAACCTAATTATTCACTAATAAAGAGCTCATCAAAGACATTATGATAGAGTCACATGATTAGATATTATACTGTACAGAGGAAAATTTTATGGGAAGAAAAAACTGAATCTTATTTTTGTAAAAAAAAAAAAAAAAAAAAAAAAGTGTCCATATTCAGTATTAAAAAAATACTGCAGGTGAGCCTGGCTGGCTCAGTCAGTAGAGCATGAGACTTTTGATCCTCGGGGTTGTGAGTCTGAGCCCCACATTGGGCATAGAGATTACTTAAAAATGTATATACTGGTATGAAATTTCGATTGGTATAAAAATATTAATAATATTATTTCAGGAGGATAAGTTATTTTTCTTTGTTTCCTGTTAAAAGAATTATTTCCATGTAAACATTTTTCTAGAGTAAAACAAGTATTTTATAGTGACAACGATTATTCTAAATGAAGTTATATAATAATAATCTGGTATGTGAGGTAGAGAATAATGGGGTTTGGGTAGATGGTCCTTGGAGATCAAGAGTCTGAGTTGACCTCCTTTCTGGTTTCAGCTATTGGAAATCTGAGGAATGATCCTGTGGAGTCTATCCAGTCTTTGGTCAATACTACTCTGAAAAAAATTGATGAATATATTAACTTCAGGTCTATCTCTACTTCCAGGATGAGCCAGATAAGCAATAACATCCTCAAAGTCACTGGCATAAAAAACCCAGAAAGAAAGAAACGACTGTTTAGGAGTGTCAAACGAGAAAGAGATGATGATAATCAGAAAATCTGGAGGTGGCTTCAAAGCCCTCTAAATTCATTGCGCAACCGGTACAGTGGTAGGGTGAAAGATATTCCACACAAATCAGGCAATTCAGATAAATAGTCAACAGGGTCACAGGTCCCGACATCTGAAAGTCCACCTACAGAAGCTGGGCCTGCTGCCAAATAAGTTGCTTCTAATTACTCTGGAACTAAAGCCTTTTCCATTTGTTTTTCCAGATGTCAGTACTTTGCTTCCCAGTAGCTCTCCTACCTTAGTCCAACCAGATGGGCTACTTTGGATTAAACTCAAGGAGGCGGTTTTGATCTTATCAGACTCAGTATGTTTCTTGTCCTTTATCTCCCTACAGGATTATTGGCTATCAGCATATTCATTGTCAATAAAGCTTATTTTCTCATTCTAAGACAAGATGACTTTCATCTCAGTTTTTGGGGATTGGGAATAAACCTGAGTGACAGGGCCAGCTCTGAAGTATCTCCTTCAGGTAAAGTTTCAAATGATAAGAGGGAGGGTAGCAGAACCGCATGGCACCTAGTTTCCAACCTTTTTTTCTCTCACTTCCACACATGTTGGATGAAATTCTCAGGCCTGATACACTACAGCACATTCAGATTTCAGGCTGGAGCAGAAGAAGGTGGGTGTAAACAATGGGTGGCAATAACTCCAGCCCAATCTGTCTCACTTAAAGTGCATTGGATTGTGATGGAGTGACATTCTTGTTGGGATAACTTTGAGTCTATTCTAATTTTTTAAAAAGATTTATTTATATATTTAATAGAGAAAGTGACAGAGTGAGTGCAGGAGGAGAGGCAGAGGAGAAGGAGAGAGAATCCTGAAGCAGACTCCCCTTGCAGAGTCAGACTCAGGGTTCCATCCTATGACCCAACATGACCTGACATCATGACCCAAGCTGAAATCAAGAGTCAGATGCTCAATTAACAGAGCCACTCAGGCACTCTGAGGGCAATAATTTTTTTTTTCAAAGGCCTTGACATTTAGGTTATTGGAACTCAGTTCTGAGAAGTTTGAAAGATGTAGAAAGCGGGGCACCTGAGTGGCTCAGCCTATTAAGCATGCCCAACACTTGATCTTAGCCCAGGTCTTAGATCTCAAAGTCATGAGTTCAGGCCCTACTTAAAAACAAAAAACATTAGGTCAAAACAAAAAATTTGGAAAAACCAAAGAACTAGTTCCCACTTTGGTCAAATTGATTAATTTGACCTCGTTGAAGTTAACCACGATCAGAATGGTTTTGACTATTCCTAATTTTTTGACCTTTGAGATAAAATCCTTCTAAAACTGTCTGCCTCATATTTAAAAATGAGAATATTTAAACTTATTTTACAGGCTTTATGGAGTGAAGTGAGATAGCCATGTACTTGGTATAGAAATAATTGTTTAATAAATGGCTGTCATTATTACCAGGGTATGATGGTTACTTTTACACGGCAATGTAAATAGTACCCACATATTTGGTTAAACGTTATTCTGGATGTTCCTATGAAGATTTTTTTTTTAAAGATTTTATTTACTTATTCATGAGAGATACAGAGAGAGAGAGGCAGAGACACAGGCAGAGGGAGAAGCAGGCTCCACACAGGGAGCCCCATGTGGGACTCGATCCCAGGACTCCAGGATCACGCCATGGGCAGAGAAGGCAGCCGCTTAACCGCTGAGCCACCCAGGCGGCCCTCATTGCAGTTTTCATTTGCATTTTTCTAGTGATAGTGAGGCAAGTGATGTTGAACATCTTTCCATGTGCTTGTTGGCCCTTTGGGCCATATGAATATCTTTGTTCGAAGAAATGTCTTCAGATGCATTTTTTAATTGGGCTGTTTTTGTGGTTACTATTGTTGGGTTGTAGGAGATCTGTACATATTCTAAATGTTATCCCTTTATCAGATATAGGATTTGCCAGTATTTTCTCCCATTCTATAGGTGGCTTTTTTACTCCGTTGATCGTGTCTTTTGATATACAGAAGTTTTAAAGTTTATTGTTGTCCAATTTATCCATCTTTACTTTTGCTGCCTGTGGTTTTGGAATCCTATCCAAGAAATCATTGCCAAAACCAAATCCCCAAAACTATTCTTCTAATAGTTTTATGCTTTTAGTTTTTACATTTAAATCCATTTTAGGTTAATTTTTTTTTTTCTAAGTAGGCTCCACATCCATCATGGAGCCCAACATGGGGCTTAAACTCATGACCCTGAGATCAAGACCTGAGCTGAGATCAAGAGTTGGTCACTCAACTGACTGAACCACCCAGGTGCCCCAGGTTAATTTTTATATATGGTGTAAGGTAGGGTCCAACTTCATTTTTTGCATTTCACTGCCTCCCCTCTCCTCCTTTTAAACTGCTCACACCGGGGATCCCTGGGTGGCGCAGCGGTTTGGCGCCTGCCTTTGGCCCAGGGCGCGATCCTGGAGACCCGGGATCGAATCCCACGTCCGGCTCCCGGTGCATGGAGCCTGCTTCTCCCTCTACCTATGTCTCTGCCTCTCTCTCTCTCTGTGACTATCATAAATAAATAAAAATTAAAAAAAAAAAAACTGCTCACACCTTCAGAAAGTTTATCACTTACAGTGGCTTTAGTTCTTTTACCAAGAGATGATCAAATCCATATACCCAGCTTCTACCTCTTTCCTGAATGCTAATCCTCCATTTTCAAACACCACTGAATACCTCATGGAAACACTGGGGATGGGGGGGCATACTATAAATTCAGTCTAACAAATGAGATAGACCTATTTTTTTTTTAAAGATTTTATTTATTTGATAGAGAAAGAGAGCATGAGTGAGGGGAGGAGCAGAAGGAGAGGGAGAAGGAGACTCCCTGCTGAGCAGGGAGCCCACACAGGGCTCCATCCCAGGACCTTGAGATCATGCCCTAAACCAAAGGCAGACGCTTAACCCACTGAGCCACCAGGCAGCCCTGAGATTGACCTATTATATGAGGAAACAGAATGTATCCCATGCCCACTAAAGTGTGGCTTAATGAGGAAAAGCTATATACTGAGATACACACTGGACATAGTTATCAAAGATACTGGGGCTCAGAGAAATATTACTAGTTTGCATCTTGCACCATTCCAGGGCTCTAGAGGCAAATGTAGTCTTGGGGATGGAGGCAATCTGCCTTCTGGAGATTCTTTCTCTCTTTCAGAGAAAGAGGCTATCTTTTTTATTTTTTTGAATTTCACAGATTTAATGGTCAACCAAAGAAGCCAGACAAAATGTGTACATGTGGTATGCTGCCTTTTATATGATGGTCAAGAAAAGGTGACACTAAACTATGGCAGTAGAAGTCAGATATTATTATTTGACCTGGGAGAGAGCACAAGAGAATCTTCTGGAGTGGTGGTAATAATTTCTATTATGATAGCTTCCCCTATATATACATATGTAAAAATCACTGAACTATAAATTAGAGATTTGTGCTCTTTAGTCTGTATTATGAGGCTATCTTTTTAAAAATTGCCTCCACACCTAGCCTGGAGTCCAAACAGGGCTTGAACTCACAACCTTGAGATCAAGACCTGAGCTAATCAAGAATTAAACACTTAACGGACTGAGCCACCCAGGTGCCTCTGGGGGTTCTCTTAAATGATAGGTACATATCATGGAGCTTTCCCAGTGCCTAGGTAATACATTTCACTCAAATGCTTATGTTTTCCTTGTTCTGATTCTATGCTTACCAAGTAATCCTCCAATTCACATTGGCTTTCCAAATAGCAAGAGATAAATTATTCTATTCACTGGAAATGGCTCCTTTATAAATGAATTGATTGGCAGGGCTGCAAATTTAGTGATCATGCATTTGTAGTCTGGTATTGAGTTTACTAAGGTAATTCAGCTTCTCTACTGATGCTCAGTTGGTATTTATTGAATGGATGACTGTCATGGCCAGTCTATACCCTGGAAAAATGATGCTTTTGAGAGGCCCTAGTCCTGCTTATAGCAAGTAACAAAGTGTATCCAGTCAAACCATATAACTTCAAATATCTCAAAGATAGAATATTCCTATCTCCCTTCAAAATGCATTATACTTCCTGACCTTATTTCTGTTCTTCTGATTGCCAAAGGCCTAAATCTCAAAATCTGATTCCCAGGTAGGACCCAGGTTTATTTATTATTATATTTTATTTATTGTTCAATTTATATCACAGCTATTTCTAAAGGCGATCTAAGGAAACTTATAATAAAAGTATAGTAATGCTAAAACCAGGGACGCCTGCGTGGCTCAGCAGTTAAGTGCCTACCTTCGGCCCAGGGTGTGATCCCGGAGTCCCAGGATCGAGTCCCACATTGGGCTCCCTGCATGGAGCCTGCTTCTCTCTCTACTTGTGTCTCTGCCTCTCTCTCTCTCTGCGTCTCTCATGAATAAATAAAGTCTTAAAAAAAAAAAAAAGGAATGCTAAAACCAAACTATATAATAAAAGCATAAGAATGCTAAAACCAAACTCAATTAATAATAGTACTTGCTAACCTTTGTTGAGCTTTCATAATATGGCATGCCAGGAGCTAAGACCTCAATGTACCAAGATGATCTCATTTGTCTCACAAGAATCCTGTAAGATTGGTCCTGCGATTATCTCCATTTTATAACTGAGAAAACTGAGGCCCAGAGGTTTTAAACAGTTGACCAAGGAAGGTCACCAAGGTTGTTAATAGTGGAGTAGGGATCTGAACCCAGATGGTCTGACTTTACTAGAGCATGTACTTAAAATTATCAAGAAGTAATGAAAACAATAATTAAAAAAAAAATATCAAAAAACACTGGCCAATGAAGGGCACGTGGGTGGCTCAGTCAAGCATCTGACTCTTGGTTTCAGCTTGGGTCTTGATCTGATGGGTCATGAGATCGAGGCTGCCTGCTGGCAGGCTTGGCACTCAGCAGGAAGTCTGATTGAGATTCTCTCTCCCTCTTCCTCTGTTGCTCCTCCACACGTGCGTGTGAGCATGCGCACTCTCTCAAATAAATAAATCTTAAAAAAAAAAACCCTGGGTAATGAAAAACTAAAACAACATATATTTAGTTTTGAGATTATTAGCAGCAGAGGCAAAGAAGAATATATAATGGGGCTAAGTAGCTCTTGATGTGGAGAACAAAGGCAAAAGGAATTTGGGTAAAATTAAATTTCTTTCTAAACTGCATCCCACTGATAAATCCTTGAGACAGGCAGAATAATACATTCCTCCAGGAACTCCCAATTTACCTGTTAAAGCCTTGCTAGAGGAAAAAAACCACCTTAGCTTGACAATAGCTAGGCTTCCAGGATCCTTTAAAGTCTTCTTTAACATATGAAAATTCTTTTGGAGACTTCCTTGGTCTCTACCCACCCACCCCTCAATTTAGAAGTATCAAATCCATTGCTCTTCACAATCCCAGTGCAGGTCCTTCTGCACAGAGGTCCCGACCCGGTACTTAAATAAAACCTTTTTTTTGCGCCGAAAATGTCTCAAGAGTTCTTTCATGACCGTTTGCTCCTGGACCCTGACATCAAATCGCATTAGCTCTCACTGTTGAGTTATAGAAAGCACATTTGTACATGACCAGAAAGTTTTTTCTCCCTGGCCTTGAGCTTTATGAGGAGTTTGTTAAGGTCTTTTGGGTTAATTCAATGAATGGCATCGCCTGAGTCTCTTTAATAAGACTTGCAGGGGTGGTCCACACATGCCTAACAGTCCTGATTTTATCCTTGGGACAAAGCCCAGGGTCTACTATTAGAAGTGTCAATCTTACATAAGATCCATTGCGGGGGAGGGGATAGATAGAGGGTCACTTGCCGGTTTATAGCCTAGTAGTAACTGTTTCATCCTCTCCAATTCCTATTGCTCCCACTCTTGAAGTCCACATCCCTAGGGCATGGTCAGGTTGATTGCATAACCTGGCTTGTTTGCTTGCTTCTGGTCTCTCTTCTCTATTTATTTATTTTTAAGGATTTTTTAAAAATTTATTCATAGAGAGAGAGAGAGACAGAGACACAGACAGAGGGAGAAGCAGGCTCCATGCAGGGAGCCTGATGGATCCCTGGTCTCCAGGATCATACCCCAGGCTGCAGGCAGCGCCAAACCGCTGCGCCACTGGGGCTGCCCCTGGTCTCTCTTCTCTAAAACACTCTGAGAAAGAGAAACTGAAGGACTTCATCATAAAAATCTGCTTTTTACTTCTTCTGCTTCTATCCTTGCTAGGACCTGCACCCCCACTTTATACATGCCTCCTAGTGCAAATAATGTAGAGCCTCCCTTTGTAAGGGACAAGGAGTTAATGATTTTTCTTTCTTTTTTTTTTTTAAGATTTATTTATTTATTTATTCAGAGAGAGAGACAGAGAGGCAGAGAGAGACACAGGCAGAGGGAGAAGCAGGCGCCATGCGGGGAGCCCCATGTGGGACTCGATCCTGGGTCTCCAGGATCACACCCCGGGCTGCAGGCAGCACTAAACCGCTGTGCCACCGGGGCTGCCCGAGTTAATGATTTCTTTAGAATAATTAACAATTAAGGAAGGACCAGGTGTGCATGACTGGAAGAAGCCACCCTATGTGTGTTCCAGACCTTAGAGGCTAGATGTCTTGACACCAAGACCCCCTGGCTCCACTTAGTAACACCTGGGCCCTCATCTTTGTTCTGACTGGTTCCTGGACGCCTGAGAGGACACGTATCCTAAACCACCCTCCTCAATAAAAACCCAAGACCCCAAACATAGACAAGACTTTCTCCTTTACTTTCTGAGTCTCCCAGACACTGTCTGTACCTGTACTCTTTCAATGCCTCCAAGAAACTCTGCTTTCACCTCCTGCTTGGTTCACATTTGATTTCTAGCCTGCGCACAGCCAGGGGCCTGCTTGGCTGGTCCAGCAAGACACCCCCACCCCCACCCCGCCTCCCCTGAGTCCTGGGACCTGGCCTTCTGGCATCACTATTACATTGCATTGCTTTCAGCTGAGTATTTCCAAGACATTGCTTTTTCAATTTCACCCCTCCGGTCAAAAACATTTCAGTGACTTGCAAATTGCTTACAGTAAGTTAAAAGGAAACCACGAGACCGAAGTGCAGTCACTTAAGGCCGAATCGGTAAACCAATAATCAATACCTAACCTAACTGCAGTTTGAATCTCCAGGAATTTAACCTTTAATCAGTCAACAGGGAATTTGCAAATCAATGACTAGGAAATTTACTGATAGACCTCTTCTGATCCCTTTGGGGGAGGGGGCAACCTTGCCTAAACAATTCCTTTTCTTTTTTTAATGCCTTCTTTGTTTTTAAAAAAACCTTTCTTTTGTTTAACTCAGTGGAGCTCCTCTCTGCTTCCTAGATGGGATGCTGCGGGATTCAGGAATTGTTTAAAAAAGCCAATTAGATCTTCAAACTTACTAGGTAGAACTTTATTTTGTTTTGTTTTTAACAAGTGTAACATCTAAACGTATTATCTTGCTGTTTAAAGTCTTCTACAACCAGACCCTGACTTACCTTCATGTCTTATCCTCTTCTATTCCTTCAATGGTGCTTCTTAGAAGTTTCATACCTTAGGAGTGTTTGTGTGGAGGAGGAAGGAGACCTTTGAAACAGTAGGGCCAAAACCTAGTGAACATTATCACTAAATGTCAAGTTTACCAGATGACAGTTACTCTAAAATTTCCCCCCCCCTAAAACGTGCTGTAGAGTAGAATGCAACATTTACATCAACTTTAAAGTTAAAACCAAGGCATCAGAGACCTTTTTGGGATTTTGGTGGGCCACATTACAAGGCAGTGGTGGGTAGTTACTTTCTTACCATCTCCAAGCTGTACTCGTAAAAAACTGACCCTGGAATCACCTTTTATAAACTCCTACCCCCAAGTTTTTATGCAATTTTTAACACTGGCTTCCTCTCCCTGAAAGCCTTTCCTTCAAATTCCAGCAAACTATCCCTCCCATCCTTTGATCCTCCCAGGAAATCACACCAATTACCTATGTCATTCCAGGGGGAGCACTTAGTATAAAATGCCTTCTTTCTCATTTCTTAGAATCATTCTGTGATATTGTGGCAATAAATATATATTTGATAATTGTCCTCATTCCTAGCACAAAACCCTAAAATCCATGGAATTTCCCGAGAAGACCCATGAAGGTGTTTATGTTAATGTAGTGATTTTGAAAGGCCCCTAGGTAAGAGAGGGATGGGAATAGGGAATCAAAGTGGGTTGGTTGCCAGGGTAACCAACCAGGAGATTAGAAGTTTGTAACTTTAGTCCTGAGGGCCTGGAAATGGAACTAATGATTTACTCAACATGTCTGTATAATAAAACCTCCATACAACCCCAAAAGCAGTGGGTTCAGAGATCTTCTAAGTTGGTGAATGCATGTAGGTCCTGGGACAGTGGCACAGCTAGAGAAGGTATGGAAGCTTTCCACATACCTTGCCCTATGCATCTTTCTCCTCTGTCCCCGAGTTTTAGCTTTTTATAATAAACCAGCGATCTAGTAAGCAAAAAGTTTCCCCAAGTTCTGTGAGCCTCTGCAGCAAATTAGTCCTACGGCAGGTGGGGGGCAGGTCATGGGACCGCCCCATCATCTACTGCCTGGTGGGTCAGAAGCACAGGTAACAACCTACGCCTGCAATCAGTGTCTGAAGTGGGGGCAAGAGCAGTGTTGTAGGACTGAGCCCTTGACCTGTAGGATCTAATGCTATCTCCACATAGTGTCAGGAGTGAGTTCAGTTTGGTTGGAAAAACACGCACTGGACATACTTTCAGAAAGTTGGTAGGGATCATATAGAGTCTTATTCCCCACACTTCATGAAGGAGAACCCAAGTCCAGAGAGGTGAAGGTGACATGTTTGTTCTACCAACTAGAAGGTGTTCTCCCTGCTGTCAGGGCTGGTGCTGTATCTTCCTTAATCCCCTCAGGGTAGTACCTGGCACTCAGTAGGAACAGCAATCTAAACTCCTCTTCTAGAGTGCTTTAATTTACCCGATTTCACGATATCCAAGACCCTGTACAAACCTGTCGAGGTGGGCAGGGCACATGCCATCCATTTAGAGGTGAAGTAAAATAACTGAGGTTCATTCAGAAGGCCTGACGTGGAGGCCGAAAAAAATTAAGGCCATTCCACCTCAAGTTTAGCATTAGCACAAGTACAGCCATTTTAGGTCCCTGGGAATAAGAGCTGAACTTCACAGGAAAAACTGCAGAATGTCCTCGGCAGGGAATCCCATATCAGATCTTAAGAAACTCCCCCACCCTTTCCCCCATATAGGAATGGAAAAAATTCCTCCACCCCTTCTGAAGATCCCCTAGACCAGGCCATAAAAAACCCAGCTGTAACCCACCTCGGGGTCCAAGCCCCTGCTCCGCTGTGTCGGGTGCCCTTGGACCCAAGCTCGAGCTTGTAAATAAACCCTCGTGTACTTGCATCGGAGTCGGCTCCTTGGTGGTTTCTCGGATTCGCAGTCTTGGGCACAACACGGACAAGAGCCAGGACCGGAATCCGGACTTCCCGATTCTCGGCTACAGCATCTCGTCCTTTGGGTGCTTGGTCAATATTGGCCAATTTGATTAAGTCGAGCAACTGCTGCGCTCAGTACATCTGGCGCCAATCGCAGGAGGATCCCTGAAACACCGGGCACCCGGCAGGAGGCCAGACGGAGAACGCGCAGAACCTGACCCCAGCTCTCAGGGTCCGCCAACCACCAGGGTTCTAGGCCGCAGAAGCAACGCCCAGCCCCGACCCCGCGGCGGGAGGTCAGGCGCGCAGGGGCGGGCCCTCCGCGCTCCGGAGTGCGCAGGCGCGGGGGCGCGGGGGCGCGGGGCGTGGCGACGCAGCACGCTCCTCCCGGGGCCGACGTCTACGGAGGCGCGCCCCGATTTCAAACTGGGCGAGCTGTGCTCCTCGGACGCCTCGTCGGCCTGGCCTCGGCACCGCAGTCCCGGCGGCGAGGAGGTGAGCGCGGTGCCGCGTGAGGACGAGGCGAAGCGAGGGCAGCGGGCGCACGCCGGGGGGAGCGCGCGCGGCGGGCTGCTGTGCGGGGGCAGGGCGAGCGGGGAGCGGGAAAGCGCCCTGGCCCGGGGGGGGGGGCGGGGGCGGGGCCCGGCGGGGCCCGTGTGTTCCTGACGCGCTGGGAACCTGTGGGGGGAAGGGCAGGCCGTGCCGTGGGACCTGCCGCGCCCCGGAGCTGCGCTGGGGCGGGACCGCCTGTGCTAAGCGCTCTTCATAAATTACGTTAGGTGGTGGTCTCTGCGACGCTCTGGTGCTGGTATCTGTGTCGTCTTTACAGCTGCGGAGGCTGAGGCTTAGGGCTGTTAACGTGAGCTGGGATTCCAGAGTTGGGCACCCGAGTCCAGTTCCCATACTGTGAATGACTCTGCTCTGCTGTCCATTAGGGAATCAAGGTAGAGTAGGGTTCAGCCTAGAGGACTGGGTTGAATAGAATTGACTAGGTTGGTGGAGGAGGTGTCCACTAGGTTGGTGGGAATAAATCCTAATGGCAGGTTCTTACGTAGCGTGAGAGCTCCGAGGGTGGAGCTGGCCGGGAGACAGAGGCCCCAGGAAGGTGAGAATGTGCGGGCTGGGGCCAGGCTCCCTCCAGGTTTTGGAGCGTTGCAGTTGTACACCGAGACCAAGCTGTGGCTCTGGGTTAGCAGCAGGGGTGGGAAAGGTCTTCTTCTTTTCGGGCTGTGTTGTCTCCCAAGTGTGTGAAGTTGAAGTATCTTAGGACCGTAAGAGCACAATAGTACCCGGAAAGAAGTTGTCTCAGGCTACCATGACAAGTACCGTAGACTGGGGGCTTCACAACTTCATTTGCTCCCAGCTGCAGAGTCTGGGAAGTGGAAGGTGCTGGCATAGTTGGTTCCTGGTGAGAGCTCTATTCCTGACTTGCAGGCGGGCCCCTCCTTCCTCATCCTCACATTGTGTGGAAGGAGAGCTCCCTCTTTCCTCTTCTTCTAGGGCTACCAGTCCTTATAAGGATTAGGACCCTACTCTTAAGACTTCATTTAATCTCTATTTCCTACTAAAAAACCTTGTCTTCAAATACAATCTATACTGGAGGTTAGGCCTTTAACACATGAATTTTTTTTTTAAAGATTTATTTACTTATGATAGACATAGAGAGAGAGGCAGAGACAGAGAAGGAGGGAGAAACAGGCTCCATGCCGGGAGCCCGACGTAGGACTCGATCCCGGGACTGCAGGATCGCGCCCTGGGCCAAAGGCAGGCACTAAACCGCTGCGCCACCCAGGGTTCCCTAACACATGAATTTTGAGGGGGGACACAGTTCAGTCGGTAGCAGCAATTTATACACAAGTAAATGATGAGTGATGATTGAGAACTGAGGAAAAACAAACTTTCAGGACTAGCATGTACCTGAGGGGCTTTCGTGTATTTTACCTCATTTGTTAAGCATATGGTGGTTGCCTTAGCACTGGTGAGGAATTCTAGGGAGGACTTGTGTGGGGTCGCGGCTGTCCACCACATAGCCAACTTGAAGAGGTCAGAACAGTTACACCAGATGTCCATAATGGCACTTAGTGAATCTGTTATTCAAGGATATATGGAAACACTTTTTTGTGATGTCCATCGATTCCCAGGCAGGGGTGGAAGAGGGTGATGGGCAACAAGTATGAGGTTGCAGCTGATTAGGTCAGGCTGAGTAGTGATCTATTTTAAAAGGCGAAGCAGTGTTGATTAGATTTTTCTCTTGGGATTTTAAAACTAAGAAATGTGGAAAGAATTTCCCCCTTGCAGTGGGAGCTGAAGCTTAAAGGTAGAGGGTGCTGAAGAGGCCCTGTGCAAGCTGAAGTTTGGGGTAAGCAGAAGCTATGGGTAAGCAGAGAAGATCAGCGGATGGCTCCATCTGGCATGTGACTGAACAGCAGAAGGGCGATCTGTGGGTACTTACTTGCTGGGGAAATTCTTGGCACGCTCGTAGAGGCCGGATTACTTTGTAAGTTCTAGTCTGCAAGAAATCCCACTCTGTCAGTGGCTTCGCAGATTTCACAAAATTTCTCAATATGTATATTTTCACTAGATCTGCTTTTTACTTATGTGATTATCTCTTGCCAGATGACTGACTCAAAGAGAACCATATGGACCTTGGTTTGGATCCCTGTTTTTCCTCCTGTTAACTCTGCCTCTGAAAATTATTTAATGTCTGAAAATGTGAATACCCGACAACTGTATTCCTATAGTGTTGTACAGGTTAACTGGGATAATAATAGTGAAAAGGCCTGTGGAGTGTTTAACACACAACTTTATGATCAAAATTTGTTGGATACCTTTTTCTTTTCTTCCTGTTTGAATGGTTTTTTGATTATGTGCCTCCTTCTTAGTATTGAATGGTCTGTTTTTTGTTTTTGTTTTTGTTTTTTAAGATTTTATTTATTCATGGAAAGAGAGGCAGAGACATAGGCAGAGAGAGAAGTAGATTCCCTGCAGGGAACCAGAGGTGGGACTTGATCCCAAGACTCCAGGATCATGACCTGAGCCAAAGGCAGAGACACTCAACCACTGAGCCACGAAGGTGCCCCTAATGGTCCTGGTTTTTAAGAGTTCTCCTTCTTGTAGTTCTTTAATCTCCAGTCCTCTTAGGTGCCCCTAAACTATAACTGGAAGACCATCATGGGGACTCCCTTTCCCTTCATAATTGTATTGACACTGTCACTGGTGTTAATGAGGCCAGTCATGTAGCAAGATGGGAAGTGGATTTCAGATTGATTAGTACTTATTCTTTTAGCAATAATTGCACCTTGGATAAACCTCATTGGCTACGATACTGCCACTGAGCAAAGCTGATTAGTACTTATTCTTGGAAGAGATGGGCCTGCCAAATAGTTTGGGGCAGTGACTTCCAAAGAGAGTGTGGGAACCCCCGTAGAAGAGTCAATCCACCAAATGATGAAAGGAAGAAAGGGTTGGGTGCCTGGCTGGCTCAGTCTATAGAGCATGTGACTCTTGATCTCAGGGTCATGAGTTCAAGCCCCACGTTTTACATGGAGCCTACTTAAAGATTTAAAAAAAAAAAAAAAAAAAAAAAAAAACTAAAGGAAGAAAGGGTATAGAGAAGCTGCCTCAGAGAAATTTGGTTCAGAAGAGGGGGAGGAAAAGAATTAAATGTGGAGCCGAGAAGTTCTTAGCTCTTGGTCTGATAAGAGAAATGCTGCGGTCTTGAAGTTTTGCGATATAGGTAAAGTTTGGTAGGGTGAGGCCTGGAGCTGATAACCAAGAAAGAATTTGTGAAACGTCTTTGGTGCAAAATGATGGTTTTATTAAAGCAGGGGGATAGGATCTGTGGGCAGGAAGAGTGGCTGCCCTGGGCCTGTAAGTGGTGGCTGATTATATACAGGAGAGTTGGGAGAGGTTTGAGGATAGCCTCCTTTCTAAGGAATTTTGGAAGCAAGGTTTCCAAGATCTTGAGGCGGCTGGATTTCATTGGGAAAAGGTCACTTATTATCATCTAATAAAACCTGAATCATGAGACCCTTCAGATGTATGTCGGTGGGCCATGTGCCAAGGATGATTGCCAACATGTTTCTTGGGGGTTTAAAGATAAAGAGAGATTTCTAAAGGAATTTTTTATATGTTAAGTAAACTCTCAGGGTCATAGGGGTCAGGCTAAGATTGCTTTTTGCCCTTAGCAAAGTATTAACAATGAGGCAGTTGAGTCTCTAGAGGAAAGTCCCTCTGCCTGTTTCAAGGACTTGTCAGTGTATTTTGTCCTCAGCTAGCCCTCTTCTCCCCCCGACCCCCGTCAGTCTCAGGATTGGGGAGCTCTTCCAGCCAGGGCTTAGTTCCTGTGAGGAGAGCTCTCCCAGTGTGCAGCCAGACAGAAAAGCTCTTATTTCTTGAGGCTGGGAAAGTTTTAGGAGGAGACTCTGCTTTATACTGGAATTGGAGGCTAGGACGAACTAAGAAATGAAAGTTCCCATGAAATATGAATGTATGTGTGCACCTGTGTATGCCATGTGAAAAACTGTACTAGTGATTCTCTGCCTATGTGTCATGATTCTACAGGTCTTGGCAGCAGGATTAAGTGAGGTGGCTTTGCCAGGCAAAGGCTATGCTGCAGATGTGTGCAGAACCGTGCTGCACAGGTAGTGGGAGCAACATCTCTGACCTCAGAGGCACAGGTCCTTGAGAGGAAGTTGCCATACTTTTCCTGGAGGCATTAAAGGGTGTTGAAGAAGCAGAGGAATCCCAGGTAAAATGGCAGGATGGTTTTTGTGTTGGAGCTCTGCTGGGCTGCATTTTGCATAGCCAGTTCAGATAAGTGTCTTTAGATGGATTGCACAATCTGGGGTGTGCACCTTGGGGAGACTGTGGTCTCTGCTTGCAAAAAAAGTGTACAACCCTTGGAAAAATTCCATAGCTAGTATTGAGAGTGCTCTTAAGAACTGTTCTAGATTTCAAGCCAGTACTTCCAGATTTATTTATTTATTTATCTTTTCCCCTAGGACCATGTCTAATAAAACCCAGGAGATTGGTGATATCCATTTCCCTTTTCCCTTCACACCCTATTCCATCCAGAAAGACTTCATGGCTGAGCTATATCGGGTGTTGGAGGCTGGCAAAATCGGAATATTTGAGAGTCCGACTGGCACTGTAAGTATGAATTGTCAGGGGCCAAGAGGGTCCTGAGAGACCCTGATTACCACCACAGAGGCCACCTAGCATTGTTAACCTAGGCAGAGATTTTCGTGGTTTGAAGTTGGGCACAGTTGTTCCCTTGGTTTATTTGAGTAACAGTCACATCCTCTGTTAAATGTTAAACCAGGGGCTGAAGCCAAAGGAGAATTTGAATGCCTGTAGAAACCAAGACCCAGAGCACCGAAACTTTCCAGATTGTTCTGGGCACACAACTGCTTTGCTATTGAGAAACAAATTACTATGCCTTTTTCACAGATTTAACAAATTGGTTTAGTCTTCAGGAATGAGGTTACTGAGTGCTAGAGAGATCCAGTCAAAGTCTCCTGAGTTTTTCCTTCTGGGAGTGGAATGATGGAGGAATTTATTAGAGGGTGGCCAGCAGGAGGATCAGGGCTGTGGTTAGCAGTCCCCACCTCTTGCTCAGTGCTGTGTGATGGTGAGCTGCGTGTGATGATGTGAAGGTCCAGCCAGGCCAAGACCTCCTGGAGGCCCCCCTCTGTGTCCCTGACATCCCCTGGAGCTTGGCAAGTTCTGCTCCCTGGAGGCTCTTAAATGATGCAGCAGGACTTCTTCCTCTACCAGTCCACTGAGGTAGTTTTTAGTATCAGCAGTGACTGACTTGCTGATTAGTAGACTAGGGTGTTTCAAGTCCTTATTTGACCTCTCTGCAGCACTGTTGTTGAACATATCCCTCTCCTTTGTTTAAAGTCTCATAAAAATTTAATCAAAATGGTGCATGACGTTTAAAAAATTAAATTTATCGAACTTGGTTCTTTCGGCAGGTGCTTTTAATTCTTTTAACTGGTTCCTAAGAAATATACTTGCATAGCATATCTGAAATGGTAAGCTTGGTGCTATTTCTAGTTTTTTTTTCATTTTAGTCATTGTACCTTCTTCTTGTGACAGCTAATATGTAGCTCTCTTACCATCTTAGTCCTTTCCCTCCCTTGCCCCCATCCTCCCAGTGTAGTTAGATGGAAGTTTTTAGCCTCTGCTAAGTCAGTATGCCCTGATCATGAGTTTTCTTCTTGAATAATTTTTGTTTTCCCAGAGTTGATAATTGCCTTTTAAAGTTTGTCTAGTTATTATTATTATTTTTTTTTTTCAAACTCATTTCCCTTTTATTAAAGTCCAAGTTACCATTACATGGTTTGGTACTCAATAAAGGAAAACTTGTTCAAATAAGGTAATATGTTATCATCAGTATTTCCAGGTGATTGTTTACAATCAAGTAGCATTATGAATAAATCCTTGAGAAGCCCATCCATGGGTTTTACACTTTGTCAAGGCCCAGTTCCTCTGGAGTGGAGATTCCCAGTTCATTTAAAGTTGGTCTAAGTTCCTGGATGACATAGGGGTAGATTTCCTTATGAGGTCCTGCTTTGTCCTTAACAACCTCTAGGATGCGAACTGCACTAGCAAAATCATTTAACCGTCTGCATGCCCGTAAAGCAGCATCAATGATTTTGGGTTCTGGAACCAGATCATAGCCAACAAGTGTGTTCATCCCTTTACGCAATTCCCAGGCATCAATATCTGGCTTGTTGAAGTATGTCACCCAGCGAGCATCAAACTCCTCATCTGTCTCGTGTGACCCGTGGGAGTAGCAGCGAACTGATTGGACAGCGGTGGCAGGGCTGGGGGCCGGGGCTGGGTACCGGAGGCCTTGGGGGCTGGCTCGGGCGGCGGCGGCGGCTACGGTGCCACGGCGGAGAGCGGCGCCGAGCATGACGGCGATGGCGGCGCGCAGTGCGAGTGTCTAGTTATTAATATACCTTACACCACTATCTCTCACACATCCAGTAGTCTCTCTGTATGATATTCCATACAAAATTACTGCTTAGTCTGGCTGCTCGGCTGCCATAACAAAGTACTACAGACTGGGTAGCTCAGATGACAAATTTCTTTCTCATACTTTGGGAGGCTGAGAAGTACAAGATCAAGGTTTGGGCAGCCTCTGGCTTCTAGTGGGGACTCTTCTGGATTGTAGAGGGCCCCCTTCTCGCTGTGTCCTCTACAGCAGTTTTATCAGATCAGGGCTCCACCCTGAGGATGTCATTTAACTGTAATCTCCTTTCTCCAATATAGTAACATGGGGGTTAGGCCTTCAACAAATGAATTTGTAGGGGGACATAATTCAGTCTATAGTAATTACTAACTCCATTTTACCCTGGAGATTTCCTTCTTCAAGTTCTCTGTCTACTCCTAAGATCTGTTTCACAACTGTTGTACTAGGGATTTCCCTTCTCTCCTTTAAAAAAAAAAAAAAAAAAAAACAACTTTATGGAGTGTAATTGACATGTAATAAAATATACCCCTTTTAAATCCACAAGTTCAATGAGTGTTAACAGACGTAAACCCCTATGTAACCACCACCACAATAAGGATGCAAAACATTTCCATCAGCCCAGGAAGTTTGTTATACTTTTGGCTGCTGTCCCTTCCCTCTAACCCCCACCCCACCACAGCCAGCCAGTGATCACTTTCCATCTCTCTCTCTTTTTTTTTTTTTTAAGATTTTATTTATTTATTCATGAGAGACACAGAGAGAGAGAGGCAGAGACACAGGCAGAGGGAGAAGCAGGCTCCATGCAGGGAGCCCGATGCGGGACTCTATCGCGGGACTCTATCCCAGGACTCCAGGATCATGCCCTGGGCCAAAGGCGGCGCTAAACCGCTGAGCCACCCGGGCTGCCCTCACTTTCCATCTCTTAAGACGAGTTCTGTCTTTCTAAAATTTCATGAAACTGCAATCATACAGTAAGTACTCTTTTGTGACTAGCTTCTTTTGCTCAGCCAGCATAATAATTTGGGGATTCATCCATGTTGTTTTATGTATTCTTATTCTTTTCTGTGTTGGATTCTCTGTTTTCCAGATTTTGTATCTTCTTGGTTTACTTCTTGTTTGGGTAGAGAACATTCCTGAAGGGTTGGATAGGAGATAAGATTTTGAGACTTGGCTGGGGAAAATGTATTAATGTGTCTTTTCACTTAATTAATGGCGATAGCTCGGTTGGGTGTATAATTCTAGCTGCAGATTGCTTTTCCCTCACAGTTGGCTCCCTCTACCCCCTGGTTTCCATTGTTGCTGTTGGGAGGTCCAATGTAACCTGTACCGCAGTCCTTGGTGACTTGATTTACTCCACCCTCCAGAGTTTTCAGGTTATCCTCTGTCCTTTGTATTGTGAAATCTCGTGTTGGTGGGTTTGATGAGTGTTTAGTTCTTTGTATTGGCCGCTTGATGGGCACTTTGCATCTAGAGGTCTCTATTTTTCCATCTGAGACGTTTTCTCACGTTTGATAATCTTCCTGATACTCTCATTCTTTGAATTTTGGATCTCCTTGCTAATTCTGTAATTAGGTTTTCTAATTGCCCATCCCTTTGGGTATTATGGTTTATTTTGCTTTTGCTTTGCTTTAAATTCTACTTCCTCAAGATTCCTTTGACTTTTTTTGTCCAGTCTTTCTATTCAGTTTATTTCTGTTATCCTAGCCTTAATAGTTAAGAATTTGTTCTTATTCTTTTTTTTTTTTTTTTAAGAAAATAGCATCCGGTTCTTATTTCATGGAAATGATCTTTTTGAGGTTATCAGTTAAGTAACATTTTGAATTTTTTCCACCCTGCATTGCATTGTCTCGTCCATCCTTAGCCCTCCCCCAGTTTGGATTCTGTGTTTTGTTGAGAGACTTTCCTCAAATGTCTGGTGATCCTTGGCTGTCTTCTGTTGTTATTCAACAAAAAGCTACCACAGGGCTAACCAACAGGCCTATGGTGCAGGCTGGTTGTGAACTGATGGGCTGGCCTCTCTGTTGGGGCCTCAAGTGACCAGTGTCTGTGTGATTTCTCTCAAGCCAAGCAGTTTTTCTAGGGAAGGCTACTTTAAACTCTTGCTTTTTAGTTCCAGCCTGTTGTCCAATATTCTTGAGGATGTCCGGGTGTATGTGGTCTTTCACTTACTGTCCTGCTTTGAGTCCAGCCCTCTTCCCCACCCTTCTCTGGACCTGCCATCTCCAGAGCCCCCCTGGCTAAGTGCTTCCAGAGAGTGCGTATCATGTTTTCTGTTGGGAGGGCATGTCCCTGGCAGTTGTGGGGTTTCTGAGGAGGAATTGGAGATCTCTGCAGGCACTTAGGCTTACCAGTGCTCTGCTTTCCGCCTCTCCTAAAACCTATTACTTTGCCGTCTTCCACTTTCTTTGTTTCTGGGGTTTTAAAACCACAGCCTCTTTTCCTTTGGTGTAATTTTAGCGTGTTTCAGAAAAAACACAGAAGAGCACACATTCATTCTACCCTGTTTATCCTGAAGGCTCAGGTCCCCATCTCAGCCCTCTGTCCGTTCCATGCAGCCTGTTCCTCTGCTCAGCCCTTCTTGTCGATGTCCTTGGTTCTCGGGCCTTATATCCATACCATACTGTTACTTGCTGTGCCTTACCTGCTAGACCTCTACCTCGGTGGCCAGGCTGCCTGCTTAGCCCCTGATGATGCCTGCTTCCCTTGTATGTGTCACCTTTTTAGTCTTCCATGAGTCTACCATATCGTGCTGACCTCTCGACCTTGTGCCCGTTGTGCCATGTGTAACACTGCAGTTTTGTGCGCTCTGAAACCTGGAGTCCACGCTTCACAGGGAGATGTGACGCCCTGCAGATCGTATGTGAAGTTTGTGCCTGTGGGCATTTTCTGGAGAGCTCTGTATGCCAGGATCAGGCCCAGTGCTTGCTTTGGTGTGGGTGTTTAGAATGAATTAATTTCTGTATTGTGGCATAAGTTTTATAGCTGTGCTGTCTTGGATGACACTCCGCGAGATGTTCAAAGCTGGGTATGTTGTGGGTACTTTATTAAATCTATTTTCTAACCTAGATGAGCATTTGGTCATACATTCCTTTAACGTTTTCCAGCTTTTTGTTGTCTAACTAGAGGTTATAGAATTGCAGGCCTCTGTTCTCCTTGCTCTTTGTGTTAATGCAGGTTCATGGTTGTTCCTGGAAGATATCTCAACCATTCCCTTAGGAACTTCCTCAGCTCACTTTCCAGGGGAGGGTGCTGGCTTTCTGACTCTGGGCCATTGTCAGAGGGGGGTGTCTCCCCTGCCCCTAGCTTGGTGGTGGCTAAAGTCAGTGGCTCCCCATTTTACTGGCCATACAGAATGGCTGCTCTTCAGGCTCTGCTGGGGAGTGCTGTTTGGAAGTCTTTGCCATTCTGTATTTATCAAAAACTGAAAGAAACAATATAGATGGGGCTTTTCCAGAGATACATCATCTATTCATTCTTCAGAAGTGCCATTCTGTCATAGGACCTTACGAGAATCTGATGGAATAGGGTCTTATTCCAGAATGTAATTTATTATTATTAATAGCAAAAAATAGCTCCAGTTGCTCACTTATGTAACAGGTATTGTTCTAACCCTGTTGTAGGTATTAACCTTTATGGGTATGAACTTAATGCTTGCAGCAACACTTTGAGGAAGGTACTGTTACACGCACGCATGCGTGTGCGCACGCGCACACACACACACACTTTTTTAATTTATTTTTTAAACTGTTTCTATTTTTGTATATGTAGAACACACAAGCCTAGAGAGGTTAGCCTTAGGTCACAGAGCCGGTGAGCAGAGGAGCCAGTGTTTGGCCAGGCAGCTGAGAGCGTGAAGCCTTAGCCACTATGCTCTGTTCTTTCCCCATCTCTGAACACTGTGCATTTTAACCAACAGTTTGTTCAAGCCCATATGAGGTTCAGGACCTTTTTGGATACTCCCAAGATTTGCCTGGGTTAAAACAGGCTCGGAGAACTGACTGCCTGACCAGAACATGTTGGCTCTGGAGAGGCTTGCCTCAACTGAACTGTCCTTTGGACCCCAGAAGCAGCAGCCTCCTAGAAGGACTGTCTCAGTCCTCCCACCACCATAACCGAGTTCCACAGGCTGGGGACTTAGACAACAGAAACTTACTCTTCACAGTTCTAGAGGCCAGAAGTGTAGGATCTTGGTGTCAGCAGGTTGAGTTCCCTCTCAGGCACATGATAGGAGACTGTTCTGTCCTCTCCTTAGTGTGTAGGTGGCCATCCTCCCCTGTGTCTTAGCGTGTTGCCTTCCTTCTGGGCGTATGCCTTGGTGGCCCAGTTTTCCCTTTGTGAAAGGAAACCAGTCTCACTGGATCAGGGCCCCCTTTCCTCCTAATGAGTACAGGTAAGGTCACATTCTGAGACCCTTAGGGTTAGGACTTAATGTATGAATTTGAGGGGACACACACACTTCAACCCACAACAAGGACCCACGGGAAAATTCTGGTCTTTACATTAAGAATTGTGTTCTCCAGAGCAATTAGTTTGCTTTAAAATTTTTTTGAAAACTGAGACTCACGGGACTGATCATGTTCTGTCTGCATGTGGGCTGTATTAAAGCATAGAGCCAAATGTGGCTCTCCCTTAGTGAGTATATAGGATTGCAAGCTATGTATATTTTGGCTTTAATTATTTTGGGGGGCCATTTATCTAATTCTTCACCTTCTAATTATGTTAACTTGTAGCACTTATGTGTAACCTGAGAAGCCACATTAATTTATCTTAGGAGCAGTGAGCTATATAATTAAACCAGGAACTTTATTTTTATTTCTTCCTTTCTCCTGTTTTTCCTGGCTGTCCTTTTGCTAATTCCCTTCCTGTCCTGTCCCAGGTTGGTTTTAGAGTGCCTTCTAATATTCAAAGTTAGACCTTCCTGGAAGGCTTGCTTAAAATGGGAAATGTCATTTGGAAAGCTTTGGTTTTTATTCTCTTTTTTGAAGACCTCTTTCCTCCTGTAGGGAAAATCTTTAAGTGTCATTTGTGGAGCCCTTTCCTGGCTCCGTGACTTTGAGCAGAAGAAACATCAAGAAGAGGCACGTCTCCTTAAAGCTGGAACTACTCCCCTAAACGATGGGAAGGAGCAGCCCCCACCTCTCTCTGCCTCCTGCAAAAGGACCCCAGACACCCTGAGCCCTGCGGGAGAGCCTGACTGGGTGACTCAGTTTGTGCAGAAGAAAGAAGAAAGGGACCTGGTAGACCGACTGAAGGTGAGCTGGGGGGGCACAGAAGATGGGTGCCATCCAGGAACCAGGCCTGGGTGGTAATTTGGGGTTGATGCCGGGAGTTAGTGTGTCCTGTGCCTTTGCAGCGCCTTCCTGAGCCAGTGCTGTGCCTGAGCCGTCTTTTTAAAGCTGATGTCAATAGGCCTTCTTTAGACAGGTGTTGATGGTTCCATGCATTACCCACCTGGGAAAGGAGCCTCGCCATTGCCATTGGCAGTGCTGTTTAGTGGCTTCAAACTCCATTAAGGGAATGAATTTGAGTGTGTAGACCTCAAGGTTGTGGGGCAGTGGCCGGGGGTAGGGGTTGTGTGTGTGCTGCCATCCCTGGAATGTGTTGGCCACAGAAGAGAGAAATGGCCTATGTGCAGAGGCCCTCGGCTGAGCTCCAGACTCTAGAAGAAGGCCATGGTTCTGGACTTCTGCAGGAGTTTCCTTTCTGGCTTCTTCACCCCCTAGGAGGAGCAGGTCAGGAGAAAGAAGCGGGAGGAACGCCTGCAGCAGATGCGTCACAACGCACAGCTCAAGTATGCAGCCAAGCGTGTGGTAAGTGTCTTCTGCGGGGGTGGCAGGGATGGTGCGCAGGCACCATCATGCCGCGTGGGGCCTCATGGTGTCACTCTCTTGGGTGAGTGGCCAGGGCCTTCATCTTCTGGCCCTGATTCCTGCTGGCTAAGTTCTCACTGACCCTAGCTGCAGCTGGAGCTGAGGTATTGATACCTGGGCTGTAGACACCGATAGGAAAGCGAGAGGCCTGTGGGAATGGCAGCGTGCATGCTGTGAGCCTGTGTTGTCCTCAGTTGTCACCACTCTGAGGCAGACTCAGGGCAGCCAGGGGGCACTGGTATTGAGATTCCTTTCTCTCCTGCTTGCAATGCTCCTACGCAGAGACAGGAGGAAGAAGAAATGGAGCGTCTCCTCCGCCTCAGCAGGGAGATGCTTGCGGCAGGAACCGGGGCCAAGCCACTAGAGCAGCTGGCATCTGGGGAGGAGGAGCTGGTCCTTGCCGAGTATGAGAGCGATGAGGAGAAGGGAGCGCCTAGCGGGTAAGGTTGTGCTTCTCCTTCACCCACCGCCCCTTCCCCGGTCTACCCCGGGGCTCCCAGGGACACCCCTCCTATGTCCAAAGAGAGACAGGCTGCTTTGTCCCTCACAGGGCATCCGAAGGACCTGCTTGCAGCCAGGCTCCTCCTGAGTGTGCATAAATGGTGGGGATGTGGCCCCCAGTCTTTTTCCTCTGCTGGCACTGGCTTCCTGTGTAGGAACTCCGTGACCATCATGACATGTGTGTCTCCCAGTCGCACCCAGCAAGGGGCTGTGTCTTAGCTGAGGCCAAAGGGCTAGGAAGCAAAGGAGCAGGGACTTGCACTCAGATGGGCTGGCTCTAGACTGGTTCTAGAGCTCTTTGCTCCCACATGACGTAAACTATCAACGTATTGTTTCCTGAGTTGTCTTTTCCACCGTCTGGCTTCCATCTGGGCATCTGATTTGTGAGTAGTAAGCTGCTGGGTGGAGTAGAAGATGCTGAAGATGACAGCAAGGCTGTCAGGAGGTCACACTGCCCCTCGTGGGAGGCTCCTTTTTCATCCATGCTTCAGTTAGACAAGTGACCTTTGAGGGTTTGGTGTAGGTGGGGCGTGGTTCCAGATGCCAGGTATGATGGACATGACCCCTGCCCTGGGAAAGCTGTGTGTGGTTGGGGGGTGGGGGTGTTGGGATAGATACACAGACCGTAACTGTGTGAAATGAGCACGTTTGCCTGTGAGGAAAATAAAACCGGTTGCAGTGGGTAGAGCATGGGATTGCACTTCTAGGTGAAGCTAGGAGAGGCCTCCAGGGAGGTGAAGAAGGGTGAGAAAGAGCTGTGGGAGGACCTGGGAGGAGAACCCCAGTCAGAGGCCTGCTGGTGCCCTGGTCTGGAAAGGGGACCAGGTTTGGTGGGTTTGAGGGACCCACAGAAGACTCTGGGGCTGAGCTAAGAGTGAAGGAGGGAGAGGGGGAAAGAAGGGGCAGCCATCTGTTTGGGCCTGGTACTTCCCCTGAGGATTCTGGGTGTTTTTCTCATGTGGCCCGAGTAATGGGGTTTGGGCATTAGGAAGGGCATTAAGGTCATTTTGATATCAGTGGCTCTTTCCCCAAGGCATAGGTGCCCCTAGGGGTCATTCCTTTTAGGCTCCCAGCTTAGAGGGGCGTTTCCTGCTCCTCTAAAGGGAACTCCAACTTCCATGTGTCCCACGTTGTCATTGATGCTGTGGCCACTGTGTCTGCCTAGAGCATAGCTCCGGGGTCTGAGACTTTCTGTGACTGGTAACAGAGAAAACCTTCACAGCCTGTCTGCAGCGCACCTTCTCACTTCACCCACCTTCTCACTTCACCCGCAGATGCTTAGTGTCCTGGCTGCCCGGACTTCTGCTCCCTCAGCCTTAGTGAGATAGAATTGGGATGTAATGTTGCGTGAGTTTAAGATGCATATCTTTGATTTGATACACCTGCAAAATGCCCGTCATGATAAAGGCAGTTAACAAATCCATCCCCTCATGTATGTAATGTTTCTTTAAACAGGTGCTCCCCTGGCACCTGCCTGTGTAGGAGTACACAGTATAGTGTTAACGGCAGTCCTCATTCTGGGATCCTGGAACTTAGTTATCTTATAATGGTCTCTACCCTTTGACTGCCTTCACCCCACTCCTCAGCCCTTACCAGTCTACTCTCTGTTTCTAGGAGTTTGGTTTTTTAGATCCCACATGTGAGATGACACAAGACTTGTCTTTCTCTGACTTAACATCACTTAGTGTAATACCCTTAGGGTTCATCTGTATTGTCACAAATGGCAGAATTTCCTTCCTTTTTATGGCTGAATATTTTCTCTCTGTGTGAGTGTGTGACATGTTTTTATCCATTCATCTGTCAGTGGATACTTGGGTTGTTTTCATTGTTTTCTTTAGTGCTGCAGTGAACATGAGGGTACAGGAATCTCCTTGAGATAATGGATTTCATTTCCTTCGGATATATACCTGGAAGTGGGATTACTGGATCATACAGTACTTACTGTTTTTAATATTTTGAGGAATGGCCAAGCTGTTTTTCAGCTCTTTTCTAGAGAGTGGCTGCACCAGTTTACATTCCTGCCCATAGAGTACAGGGTTCCCTTTTCTCCACATTCTTACCGACACTTATCCTTTTTGTTTTTTTAAGATTTGTTATTTGAGAGTGCACACACACATGCCTGTTTTTTTTTTTTTTTAATAAGATTTATTTATTTATTCATTCAGAGAGAGCGAGAGAGAGGAAGAGGGAGAGGCAGGCCCCATGCAGGAAGCCCGATGTGGGACTCGACCCTGGGTCTCCAGGATCACACCCCAGGCTGCAGGCGGCGCTAAACCGCTGCGCCACCAGAGCTGCCCACACACGCCTATTTGCACACAAGCACACAAGCGGGGTTGGGGCGGGAGAGAGAGAAGCAGGCTTCCCACTAACCAGGGAGCCCAACATGGAGCTCGATCCCAGGACCCTGAGATCATGGCCAACCAACTGAGCCACCTAAGTGCCCCTGGCCAACCCTTATCTTTTTTTTTTATTGCAACCATTGTAACGGATAGGTTTCCATGGGGGATCAGTGACGTTGAACATTTTTTTCATGTACCTGTTGGCCATTCGTATGTCTTTGGGAGAATATCTATTCAGTTCCTCTGCCCATTTTATCAGATTATTTGTTTTTTAGTGTTGAACTGTAGAAGTTCCTTTTACATTTTGGATATGAACCCCTTATTAGGTGGTTTGCGAATGTTTTCTCCCATTTCTTGGTTGCTATTCCATTTTGTTGACTGTTTCTTTTGCGAGTGCAGAAGCTTTTCAGTTTGACATGATCCCGCTTGTTTATTTTTGCTTTTGTTGCTTGTACTTCTGATGTCATGCCCAAAAAAATCACTGTGAAGACCAATGTCATGAAGCTTTTTCCTTATGTCTTATCTAGGAGTTTTATGATTTTAGGTCTTACATGTAGGATTATAAACCATTTTGAGTTAGTTTTTGTTATCGGTATAGCGTAGGGGTTCTGTCTCATTCTTGTGCATGTGATTGTGCAGTGTCCCCAGCACCAAATTGAAGAGCCTATCTTTTCCTCCCTGAGTATTCCTGGCTCCCTCGTCAAGGTACATACTACTTTACTGTACCTGCATGGCTTCATTTCTGGGCTCTGTTCTTTTCCATTGGCCTTACATGTCTGTTTTTATGGTAGTACCATCCTGGTGTGATTACCATACTGTTTTCATGGCAGTACTGTATTGTTTTGATTGTCATACTGTCTGAAATCAGGGAGTGCCTTCAGCTTTGTTCTTTCTCAGGATTGCTTTGGCTATTTGGGGTCTTTTGTGTTCCATATGATTTGGGGGATTTTTCTTTATATCTGTAAAAAATATCATTGGAGGGATCCCTGGGTGGCGCAGCGGTTTAGCGCCTGCCTTTGGCCCAGGGCGCGATCCTGGAGACCCGGGATCGAGTCCCACGTCGGGCTCCTGGTGCATGGAGCCTGCTTCTCCCTCTACCTGTGTCTCTGCCCCTCTCTCTCTCTCTCTCTCTCTCTCTCTCTCTCTATGACTATCATAAATAAATAAAAATTAAAAAAATAAAAAAATAAAACATTTAAAAAAATATCATTGGAATCATGATAAGGGATTACATTGATCTATAGATGGCTTTCAGTAGTATGGACATTTTAGCAGCATTAAATTGACCTGTGAACATGGGATATTCTGCTATTTGTGTCGTCTTCAGTTTCTTTCATCAGAGTCTCGTAGTTTGGAGTGTACAAGTTTTTATCTCCTTGGTTAAACCAGTTCCTAAGTATTTTTTTGGTTTTGCTGCCACTGTAAATTAGACTGTTTTCTTTATTTCTGTCTCAGTTAATTGTTAGTATGCAGAAATGAAATTGATTTCTTTGTGTTGATTTTGTACCTGTAACTTCACTGAATTTGTTAATTAGTCCTAACAGTTTTTTGGAGCTATCTTCAAGGGTTTCATATGTATAATCGTGTTATTTACTAACAGATAGTTTTGCTTCTTCCTTTCCAGTTTGGATGCTTTTTATTTCTTTTTTTGCCTGATTGGTCTGGTTAGAACTTCCACAGTGTTGAAGAGGTAAAAGTGGGCACCTTGTTTTTAGTCCTTGTCTCAGTGGAAAAGCTTTCATCCTTTCACTGTTGGGTATGTTAGTCCTGTCATAGATGGCCTTTGTTAGGTCGAGGTATGTTCTTTCTGTACCTACTATGTCAAGTGTTTTTATCATGAACAGTTGTTTGATTTTGTCATGTGTTTTTTCTATGTCTATTGAGCTGAGCATGTGACTTTTATCATTCTACTGACTGATGTATCACATTTAATAATTTGTGTATGTTGAGCCATCCTGTATTTCAGGGAGGAATCCCACTTGATCATGGGGCATGACCCTTTTAATGTGCTAATGAATTCGGTTTGTGAGTATTTTGTTGAGAGTTTTTGCATGTATTTTCATCAGATATATACCAGCCTGTAGTTTCTCATCTTTGTAGTGTCATTAGGTGGCTTTGGTATCAGGGTAATGCTGGCCTTGTAAAATGAGCTTGGGAGCGTTCCCTCTTTAGTTTTTTGGAAGAGTTTGAGAAGGGTTGGCATCATTTCTTTAAATATTTGATAGAATCTGACAGGGAAATCATCTGGCCCTGGGCTTTTCTTCACTGGTGCTAGAGGCCTGCTCCTTAACCACAGATTTTAGGACCTGGATTAATTAGAACTAATTTCAGTTCAGGGCTGAGATGGCCAGACCTCTTGATGCATCCCACCTCAGGGAGGTAGGAGCAGCATGTGCCCCATAAACCCTTTGCCACCTGCCTTCCAGATTGCTGGCTCACTCTTGTATTTCTCAAGAGCCCCCCTCGGGACAAGAGAAAGCACTTGAGTGGGGTTTGTGAATATTAGAGAAACAAAGTGCTATTTAGGGTCTGGGCCTGAGCCATTATTCCTGTGGATTGACTTCTACAGCTTCTAGTGTCCTGACATTTCAAGAGACTTGGGCCTCTCTGAGAACACAGCCAATTCTGAATAGAACATTTTTGCTCTTCATTTCTTTACACATCCAGCTTCTTACCTAGATCCTATTGAGTTTGCTTACTTTGTGGTAAATAATTTAAATCCAGGCCTTTCAGACAATGCTGACTGAACAATTGTTTATTTATTGACCCGGAAGGCAACCCTATAAATAACTCCTCTTCTGATTGCTCAAGGAAATTGGCATTTCTGCGCCGCCCCCCCCCCCTTTATTTAATTAATTTACCAGGTGATTGAAAAGAGTCCCAGTGCTGGCTCTGCCGGGGGATCGTGTCTGTGAAAGGTTTTGTGTTTTCTGAGGAGCCTGGACTAATCCTGTTGACTAACCGTGCGGCCTTGTAATGCAGGGTTGACATCCCTCCCAGCCCTCAGTGCATGTGGGCTCTTCATGTGTTATTGGGGAGGACAGCCCTGAGGTGCCGAGGAGAGAAGAGGTCTACCTGGTTCTGGGGGACAGCGTCTTTTATTCGGTCAGTTAGTTGGTCGTGACTTTTCTTAGGAAGTATGCATGGAGTTCCTGCTGTGTACCAAGGCCTGGGTGGGACCCCAGCACTCAGAAGCAAGACATCCCCGAGTCCTGCCTTTGGACATGAATCTGGAGGGGTGGGCAGACCAAGAGTAAATGGTTTTTGAATGAGATGGGTATTACAAAGAACAGGTGCAGGGGGCTACAGCATTGTGTCGCGGGCCAGCCAAGCCTCTAGGGGAGGTCAAGGAAGGCTGCCCAGAGGCTGCGGTGTTTATTGGCCATCTCAAGGTTGACAGAGTTGGCTAGGTGAAAGAGGACATGAGGGGAGAGCGCATTCCAGGTAAAGAGAACAGCATATCCAGGGCTCTGAGGTGGTAAAGAGTGAAGTTCTGTGGGGAGCTGAGAGAACTCCAGTTTGCTGGAGAGTGGGCAGTGAGGACAGAGTCAGAGACCGAACCTAGGCTTTGGGAATACTGTGGCCTTGTCTCAATCCCTCCTGAGTGACGGAGGATGGGCTTGGCGTCAGGCCGACGTGTCTTCCTGTTGTGTCTTCCTGACAGCGAGCAGGCACTTGCTTTGGTGAAACTTTGTTGCTGGGATGTGTCTGTCCCCCTCTGGCTCAGAGGTCCAGCCTCAGCTCTGCTGGCCTCCAATGACAGGAATTGCCTCTTATGAGCTTAGGCCCGGGGCTAGTTGCTGGCACATGGTAGCTGCTCAGTTAAGTGTTTTTACTTGACCTGAGTTCCCTGAGAAGACTGTTTTTTTCTGTTATTTTTTTCTGTTATTTTTCTCTCTCAGAGTGGACGAGGATGAGGATGATCCAGAGGAAGAACATGTAACTAAGGTAAGACATTGTGTCCTGGGTATTCTGGGCCTGGTCCTGAGAGCAGGGCTCTGTGTGTCCTCCTAGCTGTTTCTCACTCTTTCATTGCCGAAGAGACTCTAGCTTCCTGACCCTGGGGTTCACCGGACCCAGACCTTGCTTTTGAGGTGCTCACTTGGCAGGCACCTGGACCAGTGGTGTGTCTGTGGGGCGGCAGGGGGTGAGGGCTGGTTGGAGCAAGAGCACCCTGCCCTATGGCTCCCTTATTTGTGTTTTGTTAGCATGGAGTGCTATGAGGTACGTAGAGTTCTGACACCTGTCATGTTTAAAAGCGTGTGGTTTTCATTTGTGTAAGACTTCTGTTGTCTCTCTTTAGGGTAGATATTTCCCCCCTACTTCTCTTCCTCTTTTCTCGCTCTTCTCAGTCTCAGAGGAGCATAGAGCACAGCTCAGCACCCCTCACCCTGTTCAGTGCCGGTTCCCCAAACCCTTTGGGAGGTGTATGTGGGCATCCCACCCCACACACACTCCCCAGAATCTAATCTTTCCCTCTTGGGAACCACAGCTCAGGAAGACAGCCTGTCCTCAGATGACCAGGCCCTGAAAGGGGCTGGGTTAGGGGCCAAAGCAGGACTGAGGGGAGGGGACCTCCATGTTGTGGGTGTTCCCATACACTTCTGGAGCCTAGATGGGGAGAGAGGGACTGCCTGGGCCCAGTGTTAGTAGAGATCTGCTATGGGACATAGTCCCGTTGCTCTAGGTTTGTGTATTTATGGTTGCTCTCCCCACTCCCTCATCCTACGAGGCCATGCATTCCTTGATGTACAGAGAATATTTGGAAGTGTTGTAGTCTCCTCCTTGAAATCCCCTGCCTTTCCTCGGAGCAGATTTACTACTGCAGTCGGACGCACTCCCAGCTGGCTCAGTTTGTGCATGAGGTGCAGAGGAGCCCCTTTGGCAAGGACACCAGGCTTGTCTCCCTCGGCTCTCGGCAGGTACACAGAGGCATTGGGTCTTAGGCCAGGGGGCTGTCCTGCTTCCTTTCCTGGGTGTTTCTAGGCATGGAAAGGTGGTGGGTCCAGGGCAGGCTGCACGGGGGGAGGATTGGCCTCTTCTGGTTCTCGGCAGGGCTGGGCAGGCCCCGGCGGGTTGTTGTATATCATGTAGTCATTGCTGTGCCTCTTTCTTTCTCCTGTCTTCTAGAATCTTTGTGTAAATGAAGATGTGAAAACCCTGGGTTCTGTGCAGCTTATCAATGACCGCTGCATGGAGATGCAGAGAAGCAAACACGGTAGCCACAGTATGTGGAGCTGTGGAAAGAGCCTCTGGGACTCTCATTTAGCCTTGGGGCAGTACTGAGAAGGGATGGGAAGGGAGGCGGTGTGCTGGAAGCAGGCCAGTGACATGGTAGAGAGACAGTTTTCTCAGTGGCTGTGATGGCAGAGCAGACAGCTGGGTCCTTCCTAAAGATCGTCTCCTTGGAAAAAGGTGTTTTGCTTTTTGGGATAGTGGCTAGTCCAGAACCCTGGCTCTAAGATGATTTTATTGGCTTTTTCTAGAGAACACAAAGTTAAATGCCAGAATGGTGTGCTGAGACCATCCTAAGCAGTACTTGGAAGGTTTTATTAGACCCTGCTCTACGGAGTTAGGTCTTGACATCATAGACCCCTTCCTGGCCCCGTGGAAGTTGTCATTCCTTCTGCCTTTGTCCCCTCAGAGAACAGAGCTGAGGAAGAGAAGCCCAAGAGGAGAAGACAGGAGCACCAGGCCGCCTGCCCCTTCTACAACTATGAGCAGCTGCAGCTCCTCCGAGACCAGGTCCTGGTGGGGGTGAAGGACATTGAGCAGTTGGTGGCCCTGGGGAAGGAGGCTCGAGCCTGTCCCTATTATGGGAGCCGGTTTGCCATTCCAGCAGCTCAGGTAAAGAGCCTGGGGGTGTTGGGCAGTAACTCTTGACTCCTACTGTGGCCTCAGCCATGAGGGATTTCCTCATTCCTCTTAATTCAGGAGGATGTCCCTGGCTGTGGTTGGACTGACCACACTGCACCCTGGTGCCCTGTCACCCCCTCTGTCCTGGTGTGTAGGGACGGAGGTGGCCCCAGGTCCCTTCTGGCTCTGGGTTGTAGGAACATTTGGCCTTACTGGGGGCATGAGAAGAGCCAGGAAGTGTACAGTTCTAGTGAAATCAGAATTGGGGGCAGAGCTAAGAGGATGCAGTCAGGGTGGCATGGAACAGAAATATGTTTCCACATGGCCTTTTGGATGAACATCCTGACCTAGGCACCTAGTTACCAGTGTGGGAGGAGACGGTCTTCTTTAGACTTGCCATGTTGAGTCTCATCTTTACACACAGAAAAACTGTCAGTTTGACAGATCAAAAATACTGTTATTTGGTACAGTTTTATGATCTTCTTGCCACTGCGTAATTCGAGCGACTTTTGAAATTGGGCTTCATTTGTGAAGAATTCCATACGAGCAGGAAGAAATTAGGTAGGTTTTCAGAGATTTAGGGAACAATGTTAGTGATGACTTTACACGGCAGTTAAATGATTGTTAGTATACTACCCCTGAACTATGTTGCATGAGTGCTCAGAGGGAAATTCTAGAAACTTCGCAGCCCCCATCTTTGTCACATGTCCTTTCTGGGGGGTCACAAGGTTAGTGCCATAGATACCTGTGAGCACATATAGTAAGATGTCCTGAAATTTTCATGATCTTGACTTTTTGAGACACTTGTCAAACCTTGTTTTTGCTTTGTAGTATCCCAATGAAAAAGCAAAGGCAGGTATTACCCATACGTATGCATGAGGACACAGGCCCAGAAGGGCTAAGTGATTTATCTGTTTTCTCACATCAGGTGAGTAATGGAGCCAGGATTAAAGCTGGGCCTTAGTTTCCCAGTTTTCTGGATTTTCACTTTATCAGTGTTCTTTTAACTGGGAAACCGTCCTCACAAGTAGCACTTAGAAATTTACAGAATGCTTTTATTTTTGTTGCCCTAACCTCCAGCCCTTAGCCCTCATTTGAGATAGAGTTTAGCAAGTCCATTTTGTAGATGAAGAAACCAAGGCTCAGAAAAGGTTAATAACTAAGTGAGTTTCCCAGAGTCACACAGCTGGGAAGTAGCAGCTCCAGGACCAGAATGCAGGGTGACCCTATAGTACACCAGGGGAGCCTTGGGCGCCTCAGGGGCTACCTCAGGGGTATGCATCAGGCCGAGCACTCCTCTCTGCTTCCCTCTTCCCACCCCTGCTCTTGGTTCAGTTAGAATCAGATTGGTTCCAGTTTTGTCGCTTTTGTACTTAATGTTCCACGTGAAACTTGAGGCAAGGGTATGTTGCTAAAAGCATAGTACCCTGCCCTAGCTTTCCCTCTTGAACGTCCCTGCACATATTCTGGGTGGGAAAGCCATTCCCACCAAGTGCTTAGATGAGGCGGAACCCAGCTGCTAGAGCAGGGAGTCTACTGCCACTCAGGTGGTGCCCCCCCCCCTCCCCCAGCTCGTGGTGCTGCCCTACCAGATGTTGCTGCACGCGGCCACCCGCCAGGCCGCAGGGATCCGGCTGCAGGGCCAGGTGGTGGTCATCGATGAGGCGCACAACCTGATTGACACCATCACGGGCATCCACAGTGTGGAGGTCAGCGGTTCCCAGGTGGGTCGGCCTCCCCCTTCCTGGGTCTGGGCCTGCTGTGGGGCACCGGGATGGGGAACGTTTTTCTGAGTGCCCAGCCCTGGAATTCGTCTGGCGACGGCTTGGGAGAGGGTGCACTGAGTCGAGGCAGTGGCCTTGTCGGAGGCTGACTGGCTTCCCAGCAGATCTTAGAACTCTGGGGACCCAGCTCAGGCAAGATGGCTCATTTCCTTGCTCCTCACTGGCATATGTCATCCCGAGTCCCTCCGGCCCAGGATGCTACCACCTAGTTCTCTATAACCCAGGATGATGGAGTGAGGGAAGCAGGGGTCCTCACATAGTTGATGTCTTGGGCATTGCTTTGAGGGGTGCTCTGGGTTTCTAAGAGCCACTACTTATTACCTATTCTGTGCCCCGCACCACATGCAGTATCATGAATTTTCATGCTGCCTCCATGTGGGCTGGTGTTCCCAGGTAACAGAAAACTCTGAGATTCAGTGGGGGTTTAAGCAGTGTACTGAAGGTCACACAGCTCATGAGTGTGGAACTGGGACTTGATCCCTGGTTTCTGACCTTTGAAGTTCATGTGCTATCCCACCACTTTTTTTTTCTTTTAAAGATTTTATTTATTTGAGAGAGAGACCATGAGCAGGGGCAGGGGCAGAGGGAGAAGCAGACTCCCCACTGAGTGGGGTGTCTGATGTGGGGCTCACTCCCAGGACCCTGAAATCGTGACCTGAGCCAGAGGCAGATGCTTAACCAACTGAGCCCCCCCAGGTGTCCCTCCCCCCACCCCACCACCACTTCTACTGACCAGTGCCTGGGTTGAACTTAAGCCAGGATGTAATGGCTACCTTGAACCATCAATATGCTTAGTGGAAAACACGTCTTTGCCCAACCTGGTAAAAACTAGCAGGGAGATTCATTACCGGAGAGATTCAACCTCTTGCTCTTTTCCCTGACCCAAAGTGGATGGTGTAGCTGACCCTCCTTGTCTTCCTCTCTCAGCTCCCAGCAGCTTCAGGCCTTATAAATCTACTTTTTGTTGTACCCAGGCCTACTACTTTCTTTGCCTTGGCTGCCATGTGGCCTGGCTGCCATTTTCTAGGTATAACCTAAGATACCACTGGCTGCTTGCTCAGAACCTGGGCTACCTTCACACCCATTCTTTGTTCTCTCCAGCTCTGCCAGGCCCATTCCCAGTTGCTCCAGTATATGGAACGATATGGGTAAGACACTGCCTCTTGAGGGGGAAGGGAAAGTCCTGCTCAGTCTCTGAGAGAAAGCACTCGGGTCTCCATCTCTGGCCTGGGCCCAGCACCAAGTAAGCCAGTGTGCTGTTCACCTAGTGTTCATGGTGGTGTGTACCCCATGTAGGCCGAGGATACTCAGGATGTAGCAGCTGGCTGTGAAGGCCTTGAGTCACAGCGAGCTTTCTTTGGGGGCATATCTGTCGCTCGTGGCCTACTTTGAAAGACACAAAGGCCTCAGCCTGAGGCACTTGGAAGGGAAGTTGCTCATGGGGTACTACCACTTGATGTCCATTGATGTCTCCTCAGAAAGCGTCTGAAGGCCAAGAACTTGATGTACATCAAACAGATCCTGTATCTGTTGGAGAAGTTTGTGACTGTGTTGGGTGGTAAGGAGCACTCTGCCCGTGCGAAACCCTGGCCTAAGCTTGCTGTAGTCTGCACCCTGGATGCTAGTTAGGACACTTGGCTCTTCTATATCCTCAGGAACTGTATTGGCCATTGATGTAGAAGATTTTTATTTTTTATAGTTTAGTTGAATTGTCTGATCTCAGCTCCTTTTTTAGATTACTAGTTTATTTCCCCCCCTCGGAGTCCTTTTTATTTTGCCAGACCCTACCCTCCAGGTAGTAAGAGCAGCATAGCATGATAGGACTGTGGAGTCACTGTGGAGCGCTCGTGTGAGGAGAGCAGTGCAGGCATGCTCACCTTCCTAACAAATGAGTAAACTAAAGCCCAGAGCAGGGATGTGACCTGCTTCTGCCTTGTGAACCTCCCATTTCCTTTACTGTGTGGCTATATAGCTGAAGGCTTCCATACGAGCTGAAGTTCCAGGAAGCCAGGGGAGCATTTTCCTGGAGGGATTTTGTCAGATGTTGATGTTCTTCCCTTCCATCTCTGCCTTGCCATGGGCTGCCATGCCGTCTTGAGCATTTCCTTGAATCTGCATAAAGTGGTGCTTGGTCCCGGCCTCCTTGGAGGTGACATGAAAAAAATGAAATCACAAGGCTTTTGGCTCCATGTGCAAATGTGGGTCAGATTTTGAGGCTCGCTGGAGCCTCTTTTTCTCCCAGTGGGTTTTGTTTTTTTTGTCCTTTTTGTTTTGTTTTGTTTTTTGTTTTTTGGTGCTTATGAATGGCTAAAAACCTGTTCAGATATAAATGCTCTTATTTGAGGAGTACAGTATTCAGTGTGAGAAGATGGGGGTCAGAGAATCACCATCCCACCTGCTTGAATTCTCCGTTTTAGGGAACGTTAAGCAGAATCCCAACACACAGAGTCTTTCTCAGACAGGTAAGAGGATTGCCTTCAGAGGCGCAGAGCTGGTCTGAGCTCACCTCTGGGACTTCAGAGCAAGGATTCCAAGGCCCTTCTTTATTTACCTAGGGACAGAGCTGAAGACCATCAATGACTTCCTCTTTCAGACCCAGATCGACAACATCAACCTGTTCAAGGTAGAGGTTTTCACCTTTTTGTGTTTGTATATCCAATTTTCTTATCTTTATTATCACTTATGAGCAAAACACTGTGTGAAGACTGGAAGGAATAAAAAGTAAATGTCTTCTGTCCTCAAGCAGTCTAGAAGCCTGGGGATCTACAGTGTAGATTTTTATAATTACTTATCCCTTAAAGCATTGCATCAGCAATAAAAAGAATCTTCCACTCAGGGTTGAAGGGTCCTAGGGAATGCTGAGAAAAGGTGCCTTTCATTACCCCAAATAACCACAAATAGAAATTGCCAGTCCTTTACTGTGTTCAATCTTTCTTCGGCACAGTCTCTGCCCTGTGCTTCTAGTCAGAGCAGGAGGTTAACTTTGGGAACGTGATCCTGCTGTTGGGCTGAGGTAGCTGAGATCCACCTCCACCCTTGGGCTTGAATGAGTTCAGCCTCTGGTGGTAGCTTGCTCCAGGCTGGCCTGCTGTGCAGGGTACAGCCACCATTGCTTGACTCAATGACTGAGAGCTTGCAAATTACTGAAAATACAGAGCATTTCCTGTGTGTTCAAGGCCATGCACTGGGTGCTGTGACTCCAGGGTAGGATGTACCATCACCATTTGAGAGCAGAGGGACCTGAGGTGGGGAGAGGTTACCCCAGGAGGGATGGGCGCAGACTGCACACAAGTGAGCAGATGGTGCTTGGTGTGTGAGCTGGTATGTGAATTCCCCTGCCTGGACTCAAGACCTTGCTTGCTTTCCCTCCTCCCTTCCCATTTGTCTTCAAACCAGCTTACCTGCAGCATACCCGTTTTGGTCACAGTCACTGCCATGGCCCCGTCCAACAGGCTGACAGTCTGAGGCCTTTCTGATTCTCCTCTTCTCCCTCTGGGTCCCACGTCCAAACAGTACCCTAGCCCCAAAGCTGGAAATAGCTCTTAAACTTTCTCGCAGCCTTTCCATTCCCACGGCTGCTATGTCAGGGCAGGCTCTTTTTGTCTTGCCTTCTTTCTGCTCTCCGATTTCACTCTCTCTCCCTTCTGGTGTCTTTCCTACACTACAGTCTAGTGGAGCTTTATTGAAAGATAGTGCTCTTTTTAGAAATCTTCAAAGGCTTCAACTCCTTGTCTTCCTTCTCCAAGCTACACATACTGTGCACATCAGACATCCCCGAACATGCCCCAAGCTTTACCTCCTTTGTGCTTTTGCTCATACATATTTTTTTAAACTCTGAATCTTTCAAGGTTCAGTTTAGGTGCTGTCACATTGAAGGAGAACAGAGGGGATGTAACTGTCACCAAGTACCTTTAGAGAGGGTCAGAGCCGTGCAGACACGTTTGTGAGGGGACAGCGTGCATGAAGCTGGCTCTTGTGGGAAAGTATTGTGTTGTGTGTGGGGGTGGCAGGAGAGGAGTGACTGAAGAGACGAGGGTGACGGGCTTAGCCACAGGGAGGCGGTGGACCCCCCAGGTGGCGGCAGTGAGTCATGCTTGCAGGGGTTTGGGAAGGTGGCGGTTTCCTTTTTCCCTCCAATTGTTGCATGCGCCTTCAGTGTGTTTGCTTTTGCAGGTGCGCCACTACTGTGAGAAGAGCATGATAAGCAGAAAGGTGCGCCCTCCCCTTCCTGGGTCTGGCCAGGGTCTGCAGCACCCCCAGGCTTCCCTCACAATGCCTTGATCTCCTCTGCTCCCTCCTTCCCAGGGTGCTGTTTGCTGGGTGGGGTGGGCCACCAAGAGGCCCCGTGGGTGAGGAGGCAAGTAGCGGGCTGTCTGGGCTATGGCATAACCTCCCTGCAGTCAGGGCTCCCAGTGCTGCACCCTCATCCCTCTCTGTGCTCTCTTACCCCTTTCTAGCTCTTTGGCTTCACTGAGAGGTACGGCATAGTCCTCGCGCCCTCCAGGGAGCAGCCCAACCTGGCTGGGTTACAGCACTTCCTGCAGAGTCTGCAGCCCACAGTCACCAAGAGTGAGTCTGGAGTGGGGAGACTGGGCTGCAGGGCTGTGGGGGGACAGGGCAAGAACATCCGTCTCTCAGGCCTGGACTCCTCTCCCTGGGAGAATGGCTTTAGCCCAGCCTCAGGGGTTCCCTCTCACCTCATCCATGGTCCCAGACCCTCTTCCTTCTGCTCTGTGCAGCTCCTGTGACCCCTGTGGAGGACGGTGAGGCCAGAGTGCCACGGCCGGCTTCCCCACTGATGCACATTGAATCCTTCCTTGCAGCCCTCACCACTGCCAACCAGGATGGCAGGGTTATCCTGAGCCGCCAAGGTAATCCCAAGGAGGAACCCACATGGAGCCCAGGAAGCCAGAGCAGGAAAAGATTTCACCCTGGCACCTCCCTGGGTTAGGATCAGGAAGCAGGGTGGTGATGACTGGTGTCCTGTGGCCTGGGCAGGGTGGTGGAAGTGTGGTGAGGAAGGGTGTGAGGTGCTGGGAGGACGGGATGTGTTGAGCCAGACTAGGAGAGAAGTTGTGTAGCCTAGCGATTGACGGTGAGATGGATCTTGGTTTGAGTCTTGATTCTATCATCTCCAAGCTGTGTTTATCTCCCTGAAGATGAATGTGCCAAGGGAGATGACTACCTCGGGGTTGTCCTGGAGATTAAATGGGATCTAATCAAAAAGGAAAATGGTATCTCCTGTGGCTCCTATGTAGACATAACTGACCTCCCCTTTACCTCACACTCAAGCAAGTCTTTGTTGGGCCTGCCACCCACCCCCTGCCCCCCAGAGCTATCTTTTTTTTTTTTTTTTTTTTTTTCCAGGAAGCCTTAGTCAGAGTAGCCTCAAATTCTTGCTCCTGAATCCAGCCGTGCACTTTGCCCAGGTGGTGAAGGAATGCCGGGCTGTGGTCATTGCAGGGGGTACCATGCAGCCGGTAAGGGAAACAGATCCAGCCTCTTGTGCCCTGGATGTTGGGATGGGACTGGGACAAGGGAAGGATGGACTGTCAGGCCTCTTCTCTTCTGTCCAGTGGGTCCCCATGCCAGAGGGGTCAGCCTGAGCAGGCCAAGCAGCGTCCACCAGAGGGCATTGCTGTGCTGTCTGCTGCCTGAGCCCTCAGCCCCAGGGGCATTGCTGCTGATGCTTCTGTGTAGACACAGGATCACACTTCTCCCAAAGGCAGCTGTTCTGGAATTTGAGGACCCCGTTGGGTGCCTTGGTGCCATTCCTTTCTTATACCCACCCTAGTTACAACCTCTTATAAATTCATATATACACACACTCACTATGTTTTCATTGTAGGCAGCAGGGGACAAGCAAAAGCAGGAAAAAAAATAGATAATTCCACCAGGAGATTTTTTTATTTTAGTGTGTATCATTTAACTAGTTTTTGTATGTATTCTTAAAAATATACATACATATTTTAAAAACAAAGATCTCTATCTCTACATGCTGGTGCTATGATTTGTTTTTTTTCATGCAGCAACAAAATGTCGTAAACATTCTGCCTTGTCAGGAGTATGCGTTTATCCCACCGTGCTCTGGCTGTACTTAACTCTATCATGTGAATATATTGTACGTTGTACAACCACTCTTCTTTTGTTAGATGCCCAGTTTTTGTCTGTTTTAAGCAACACAGTGGCACATAGAAGCATGCCTCTTCACAGTGGACTTAGCTGGTAGAAAAGGCTCCTTGGTGCTCCCACACTCAGGGGCTCCTCACCCCAGCTGTTAGTCATCCCTGTAGCTTTATTAGTTTTCCACTTTGCTTTTTTCTTGTCTAGACTTAGATTTTTGTTCATGTATTAAAATCCTTTATAGTCTGGGTGCCTGGGTGGCTCAGTTGGTTAAGCGTCTGCCTTCAGCTCAGTGGGTTTGAGCCCCTCTCAGTGGGGAGCCTGCTTCTCGCTCTCCCTCTGCCTGCTGCTCCCCCTGCTTGTGCGTGCATACTCTCTCTCAAGTAAATAAAGTGTTGGAGCGTCTAGATGGCAGTTGAGCGTCTGCCTTCAGCTCAGGTCATGATCCCAGGTCTGGGGATCCAGTCTTGCATCAGGTTCGCTGCAGGGAGCCTGCTTCTCCCTCTGCCTGTCTTTGCCTCTCTCTCTGTGTCTCTCATGAATGAATAAATAAAGTCTTAAAAAAAAAAAAAAAGATGCATTCAGAAGGTCCCACTTCTGTCCAGCTTCAAGCTGCTCCCTGTACCCGAAGGCAATCATTTTTATTATTACTGGTCTCTCCTTCCACGGTTCCACTGTATCTTTCTGCAGAACTAAGCAAATACTTCTACTTACTTTCTTCCTTTCCTTGCTCCTATGTCAAAGGCAGTGTGGCCAGCGTTTAGTCACCAGTGTGTTGTGGCCCTCAGGCTTCTCAGCGACCGAGGTGATATGTGTCCCTCCTGCTGGCCACGGAGCCCTCAGCATAGCACATTCACCCGGCCCCTCCTGAAGGGCAGTGGGGCACTCACAGGTCACTGTGCAGGAAACGTCCCTGTGTCTGTGTTGGGTCTGGAGGCCCTCCTGTGTAGGGAGACTGCCAGGGTAGAAAATAAAAATCTGTCGAATTTCTTAAATATGGTCAGATTCCCCTCCTGCTGGAGGTGACTGGTCTGTCCCCTCTGCCCCCCAGCAGTTTGAGTGCCTGTTTTTCCACAGAGTGGTCACATTTGTATAGATTTTTGTCAATTTAATAGGTGAAAATCCTGGAGTGCTTTAAAACAGCGCATGGGTCTCCCTGCCCACCCCACCCCCCTTTTATCCTTAATGGTCTAGGCTGGGGCCTGGGCACGTGGGTTTTGTTTATTTTTTATATTTTTATTTTTTGTGGGTTTTGTTTAGAATTCTCATGGGTGATTTCGTTGCATGGCGACGGGGGTGAGAACCTCTCTACCTCATTTACCAGATTTCCTTTGCTTTTCCCACAATCTCACTGAGACTGTCAACACCCAGTATTGTTAATTTTTTTCTCTTTTTGCCTATTTGTTTTCTATTCCTATGGACTTACTGCCTCCTAGTCCAGACTTTGGTCTTCTCCCTCCGTTCCCCCTCTCCTTGCCAAGGCCCCCTGCCTGCTCAGGCCTGCTGTCCCTGGCCCCTGGGCTAACACAGAGCCATGCTGTTGTCTCCAGGTGTCTGACTTCCGGGAGCAGCTGCTGGCCTGTGCCGGGGTGGAAGCTGAGCGAGTGGTGGAGTTTTCCTGTGGTGAGAATCCGTGTCCAGGGTAGGCCATGTGTCATACTCCAGCCCCTGTTGTCACAGTTTGACTCTGTGCTCTTATCAGGCCCAAGGGGTTGAGGAGGCCATGAGGCTCCAGCACTCGCCAGCTCTCACGTGAGCTCACTTAATCTCCGTGCTCCCTCCCCCTTTGTGCTGTGGAAGCAGGGTAGGCAGGCTGAGTGTTGGAATTCCCTTTCCTATTGTGGAAGACAGGGTTGGCAAATGCTCTTCCTGGACCCCTGCCTTACAGAATAGTCAGCACCTCATTTTCAGCCCCTCACCGGGTCTCTGCAGGTCACGTGATCCCTCCGGACAATATTTTACCGCTCATCATCTGCAGTGGGCCCTCCAGCCAGCAGCTGGAGTTCACGTATCAGAAACGAGAGCTACCACAGATGGTTAGTACCAGCCTACTCACTTTACCACAGCCTTTACCAGGGCAGGAGAGCAGTTTCTGGGGTGCCAGGCACTCTGGCCAATGCTTAATGTTCAGGTGTTGAGGAGATTAGTCCTGGGGTCTTTCACTGTGGAGCTGGCACAGGATGGTTAGTGTCCATCTGGATTCTTATCAGGGGAGGCCTGAGCTTCCTCTTCCACTCACCCCTTAGACTCTTAAATAGTTTTTTTTAGAACCTCGAGGCATCCCTTGAGGGATGAGAGAACCTGGTGAGAAAGCTGCTCATTTCCTTTGGTTCTCTGGCCATTTGGTTTTATCGGTCCCTGCCCTGGGCTTGAGGGCCCACTGCTAGAGGGGCACCTGGGGATTTCAGTGTCCAGTTTGTCGTAGATGGTGCTTAATCCCCAGTGGCCCGCTGTGCATTGGGAATTGGAGCAAGGAGGCTTCGGTGGCATACCAGCGGCAGGTTTTAGCTCTGGAGCACTAGGATTGTGATGTGTGTGGTGGGGAGGGTGGTACCTTCTCCTCTGATTCCTATTCCAGGTAGGCATGGGATTTGGTGGGGGAATGGGACATGCCCCTTACCCCATGGCTATAGCCACCCTTGGGTCTCTATACGTGGTCTTGAGTCCCAAAGTTAGGAAATGTTTTTTGGATATGGCTACAGGGAGGGCTGTCTTCCTTCCTTAGATGGATGAGACCGGTCGCATTCTCTGTAACCTGTGCACTGTGGTCCCTGGAGGGGTGGTCTGTTTTTTCCCCTCCTACGAGTACCAGCGCCAGGTCTATGCCCACTGGGATAAGAGTGGTCTGCTGGCCCGCCTGGCTGTCAGGAAAAAGGTGAGTGAGCGCTCAGCTGGAACTCCCACTTGTGAGGATAGGACCCAGAGTTCCTGCTAGGACTTCTGCATGTCAAACCAGGTGAGGCCTCATGTATGGGCTTCTGCTAGTGCCTTGCCTCCACCACTTCTAACCCCTGACCACCTCTGTAGGATTTCCCTAGAGCCCCTTACTGTCTGGGGGTCTTCAGTTCCCAGTCTCAAAAACATGAAGCCAAGAGTAGACAGGGACTCAGGCATTCTGAAACCCTTTCCTGGGAGATGTCTGTTTTCCTTCAGATATTTCAGGAACCCAAGAGAGCAAACCAGGTGGAGCAGGTGCTGATGGAGTATTCCAGGTGCATTAAGGTGAGAAGTGGAACTCAGAGGCCTTGGGTCCAGAGAAAATGTGGAGCTGGCAGCTGTAGATGTTCTGGGTGGCATCCGAGTTTTGGGCTGGTATTTCCTGCAGTGTTGTGGCCAGGCGGGAGGCACGGTGACAGGTGCTCTGCTCCTCTCTGTGGTTGGAGGAAAGATGAGTGAAGGTATTAACTTCTCTGATGACCTTGGCCGGTAAGTCGTGGGTCCTCTCATCTCCTGGGCTCTGACACTGACCACACCTCACTCCAAACAGCTGGGTTCCTGCCTGCAAGCTGATGCTATCCCTGACTGACTGCTTTGGTCATTCAGCTGTGTGGGGAGGTGCTTTGGCCTTTGATTCCAGGTGGAAATTAGGCAGAGCATGATTTTGTCAGGACTCAGTTCATGTAGCCTGCACCCAGTCTCAGCTGAGAAAACCTGTTCCAGGTGCAGGTACAGGGTGGGGAGGGAGAGGTAGAGCCAGCAGGCACAACTTGAGGGGGCTGAAAGAGTGCTGGATGTAGTTGTTGATGACGTTGATGACGTGTGGGTGAGGCCTGGGTCCTTCATCCTGGCCTTAAAGATGCGCTGGGGGCCTGACTGCTTTACATGGTGTGGGCTCCCTCCGCCCTAGGTGTGTGGTCATGGTAGGCATGCCCTACCCCAACATCAAGTCTCCGGAGCTACAAGAGAAGATGGCTTACCTGGATCAGACCCTAGTGAGTATCTCGTGTCCAGAGGATGGGAGGAGATGGCTGGGGAGACTGTGCTCTCTCCTCTAGGGCCACGAAGGGCTGTATCACTGTGACTTCCCCACTGCCCCCTGACATGCCAGCATTTCCTGTCTGCTCCAGGGGAGGGGACGCACCCCCTTGCCCTCTGGAGCTGCTCTGTGATCTCTTGTAGCATGTGTTGACATGGTGCCCATGAAGCCTGCTGTTCTTCTTGGTCCCATGCCTAGTGGTATCATTTTCTCAGAACACTGAGCAAGAGGCAAGAAAATACTGACAGGTGCTCTCCTCTGCCCTTCCCAGCCCAGAGTTCCAGGTCAACCACCCCCAGGGAAGGCTTTGGTGGAGAATCTGTGTATGAAGGCTGTCAACCAATCTATAGGTGGGTGTGGGTTCCTGGCTCTTGGAATGCATGGTGGGAGAATGAGGTGACAGGAAGGAGGGAACACGATAGAAATGTACTGTGGGGGAGGCAAGTGTAAGTAAGAGCCCCAACCTCTGTTCCCATCCAGGCAGGGCCATCAGGCACCAGAAGGATTTTGCCAGCATAGTGCTCCTGGATCAGCGGTATGCGCGCCCACCTATCCTGGAAAAGCTGCCAGCCTGGATCCGAGACCGTGTGGAAGTCAGAGCCACCTTTGGTCCTGCCTTTGCTACTATGAGGAAGGTCAGTCCTGCCTTTCCCTGCCCTCGGAGGCACTCCCCCCCGCCCCTCCCCAAGATCTTGTGCCTCACTGCTTTTCCTTATCTCCCCAGTTTCATCGTGAGAAGTCAGTCCCTTCCTGAGGGATGGCCCACCGCTGCCTGCTGCCAGGCTTTTCCTTCTCCCTGCCCACTTGAAATGTTTGTCTTGGGCTTGCTCTGAGGGGATTCAGCCTAAGAACATGAAGCTGGAGCAGCCCAGCCCCTTTCTGGGGTGAGTGGGCTGCCAGGACCAGGCATAGGTGGAAAAGCCACTAGGAGAAAATCAGGTTGATTCTGAAGAAATCGGGTCCTGGCCATCCTGGGGCCCACCCCAGGGCAGTTCTCCCTCCCTGGATTGAATCTGTGTGCCCATTCAGTGTGGCCCAGAGTCCAGCTCCCTGCCCCACTTCCTGGCCAGCCTCCCATTGCAACATTTCTGTCCTTCCGTCTCTCAGTGTCCACTCTCCCAGAGGTGAGGTGGAACATGCCCTCCTGCCTTTTCCCTTTCTGGCTACAGTTTGCTGTTCTAGATGTTCACCCTCTCTTCAAACCTAAGAATGTTCCCTGTTTCCAGCCCCCAGCTGCCCAGAGGGCTCCTTCTGCCCAGGGGCCTCTGATTACCTCAACCCGATCTTCTTTCTCTGTGTTAGGAACTGGTAAGAGAGCCATGTGTCAGCTCCCCCACCTGCTAGGCTCTCTGTGTCCTGGTCTTTCTTTCCCCCAACCACAGTGCTGGTCCCGCACCTGTTCCATAGCTGGCCTGGTTCCAGGTCCTCCTCCAAGTTGGTGGCACCTCCTTCCCACTAAGCCACTTGAGCAAACTTCAGACACCTCCTCCCTGACTTCAGCAATTATGCCAAGGGCCATTAGGCTCCCAGCAGGACTATTTTTAGAGATCCCGTGTCTATCACAGAGATGTTTTTCCCTGTGTGAAGATATCCTCCCATCTGCAGCCACCACCCCCACCACCCCCGCCCGTCCAGTTGACCACCTCTCTGCTCTCCCTGACCCAGAAGGGGCCTTGGTCCACTCTGTGCTCTGCCCCCATTGCTTGAGCCCAGTGGGAGCAGGAGGACAGGTGCTGGCTTGAAGGAGATGCTTTCATTCTGCACAACCATAGCTCTTTAATTAAAGGTGCACTGCTGGTTTACACTCGGTTCTTGCATGATACTTCTTTATTGATTCATGTATTTATTTCAGTCTGTAGCTGGAGGAGACCACAGGCAGAGAGCAAGGGCTCCCTGCTCTCGGCCACCTAGCCTCAGAAGCTGGCCACCTAGCTCCTTAAGGCACAGGCCTGGGACAGTCCTCCACAGGCAGCAGGGGCCGAGAGACCTGCAGGGCAGGCAGCTCACCCCGCTGTGTCCATGTGAGGGCAGTAACTAAACCTGAGTTTGGTGGGAAAGGGTGGCCGAGCCCCTAGGATTCCCAGTCATCCTCATCCTCCTCTCCAGGTGGCTGCTGTGGGGGAGGCAGAGGTGGGATGGAGTCTGACATTCGGGCAAAGGCTCCTCCTGGCCCCTCACTGGCTCCTGTCACAGGTCCTTTCCCAGAGATCCCTGGGAGGGCAGAGGTGGATGGAGAGTGAGGGGGTGATTGGTTTGGGATACCAGTTCACCCAGCCCCTAGAAACTTAAGAACAGGATAAGAACGGCAGAATCTGCAAGATAGAAAACATCCTGAGACTCCCAGCCCAGGGAAGGCAGCCAGGCTCTGCTTCCTACCTTTACGCCTCATGACCAGCTTGTTAAAGAGATCCGACATCAGGTCCCCACCTTGGCTTGTGGCTCTCACTGTAACAGAAAAGCCATGGTGAGGAAGGATGAGGGGACCAAGGACAAAATCTGCCCCTGGGGTGACCCATTCAGGGTTGGACCTATCTCCTCTTTCTGCTCACTGTCAGCATACGCCAGCCCCTCCTAGCTACTCTGTGACAGCAGGAAGTGTGAATGGCCCCACTGTACAAATGAGCAACCTGGCCCAGAGAGGCTGGGCAATCTGCCTGAGGTTGAGTGCAAAGCTCAGAAATTGAGCTGGGACTCAACCTCAGGAGGCCAGATCATTGTGGCTTTGTGCCCAGGTGCTCTGTTCAGGCTGCATTTAGGGTGCATGGCACGTGCAACCTGCAGCCTTGAGGGGGCCTGGAGAAGCAGGACTGAGCTGACCCTCCAGGTCCGTAGTCTCTATAGCAGCTTAGGGCCTCAGCCATGTCCCAGGACAGCTCCCAGCAGAATCTCAAGATTCTCTGTTGTCATAGCTGGAGGCTCTGTCTCCTGTTAACTTAGAGCAGAAAGCTCTAAGCAGGCTACAAACCCAGGAAGGAACCCACAGCCCAGGCAGGAAAGGTAGGTATATTAGGGATGGCCACCCAGGGCTTCCTGCAGACACCCTGGGGAAAGCATGGGGCAGGTGGGCTAGGGGCTGCTCCTCTGACATTTGGGGTGGTCAGGGAGTCTGGTGTTAGCTCCAAGAGAAGGTGGCCCTTTCCCTAGAGCCTTCCTACTGAAGCGGGCCAAGGATCCCCTCACCTTGTTCCTGCTCCTTCTGTTTCTTCTTCTCCAGCTTGCGCTCCTTTACGCTACGGAGCTTGGCCTTGCCTATGCCCCCAGCCTGGCGGATGGACTCCAGCAGGGTGGCCCGGCCACTGGAGGGGTCTACCACTTCCTTTGGAGCTCCTTGAATGGTAGCTGGGAAAGGCATGGTGAGAAAGAAGGCTGCTCAAGCCTGGCTGTGAGAATGGGCTCTTCCTCTTGAAAAAGGAAGCCAGTGGGTGAAGCTGAGCCCTGGGAGACCATAAGCAGCCTGAATGCTGCCTGCATCTGCCTGAGCTTAGTCAGACCTATGGCCAGGCACCCCCCTCCTTGCCCCCCCCCCCCCCGTCCCTCTCTGATGCCACCTGGTTTAAGGGCCACTGCAGATGTACCCCGTGGGAGCCTCGATGTGTGGACAGTGTCTGAACTTGACACATGAGCCAACATGGGCTTTTTGTGCCACCTCTGGGTGCTGGAGAGAAACTAGAGATGTCATGCTAAAACTGAAATCCTGCAATTTAAAGATATGGATATTTTGTTGCTGCAGCTTTCCATTTTTTTTTTTTTTTTTTTTTGGTAGCCACCCTTTTCCCATTGGTTTAAGTGAGAACGGGGTGGGGGGGGGGGGTACCACAGCTCCACCTATCCACATCCAGACTCCTTCTGCCCTGGAGATGAGCCCCATCTCCAGGGAGCTCCAGACACAGTTTGAAAACCACTATTTCATGAACCCAGTGGGACAAGATTTTGACATCAGATCTATTCTGAAAGCCTATGGCCACTTAAACCTACAGAAAACCCTTCAGGGATCCAGAAATTGGAGGACCCCTCAAAGAGCACATGCCCCCTCGCCCCTGACCCCCCCTATGCACCCTGGTGCTGCTCCTACCTGAAGGAGACACACTGCCACTGCTGTCCTCCCTGGCACCTTGGCCAGGGGAGGCTATGGCCTGGGGTGGGGGTGGGGGAGCGCTGACCAGCACAGCTGGGGCTGGGGGAGGTGGGGGTGGTGGTGGCGGCGGCGGGGGTGCTGTTAGTACCCCATCTTCCAGGTCTGAAACAGAATTATGAGAAAGTGAGGTGCCGAGGGATGCAAGTGGCTAAGTAAGGGAGTTCCTGCCCAACTCCTGTTCTCCGCTCACCTGGCTTGAAAGTCTCAGCCACCTCTGTGTGGAAGGTGGGCAGCTCTGGAATGGTGCCAGGGGCGGAGGGGGCGATGCCGGGGCCCAGGTCAGCACTGTACATGAGGTCATCGGCGATGCCCGGCAGGTCGGGCAGGTAGGACGGCACATCAATCTCAGGCACTTGGCCCAGGTCAGGCACATAGAAGTAGTTTTCTGGAACCTGCAGGATTAGGTGGGGGCCTGAGGGGGCAGTCAGCAGGGTCTCGTGCATCCCCACACAAGGCAGGGGGTGAGTAGGGGGCTCGACAGGCCCCTCACTAAGAGGGTGCTGGCGGGGCCACATTCTAGTCCACTATACCCCCTGCCCACAGGTATCATCCAGCTCTACCTGTTGCTCCAGCTGCTCCCTCTTGCTGATGGACAAAGGGGCATCGAACAGCTTCTCCTCTGTCTCTGCCCCCAGCATCACATGGGTCTTTGTTACAGCACCAGCCAGGGGGTCCAGGAAGACATACTTTTTGTACCTACGGAGTTGGGGTGGATGTCGAGCAGTCGCCATGTCTGCTCTAGGCCCATGGCCCTGCCCCATCTCTTACTTCATCAGGGCCAGTTAGTTTGTACTGTAGACTCTGAGGCCTTAAAAGGTAAATCAAACTGTTCGGCTCTATAGTCTTCTGTACTGAAGTGTCATGCCCCCAGGCTCCCCCACGATGCCAGGCCACCCAGCCACCCTTCCAGAGCCCCGCCATGTGCCGTACAGGTTCTCAGTGGTGTTGAATAGCAGCAACGAGCTGACGGAGCTGATGTTGCTGGGAAGACCCCCAAGCCCCTCCTCGGCCTCATCCTCAGGCTCTGGCTTGGTGTTCACACACACAGGGAAGTATTTCAGCTTCTCCTGGTGGGGGCAGGGGTGGTAATAAGGATAGTGGGTTGCAGTGCCATGACAAAGTAACCACCCATCCCAGTCCAAATCCTTTTAGGGGACAGAACCCTCAGTTCCTCCCCAACAGCCAGGGCCGGCCACCTCTGGTCACCCCCATCCCCCTTCAATATATGAATCCTTCAGACCTGCAGGGCCCACTCATCCAGGGGGCGGTGCTTGCTCTGGATCCTATAGCGAGGGCGTCTCTGCAGTCCTGGGTCCTGGGCACCCGTGAAGATGGAATCGTACTCCTGTAGGCGTTCTGGAGCTGGGTATTTGGCACTGGAGAACACCTAGGGACACAGAGATCAGTTCTTTAGGGGCGCCCGAGATGCTCCAGAGTCCAGGGTGGGTCTGGGGAGGGTGGATCCTGAGCAGAAGGAAAGCTCGAGGTATGGCTGGACAAGGTGGCAGTGTGAGAAGCAGGGGGAGGTGGTAGGGATGGGGTTTCTGGGGGTGCCTGCTGGCTGTGGGGACCGGGGCCACACGGTCTACCTTGATCGCCTTCTTGCTGCCCTTAATCTTCTCGATCTTGGCCTGGGCCAAGGAGACCCTCTCCCCAATGGCCTGCAGCTGCTTCCGGCTGAGCTCTACTCGTTGGGAGATCCTGCCATGGGAAAAAAAAAATCACAGGAGCTGAGGGCTGCTCCCCAAGTCCCTGCAGCCTCCTGCACCCCTGCTTCTACCTGCAAACTTGCAGAGCTGAGGGCTTAGGCAAGGGCCCTAGAATACAGTGTTACCTCCTTGTCATGGCTGACTTTGAACTGCCCAGGTGACCTCTGCACGAATCCCTAACCTGAAGGATTTAGACATGAACTCTTGAGTTCTTGCAGTTCTGCATAGGAATGGGCAATCACCCTGGCCCCAGGGTGGTGTTGGGACATGCCATCTGTCAGGGACAGGGCTCCTGCCTCTAGGAGTTTACAGCCTCAAGCAGGGCAAGCAGAGAAAAAATCGCCATGACTCCTGTACAATCGCCTATTTCCAGAGGAGAAGAGAGCTCACAAGGATGAGTGATGGGCAAGGCCAGGCCTAGATTCAAGTCCCAGACCCATTCACAGCGAACTGCCCTGACACACAATATATGGCTCACGTGGGCAAATCCAAAGTCTGGTCACCATGGTCCTTGTGGTTGTGGTCAGGGTACTCATAGGTTTCCACTCGCCCTTCTCGGATGAGCAGGCTCCTGTGACACCAGTGCCCTGCTATTCCCTGAATGTGCCAGATGTATTAGTGCGTGGCCTCTGCATCAAATGGAGTGCCCTCCCTGCAGACACCCATGTGGCTGGCTTCTTCGCTTCACTGAGCTTCATTCCGTCCTCAATGCAGCCTTCCTGAACACTGACTCTAAAAATGCACCTGTCGCTTGCCAACTTTTTTACACAGAGCCACCTGACGTGCATCTACTGCCTAGGTGTGCTCCAATGGGGTAAGGGCTTGGCTTGGTTCCCTATTTTCCCAGGGCTGGCACCTGGAGAGGCTCCCTGAATGATTAACAACCACATGCTCTAAACGTAAATGCACATGAGCCCCACGCTGTTGCACATTACTGAGCAATGGCAAGGTTCTCACTGCAGTGGTGACTGGCTAAACAGGGGCCAGGGTATCCTCCTCCCCATTGCTTCCCCACCTCTAAGAACACCAGCCCCTGCCCACGACCATCATGCTTCACATTCAGAGAGATCACATGTCGGCACTCACCTGGCAGGAGTGAGCCACAAATGAGAAACAAAGGCAGAACCGCCATCGCAAGTCTACAGGGAAAGGGTGGAGGCCACAGCAGATGGCAGAGGGGCCCCCTGTCTCTGGGGTCAGAAACTATGCAGCCAGGGAAGTCCAGGATTTCTTTAAAGGTTGAACAGTCAAGGCTCTGGACCAATCTTCCTATATCAACCCCCACCAATTCTAAAAGATTGTACCCCTCCTCCCTGAGAACCCATGAGATCAGCCTGTTTCACAACCCAGGGGTCTTGGTTCCTGCGGTCTCCCTGATTATCCTGGCTCCTTGCAGTGCAGGGGGCTCTGAGGTGGGGGCCTGGGGTACAAATAGGTACTCCAAGCAGGTCAGTCATCCTTGACAGACTGGTCTGAGTAGGCGGCAAAGGAGATCAAAAACACAGGGCAGAGTTTCCTCCCAGTGAGAGAATGCAGAACTTCCAGACTTGCATGAGCTCCATCTTTTCTGGCAGGAAGAAAGGTTTGCATCCACTGAGGAAAAGGCATGCACACTCACAAGCTACTTCCCCAGCTCCCAGCCCAGCCACTCTCTGCCCCTGGGTGCCAAAGCCACCTCACTGGTTCTACGCCTGCTGGGCTTGACATCAACATGGAGCGTGGGAGGGACAGCAGGTCTGGAGAGGGACACAGGCTACTCCGTTCCGGCTCTTCCATCAAGGAGAGAAGGGCTGATCTAAGTTGCAAACAGAAAGCCTAACAAACCCTGGCAAAGTTCCAGAATGGATTATTAAATCAAGGGTCTTCGAGGAGAAAGAGGCAGATCCCAGGGGTCAGCATTGTTCTAAACTCACAGCATTTCTTTTTTTGACAGGGTTATTAGACTGGTGTAGCAGGGGAAAACCTTAAGCACACCACATCTTGAGTCAGCAAGGTTTCTGACGGCTTCTCACACAATCCTGTGGACAAGATGGAGCTGTGGGGGTTGGAGGAGAGCACATTTAGGAAAAAATCAGAGCCAGATGAGCAGCAGCACTCAAAGGGCACTGCTGAAGAATGGCCTGATTTAAGCCTCGCACAAAGGTCTCTGCCAGAGCCCCATCCAGCTGGTGCAACACCAGGTCAGTAAACAGGAGGAGGGTCAAACAGTCTGCATGGAAAAATCTAGACTCAGATAATCTTGAGAGGCCGGAAGGATGGACTGCAGTCAACAAGATGAAGTTGACAAGGGATGAAGTCCAGCAATCAGGTGTAAAAAGTCCAGGGCGCAAACACAGAAGATGGAGGGTTAGCTTGAGGTTTTGGATAGCTAGAGCTTGGTATGAGCTAAAAAGTGTGTTCAGCAGCTTAAGAAGGAAGTGTGATCTTGGGGCACATAGCTCCATGTCCCTCCTCCCTTCCTTCAGTAAACAAGGGACCTCAACACTCTGGAGGCAGTAGAGAGAAAACAGACCCCAGATTAATAAACTAACCTAATGCTGGGTCCCAGCCTCTCCACAGCAGTGTTCCCTTCAATCCAGTCCACATTTTAAGATGCTGCTGAATTCCTACTAGACTGTAGGGTCTGTCTTACTCACTGCTGTGCCTCAAACACCTGGGACTGTGCCTGACATGTAACAAATACTGGCTGGATGAAAAGTGACAGGTGAAAGAACATTCAAAGGAGGGTGATGAGGACGGTGGGGGGGGTGAGACACTCATGTCCTACGAAGACGACTGAAGGCTATTCTGGCTACAGGTGCGGTGAAGTGGAGAGTATGGTAATTCCTTCCAGATATCAAAACCCTCACAAGTGCTGTCAGGTGGAAAAATGACTGGACTTATTCTGTTGCCCAGGAAGGTGGCATGAGGACCAGTGGGTGGAGTCATAAGGAAGATCTCGGTTCTGCACACAGAAAACTTTCTATTAAATAGCTACACAGCTCTGCAAACCACATTCCAGTGGGATGACCACCTGTCAAGAATGCTCCAGGGGAGACTGCTGTGTGGGGCAAAGGAAAGAAGACAGGATTTCCAGGGTTCTTTTCCTATGCAAGAGCCAACAAGTCTAAGTTACAGCCTGCCTGCTCAAAGCCCCCAGAGTCTAATCTCTAACGGTCAGAGCCATGGTGCCAAGAATGCAGACCACAGGTCCAAGGCTCTCACTGGCAGGCAGGGGCAGTGCAGAAGGCGGCATTACGAAGGACCAGAGGCCACATGAGGCCAGGACGGAGTGCCATGACCCATTAGCAGTGCCCCCCACCAGGGTGGAAGAATAGTGGCAAGAAGGGGGTTTGCTTGCCATTCCTAACCTACGCCCCCTGGCTTGGTGGTCTGCTTCAAGGCAGCTCAGTTTCCAACCTTATCACTGAAGCCATGTCCCCAAAACACGTCTGCCTTGGGGCTGCCCCTGTCATTGTCAGGGACAGAACTGGTTCAGTCAGTCTGCTCAGAGCCTAGGACAGAGAGGACTCAGGAACACACATCTGCCCTCGGGAAGGTTGCAGTCTCCCAGGGACAAGAGACTACTAGGCCCCACAAACCTAAGGGTTTAACATCTGCTTAGCAGCAGCATGACCTGGAGCAAGTCATGTAACTGGCCTGTGCCTCAGGCTTCTTCGGCTGCAAAACAGGGTCGGTGACATCTATCCACAGAATTACTATAAAGGTTAAAATGAGCAACTGTGTGCCTATTGTCCCATACTAGGGGTACTCCAGTAACATCTGCTATTCCTACCCACAAGATTAGGAAGGATGAGGGGCTCCAGGAACTTGGAAGAAAGCAAGAAGAGGCAGTGCTGAGCAGAGGAGGAGGGGGATGTTCCAGGCCCAGGAAACAAGCCCTTCACACAGGACCCCAATGGAGGCAGTGACCCCCATGGAGGCAGTGTGCACGGCAACAGTGCAGCCCCTTTGGCTGGGGTGGGCGGCACTCACCCAAGCACCATAGGGACCGATGCCCTCCTAGCATGGGAGGAGGGAGGGGACAGGGTGGCCAGGACCTTGCCTGGACTCCCAGTCCCCACCTCCAACGAGGACCCCCATTCCCTCACAGCCGATTTCCTGTCACGGCCCCTGGGTGATCAGCAGGCCCTCCTGCCTTCCAACCTTCCCATAGCGGCTGCTGGGGAGGGAAGCACCATTCCTGCCCAGAGCTGCTGCTTCTCTTCCCCTGGCCTGTCCTGTCCCTTGGCCTTGTGACCCAGGACCTGCCCTAGTGTTACCTCCCCCACTCACCACTCTCACCGCTGAGATTAGGAATAATCTGCTAATTATGCAGGCAGCTGACTGAGCCTTCCTAACCTTGGGAGCCACCAGGTGCCAATCAGGACAGAGGGAGGAGGGGAGAGAAGGCAGGGAAGGAGGGGGTGGGAAAGAGCCAAAGAAGGGAGGGAGGGGTTGGAAAGACAAAGGAGAGGAGGAGGAAAAGCTCTGCAGAGAAAGGGAATCCTTCCCCAGGCAGTGGCTCCCCAGGTGAAGTGGCAACTGGGACAGCACCCCAACTTCCACAACACATGGAAGCTGTCCAGCTCCTCTTTGCCACCCTAGCCCTCCTCTGCCTCGTCATCTCAGTCATGTGAAGCAGGTGACATCTCCGGGCAGCTATTTTGGGGCCTGGCTTCTCCCAGGTGAAGATGGGGGCAGGTGAGGGAACGATCTGATCCAGGCAGGGAGAGCCGTGGGTCCAGGAGCACCAGAGAGGCACTTGTCATTCTCTTCAGGCTCCCCGTGGCTCCTGCTGTGGCAGAGGAGGAGGAAGGAGGCCAGCTGGGAATGCTGATTTTCCAAGAGCTCACCTACCTGCGGAACTGGGCACAGCCACCTGGGGCTGAGCGGCTGGACCAAAATGGGGGAACGGGCAGGCGGGGGTGGGGCGGGGGAGGGGGGGACAGACTGAAAGCCAGCTGCCTCTTCTTTTGCACGAGGTATCCAAGCAGGTGGAGTAAGTTTGAGGGGGAAGATTCCAAGCCAGGGTCACTTCCCCATTGCAAAAGTCCACGGAAGATGAATACCCTGTGAGGAGTGTGTTGACTGCTGCAGGACAGGGGAGGGGGGGCGGCCCGGCAGGTGAATGAGGCTGGGCCTGGGCACGCCCCACTCCCACTATCCCTGGCCCCTCCCTTTATTCATCTTGTTCCCAATCTGTCCTCATTATTTCCTTTGGAATGTCTCTTATACAGCCCTCCCTGCCTGCAGCTCCCTGGGACTACAGCATCACCCCTCCAGGCCTGGAGTGCAGCAAGAGCCCCCAGTGCGTCCCTGGGAGCCGCCCTCTCCCGACTGGCCACTCTGTGCCAGCTGCCCGCTCAGCTTTCCCTAAGCTCTTCTGCTGCACCTTTCCATGCTCCAGAACCTCTCGTGGCTCCCTACAAGGCCTGAATCAAGTGCAAAGCCCTGGCCCATTGGGGAAGCCCCAGGGGCCCTTCCTTCCTTATCCCAACTGTTCACACACCACCATCCTCCACCCCACTCCCTCTGCCATGGTGCATCCCCACAGAGCACAGAAAGGAGGGAAGAGGCCAGCTCCCAAAGGTGCACAGTCAGAGGGGAAGCAAGGCCTGCAGACGTGCAGAAAGCTGACTTCACACCCTGTTCTGCAGCGAAGGAGCTTAATATATGGGGGTAAGCTGCAATGTCTATACTCCTAGGACAAAACATCCCCGTTCAGGCCAGCCTCCCCTGTGGAGCATGGGTAACACCATGTACCCCATTCAAGCCTCTGAGCCTTTGGCTTCCATTTCTAGACCCCACCAGATGACCTGTACACTCAACATTCTTACCCCTGCCTACCTACCACCTGCCCCTCCTAGGGCCCAGTCCATGCCCCCCTCCTTCTGGAGGCCTTCCCTGACCCATGTGGTAGGCAAGCAGGTTTCCTCTCTACCATCCACTCCTTCCTTCCTCAACTAAGGGCCCTCATTTCACCTCGGGGAACCCACTGCTCCCATAGTCTCAGTCCCTGGACTGAGGGGTGGGGCTCAATCCAGGCCTCATGAGTACTGCATGTAACAGGGTCTAAGCCAATCAGTGTGTCATGCCCTCTGCCCTGCAATGGACTCTGGGATAAGACATAAGAACTCGGCCAGGAAAAAAAAAAAAAAAAAAAAGAACTCGGCCAGGCCAGCAGGCCTTCAGAAGGGACGCTCACACAGAGGGTGTCCCTCTTTCCTCCTGGGCCCAAATGTAAGTGCATGAGCTCTGGCCCTGCTGGAGAGCAAGGCCCTTCTGGGAATGGGGCCAACCAGAAGCAGCAAGCTGGGACAGAATGAAAGAAAAGTCAGGTACTGATGACATCAATGAAGCCCTGCAACTCCAAATCCCGCTCCACTGATTGGTTACTACTTGCTTAAACTGGTTCGGGGAGTTGTGATTGATGAATGTGCCACCAATTCTTACTTAATTTGTTCTCTTCTCTAGATCCCTAGAAGCTTACACAGTTCACGTTACACAATTAAGAATCCATCTAGACTTACTGTTTTCCCATTCCAGACCACAAGATCCTGGAGGGCAGGAACCAGGTTGTACGCGTCGTCAGGACCCGGTGGGTCCAGCAGGTTTGGCACACGGTGGAAGGTCAGCGGAGTGACTGGGGAAACTGGGCTCAGCTACGGGGCTCCTGAGAGGCGCCCTAACCTCCCTGGACCATGCCTACCCGCTCGGAGGGCCCATAACACATTGTCTTCTCCCAGGAGATAGATCCCCTGCCCCCTCCTCATTCCATGGACGGGCACAGGGACACGAAAGTGTCTACAGGTGCCGAATACCAGGAAGGGAAAAGAATGTACACTAAAAGTCCAGGGCTCCCCTTAGAGAAAGGCAAGCAATAACTACAATCCTGGTGAGAAAACACGTTTCTGACAGATTGCTTTTTGCCTCCATTTCAGTCACTGGGCACGGGCTGTCTATAATCTGGGACTAATGGCTCTTAAAGGCCTGTGTTCTCTCGCTGATGTGATCCTTGGGCCTAGAAAGCACAAATATAAGCACAAAAAGGGCAGGTAACACTTTCCATTACTATTGGTAGCAAGTTAATGGAGGGCCAGCACAGGCAGCAGAGGAGCAGAGCTGACAGCAGATAAAAAGAGGGAATGTTGGGGCACCTGGGTGGCCTAGCGGTTGAGCGTCTGCCTTCGGCTCAGGTCGAGATCACGGGTCCTCGGATCGAGTCCTGCATTGTGCTCCCCACAGGGAGCCTGCTTCTTCCTCTGCCTGTGTCTCTGCCTCTCTCATGAATAAATAAATAAAATCTTTAAAAGGGGGGAGGGATGTTTACCGAATGCTTACTAGAAGCCAAGTGCTTTAATTCTTTTGTAAGTTTTAGTTTATTTAATCTTCAGTGCAATTCTATGAGGAAGGTAGCATCATTACTGCCATTTTGTAGATGGGAACACTGAAGCTTAGAGAGATTAAGTAACTTGCTCAAGTTTACAGGACAAGCAAATGAGGAAGCCAGACTGGAGCCCTGCTTGGGCTGCTCCAGAGCCAACTCCCTTAAGCACTTTAGGGCACTGCCCCCTGGATACATTTATATTCTGGATTGGCTCGGGGCAGGTAGGTGAGTTGGTGGGCAGGTCAAAGGCTGGAGAATAAGAGGGTCTGGTGTTTATACCAAGTCCAACTAGACACAGTGAACCCATTTTCTGCCCCCGCTGGGGAAGGCTTCCCAGAGGAGGCCAGCTTCCGGTGGTGAAGGGGAGGTTGCATGGTGAAGCAGCAGGGGTTTCCTGGTCTGGGGTACACACAGGGATGTGTGAGGGGGACTCAGACTATGGGAGGGACCTTAATCAGACAAATACTTCACACTGGGTAGGTAAAAGGTCCCAATGTGAAGGCATTGGCACCAGGAAGAAAATCTAAGTAAGCCCTATCTCAGCTTCTTCCAGCCAGAGAAAGACAGGGACCCATATGCAGGCCAAAACCTGGGACCTTTGCAAGGAACAGCAAACATCATTAATTCATGTTAAATAACACTGAGTGAAAATCATTCTAGCCCAACAAGGATTGTGCCAGATAACCATACTCCCACTCAAAATCATCAATCACCCCTAAGGCTCTGCATAACTCACTGGTTTCTGGTCCCCCTCAGCCCTCAACTCTCCTTGCTCCAGTCACATTCAGGCTTCCATTCAGGTCCTATTCACCTCAGGGCTTCAGCTCATGCCTTTCTTTCTTTCTGGAATGTTCTTCTCAATCTACCACCTTAAAATAACTCCTATTCACCCTTCAGAGTTTCCCATATGTGTTTTCCTCATATACGCCTTTCCCCTGGACCACATCAAGCCTCCTGTTACCAGTTCCTATAGTACCTTCTCTTCCTTCACAGACACACAGTCATAATTCCAGAGTCTAGAGCCACAGTACCCGGGTGTGAGCCCTGGCTCTGCCACGTGGGCAAGTCTCTTAGCCATTTCTGTTTCCTCCTCTATAGAATGGACAAACCAGCACCTCCTCACAAAGTTGTTCTGAGGGGTAAATGAGTTAATATACTCAGATCGGCAGTAGCATATGGTTCCTGCTATATGAACATCAGTTTTCACAAAACTACTTCATAAACAGGTCTCAACCACAACAGCAAAGACCCAATCCTGCCATTGGTTAGAGTCCGTCTGTCCCAATGGAGTGCAGGCTTCCCCACTCTCCACAGCACAGCGTTCCCATGAAACCTCTTATAAGCGGAAATGGCATGAAGCGAAAAAGCAATCATCATCTCATCAAAATGAGAGTCCACTTCAGATATCTTTTGGTTACTAAACCCAGGTACGAGTTTTCATAAAAGCAAAGTGGCAGAAGGCAAACTTGGATAGTTGGGGAATCCTGTATACTCTAGCTGGAGCAGGGACGCTGCCCTATTCACTGCTGCTGTAAGCAACTAAGGAGAGCAGCATGGTGCCTGGAAGTGTTGAGGGTATAAGTGATACGCAGGAAGGAGTGAGGGCACAGGCACCCACCCCCCGCCCCCGTGGGAGAAGGAGCAGAAGTTGGGAAAGGAATACCACCCTTGGAGCCCGTGGATCCACAGGGAACTGGGGGGGTAAGTGGGACACTAGGCAGTGAGCTGCTATGAACACTTAGAACTTCTAGGGCAGCCCGGTGGCTCAGTGGTTTAGCGCCGCCTTCAGGCCAGGGCCATATCCTGGAGACCTGGGATTAAGTCCCACATCAGGCTCTCTGCATGGAACCTGCTTCTCCCTCTGCCTGTGTCTCTGCCTCTCTCTCTCTCATAAATAGATAAAATTTAAAAAAAGAAAGAAAGAACTTCCAAGTTGGGCCCCTGGGACACAGGGAAGCCACTGAAATCACCAAGAATCAGCAAAAAGGCTGCTCCCAGAGGGTGCACTCTGACAGCCCAGCCCCCAGTCAGGTGTGGGGCAGGGGCGGAGCACCCACCTGCTAAAGATGTCTCCAGAGACCTTCTGTAGGTACTGCAGGGCATCCGCCATCTGCTGGATGGCCTCCTCCCGCCGCAGGTCCGGCTGGATGAGGGGCACTGCATAGGTCTGCCCTGCCAACGAGTGCTGGGTCCTCATGGGAGTCATGGTGCCTATGGGTGGAAACCAGAGCATGAGGACTGCCCATACGCATCCATCACAGGGTAAAGTGCTGGGAGAAGAGAGCCCAGCCCCCCACCCCAACTGTCTGCCACAGGTCCTGCCGGTGCAGGCAGGGAGTGGAAGGCAGAAAACCAGCTGGGAGGCCAGGAGCTCTGAGGAGCTGGTACTCTGCTGATGCTTGTTGAGTAAATGAGGGCAGGAAAATGGTAGCGACACCAGAGACTGAAGAGAAGCAGTCAGAGAAGGTGGTGCTTGCTGCTCTGCTAGGCACCCTTTCCATACATTCTCTCAGTTCAACCTTCCAAGCCTGGAGGAACAAAAAAGAAACCCTGGCTCCAGAGTTAAAAAGAGGGATAGATTGGGGGTGGTGGTGGGATGTGGAGGGAATGGCTGCGTCAAGTGCCAAATGATACCCAGGTCTGGAAAAGCACAGGAAATGTGGACTCGTGGGTTTTTTTCACTTTGACCCCGAGGAACTCAAGATCTCCTGAGACAGGAGAGGTAACGGCTGGTGACTCTGCATACTTGAGTGTTTGGGCTCTGCTCCCCCAGGCTCCAACTAAGGGGGGGCCAGGAGGAAGGAGGGGCACGTGGGGGTGAGGGACAAGAAGGAAAAACACTCCTTCCAATTGCAAGATGAGGGCAGAGTCTATTTATACTGGGTTTAATTAACTCTGCTCCCTGGTGCCACTAAAGCAGCAATCACACTGCAGACGGCACTGATTTGATTGGCAAGACACATCGCAGACAGAATATTAAGGCACCGGGCCCCTATAAATAGGCCTAATCAGAGCCCCTCCATAGAAGAGGGCAAGGAAGATATTAATCAGGCCTGGCACTGAGCTACAGGCCTGTTCTCTGAGGCACCATGTTGGGGCCCCGACTGCAACAGAGGTGGAGGTAGAGCAGGGTAAAGTGCGACAGGGAGGGCCTGGGAGGCTTCATTTGGGCCTAAAGCACTGTGTGACGTGACCGTGGGCAAGCTGCCTTCTCTGAATCTCTGATTCTTGCCGTTTCTCGCTCTGCAGAGAAGTGGTTATTCCCAAAGCAGCGCACAATCTTCTCCAAGCTGGAGCTTACTCCCTTGCTCCCTCTGCTGGCCTCCCCAGCCCTTCCTTCTACCCCTGCTGGTTCTCTCCTGCCTGCCCACACCAGGACCCTTCACTGTCTGAAAAGACCCGTCTGCTCCTCCACTATTTTTCTTCAGCAGTGACATCCTCAGGCTTCCCATTCCCAAAGCTGCCTTCAGGCCAGGTCCTCCTCGGGGCGAGGGAGTTATTCCCCACGTCCCCACTTCTCTTTCCTCCTAGCAAATGACCAAAGTGGGGCCAGCTGATGCCTAACCCAGAAACCCAACCCTCTGAGACCACCCACCGCAGTCAAGAAGACTCCCCACTTATATTCATATTGATGCAAATTTGCTGGCACTCTAACTTAATTCTGTACCTTAGTTTTCCCATCTGTAACATCGGGAGAGGGTAAAAGGTAGAAGATACTTTCTGTGCTCATCTTGAGATGCATTCTTTGTGAGTTACCCCAACTGTGTGCATGTGTACGTGCCTGTGAGGGGGGAATACAGGGACAAATCTCAACAAGGAAGTAGCAGGTCCCTTCGAGAATTAAGAGACTGAGAACAGCTGCTTAGTGGTTTACTCATTCCGTCTCCAAACATCTACTAATCAACTATTAGATGCCAGCCATGATGAAAACAAAGATGAATAGGACGCTGTGCTAGCCATAGAGACAGCCTCAAAAACAAACACCATGTGATGAGTGCTCTAAGTCAGGCACAACACACTGCTAGGGAAGAAGCTCTGAGGACGGAGCTGCCCGTCCCTCCAGAGGTTAGGGGAGTCAGAAAAAGCCTCTTGGCAGAAATGGCATCCCAGTGCAGGGACAGCACGCCAGGCAGAACAACTCGAACCAAGGTGTATAAAGAACGGCAGGTGGTCTCGAGTGATCGGGGTATAACTATCCTTGGGCCGTCAGCAGGGAGAAATCGAGGCCAGACGGTGATAAACGCTGCATACCACAGCAAGAGTTTAAGTGTAAAACACACACCGAATTTCAAAGACTGACTAGGGAGAAAAAATGTAAAATATCCCATTAAAATTTTTATATTAGGGACGCCTGGGTGGCTCCGCAGCTGAGCGTCTGCCTTCAGCTAGGGGCATGATCCCAGGATGCCAAGGTCGAGCCCTGCGTCGGGCTCCCGGCGCGGAGCCTGCTCCTCCCTCTCCCCAGATTTCAGATACTCTGGGTTAAAGAAAACCTATTACTAAACTGATTTCACCCGTTTCTTTTTACTTGCCAGATCGCAGTGTGTGGCTCACATCACACGTCTACTGGGTGGCACTGCCTTACAGAATCTGGGGAAAACCGGGGAGGCTCGCAGACCAGGAGCACACACCACGCCCGCGTCTCGGTGCTGCGTACAAAGCGGGAAGTGCAGGGCCCTCCGCGAACCAGCCCCGGACGCGCGGCTCCCAGGGCCTGCACCCCGGGCTGACCGCAGCGCCCCGGGCCGGCAGGAGGCGAGCGCGGCGCGGGCGGGGCGAGGTCCCCGCGGAGGCCGCGGAGCGGGGAGGCCTGCGACAGAGGGGTCCGAGCGGCCCGGGGGGCGCGGGGGCACCGAGGGTCACGGGACCCCGCGGCCCCGACGGGAAGAGGGCTGGAGCCTGGGCCCCGAGCCGGGGCGCGCCTGGCCCGGAGCCCGCCCCTCCTGCGCCGCCCGCCCGCCGCCCGCCCGCTCCTCACCTGCGCGCCGCCCGCCGCCCCGGCCTCCGCGCTTCCGCCGCGCCCGCTCCGCGGGGTCCTGGCGCCGCCGCCCCTCGGCCTCTCGCCTCCCCGCCTCCCGGGGCCGCCCGGCCGCCCGAGGCCCCGCCCGCTCGCCGCCTTCCGCTCGCGGCCCCGGAACCGCGCTCCCCGCGGCCTGGGCTTTGCCTCCGGGGCGGACGGACGCGCGGACGGAAGCCGAGCGGGGCGCGTGCACGCTCCGCCCGCCGCAGCCTCGCCCGGGGCAGCCGCCGCCGCCGCCGCCGCCGTGGCGGGATCCCGCGGCCTCCGGGTCTGGTCGGCCCCGCGGGGCTGCTGGCGCGGCCGGCCACCGGCCTCGGTCCCGGGCCCGCCGCTCGCCCCGCGCCCCGGCTGCCTCGCGCGGACGCCTACCTCGTGGGGCGCGCCCCCAGCGCCCCGCCGCCGCCCGCCCCTCGGCCGCTCCTGTGCCCGCGCCGCTTGGCTCCCCTCGCACGGCCTCAGCAAAATGCCTGTGCCCTGCCGCTGCCCCGAGCGCTGCGCAGCCCCGGTGTTCTTTGACGCGTCAGTTTGGGATGGCAGGAAAGTCCTGGAGCAAGTTGTGATGGGTTGTGCAACAGCGTGAAGGTACTTGGTGCCACTTAAAGATAACCGAGATGGTACGTTTCTGTTATGCACGTGTCACAACAATAAAAAAATAAATAAAAGCCAGCAGTATTTTGACAAGACTAAACAAAAAGTTAAAGATGAAAAAAAAAGGGGGGGGGGGAATCCCTGCGTGGCTCAGCGGTGTAGCGTCCGCCTTCAGCCCAGGGCGCGATCCTGGAGCCCCGGGATCGAGTCCCACGTCGGGCTCCCTGCGTGGAGCCTGCTTCTCCCTCCTCCTGTGTCTCTGCCTCTCTCTCTCTGTGTCTCTCATGAATAAATAAATGAAATCTTAAAAGAAAAAAAAAAAAGTTAAAGGTGCGAAAGGAACCATCCGTTCACAGATCCTGCAGCCCTCCCTCCTGAAATCCATTTCCTCCTCTCAAAGTTCTTGGCCTCTGTCTTTTAGGGTTGCTGATAAAAATGCAGAACACCAAATTAACTTGAATTTCAGATAACAACAAAAATGAATATATAGATAGATATGACCCAAACTAAGCATGAGACATAGTTACGCTTAAAAAATTATTGTTTATTTGAAATTCAAAATTAAGTACGTGATATTTTTGTTGGCTAAATCTTACAAAATTACTCTCTTCTTAGAACTCTCTGAATGTTGTCCTCTTTCCCTGCTGCCCACCCCCTTTGCAGAGTTAGGTTAAATAGTCTTTTTTGACAAGAACATTCCAATTCTTGCTGGCTGCAGCATATGATCCCTATCGGTGAGGAAGAGATGGGTTTCCACCTGTATTGTAGACTGAATATTTGTGTCCCCCCCCCAAACTAATATATTGAAGCACTAACCCCCAGTTTGATGGTGTTTGGAGATGAGGCCTTTGGGAGGTAATTAAGGTTAGATGAGGTCATGAGGGTGGGACCATCATGGTGAGATTAGAGCCCTGAAAAGACAAGACACCAGAGAACTTGCTCTCTCCACCACATAAGGACACAGCAAGAAGATGGCCATCTGCAAGCCAGGGAGAGAGTTCTCGCCAGGAACCAAATCTGCTTGACACCTTGATTTTGGATTTCCAGCCTCCAGGAGGGTAAGAAATAAATGTATGCTGTTTCCGCCACTCAGCCTATGGTATTTTGTTTTTGACGAATACAACCTGCAAACACATTTTCTCCTCACTCCACCTGAGCAATGACTGAACAGGTTTTTAAAGTTTTTTTTTTAAGGTATTCAAACCACATCAAAGCAGGGGAAGTGTGCCATTAGGGAAGGAGAGCATACAGGCTTGGGGCTCTGCCACTCATTCTTTGTGCAACTTCGGGCAAGTCATTTATAAATCGGGCTTAAGACTGCTTGCCCTGCCCCCTTCTGAAAGCTGCAGAGGAAGAATATGTAAAGATTTGTGATCTGTAAAGATTATTCATATGCAAAAGGAAATTTGTATGTGCTCCAGAATGTTTGTCTATACATACATACACACACACACACACACACATACACCGCCACTGCCCTATATCAAAACTGGCTGTGTTTTCTCACAAAAGTGCTGCTAGATGGCACCCCCAACCCAGACCATCCAGTTCATTAAAGTTCTTTACCTAATCTACGGAGAGGCTCATCCCACACCTGATTTTAAAGATTTCCTAGGAGCTGGATTGCAAAGACATTTAACCTCAGCCACTGAAGCTGTGGTGGGAATCCTTGACCTCAGTCATCAGGGCAAAGAAAAGCTAAGTGTCATCCTATTGTGTGAACACTGAGGCCCTCCCTGCCCTTGCTGGCCTGTTGTGTGACTCCATTTATAGGAGATATCCAGGATAGGGAAACCAGAGGGACAGAATGCAGGTTGGTGGTTGGCAGGAGCTGGGGCGGGGGGAGGATTGAAAGTGGCTGCTGACAGGTGCAAAGTTTTATTTTGGGGGTGATGGAAACGTTTGGGAGTTACATAGAAGTGGTGATTGCGCAGCACTGTGAAGGTACTAAACACTACTGAATTTTTCCCTTGAAAATGGCCCATTTTATACGACTTTCTCCTCGTTTAAAAATAAATGATGGTAGGGTCTGGGAAGTGCTGTGTAAGCTCCAATTATTTTCCTAATGCATTTCCTGACTTCTCTGATGGAGGGCCCAGCCTGTGGTCTTTTGCTTTTGTAGCCTCCTCCGTGTGGAGTGTGTACTGGATGTGGGATGGAGTCAGAAAACTCGAGAGCTTGAAAATACCTCAGAGATCATAGAGCCAATGCTCCGCTGATGGATGAGAAGAGGGGCAATAAGGCCACAGGCTGCTGACCTTTTCTGTGTGGCTGAGGAGGACATGACCGCATCCCTGGTCCCCATCCTCTCAGCACACAGGGAATGCATGATTGCGAGTGTGATTGTGTTTCCATCTACGCAGTGGAGGGGAGCACAGGGCACTCAGGAGCTCGGAGCATTCAGGGGCGCTTTCAGTAGTGCCAAATAGAAACCTCGCTCCAAGGTTTAAGCGTTAGGAGTTTCTATTTCCACATTATAGGAGAACCAGATGGAGGCAGCACAGGGTTGGTATGATGGCTTCAGGGTTCCTTGAGGAACCTGGAATCTTCTTTCTACTCTGCCTTAGCACATGGCTGTCATTTTTATGGTTGTAAAGTGTGTGCTCTGTTCCCTGGGCATTGCAGCTGAGCTCTAGGTGGAAAGGCAGGAAGCACAAAGGAAAAGGCAGATATGAACCCAACCTATTCTTAAAAAAAGAAAAAAGAAAAGAAGAAAGCTTCCCTAAGGGGGCGCTTGGGTGGCTCAGTTAAGTGACTCTTTATTTCAGCTTGGATCGCACTCTCCGGGGGACTCATCTCCCACATGAGGCTCCATGCCTACTTAAGAAAAAAAAAAAAAAAAAAAAAAAAAACTTCCTCAAGAATCTCTAGCCAGCAACTTCCTCTTACATTTTATTGGCCAGGACTGGATCACATGACTCTGTTAGTTTCCAGGGAGTTTTAACAAATGGGTATTTTTAACTGGGTATGTTACTGCCCTGAACAACATTGAGATTCTACTAGGAAGAAAGAGAGAATGAACAAAGGGTGGTCCACTGTGCTGTGTCTGCTAGAGATACCTCACCATGGGTCTAGGAGTTGGAAGGTTGCTCCGGGAAGGCTTTCTGGAGGATGTGATGCCAAAGACGAAGTTCAAAGGATAAGCAGGAATTACCCCCAGTGAAGCAGGGTGGAGTTACAGGCAATCCAGGGACATGAGGCTGCAGGAGGGTACTCATTTAGGTAATACGAGCTGCCGCATCAAATCAAAACTTATATAGTAGCTTAAGCATGCTGGAAGTTTATGTCTCACTAATGAATAGAACATTCAAATCCGTTGGGTGGTGCTCCTCCATGTTTTAACTCAGGGATATTGGTGTTTTCTACCTGTGGTTCTACCGTCTTTGCCATGGTGCTTTCAGGTTAGCCGTTCTCCATGGAAGGGGAAAGAGGTTTGAAGGAACAGGTCCAGAAGTGGCATACCTCACTTGTTCATACTCCATTGGCTAGAGCTTGTTGGAGTGGCCACATGTAACTGCAGGGGAGGCTAGGAAAGAGTCTACTCCCAGAAGAAAGAGCTAGTTGTTTTGTGCAGCAATGATCAGGAGGTGCCAAAATGCACACTTGGGAGTGGAATGGGAAAGAGGAGATGAGACCAAAAGCAGTTTGATGTTGCCAAAGTTCAAGACAGAAAGGAGAGGTGTAGGAGACTGAGAAATAGGTGGGAGCCAGACCACAATACTAGGTACTATTTTTGGAGCTCCTACTCTGTGCTGGGCAATGCACGTGGCACTTTATATCTATGATCTCAATTATGTTGGGTATCTAAGTCATGGAGAAGGGGTGGGGGATCGCCTATGTTTATGTGTCTCGTATAACAATCCCGTTTCCTGGCAAGGGTATAGAGCCTTATTGTATGCAAAAACAAAAGTACACGTACAAGACTGGGTACTTACAAGAATCTGGTGAGGAAAATATTCCCATCATTCTCATGTAGAGTTGGAGAAAAATGAAGTTTTGACAGGTTTAAGAACTTGTCCAAGGTCAGCAGGTGCGCCTCTTAATAAGCACCCTCATCCACTATATAATATTAGCTCTCAAAGAGGGTCTCATGTATCCTAGTAAGGAGTCTGGACTTGAGCCAGCATGTGTTGAAACCTTGGGATTATAGCCAGTGGGTTTGGAAGAAGCCATCCCTTTCTGATGCCAAAATTGGGCTCCCTCAGATTTGCTCAGACTTACCTGGAATCAGTGGCAGCAGGACAAGGAAGGACTTCATGAAACCACAAATGCATTCTTTTTTTTTTTTTTTTTTTTTTCAGCACCAGGCTCTCCCAGGTGAGGAAGCCCAGAGAAGCAGCTCTCCTACCAACCAAGACTGTAGAGGAGGCCAGGACTAGGGGTGGTAGGAGAGCTATAAGGTCCTCAAGCGAGTCATTTTGGGCTCAGAGAGGAGCACTGAAGTTCTCCATTCCCTCCCTCTAAAAATGGAGGCCTTCCTTACCTGTGAAAAGAAAGAGGGGGAGGGGAAGCAGAGCCACAGGCAAGGCCAACTTAGCCATTAGGCACAGTATCACAATACTTTCAAAGGACCACAAAAAATATTTTAATTAAAATAAAAAGAGAAAAATGAACCATAGATCCAGGAAGATATTTTAATACATATTAATATATTCATCTGTATGCCATCATAGTCATAAAATCTAATTTTTAATATTTTTTTATGGCATAAGGTCCTCAGGAAGGCAAAAGTGCTCAGTCTATGAAAGTAATCATGAAAAAAAAAAAAAAGAAAGTAATCATGAGGCTGGTACGTGAAAGTGAAGTGATGGGGAGGAGAGGAGGGGCACACATGTCTGTTTCAAGGCACAGATTGAGGCTCCAGGACTCTGGGCTCTCATGTCTCCAGCTCTGAGACTTATGGCCATACTTAGGGTTGCAGGCTGCCAGTGTCCGTCTCACCAAACTCCATGTACCTAAGAAACCTGGAACCTGGCCCCGGGTGCCCCTGCCCTGCATGGATCTGCATTACAGGCGCGGTACCCCTCCCCTCGTGGTCCAGTGTCCACAGCTCTGAAATCCCACATGTATGGGAGCTGGGCACAGAGCAACAGGACTAATCCTTGAAATAGCTCAGGGAGGATTATCCCAGCTTCTCAGCGGGAGCACAGCGGGGCTCATTCCCGGGGAGGAGGAGGCCAGGGCAGGACGGCTGCCCAAAGTGGGAAGATTAGGAGAAGGTGAGGTGAATATCCAGCAGAGGTCTGGAGCAGGGCCTGGCAAGGAGGGGGTCCTGGGGGGCGAGACTAAATCTCAGAGGTGGGATTATGCAAATCAAGACAATTGCAGGTAGAGATCTGGAGCTTGAAAAAAATTCAGCCTGGGGAAAAGAATTTAAATTACAAAAATGTTAAAGTATCAAATGTGAACTAATCCCTGCTGACACAATGAACCATATGTGAAACGTCCTCTCTGTGCCCAACCCCACCCCGCCCCGACAAACCCCAGGCACACACCATCCCCCCAAAGCACTATGGTCCATGCCCAGGCCCCCTCTCTGTCCTCCTTCCCATCTCAGAGACCAAGCAAACACTGAAATCCTGTTTCCTCCAGTGGGTGACAAGAAAGCAAGATCTGGCTTTTCTGGGGCCCCATTCAATGAGGGGAGACCACCTCCTGAACCTGAAAGCCTGTGAATCTGCCTAATCAGTACGCAAATTGGTCTTCCGCTATGCTAATGTGTATGCATAGAAATGAGAATCCAAATAGAAGGACCAGGTGAAAAGTGGGCCAGGGGAGCCGGGGAAGGGTGTGCGTCAGGGGCGGCTCCTGGCGGTTGGAGATGGGGGTGCAGGGAGCAAGGGAGGCTGTTGTTTAAAGGCTGGGCGGACATCTGGGGACGGTAGGGGCTGGGTGTCTGGAGAAGGCAGAAGCTGAGTGGCGGATGCGGGCCCCCCTCCTATGTCCTGGGAGCCACTAGTCATTGGCGGGCACTGGGCGCTCCAACTGTGACTTGCGTGTGCCACTGAGGAACTGAACTGTTACTTAATTTTAACACATATCAAAATACAGTTTTAGAATTGATTCAGTTATTGGAAAGCTTTAAGTATGTGGGAGACAACTTGGGTGTGTGAATTTGCTTTTTCAACATAAATTTTGTGAAATCTAAACGCAGACCATGTATTTCCAATAAAAATTTAGCATCCACACTGAGATGTGCTGTAAGTGTAGAATACACAATAAACTTTTGGGACTTAAAATGAAAAAAGAATTTTTTCAAGTATCACTTATAATTTCTTATATGATTCCATGTTGAAGTCATAACACTTTGGATATACGGGTTAAATAAATATATTATTTCAATTAATTTTCCTTTTTCTTCCCCAATTAAAGTTTTTTTTTTTTTTACGATTTTATTTTCTAGAGACAGAGACAGAGACAGAGAAAGAGAATGCATGAGCACAGAGAGGGACACAGGGAGAAGCAAACTCCTCACTGAGCAGGGAGCCTGACTCGGGGCTCCAGCCCAGGGCCCCAGGATCATGTTCTGAGCTGAAGGCAGATGTTTAACTGACTGAACCACCCAGGTGCCCCACCCCCTGTTTTTTTTTTTTTTTTTAAGATTTTATTTATGTATTCATAGACACAGAGAGAGAGAGGCAGAGACACAGGCAGAGGGAGAAGCAGGCTCCACGCAGGGAGCCCGATGAGGGACTGGATCCCGGGTCTCCAGGATCACACCTCGGGCCAAAGACAGACACACTTATCGGAAAAGGACGAACATTATATGGTCTCATTCATTTGGGGAATATAAAAATTAGTGAAAGGGAGTAAAGGCAAAGGAGAGAAAATGAGCGAAAACATCAGTGAGGGTGACAGAACATGAGAGACTCCTAACTCTGGAAAATGAACAAGGGGTAATGGAAGGGGAAGTGGGTGGGGGGTTGGGGTGACTGGGTGACGGGCACTGAGGGGGGCACTTGGCAGGATGAGCACTGGGTGTTATGCTATATGTTGGCAAATTGAACTCCAATAAAAAAAAAAAAAAAAGACAGACACACTTAATCACTGAGCCACCCAGGCGTCCTTCCACCCCCCGTCTTTTAAAAGTAATCTTTAAGCCCAATGTGGTTGAACTCTAATCCCAGGATCAAGAGTTACATGCTGTACCAACTGAGCCAGCCAGGTACCCGAAAATTAATTTCACTTTTAAAAAACTTTAAAAAATATGGCCATTAGAAACTTAAAAATCATGTATGTTGCTCACATTATATTTCTCTTGAACAGCCCCTCTCCAGCTGTAAATAAAGCTGCTAAGGAGGAACCTAACTCTGGCTTTAGGTGGAAGAATTAGCAAGGCAGGCGGAAGGTTCTCTAGGACAGGGCCAAAAGTAGCCTGGCAGTAGGAGTGGGGTTAGGGGATGGGAGAATAGAGACAACTTGACCTGGCAGTGTCAAAAATGTGTTTCAGGGGCAGGCCATGTCTGTTAGTTTATATCCTGAGACTTAGGTATCCCCTAGATCTGCACCCCTCAGTGCCCCCATGGCCTCCTCCCCCGCCCCCATCCTTGTTCATGTGCTGGCAGAGTGTATCTCACCTGTGGTGGCATAACTGTCACCAGGCCATAAGCTTCTCCAGCACACGCATCATGTCTTCTTCCTCCTTGTATTCACAGTATTAACATCATGCCATAGTGACAAAAGACACTTAGCAAACATTCTGTTGACAGATGGAATGGCAGTCCGATTGCTCTTCACTTCAGTGGACTAACCAGTGTGTGCTGGGCTTAAGAGACCTTAAGGAAGGGGTCCTTGTCAAGTAAGCGGTAGAAAATTTAGCCACATTGGGTCTTACAGGCCCTGAGAGAAGGAGGGAGAGGGGCTGGCACTGGGGGAGGACTGTCCTCGTCCCCTGGGGAAGTTCCAGGGACCCCTAGGAAGTAGAAGGGGACTGTGTTGGTGTCAATCTAATAGCAGAACCCCCCCCCCATCTTTCATCTGGATTTTTTTTTCAGTAGCTTCCTAACTGGTCTCCTGTTTCCACTCTAGACACCTCAGTCTATTCTCAACATGGCAACCAGAGGTGTCCTTTGAAAACATGTCAGATCATGTGATTCCTCAGCTTAAAACCCTCATGTCAGAGTAAAGCCCTAGTCCCTTAAATTGCCTACGTGACAACAGACTCTAAGGTGACCCCCATGATCCCCAATGCCTTGTGTTCATATCCTGCTTAACTCCTGCTCCTTGAGCACGGACAGAACCTGTGACTCACTTCTAACCAAGAAAATACAGCAAAGGTGACAGGACAGATGTGACTACATGTAATCACTACATATGATTATATTATATAAAAATGCAAAGTTGTGGGCGCCTGGGACGTTCAGGCAGTTGAGTGTCTGCCTTTGGCTCAGATCATGATCCTGGGGTCCTGGGATCGAGCCCTGAGTCAGGCTCCTTGCTCAGCAGGGAGTCTGCTTCTCCCTCTCCCTCTGTCCTTACCTCCCTCATGCTCTCTCTCTCTCTCTCTCAAATAAATAAAATCTTTTTAAAAATTGTAATAACATGTTGCCAAGGGCAAGCCCTTACTGCCTTTGAAGAAGCAGACTGCTGTGTTGCAAGCTACCATGTGGACAGGGCCATGAAGCAAAGAGCTGAGGCCATCCACCCAGTAGCCTGCAAGGAACTGAAAGCTTCCACGTGAGCTTAGAAGCAGATTCTTCCCCAGTCAGGCCCCAGATGAGAACCCAGCCCTGGACAACAGTTTTTGTTTTTAATTAATATATAATTCACATACCATAAGATTTGCCCCCCCTTTAAAATGTTTGCCCTTTTTACATATATATATATATATATATATATATATATATATATAAAGATTTTATTTATTTGTTCATGGGAGACACAGAGAAAGAAAGAGAGAGGCAGAGACACAGGCAGAGGGAGAAGCAGGCTCCCTGCGGGGACTCCAATGCAGGACTCCATCCCATGACCCTGGGATCATGCCCTGAGCCGAAGGCAGATGCTCAACCATTGAGCCGCCCAGTTGCCCCAACTTTTGCCATTTTTAAAAATATTACCCAGTGGTTTTTAGTATATTCATGAAGTTGAGCTACCTTCATCATGATCTTTTAAAAAAAAAAGTTTTTATTTATTTATTCGTGAGAGACACAGAGAGAGAGAGAGGCAGAGACACAGGCAGAGGGAGAAGCAGGCTCCCTGCAGGGAGCCCGACATGGGACTTGATCCCGGGACTCTATCTAATTCCAAAATATTCTCATCACACTAGAAAGAAATTCCATACCGATTAGAGGTCATGACCTCCCCTCCCCCAGCCACTGGAGACCACTAATTTCCTTCCTGTCTCTGGAGAAATCTTTACCGCAGCCTTACCAAGGCTCCAGTTCCCTCATGCCTGGACTCCTGCCCTCCAGAAACTGTGAAATAATAAATGTGTGGTGTTTTAAGCCTCTGAGTTTGGGGTAAAGCTATTGCACAGCAATAAATACCTAATATGGATTTTGGTGCTGGAAATGGGGCTTTTCTGTTAAGAAATACTCAAGGGATGCTTTGGAATGATGTGGTGGGTAGAGCTGGGGGAGTTTTGAGGAGGTAACAGGGAAAGCCTGGATGGCCTGGACTGGACTGTTAGCAGCGGGATGGACTTGGGGAGGGCTTGCAAGCAAAGATTGAAAGAAAGTGAGTGTTTTATTAATAGCACTGGAGGAAGGGGTCCTTGTCAAGTAAGCGGTAGAAAATTTAGCCACATTGGGTCTTACAGTGATGTGGAAAGTAGAACATGTAAGTGATATGTTGGCTAATATAGTTGAGATTAACAAGCAAAGCACCGAGGTGCTGGTGGGTTGCTTCTTGCTGCTTCCAGCCAAATGTGAGAGGAGAGAGAGAAGCTAAGGGGGGGAAATGGTTTAAAAACTGTCCAACAGGAATGAAGACTTGATAATTTTGAAAATTCTCAGCCTCACTGCCGAGCAAAAGATGCTAAAATTAAGAAATGGCCTCCAAGCACATGGAAGAGAGGTAAACCCCGGTTTAGAAAAAAAGCAGAAAGTGTGACAATATAATCTTTTGTTAAAACATCATGAAGATCAAAGGATCAGGGTATGTATTGAGTCACACAAAGGACTGTTTCAAGAGATTAAGGCCCAGGGCGTGATCCTGGAGATCCAGGATCGAGTCCCACATCGGGCTCCATGCATGGAGCTTGCTTCTCCCTCTGCCTGTGTCTCTGGCTCTCTGCCTTTCTCTCTCTCTCTCATGAATAAATAAATAAAATCTTTAAAACAAAAAACAAACAAAAAAACACATGCTATCTTTCATGGATAAGGAAGGATGACTCAGAGGGCAGAAGCCCAGAAAGCAGAGCCAAGAGACATGGAAGAATCCTCAAGTCTTAAAACCTAATCAGGGAGCACCCAACACTCACCCAGCTGCATTTCAGAATTGCTGTGGACCAGTGATTCCTCTGTACCTCCCATGTTACCCTTTTTTACAGGAATGTCCATTGTTGTTATCCTACTGTTGTATGTTATGTCTATGGAGACAGATTACTTGTATCTTTATTTTTATAAATCAAGTAAGAGGAACACCTAAAGGAACCTCCTCTATATCTAAACCTGATTTAGATGACTCTCGGGACTTTGATCTTCGGAGGCTGGTGGCAAATTTATTTTACAAGTGCAATGGACATGAGTCACTAGGGGAGAGAGGGCAAAGCAGACAGACTCTGAGGTGAACCTGAGGATCCCCCACTTCTTTGTATTCACACCAATGCATAATCCCCTCCCCTTGAGTATGGGCAGGTCCAATGCCTTGCTTCTAATCAATAAAGTTCAGTAAAGGTGACAGTTTATTTGTGACTATGCATCCATGATTATATTATGTAAGATTCCAACACCTGTCTTGCCAGGGCACTGTCTTGCCCGCTGGCTTTGAAGAAGCAGAATGTTGTGAGCTGCCATATGGAGAGGACCATGCAGTAAGGAGCTAAGAGATGCCTCCAGTTGACATCCAGTTGACTGAGGGCTTCTATCCAGCAGCCTGCAAGCAACTGAATGCTGCTGCCACATGAGCTTAGAAGCAGATCCTCCCCCCGCCCCGCCCCACCCCGAACTTTAGATAAGAACACAGCGCTAGCTAAACTTTGACTGTGGCCTCACACGGAATCCAGTGAAGCTATGCCCAGACTTCCAGCCTGTGAGATAACTACGTGCTACCTGAGGCTGCTAAGTTTGTAGTAATTCGCGACCCAACAAGAGATCAGATACAGCTGATAGGCCTTTCCCAACTCCCACACCTGCTTGTCTCCTGCCACCCTGCCCCTGGTTCTTCGTACTATAGCCATACGGCCCCTTGTTGGTCTTCGAAACCACCAAGGAAGCATCTGTATCCTGGTCATGGCACTTGCTGTTCCTTTTTCCTTCAGTGCTCTTCCTGCACATAAGTGCATGACTCACTCTTTGCTTCCTTTGGATTATTGCCTAAATCTTGCCGTTGCAGTGAGGTCTTCCTTTGTCATCTCTTTAAATTGCAATGCATCTCCAACACTCCCTACCTCTCTTTCTTCCTTATTTTTCTTTTTCAAGATTTTATTTATTTATTTATTTATTTATTTATTTATTTATTTATTTATATTTAAAGATTTTATTTATTTACTCATGAGAGACATGGGGGAGGGGTGGGCAGAGACAGAAGCAGGTTCCATGCAGGGAGCCCGACATGGGACTTGATCCCGGGACTCCAGGATCATGCCCTGGGCCAAAGGCAGGCGCTTACCCACTGAACCATCCAGGGATCCCCCAGATTTTATTTATTTATTCATGAGAGACACAGAGAGAGACACAGAGACACAGGCAGAGGGAGAAGCAGGCTCCTTGAGGGGAGTCCAATGTGGGACTCAATCCCGGGACTGCAGGACCATGCCCTGAACCAAAGGCAGATGCTCAACCGTTGAGCCACCCAGAAGCCCCTCTTCTTTATTTTTCTCCAATGTTTATATCATCATTCTTGCTTGTTTTAGTTTTTACTGTTGCACTCCCAGATCATGGGATGTGTTCATTAAATACCAGCAGAGAAAATAAATGAACCATGGGGATTCATGAATGTTGGGGTTGATTAGGATAATGAAGAGCCTGTAATGCTGGAGGACATTTTCTGGCTGGTAGATTTCTGTTGAGTCTAACTTCAAAGATACTTTTCCTGGACATACTCCTTATTATAGAAAATCTGATCCTACAATTTGGAATCAGTAGTGGGTCTATCCCTATGTTCTATAAAATAGCAATGACTATATACATTGAATTAAAGGAAGCATGTAAAGGGATGACACCTAGTGTTAATCACTATGTGGTCAGCAGTGCTGGATCTCCTTCTCATTTGATCCATTGGACACCTGAGAATATCCACATCCAGAGAAGTCAGTAAAGTTGACCAAGGTCACTCATTTATTTCATTCTGGATCTAGGAATCAGAAAGGAGGTCTCCTGACTCATAGTCCACAGTTGGAGAAGTGACTACCAGGAAAGCTTCTCTAGGAGCAGTCTGGGGAGCAGGAAAGCTCCTCAGAGTGGGAGGCAGCAGCCATGGGTTCAAATCCAGCTCTGCCACCAAAGTACCACATATCCTAAGCAAGCTATGTCCACCTGGAGGAGAAGCTGGTGTTACCCACTGAGCTGAAGACGGGTCACTTTCTGACCAGATGGAGAAGATGAGGGAGCTGCCATCTGCCAGATGCTAGAGGCCCCTGGTGGACACACAGAAGGACAAGAAGCCCTGACGCACGGAGGAGCAGGGTGTTGTGGGAGCTGGCCCCAGAGCCAGCTAGGCAACCACAGGGGGCAACCACAGGGGGAAACCACAGGGGCCTCTTGTACACTTCCTGTGCACTTCCTTCTCTCCCCTTCCTTCCTCCTCTGTTCTCTGTCCCTCCTTCCCTCTTGTTTCCTCTTCTCTTTATCTCCATCTGCCTGGCTTGTCTCTGCCTCCCTCCTGCCCCTTCCGGCCCACCCTGGCCTGTCTTCCTGACTTTCTCAGCCTCCTCTAAGCCCAATCTCTTGGGGGCAGCACTCCCCTCCCTCCCCACACCCCAGAGCTGGTTGTGGTGTACCAGGGAATGCTTGGCTCAGACTTCTCTCCGGCAGCAAGGTCAGTGACTGAGGCATCTGCCCTGAGGCCCACACTCCAGAGACTAGGTACAGCCAGAAGTGAGGATTGCAGTGAGGAAACGCCGACCCACCTGTTCTGTTCTGCTGCTCCTCTCCTAACCAAGCTGTATGACTTCAGGAAAGTCACCTAACTTCTCTGAGCCCCACTTTTGTTATGTGCAAAATGGAAATAATAATACCCACTTCATTGGGTTTTTGAGGATTCAGCTCGAACGAATAAGCATTTCCCTAGCAATTTTGATGTCCCAGGCACTGTGTTAGTTGGAGAGGAAAGGAGGATGGATTATATATGTGCTCAAAACTCAAGGCAACTGGGAGAAACTGACATTTGTCTTAACCTTTATTCTAGCAGAATGAAGAATGCTAAAGAGAGGTGTAGGAAAAAGTGCAATAGGAACAAAGAGGGATATGTGTTGAGCTTTGATTGGGGACAAGGTTGAGATTTTTGGGGGTTGTGTTGTCAAACAGAATCGCAACAGACAAGAGGGCGAGGGAAAGACAAATATGGAGGAAGGAAGTTGAGTCAAGCTTTGTAAGCATGAAGAGGGATGGTGTTTGGAGGAATGTCTTGGTTTGGATGGGATGTAGAATGTGGGGACACATACATATAGTGAGAGACAAGAAAGGCAATTGTAGCAAGACTTTTGAGGCTTTTATTTATTTATTTATTTATTATTTATTTATTTATTTATTTATTTATTTATTTATTTATTCTTTTGAGGCTTTTAAACCTTTTTGATTGTGATCCACTGCAAGAACTCTTTGTTGTATGTATACTCTGGTCAGTATACACACACATATGTATAGATGGACCTGACTGAATCAGACACTTTAAGAGATAGAATTTAACCTTAGCACATGTGATACACTCTACTTCCTTTTCTACTTGATTTCATATTTTTAAATGACCCATTACATTGATTTCATGGTCTACTACTGCTTGCATTTTGCAAAGTGCTGCCTAGGCAATGGGAAACCATTGAAGATCTTTTGAAGAAGGTAATGGCAGGGCTTTCTTTTGTGGAAGTGTGGGGAGTAGTGGGAAGGGGTGGAATGAGAGAAAGAGTGAGCCATCACTCAGCTATGGTCACTGTCCAGGAGAGAGCTCATTCATCACCAGAGCTAAGATTGGTCAATGAGCCCCAGGAAGAGCTTTGAAGGTAGTTGTCCTCAGCAAATGCTTCTGGAGGTGGAAAAGTGGAAAGTGCTGTCTGTGGCAATGTTGAGATCTCTGGAGGATCAGGGCAGGGGATGGTTTCTCCCCTGGGGAAGATCTCATGGTGGCTCCCTGGGTGTCTGGTGGGCCCAAGATAGAACCCTCTACCCTGGCCTGTCATCTTGCTAGGGCTTCCATTGGGTACAGTGAGGATTGGTGGAGAGAACATGGCAAAAGGCCATCTTCACAGTGATGCCCATACCCTCCATTCTAAGTATACACTCTTCTCTGCAAAGCACATGGTTTTCAGGCTCAGGCTCAGCCCTCAGGCTGCTGCCTGTCTTCCTCAAAGAATAGGAGTTTGGGTCTTAACTCTCTGTGCTGTCATTATGCTTAGCCCCAGGCCCTGGCCCCTGGATGGGGCAGACTGAAAAGAAGGTATACCTTAATACCAGATGGTTCTGGCTTCCAGCCTCAGTTTTACTACTTAGTAGCTGTGTAATCTTGGGAAAGTCACTTCACTTCTCTGAGCCCTGTTTTCCTTTCCTTTTTTTTTTTTTTTTTTTTAAGATTTTATTTATTTATTCACGAGAAACACAGAGAGAGAGGGAGAGGGTGGCAGAGAGTAGAAGCAGGCTCCATGCAGGGAGCCCGACGTGGGACTCGATCCCAGGTCTCCAGGATCAGGCCCTGGGCTGAAGGCGGCGCTGAACCGCTGAGCCACCCGGGCTGCCCCTGAGCCCTGTTTTCCTCACATGTCAGATGGGGATAACTGCACCTCTTACCCATTGATAAGATTAGCAGCCTCTGGTTCTCCTCTCTTCTCTCTCTATCCTCTTCACTTAGTGAATCTTATCAATATTTCATGGCTTCAATGTAAAAAAATGTTTACCAAAGGGCAGTCCTGGTGGCTTAGCGGTTTAGCACCACCTTCGGCCCAGGGCATGATCCTGGAGACCCGGGATCGAGTCCCACGTCGGGCTCCCTGCATGGAGCCTGCTTCTCCCTCTGCCTGTGTCTCTGCCTCTCTCTCTCTGTCTCTCTCTCTGTGTGCCTCTAATAAATAAATAACAAAATTTAAAAATGTTTATTAAGGTAAAATTCATATAAAACTCTCCCATTTGGGGGGTACAGTTCTGAGTTTTGAAACATGTATGTGATCAATAACCACTACCACAATTAAGATATAGAATAGTTTCAACTGCTCTGAAATCTGTGCCTTCCCACCCCTTTGAAGTCAATCCACCCCCTCTCTGCTCCCCACATCACTGATCTAATGTCCATCACTGAAGATTAGTTTTGTCTGTTCTAGAATGTCACATAGGCTGATTTATATATATGTATTTTGTTATATCTGACTTCCTTGATGAAGCATAATAATTTTGAGATTCATCCATATTTGTTACATGGACCTATAGTTTCTTTTTGTTAAAAAGCAGTATTTCATTGTATGGATATAGCACCACTTGTTCATCCACTCACAACTGATGTATATTTGAGTTATTTCATTTTGGGTTCTTATGAATAAAACTGCCATGAACATTATTTTTCAAGTCTTTGTGAGGACAAATGTTTTATTTCTCTTGGGTAAATAGCAAGGAGTGCAATTGCTGGGTTGTACGGTAAGTATATGTTTAACTTTTAAAGAAACAGCCTTGCTGTTTTTCAGAATAGTTGTACAATTTTACATGTCTGCCGATAATATACCAGAGTTCTGGTCATTCTACATCCTGGCCTACATTTTGTTTTGTTGGTCTCTTAAAATTTTAGCCCTTCCAGTGAAATGATATCTCACTGTGGTGTTCAATTTGCATTTCTTTAATGGCAGATGATATTGAGCACGTTTTATGTACTTCTTGGCTGTCTGGATAACCTGTTTTGTGAAGTGCCTGTTCTAGACTTTTACATGGCTACAAATTTTATTAGCCAGTTTGCTTCTATGCAAACTCACTTCTGGGCTCTGGATAAATATGCCAATGGCATTTTTGATGCTTTTGCTTAGATATATCAAAGGGACCTCTACTGAAGAAAGGTCAACTCATAACCTTCTCCCTCACTCTTCCTCCACTCTCCAAACTTGGCCTCCACCCCTGGAACATGTTTTAGAAATGGCCTTGCTATCCACATAATGGACAGACTAGAAGCTTATGGGTCATTCCTGATATCTTTTCTCCTTTATTCTCCCCACCCCATCAGCTCCATCTCTTTTTTTCCTGCCTATCCCTTAACCCATTCTATCTCTCCAACCCCACCACAGCCTACACCACCATCTCTCACCTGGGTTACTGCAATAGCCTCCTTTCTAAGGACTCTTCCTCCTTTCAGGATGTTCTAACATGTAACAACGAGTGTCAGACCTTTTTAAAATACAGATTTGATCACATCACATTACTTTCATGTTTAGATTGCTAAGGCTTCCCATAATTTTAAGGATAAAGATAAATTTTTAATATAATTTTTAAGTTTTCTTTTAGCTACTATGCCAGGTTTTCTCCTGTCTCGGGGCCTTTGCACATGCTCTTCCCTCTGTCTGGAACACTCTTTACCTTTTCTTCACCTCACTAACACATGCTTATTCTTCACAACTCAGTTCAAACATCATTGCCTCAGAGAAGTCCCCCCTGATTCTGAGGCTAGATTAGATCGTACTACAATATGCTCTCTGGGAACTCTATAATTTTCTTACTTAGCACTTATCACCTTATACTTATACATGGTATTTTTATTTGCTACTTAATGTTATTTTAAGTTTAAAAATTATTTAAGTCATTATCAGAATATTACCATTTATCTTTATATGATGCAAATTTTAAACGGAAATATGAACATTTAACTTATAGGTGAAATCACCAAAATTACACAATTAACATTTCATACCTTGTACATGTTTATGTATTTTGTTCTTACAGTACAGTGGAAATACTGCACAAAACAAACTCAAATGTTTTTATTCCACTTCTTGACACACACACATTCTACCCACACACTGTACCTTTGGGTTACTGATGAATAAGGCAGCACTGAAAGGAAAAAGAACTGTAGGTCATTCTGTTTCTTACTCTCCTTCTGTGTCAGTTTTCAGCCTAAGTATTAGTTTTTGGTTTTGTTTTGTTTTCTTAAAGAATTGAATATTTTTGAAGATTTTAATTATTTATTTATTTGTTTATTTCAGAGAGAGAAGGAGAGTGAGAGAGCATGCAAGCATGAGCAGGGGGAGCGGCAGCGGGAGAAGCAGGCTCCCTGCTTAGGGATCCCAATGCGGGGCTCAATTCCAGGACCCTGAGCTGAAGGCAGATGTTTAATCGACTAAGCCACCCAGGTGCCTCTAGTATTGGTTAATATAGAGATGTAACAATAGATGAAAAGGATAGGATAGGCTCCGTTGGTCATTTGTGTGTCCTCAAATGTCATTGCCTTTTTTTTATGTACAGTGTATGTTCTGGTTTGAATGGAAAGTCTCAGGTCTTTGGGTGTCCCTACTCATCAGTCATGACCTAACACCCTTTCCTTGTGCTCCCTCCATAGCATGGGTCCACCAGAATTCTGTGCTCCTAAGTCATTGGAAAGGCTGCATGGGAATAGGTGCCAAGGAATGGCAGGTACTCATATGCCATATATCTCCTCTGTCTGGGTGTATGCTCCCTTGTCCCACTAGACTTTAGTTAGAAAATACACATTTCAAGTTAAAACTATTAAGGATTTTTTGGGCAGCCCGGATGGCTCAGCGGTTTAGCGCTGACTTCAGCCCAGGGTGTGATCTTGGAGACCCGGGATCGAGTCCCACATCAGGCTCCCTGCATGGAGCCTGTTTCTCCCTCTGGCTGTCTCTGCCTCTCTCTCTCTCTCTCTCTCTCTCTCTCTCTCTCTGTCTCATGAATAATAAATAAATAAAATCTTTTAAAAAACTATTAATGATTTCAAGATGGTGATAGCAAAGCATTAAACCAAGTGCAAGGCTCTTCTATGCACAGGACCCTGTGTGGCTGCGCAGGTCACACACTCATGAAGGTGATCCGTCCAAACATTAATAGTGCTCAATAAATACGCATTACATGAGTGAATGGAAGGTTGTCACTTGATATCAGACATAGCTCATCTGGTTTTGATAAAAGCTAAAAACCTCCCTCTTCTATCACCTTAGAGATGCAACATAAACTTCAGATGGGCACTACTGCCTGGAATTCCCCGTTTTCGGGAGAGACACATCCTCTAATATTTCAAGTGGAATAAGAGAGAAGGGAGTGAGGGGGCAGAGAAAGCCTGACTAGTCTTGCCTGTCAATTAATCACTGCACTTTGCACATACAGCATGTAATATCTTGTAGCCTGCACTCTTAAGACATGGCCGAAGTGTGAATTAAGCTTCACAGCTCACTGCCTTCATCCACCTCCTCCCTGCCTTTCAGCCTCCACCCCGGCTTCAAGAGAGAGCAAAAGGTGCTACTTCATTAGCACCCATCCAGGGACCCATCCTGGAGCGGGTGGGGAGGAGAAGAGCTCAGCCAAGGTCAGACCCACAGGCTGCTGGGGGATATCTGCTAGCCTTGGGCAAGTCACTACTTTTTAGGGGGGAGTGGGAGGAGCAGAGGGAGAGAGAGAATCTTAAGCGGATCCCATGCCCAGAGAAGAGACTGATGTGGGACTCGATCTCACAAGTCTCACATGTCATGAGATCATGATCTGAGCCCAATTCAAGAATCAGACGCTTAACCGACTGAGCCACCCAGGCACACTGCAAGTCATTATTTCTTTGTGCCCCTGTTCCCTTTCCTATAAAATGAAGCTAATGAAAATACTCCATAGGCATTTTGTGATGACTAAATGAGATTGTGTATCTGTGAAATACTTTATACATAATAATAAAGATGATTTTTCCTGGACACAGGCTCTGTGCCAGACATTGTTCTAAGTGCTTTACATCCTTTATCTCATTTAATCACAAACACAAGTACAAGGTCATTGCTGATCAACACTCGCCCCTAGTATTCTCTCCATGCTAGATGTCCTAATATGTGGTACTAAGGAAAAAGGGTGAGGGTTGAATAGGAGACTTGGGTTCCAGGCCTGGTTCTGCCTTGATTGGCTGTGTAACATCAAGAAGGCTACTCATCCTCTCTGAGCCTCATTTGCCACATCTGAAAAACATACATTTCTTGCTTACCACTCACTGAGAATCAAATAAAATGAATACATGTGATTGCACATCACATGTATTATTTATTCACCCTTAAAATAACCTATGATATGGATTCGGTTATTATCTCCACTTTATAGTTGAGGAAATCTAGACCCAGAGATATTTAAAAGCATGAAGAGAAATACAAATGCTGGCTAGGATTATCACCACTATTATCATACAATAATTAAGCAAAGGAGAGGCCATATTTGCTTTACATATAGGCTGATAGCCTCGTATATTTCCAGTTCTGGCAACAGAATACATAAGAAGTATGTGTGAGAACTTCTCGTTGTCTGTGGGGCTTAGCTGCTGTTCGGCCCAGAGGCAGAGAGCTGGATGAAATGATCCTGAATGCCCTGTCCAGTTGTTTAGAATCCATCAAATCTTCTGGACAAGAGAAATACTGCTACTTTCCCCCCCTACCCCCACCTGCCTTCTGGGGAACTGTCCACTCAGTGAGGTGTGGAATCTGTGGGCTTCTGTGCTGACAGGGGAGAATTTCTCACCAGGGTGGTGTAGCTCATGGGCAGCGGTACTGAATCCATACCCTGGACCAGAAAAGCCAAATGTCTTGTTATTCCTACAGCTAGTCATTGGTCATGAAAGGCCTCAGTAATATCCTTTCTGCTTCCATAAAACTGCCCTAGAATTATGACTTTACATATGTATATGCCATAGTTAAGAGGAAATCTAGAAACGACTTTGTTTTACAATCTGTTTTTAAACATTTTAATGTTGATTATATATACATGTAGAAAAGTACACACACACACACACACTTTAACCTAGGTAAACCATGTCAGTTTAAAAGAGAGATATCTGAGGCTCAAAGGAGTAAACTGTCATTTTCCATGGCTGAATTCTCCCCTACAACTAAACATAATCGCTCATTATCCTCTCTCCCCACCACCACACTTCTTCTTTCATTAAACACATATTATTAAGTACAAGGAAGACAGAAGAGTGTTGTTGGATTTGAGGAGGAGTTAATGGTCCAATTTGGCTGGAACCTAATTTACTTTATTAGGAGAAGACAGGCTAGAATGTGGTGGCAGAGAAAGGCAGCCTGAACACTGGGGAGCAAACACATGGCATGGCTCAGGGAAGGGTAATCCCAAGCTTGTCTCTTTCAGGGCTCCTCACTTCTTACAGTGTATGGGAGATGAGTCTGTGCATTAAGGTCTGAAGACTAGAGGTCCAGCTCCAGCTGTCTCATCCATCAACATTCTGGCTTCAGGAAAGTCACAATGTCCCAGGGCCTCAAATTTTGTGTCCTAAGAGGGGAACCATAATCCTGTCCCTGCTTTCTTCAGAGAGTGGATATGAGGATTAAATGATAATGCATATGAAGGAGTCTTGTAAACTGGAAAGTGCCACACAAAAGTAAGGCATTACTTTTATTTCCCTCTAGCCCAGGAGGTCTCCACATTTAGGGTCATCAGAATCACTTGGGTGCTGGGGGGCCTGGGTGGTTCAATGGTGGAGAATCTGCCTTTGGCTCAGGGCGTGATCCCGGGGTCCTGGGATTGAGTCCTGCATTGGCCTGTTTCTCCTTCTGCCTATGTCTCTGCCTCTCTCTCTGTCTCTCATGAATGAATGGATAAAATCTAAAAAAAAAAAAAAAAAGAATCACCTGGGTACTTATTAAAAATGTAGGGGGTTTTTTGTCTTCTGGCCAATATTTTAAGGCCAGAAGCCAAAAATTGGGACTGTACTTGCCCTCCGACTATCAACAACTAGAAAATTATTATATTCCAATATAAATATATATTTAAAAAACAATTTCCAGGGGTGCCTAGGTGGCTCAGTCAATTAAGTGTCTGCCTTCAGTTTGGGTCATGATCCCAGGGTCCTGGGATTAAGCCCTGCATCAGAGTCCCTGCTTGGCGGGTTATCTACTTCTCTCTCTTCCTCTGCCTGTTGCTTCCCCTGCTTGTGTATTCTCTCTCTCTTTCTCTCTCTCTGCTAAATAAATAAATAAATAAATAAATAAATAAATAAATAAATACAATCTTTAAAAAAAAACAATTTTTACACATTGGAAAACTATCAGCACAGGATTATGACTCTTGAGACAAGGAAAACATGGTGAGCCCTATAATCACCTTGGCTCACCGCCTAAAGAAACTTTCACGATTGCAGGGCAGGGAGAGGAAGCCAAGGCAGAACATGATTGCCTCTCTGAGTTCAGGACACAGAGATTGGAGGAGGCCAAGGTGGCTGGAATTTACAGGACAGAGTACCAGAGAAAAGAGAATTATGTAAAGAAAGAGCTCCAGGAATCTGCAGATAGCCTTCCTTGAGTCTGTTGCTGAACACTAAGCCATACATATATGTGAAATTCTACGTGCCTGAGTAAATAATGACTATGGTGGTTTAAGATGAAAAATTTCAATGCTCACATGGGCTGGAAAAGATCAGAGTTCTGACCAGCCCGAGCACAAAGATCTTGATGACATTCATGAGATAACAGAATGATCAGACCATGGGAGTAAGGATAAATTAGACAAGAGTATTAATTACTCTAGGCTTGTCCTATAAAAAGCTTAAAACAAATCTTGAAGGTATCAAGTAGATCCGCAAGTAACTTAACTACCTGCAAAAACACAGTCCAACACTGTTTAAAGGAAAATAAAAAAATTCAGCACTCAACAGTCACATTCAAACTATCCAGCATAGAAAGAAAAAAATTACTAGACATGTGAAGAAGCAGGAAAGACCCCAAACTAGAAGAAAACATAAGAGTAATGAGGTGAGAAATAAGATATATAAAAAGGAGCTAAATGGAACTTCTAGAAATAAAGCTATCTAAACTGAAGCACAGGAAGAAAAAAGACTGAAAAAAATTGAGGCTCAGTGACCTGTGGATCAGTATCAATCAGGTTAGATAGTTTCTGATGCTATATCTTTTTTAAAAAATTATTTATTTATTTATTCATGAGAGACACACACAGAGAGAGAGAGAGAGGCCGAGATACAGGCAGAGGGAGAAGCAGGCTCCCCTTGGGGAACCCGATGTGGGACTTGATCCCAGGACCCTGGGATCACGACTTGAGCCAAAGGCAGGTCTGCTCAACCACTGAGCCACTCAGACATCCGTCTGTTGCTATATCTTTAAGTTTACTGATTTTTAATTCTACAATGTATATATGCTGTTAATCCCACCCAGTAAAACTTTCATTTCAGATATTATATTTTTACCTCTAGAAGTTCCATTTCATTTTTTTAAATTTCCCATTTCACTCTTCATTGTGTTCTTATATTTCTTTAAATACTTACACATATTTTATGACAGCTGTTTTAAAATCTTTGCTAATTTCACCTTTCATTTCACATCTTGTTTCTATTGATTTTTTTCTCCTCATTTTGGATTACAACAATGATAAGATTGATCACAGAGTTCTCGCCAGAAAATGCAAGCCAGAAGACACTGGAACAATATCTTTAAGTGCTGGGAAAAACAAACAAACAACAAAGTAAAAAATTCTATACCATGACAAAGAAATTTTAACAATTGAGACATGGGAGTGCTTGGGTGACTCAGTTAGTTAAGCGTCTGCCTTTAGCTCAAGTTAGGATTCCAGGGTCCTGGGATTGAGCCTCACATTGGTCTCTGCTCAGTGGGGAGCCTGTTTCTCCCTCTGCTTCTCCCCCTGCTTGTGCTCTCTCTTATATGAATAAAATCTTGAAAAAAATTGATGAGACATAAATACTTTGTCAGACAAAAGGAAAAGAATCTGACAGAATGTGTTACCAAGAGACCTGACTATAGAGATGTTAAAGAAAATTCTTCAGGTGGAAGGATAATGATACCAAATGGAAATCTGGATCCATATAGAAATTAAAGTGGCCAAAATGGTGTATGTATATATATATGTATGTGTGTGTAATAAAATGTACATATATATAATAAAATTTACACATATATGTAAATAAAAAGATATTAACATTTTTTAAAAATTAAAAAAGAATTAACTCTTAAAGGCAAAAATGATAACAATGTATTGTGAAAATAATAAATACAGAAGTAAATCTATGACAATAATAGCACAGAGGATGGGAGGAAGGGAAATAAGCTGCCGTAATGTTTTTACATTATATGTGAAATACAATATTTGGACATAGACAATGAGAACTTAACAACAAATATTGTAAAACCTAGAACAATCACTAAATAAATAAATGAACAGGTGGTGTTAATAAGCCACTAGTGGAGGTAATGGAGTACTAGAAAATATTCAAGCTAAAAGAAGGCAGGAACAAGTGAAAAAGAACAAAGAACAAAGAAACAATAAAATAGCAAGATGGTAGATTGAAACCCAAACATATTGATAAATAAATTAAATTAAGTGTAAATGATTTAAGCACTCCAATTAAGGGAATCCCTGGGTGGCTCAGCGGTTTAGCACCTGCCTTTGGCCCAGGGCATGATCCTGGAGTCCTGGCATCAAGTCCCACATCAGGCTCCCTGCATGGAGCCTGCTTCTCCCTCTGCCTGTATCTCTGCCTCTCTCTCTCTCTGTGTCTCTCATGAATAAATAAATAGAATCTTTTAAAAAAAAAAAAGCACTCCAATTAAAAGACGATGTCAGGCTGGATTTTTGCAGGAGTGGGGAAGGGTGGAGGACTTACATAGGTTAAAAGTTAAAGAATGAGAGGAAATGTCACATGCTGTATTGGTTTTCTGTGGCTGTCACAAATGTAATGGCGTAAACCATTCAAATTTATTATCTTAATCCTGGGTTCCTGGGATTGAGTTCCGCATCGGGCTCCCTACAGAGAGCCTGTGTCTCCCTCTGCCTATGTCTCTGCCTCTCTCTCTGTGTCTCTCATGAATACATAAATAATTAATCTTAAAAAATAATCTAAGCTTCTATCTTAAGAAGCTAGTTTTAAAAAAGCAAATGGAAACAAAAGTAGGTAGAAAAAAGAAAAAAGAAAGATAAGAGAGCAAACCAACGAGGGCGCATGGGTGGCTTAAGTTAAATGTCTGCTTTTGGCTCCGGTCATGATCCCAAGGTCCTGAGATTGAGTCCCACATCAGGCTCCCTTTAGTGGGGACTCTACTTCTCTGCCCCTCACCCCCTGCTTGTATACATGCTTGCTTGCTCTCTCTCAAATAAACAAACAAAATCTTAAGAAAAAAAAAAAAGAAAGAGAGCAAATCAATGAAATAGCAAATGGACAAGCAACAGAGAAAAATCAATGACACCAAAAACTAGGTATATGAAAATAAAAAAATGGAAGACTGACTTTTAAAAATACTCAAATTACCAATATCAGGCATGAAAGAGGAGACATCACTACACAGCCTACAGACATTAAAAGGCACATATTATAAACAACTTCATGCCACAAGTTTGGCAACTCAGATGAAAATGATACATTCTTGAAAGACACTTGTGTTCATTTCCTATTGCTGCTGTTAGAGTACAACAAACATAGTGACTTGAAGCAATACAGTTTATTATCTTACAGTTCCAGAAGCCTGAAGTCCAAAATGCATCTCATCTGGCTGAAATCAAGATATCGGTGGGACTGCATTCCTTCTGGAGGCTCTGGAGGAGAAGTGTTTCCCTCTCTTTTCTAGTTTCTATATGACATCTACATTTTCTGAATTCTGCTTCCCAGATAACAATCGCCTCATTCTGATCTCTGCTTCTGTTGCCGTATCTCCTTTCTGACACTCTCACATCCCCATTACAAAGACTCCTGTGATTACATTGGGCCCATACAGATAATCCAGGATAATCTTTCTATTTTAAGATCCTTAATTTAATCACATATTTAAAGTTGCTTTTGCTATGTAAAGAAACACATTCACAAGTTTTGGGGACTAGGACATGAACATCTTTGGCTGGTCATTCTGCCTACCAGAGACACAAATTACCAAAATGGATGCACAAAGAAATAGAATGGTTGAAAAGCCTCATATCTACTAAAGAACTTGACTTTGTAGTTAAAAATCTTCTCACAAAGAAACCTCCAGGTTGGAATGGCTTCAGTGATGAATTCCGTCAAACATTTAAGGAAGAAATGAACTTTGACTCTTCATACCAAATACAAAAATTAACCTGAAATAGATCACAAGCCTAAACATAAAAGCAAAAATTAGAAAACTTCTAGAAAAAAACACAGGAGAACATGTTTTTGGCTTTGAGATACTCAGGCAAAGAATTTTTAGACAGGACAAAAAAAGCATGAACTATAAAAAGAAAAAAATCGTAAGTTTTTCTTCATCAAAATAAAAAGACATTGCTGTTCAAAGGACAATGTTAAGAAAATAAAAAAGCAAGCCACTGACTAGAGAAAATATTTGTAATATATATCTGACAAAGACTGCTTTCCAGAATATATAAAGAATTCTTAAAGCTCAATATATAAGAGAAACAATTCAATAGAAATAGTGGGCAGAGAAGACAGAAAGATGTCCAATAGCACATGAGAAGATGCTCAACAGCATGTCTACACAAAAATATTTATTAAAGCCATATTAATATGCTACTACTCACTCAAAGTGATAAAATGTAAAAAGGCTAAAAATATCAAGTATTAGTGAGGATGTAAAACAACTGAACCTCTCATGCACTGCTGATGAGAATAAAAAATAGTACAACCATTTTGGAAAACAATTTGAGAGTTTCTTATAAGTTAAATATGTATTTAGTATACGACTCAGCAATTCCAATTTCAGATTTTTCCTCCCAATAAAATATATGAAAACATATGCCCACACAAAGACTTGCCCATTAAGCTTGTCCATAGCAGCTTTATTCAAAATAACCAATACCTGGAAACAACAAAAATGTCCATTTTCAGGTGAATAAATAAATCATGTTTTTTATCCATACCATATAAAACTAATCAGAAGTAAAAAAAAAAGGAACATATTATTGATATCATAACAGAACAGTTGAACCTCAAAAGCATTATGCTGAGCAAAAAAAAATACACAAAAGAACATATATTTTATGATTGCCATTTACAAGATGAAACTATCTTGACAAAAAATAGATCAGTGGTGGACTGGAGCTGAGGATAAGAGCAGTTGATTGCAAAGGGACATGAGGTTAGTTTTTATAGTGATGGAAATTTTTGATTATATGGGTGTATGTGTTTGTCAAAACTCATTAAACCTGGGGCACCTGGGTGGCTCAGAGGTTGAGCGGCTGCCTTTGGCTCAGGTTGTGATCCCCGGGGTCCTGGGATTGAATCCTGCATCGGGCTCCCCATGAGAAGCCTGCTTCTCCCTCTGCCTATGTCTCTGCTTCTCTCTCTGTGTCTTTCGTGAATAAATAAATAAAATCTTAAAAATAAAAACCTCATTAAACCATGCACTCAAAGTGGGTACATATTAATATATGTAAGTTATAACTCAATAAAGTTGATTTTTTAATAAAAGAAAAAAAAGCCAAAAAGATTAATATACTTGGGCACCATTCCTAGTGATTCCAACACAGCAGGACAACTTGGGGCCCAGAAATCTGCTTTTCAAACAAGCCCTATGGATAATTATGCTGTAAGCTATTTTACTTATAGAAATACTATTGTCTCTATGGGCACCCAACTCATGGAAAACAAACTGACTAGGCGAGCAAAGAAAATTCAGAAGTGTTTGAGTTTTTGTGTGCCCTCATTCTATCCCCCAACTTCTACTCTTTAGTTGGAATACTGATCACTACCAAAGGGTCCTCCCTGGTGCTTTGTTCTCCCAACTGTTGGCTCAGTTACGGATAAGTTCTTTCACTCAGGGAAAAATCAGAGAGGGTGACAAAACATGAAAGACTCCTAATTCTGGGAAATGAACAAGGGGTACTGGAAGGGGAGGTGGGCGGGGGAATGGGGTGACTGGGTACTGAGGGGGACACTTGAAGGGATGAGCACTGGGTGTTATACTATATGTTGCCAAATTGAACTCCAATAAAAAAATACATATTTTTAAAAAGTTCTTTCACTCATTCTTTTATAGAAAGAAGTTTCCTAAGGAAATAAATGAGAGAAAAACAAAATAAAAACACACTGCAGGTGCAGAGAAGCCAATATATTTGCAGAGCACATATCCTTTCCCATAAGGTCATTCAAGTTTGGCACCAGACGGGCTTTGCTGGCCCGGCTCACTGGACACGTGGTATCCACGGATCTGCCTACCCTGAGGGGAACAAAAATCTGTGTGGAGGATAGCATAGCACAATAACAGATATGCTAAGAGCACTCACAGTCCAGAGGAAAGGGTCGTTCTGTCAAATTAGATTAAACTAAAGTGCTCTATTTCCATTCCTTAGTCTTTTCCTGCTGTCTCACATATCTTCTTCATCTTCTGCTCCCCTGTTGTGTCTACCTGTTGAAATTTCTCATCCTTCATAGCCTAGCTTGAATAACATCTCCTCCTGATCAGGTCACCGTGTCAAGCACAACCTCTCCTTCCCCTGAACTCCTATGAAACTTGACTTGAAGAGCTCTGACAGAAATTTTTATTTGTATTTTAGTTATTTAGGTGCACACCATATCTATTGTACTAAATTATAATCTCCTTGATTATGGAAATCGTAATTTATTATCTATGCTGGATATAGCCTGCACAGTTCCTAGTACAGTATTTAACAATCAGTGGGTGTTTAATGTACATTTTGTAGTAATTAATTAACGATTCAGTCCATGTTGATTCATGTCTCTGATCTTTTGCTCATGCTTTTTCCTTTCTGGAAAATCCTTTCCACATCAAGTGTTACTTTCTCCAAGAAGCCCTCCCAGATCCCCAAGATGTTGGTTTCCTTTAGCACTCTGAGCGTATTTCTATCTTACAATGTACAACCACCACCATATATCAAAATTAAATATTTACTACTTGTTTCACCTATTTAACTGTAAGGTTCAAGAAGCTAAAGATTCCATCCTAGTCATCTTGATCTTACCACCACCTAGCCCAGAGTTTGGTAGGAGAATGCGGTGCATAAATGTTTTTCAAACAGAACGATCTCTTCAGAAGTTTCTGGAAGCGTGAACCCATGACACACAGGGCCTGGTTTATTTAGTTCATAATCATATTAGAGTGGCCAAAACTGTCCTGAGGTCTCTTTCCCAGAGAAAACCCTGCATAAACAGACTTCTCACCCTAAGTTTCCTCTTGGCTGAATAAAGGACTGATGCTCTCTAGGGTCCCTCATAGTTCTACGATCCTTGTGTCCCAGGGAATTCCCCAGCAGAATAGATGGTTGAGTACGAAAGAGGCAAGGGGGGCCCCTCCTCAGAAGGTCTTTAGGATGACCCATAACCTCTGGGATAGCTGGACATAGGAAAAAGGTTCTGTGACCTTTCAGAGTTCCATTTCTCTCTCCTTTTGCCACCTTCTGTCTCTCACCCCCGCCCACCCCGCGCGCCCTCCCTCCTTGTCCCAGCCCCTTTCTCTTCTCTCCCTCTTCCCGTACCTGCTTCTCTTCTCCTACCCGTCCCATCGCACTCCCCCAGTGCAGCAGTGTCCACCCCACCGCTTTCCTTTTCTCGCCAGATTTATCTGTCTCCTGCTCCCCTACCCACTCCCTCGTTTGTCTCCCTTTTCTCCGGTCAGCCCTGCAGGAAGCCGAGACTCCTCACGAAGCCCGGAGGTGGGAGGGTGGGTGGGAGGGCCCTGGCGCCGCGGTCCCGCCCCTCGCTGCGTGTGTGAAGGTCCGGGTGGCGGTGACGCGGCACCGGCGGCTGGGAGGGAGGCTGGGCCCGCCGGAGAGGGAGGCGAGCGGATCGCCGGGGCTGCTCGGCTCCTGCGCGCCCTCGCGCTCCCCGCCGCCCGCCGAGGCGCAGCCAGGGCGCAGGCGGCGGCGGGCGGCATGGAGAGCCTGCTGGAGAACCCGGTGCGTGCCGTGCTCTACCTCAAGGAGCTCACGGCCATCGTGCAGAACCAGCAGAGCCTCATCCACACCCAGCGCCAGCGCATCGACGAGCTGGAGCGGCGTCTGGACGAGCTAAGCGCCGAGAACCGCAGCCTGTGGGAGCATCAGCAGCTGCTGCAAGCCCAGCCTCCGCCTGGGCTGGTCCCTCCGTCGCCGGCCCCGCTGCCTGCCGCCCCGGCCGCCCCGGCCACCGCCGCCGCCGCCGCCGCCGCCGCGGCCCAGGAGCCGCTCCAGAACCACGGACAGCTCCCGCCCGCCGCGCCGCAGCCCGCGCCGGAGCAGCCCCCGCTTCAGCACCACGGGCAGCTCCTGGTGCAGCCCCAGCCGGGCCCCAGCAGCAGGGCTCACGCGCCCCAGTCGCCCCACCAGCACCCCGTGGCGCCCGGGGCCGTCGCCGACAAGGAGAAGGAGCGTCCCCCGAGTTGTTGCGCTGCCGCCGGAACCCTCCTTCAGCACAAATCCCCCGCCGCCCTCGGCAAGGGCGTCCTGACCAGAAGACCCGAGTGAGTGGGGACGAAGGGAGGGGCACTGTGGTAACAGAAAGGGAAGTAAATGTGTAGAAGGAAGAGATAAGGGGCAAATCGGGTTCCCCTAAGAGTCTGAGGGACTAGGGCAACCTGAAGTGAAGAGATGAGGAGGTGCTTGGAGGTAGAAGTGTGTCAAGGAGATTTGGGGGAATAGAGGGATTGGCATCAGTGTTTTAGGGGACTTAGGGGATATGTTGGAGCAAAAGAGAAAATCCAGACCATTCTTGGGGGGCAAAGGAAGAAAGAAATAGGTGGTAAGTGGTTGGGGATATCAGAACCTGGGAGATTTTAAAAGGGACAAGATTGGGGAGGAAGTTGTGGTGAAGATTACACTGAAGAAAAAAGAACAGTTGAATTTTTTTTAAGTTAGGAAAAATTTGGAAGGGAGTTTGGGTAGTACAATTATTTGAATGGAGAGCGAGATATGAAAAACGCAGAGGCTTGGCAAAGAGGCATGTTAAGAGCTTTAAAAGGGCTAGGGTCCTTTTAAAGGACCCTAGTTGGAGAGTAGAATTGGGGTCTGAGAAAATTTAGGAGGCAGGGGATAAGGCTGAGAAGCAAGAAAGATGTGAGAAGGCATAAGTGCTAGAGGTAGAGGAAGATAAATGGTGGGAGAAAGCATTTCCCAGAGGAATGAGTCTGGCTCTTTAACTGATGCAGTGGGATCAAAGCCAGGAGTGGCTCTTTGGGGAAGCCTACTCTGCTCTGACCTGAGTGGGCATCTTTCTTCCGAATCTCCACAGAACCAAAGGGGCACAAAGACACAACCCACCAAGCCAATGGAGGACTCATTTATAGCATGAGGACTCAATCTGGCTATCGCCTTTCCCTCTGACTCAGGAGGATTTCTGTGCGGGATGGTTGACAATTGTGGAACAATGATGAGAGAGTTGGCAAACAGAGGTGTTGGTATTTGGATGTTTAAATCTCTCTGTTATGGCTGGTGACTGCAAATCTTGCTTCCACTTGGTTATTTGATGATATGGAGAATCTCGTGTTGGGTCCTGAGAGAAATATACTCATTAACTTCAGGGAGGGTCTTTAGGACCTCAAAATCTTTTTTTACTTTCAATGTCTATTAACTAAGGACGTGGGAAGAAGAGAGGAAAGAGGACTGGAATATTCTCTCCTCTGTATTGGGCAGGCTGTGACATATTAGCTTCCTTCCTCTGAGTATACAGGTGATGGGAGAACTGCATGGAAGAGCAGCTCAGGGGAAATCAGCACCTAATCAGCACCTTACCCTGACAATGGTGATGATGCTAAAGGAGGAGCTGGGTGGGGGGAGGAGGGAGGAGAGCCAAGAACCTCACCTTCAGCATGTTTCAGGTCTGCAGATACTTGTGAAGATTTGATGCGTTCCTTAAAAACTCATTTTCTCCTCATATCTATGTAGTTCGAGAAGTTGGGTCAGGATATGAGAGCTCACAGCATAGATTTGTCCAGAACCACAGGCTCTTAGGGGTGAAGGTCCAGGATGATCTGACTTGGCAGACCTATAGCAATTGATTCAAGCCCCAAGAAGATGTGCATTTCTTCCCCATTTGTCCTTCCTTCAGTTTCACAGTTTTCTTTCCTTATCTGGCTTATAAGCAGAAAGTCAGTTTTCCCTTAGTGCCCATGGTTCAACAAAAGACAACGTTCTTACAAGGTATTATGTGGCTTTTTCCCTAAATGGGGTGAGGGTGGAGAGAACTATTCCATTTATTTCCCTGGGGGCAGGTAATTATGGTTCTTCACCTGATTCCTCTCCTCATGCCCTTTGGTATCTCCCTCTCTCTTCTCATTTTTTTTTTTTTTTGCATCTCTTTAGGGAACTGTGAGCAAGAATGGTTGAGGAAAGATAATTTTTCTTGGAGAAAGACTTTGTGGTGGCCCCCAATGTAGCTTAAAGAGACCAAACTCTCCTGCCCAGGTGCCTTTGCTGGGAAGCCAGGGATTTAGGAATTACCTGGATTCCTATCCAGTATCCCAAGTCAAAACCAGAGACAAACCATAGCATCTCCATCTTTCCTTCTCCTTTGTCCTGCTTTTGCTTCATAGAAGAAGAACAAAAATAAGAAATAATTAGAATGGTGCAGGAGAGTGGAAGTTGTTAAAAATCTTTCGCTTAGGAAGTTGTGCCAGACACTAATGAGTTAATGCCCCAAGTAGCTCCTTCCTTCCTCCAGATCCTCCAGTTTTTGCCCTTGCTCCCCAGCCTAGACACCAAGAGACCAGAGAGAGCACTCTACCTCCTCCCCGCAACTCTCTCTCTCCTTGGATGTGAAATCATGGATATCTTGGCTGTGTGGATGTATTCTCTGTGCCTTTTGTGCCGCTCATTTCTCCCCACTGTTTTGCCTAACTTCAGCCTGAGTTTTCCCTACAGAACCTCAGTAATGAAATCACTGTTGCTGATTACATTTGGCCCCACCCTGCTCTCTACCTTGACCCCCATTTTGTATGGCTATCCTCCTCTGCCCATACCTCTCAGTGGTGCAGGGCTAGATGCAGCCAGCAGGCAGACAGATCTTTATGGATAGGGGGAGGTGAGGAGAAGAGCAGAGCCAGCAACCCTCTCCCTGGTGTTTCTCCTGAGGAGCTCCCTGCTGAATGAGTTCTCTCCTGGGCATGCTGAAGTAGGAAGAAGATACGGCAGATGAGGGCTCTGGATTATAATTTTACTGAAATCTTTTCTCATTTTTCACTTGCCCTTCTCTGGCCTCATTATAGTAAAATCGTGGTCCTGGTGAGGTTGGTTGCTAAGGGTTGGGTGAAGGTTACATGGGGCCAGGCACTGTGTCAGATGCATTATCTCCCCCACACAGTTTGTCTCTTATCACCAGAACTCTTCTTCCTTGCTCAAATCCAGGAGAGGCAAGAGCCCCAGGGAACCTGGGACCAGGAAATAATGGATCATTTAATTGTCATCAGATCTGCATTAATATGCAGCCTGACATAGGCTCTCTTGCTCTTCAGCTGACAAAGATAGGAAGGTGGTGGCCTTGGAAGTCAGGACAAGGAAGCTACGATGAAGGGGTGGGTTAGTGCAGAGATATCATGGAAGAAAGACGCTGGAGGGGTTAACATTCTTCTCTGCATGCTTCCTGGCTCTTGCTAAGCTCCAGCCCCCACTGCTTTTGACTCTTAATGAAAGCAGAGATCTAGCTTCCTCCTCTTTATTTTTTCAATCAAGGCTCACAGCATCTACAGAATTGATTATCCCTTTCCTGGCTGGAGTCAGAGCCTCAGCCTGATCTGGCAAAGTCTACTTCTTGCCATGGAAGCACATGACCCTCCCAGAGGCTACTGGCTTCCATGTGACCACAGCTTCTCTGTCTGAACACTTTTTCCCATGCAGCCAGCCATGCCTTTAGAGCCTGGGGCTTGCCTGTGTTCTGCAGCCTCTAGGCAGAGGATTACTGGAGGCTGCATGAGATTCTTGAATTATAATCCAAATTCAGCTTCTACCCCAAACCCCCCAACTCCAAGTAGCCATGAAGTCTGAATGGCTCAGTAGCTCCTGTCTTCTCTTCTCTTCCTTCATCCCTTGTCTTCCTTTTCTACTTTCTCTTCCTCACTACTTTTTCCTTCCTCTTTGTCCTTCCTTCTCTCTTTCCCTTTTCTTCCCTCCCCTCAAACTCTTTCTCTCTCCTGTATTTTCTTCTTTCTATCTATCTTTTGGCTCCAACTAAGTTGCTCAGGGAAGTCTCCCATTCTCTTCTCCCATCCTTTGAGCATAAAATAAATCTTGGGCCATTCTTTGAGCTCCATGGTATCACACTGACTAGAGGCTGAAGGATAGCTAGACAATCATTAGATGTGCTTTTTAGCCTGCTGTCTAGAATGCTGATTGGAGCAGGTGTTTCCGCACCTACTGAGTCAAGGTTGTCTGCCTGGAGATGGCAGGTCCTGTATGGCCCATTCTGAGAGCTACTGAGAGAGTGTGAAGGTCTGTCAGTCAATCAACTCTATTCTATCTAGTGTCCAGTCCATTCGAAACCATATACCCTGTGCTGTAGAAAACCAGGAAAGAAGCAAGCAGTCCTTGTTCAACATACTCGAGGCATATATCTAAAAACATCTAAACAAGAGTAAGCAAATTACTGCTGCCTCGAGCTACCCTCCATCAGAAGAGAACAGGGTGAAAACGGGGAGCATATTGAGAGACCAGAGAGAAGGTTTTCCCTGTTGAAGTCAAGGGTATATGTCAGGAACAGTAAGAGCCAAGGATAGCTGAAAGGAGGATGGAGCCCTGAAGATTCAATTCATGGAGATATCCGAATGGCAGGTGCGTATCTTCCCATTCCCTGACAGTACAGTCCCCCCAACTCTAATGACCTCCCATGAGGCTAAACTATCAATAGAGTAAGAGCCTTGGCACTTGGGGCCCTTGTCTACCTGTGGCTGGAAGGCCTGATTGTGATGATGCAACAGGAAGGCCAGTGCTCACCAAACTGCCTATGCTCCTTTTCTTCCTCTGCCTCCAGCTTCTAGCAAGAGAGAGGACTTCTAGCTGGTAAGCTGGAAAATGGGGCCAGAGAAGGCTCACTGAGAGGAGGCAGTGTGCCTCTTTTTGCTCACCTAGAAGCGGGCACAAAGTGGGCACTTATAAAGATATTTTGTTCCTCTGCTTGTCCAAGAGCCCAGAGCATTGCTCCTTCCTCCTTTTCATCCAAAAAAGACACAGTTCAAGAGAAACAAGTTACCCCTGCCTCTGGGAAAACCCAATGGCCTCCATCCTCCTCTCCGGCTCCCTCTGCCTTGCTCCAATCACTCTCTCCTTCCTTCCTCCCAAGTCCTTCCCAGGCCCACACATCAAAGCTATAAGGGCCCCATGATGGCATCCTGGAACATTTTCCTGCTGGCCTGAAACCAAACAAGAGGAGCAGCAGTTGGTTCTGCTGATTCAGCAAATAGCTGTACCACCTGCATTTCAAAGGTCACTTATGAGAAAAGGCAGATGGGGTCAGATCTGGGTGGAGAGCCAAAGAAAACAGCTTAGGGAAAAATAGGGATAGGGAAAAAGAGGGGAGAGCTGGGACCAACCACCGGATCTGTGGTCTAGAAAGGGACTTGGATCCTGAATTTAAATCCCCCTTTAAGGTTTTTAGGCAGCTTTGCTGGGGAAGCCTCAACATTTTTCACTGGGGCCCGAAAATATTCTCAGTGGCCCTGGACACTAACTACGTAGCAGCTTAGTATGGGGTTTCTTAGTAGGTCCCAGGGACAATCATTGTACCTGGCAAATCCCCAAAGGGAAGGCCATCTGGCAGGGTTTCCAAGGCTTGGGCCACTGCAGCACCTTCCTTCTCTGCTTCTGGAAAAGCACAAAGTACAGGTTCTCACACAGGCTGCAAAGAATTTCTGGTTTCCAGCCAGGAAACTGGTGGTCATCTCCATTTCAAGGAGTGGGGGCATTAACAAACAAAGAGGATGAGGAGTAGAGTGAGGGAGAAATTAGATTTTTCAGGCTGAGGGGAACTTAAGGAAACCATAGAATCACAGAATTTTCAAGATTGAAGTGCTTAAGAACATGGGCTTTGAGGTCAGGCATATCTAGGTACAAACCCTGCTCATGACCAGCTACAGAGATCTTATGTTCATTATTTACCTTCCTTAAGTCTCTGAGGTTTTGCTTTGTTTTGTTTTGTTTTAAGATTTTATTTATTTATTCATGAGAGACACACAGAGAGAAGCAGAGACACAGGCAGAGGGAGAAGAAGGCTCCTTGCAGGGAGCCCAATGAGGGACTCAATCCCAGGACCCCGGGATCACAACCTGAGTCAAAGGCAGACACTCAACTGCTGAGCCACCCAGGTGTCCCTTTTTTTCATTTATAAAACGAAAAGTAATATAGTTCATAGTAATATAAACTTTGAAGGATTGTTGTAAAGTTTAAAACTTAAAAGGTATCATTTTTTTGTCTATTCTGGACACAGTAAGTGCTCAGTAAGTTGCAGTATTTCTACAGATAAAGAAACCAGGGCCCAGGGTTCATCCACAGTCAGACCACAGTGAAAGACTAGAATCCAAGTTCAGAATTCCTTCCGTGCTTCCAAACCTGCTTTCTAACCTGTGCCCTTTTCTCATCTATTCCTCTACCTTTGGACAATATGCATGCAGGCTATCCCAGATACATGACCGTGTAGCTCACCATGAAATGTAGCCAGGCAGGACAAATTCACCATCCCTGAGCAATCTGTGATGGGGTCTCACAACTTTATAGTTGGGAAATGCTTCCTTAAGCTCAACTTAAATGTCTTCTGTTGCATTTTAAGACAATGTGCAGTTCTCCTAAAGACATCCAAGGGATCCGAGTTATCACCTGATGCCCCATGGTGGTAAGAATGACCTTACCCATTTTCTAAGTGGGGAAACCACAGTCTCATCTAGTAAATGAACTTGTTAAAGATAAAAAGAAAGGGTGAGGGGAATTGAGTCTGAGCCAGGGGCATGCTTCCCACTTGTCTGGAATGAAAGCTATATCCATTTAACCCAATTCTTCCACCCTGGGAATGGAAGGGTAGCCCTGCTCTTTGCAGGCTTCTGGGGTTGTAAAAAAACAAAACAAAACAAAACAAAACAAACAAACAAACAAACAACTAGCAAGGATTGCCAGAGAAAAGGAGAGCCTGATGTGTTGCGGGATTTGGGGTGGTGGGTTGAGGGGAAAAGCAGGGAGATTAGGAGAAGGCTCCATTTTCTCTGGTCAAGCCTAGAGATAAGAATTTCTTCTTCTAAGACTTTCTTAGATGAAATACCACTTAGGGGGAGAAAAACCAGGAAAGAAAAGATAGTGGGCATCTGAAATTCCTTCCCAGGGTGGCTGTAGCTGTGAGGCCACCACAGGCAAAGGCTGCTACTTGTGGCATTGGGCACGGTGGGGGAATGGGCTGTTCTGCTATTGCTCTTTGTTTGGAATAGCCCATCTGGGAGGGTTATGTAACTCTGCAGGACCAGTGTGTGTGCTGAGTGGTATCTTTTGTCCTCAGCAGGCAGGCAGGCTACTGGGGACAGAGGCCATGCAGGCCAGTCCAAGTCCCTGCCCACGTTCTGTGCTGGCATCCGGCCATTCCCTCTAGGCCACTGCAGTAGGGACCGGAGGGCTTTAGGTACTGGACCAGGGTCCTCCAGCTCCGTTGGGGAGTCAAGCAAACATCAGAGCTGGAAAGGTACGGAAAGGTCCTTTGGTCCAAACTTCTCATCTGGCAAATGAGAAAACTATGGCTGGAGAGAGAAGTGACTGGAGCAGAACTAGACTTAGCATTCTTCATCTGGCGCTGCTGACATAACCCAGTGATGGGCCATAAGAAGCAGCCGGACTGTTGCCTGGGTGTCTGGGGCCAGACCTATAGCTAGTTACAGGAATTCAAGGGACCCACGGGGGTCTCTGCCTTGCAGAATAGCTTGCCTGTGCCAGCTATTCCACAATTAGAGATTCCTTTCAATACTTCAAGGTTATCCCCCTTGTTAAAATGCAAAATCTCCTAGGACAGGAGAAAAACAACACATTTAGCTATATCAGACTTGACACTTCAGTATGAAAGAATTCTTATTTCAGCAGTGCCCAAGAGCAGATTGGATAAGGGAGGAGGCGGCCATGGTGGTACTGGTTGACTAAGGGACAGAGCAGGAGGCTCAGAAGAAGCTGAAGGGCTCATGAGGAAGGCTGTTGAAAGCCCAAGTGATTTTTATCTCTGCCATATTTTGCATGGAATTGGAATTGCCTTGCGTGGACCTGGCAAGCAATGTGGTGGGGGCACCCTGGGCACTCCCACACTGGCTTGCTTTGGAAAAGTAATTATCTTGGCTGTAGAAGGGATACTTGCCCAATGAGCTTCATGTGTAAAAATCAGTAGGCAGGAATTTAAGGAGCATCCTGACACTTGGTAATCTCTCTTGATCCTTTCTAGGATCTTAAAATAATTTTCTAGATGGCAAAAATTTCATACAACTCTATTGGGGTTTGCTGTGAGGTGGCAGGATGTGGGCAAGAGGGTTAAGAGGCAGTAGAGGGGGATCCCTGGGTGGCGCAGTGGTTTAGCACCTGCCTTTGGCCCAGGGCGCGATCCTGGAGACCCGGGATCGAATCCCACATCGGGCTCGAATCCCACATCGGATGCATGGAGCCTGCTTCTCCCTCTGCCTGTGTCTCTGCCCCCCCCCTCTGACTATCATAAATAAATAAAAATTAAAAAAAAAAAAGAGGCAGTAGAGGTTGGTGTTACATGGGCCTGGAGAGAACAGGGGATGAGGAGCTAACTCAACATCTAGTAGGTGCTTGATAAATACTGCTTGAATAAAAAAATTCCTAATATGTAGGTCCCTGGCAGGCTCAGTAATCACTGAGCGGAGGGAGGTAAGGGTATGATGTCAAGGCTGAAGAAGACCTCAGCTGGAGGGAGGCCCCACTGGGGAAGTAGGTTGTGCTTAGTTAGGCCTAATAGCCCAGGCTCTGTAGCTGAGCATGTGTGAGAAGCTGAATCAGAGGCTCAGCTCATAAGGTCAGTTGGGGAGTGAGGGGCACATGAATGCTCCTCCCAGCTAATAGATCCCCCCAATCCTATCTATGAGTATGGAAGGGCCTCCCCTCCCTCTGCCACCACCTTCTGATCCCAGACCAGTCCAGTTCTCAGTGTGGGGAAGCAGTGTTAAGAATTAAGCTTGAGAAAGCCCTCTAAAGGCCCATAGCCTCGCCAGAAGGTTGAACTAGGAATAGGCAAAAGGTCTATGATGATGGGACGGAGAGGAAGCCCAACTGTGGCCATGTTGCCAGGTGCAAAGAGAGAAGAGAGAGTTGGATTCTAGCCTGGGGGATGAAACCGGAACCAGTCTCAGGCTCCAGGCCTCTTTACTCTTATCTCTTGACCAGGCAGTGTCAGCTCTGTGCAGGGAGATGTCAGGACACTGAAGGGGGGTGAGTGGGTGTGTATACATTGTGGATGTGTTTGTGGGATTGAGTGGGTATGCTGTGCAAGGATGAGTGTGTTACTAGGGCTGGGGGAGATGGATCACAATGCACACCATAAAAAGATGTGTGGGCCTCATGGTGAAACTCAGCCTTCTTCCTGCTTCCCCATGGCCCCCTGGTCTGGTTACACAGTCTGGACTCTGGGTTCTATCTCCTTTCTCTGCATGACTTGTTTCACTCTCTTGGCTAGCCAGGTCCTTCTGGGTCCCCCCTCTGTAAAATGGGGCAAGTCTATAATGCCTCCATCCTGGCTTCTGATCCCTCACCCTATTGCAGCGTGAAGGAGACCAGGCCTCTGGAGGCTGCCAGCTCCGGAGAGGAAGCCTGCCCCATGGGCAAGTGCAGGGGTCAGGGACCAGAGATTCTCTCTTGAGGTATTGTTTGGAAGCTCAGGTACCTAGCAGCCGTGTGATGCATGGAAAGCTGAGCTGTGATTTTCCCTGATCCCATCCTGACTTGGCCTGGCTTTGGCCAGGGAGGGCACCACATGACCTCTCAGGGCTTTGTGACCTCTCAGGGCTTCGGAGCTGTCAGGTCAAACCTGCTGTCTCCCTGCCTCCAATCAGGAATGCACTCCCCATCCCGAGCAGAGAGGCAAGGGAATTCCACAATTTCTTCCTTGATAAGTGATTCCAATGCACCACAATTTTCATTCAACACATGAGTTGAACACAATGATTATTTTAAAACAGCAACAGCAACAAAAACTCCACAAAGCAGTTGGCAATCTCTTGCTTGTGTCTAGCTTCAGTATTTCCTGTGCACAGTCCGGTCTTTACAGAGATGCCCTGGATGCTTCCAAACTGGTTCATTTGGCATCTGACTTAATTCCTAAGGGCCAGTCGTGGAAGGCCGGAGTGAATTCCAGAAGTAGGCAGGCCCCTGACCCAGAACTCAGGCTCCTCAGTCCTGATGACCGTGCCACCCTCACAGACCTGATCTGGAAGCTTGGTGCAAACCCTCCTTCTGGGCCTTGACGTCCCCTCTGGTCAATGGGGACAATCACTCTGCCCCACTCTCCGACTCTCTCTCTCTCTCTCTCTCCTGGACTCACCAAGTTCATGAAAAGCAAGGCTGTTAAGAGGTTGCGGCAGCAGGAGGACCCAGCTTAGACCTGAAAAGTGACTTCCAAATGGTAAGAGCCTTAAGAAGGGAGCTCAGGAGGGCGGACAGAGGGAGACGCTGAATTCCCTGTCCCTTGCAGGAAAAAACCGGGAGACCTCTGCAGTGTAGGGTGGCCCCCTGCAGGTCCAGGAGGGGCGCGGTGAATTCTGCAGGGGCTTCCAGCTCTAAGCACCCCAGGAATTCACCCCGGGCTCCCCCCGGACTTTGCGTGAAAACCGGGAGCTAGCTGGAGAGGGGAGCTCAGGGACCGGGAACCCCTGGCCCCGAACTCGCTCGGCAAGCCTGGGGAAAGCCCTCCCTCCTCTGGCCGCTTCCCCGGGGGCTTCTCCGCCGGCGGGCGCGCGCCGCGGGGCTCTCGGCTGCGTGGGCGGCCCGGCGAGCGGCTGACGGCGGGACCGAGCCTCCGGCCCCCGCGCCCCCCGCCCCCCGCGCGGCCTCGGCCCCCGCCCCCGCCCCCGCGCGCACGCGCCCCGCCCCGCCCCCGCCCCCGCCCGGCGCCGCGCTGCTGAGTCACCGGCTCCCGAGGCGCAGCCCCGGCACCTGTGCGCTCGGGCTCGGCCGCGCCGCCGCGCCCCCACCTCCTCCCCCGCCCGCCTTCCGGGACCCCGCCGGGCCCCCCACCCCCTCCCTCTGCCCTTCGCCCCGCGCGGGCCGGGAGTCCTGCGCGTGGCGGTTCCCGCGGCCCCCTCGGACTCAGCCGGGCGCCCCCCCCCCCCCCCCCCGGCGTCTGGGAGCCGCCCCCGCGCCGCCGCCGCGCGCGCCTTCCCGGAGCTGAGCCGGAGGGCGGGGGCCTCGGAGCCGCGTCACCCCCGGCGGCCGCCGCCCCTGGCCCCGCGGCCTCCCCCGCCCTGCGCCGCGGCCGCTCCCCGAGGCTGCGCACCCCTCCCGGGCCTCTGTCGGCCGCGGCCTGCGCCGGTGCGCGCCGTCCGCCGGGGAGAAGGGGGGAGATAGGCGTGGGCGACTTGAGGGATCAGGATGCTGTCACCTAGGTCCGACCTCTACACAGCAGCCACCCGCACCCCCACCACCCCGCCCCCAGCCTCCCTGGTACCCAAGACGCGTGGGCAGGAGAATCCCAGCTGCGTGTCAGCCTTCCCGCGGTTTATATTTGTGTTTCATCCAGAGTCTTCACATGGGGCCCAACCTGTGATGAAGGATAATAGTTCAGAATGTGGCACTAGGTTTGCATCCTGACTCTGTCCAGTGCTCGCTGTGATACTCAGCAGTGACAGTCTTGGTTTTCTTTTCTGTAAAATAGGGATAGGCATAGTCCCTGCGTCGCAGGATTGCTGTGCAATGAAAGGCAATTCCACTAAAGCGCCGAGCAAGGCAAGTGCCTACTCGCAGTGATGACTCAAAAAAGTATGGTAGTTGGTGTTCTTTTGGGACCCTTGGGGCCAGAAAGTGTTTTTTCGAAGGTAGAGCACTCTTCGTTATCCCCCTGTGTCTTCCAGAGGGCTCAGAACAGGACAACTTCTCTTTGATAACCCCTCAAATATTTGAAGACTGTCATCTCTCCCATCCCTGGCCTTCCTGTCCCTGACCCACACACCCTGCCCGTCTCTCTCTCTCTCTCTCTCTCTCTCTCTCTCTCTCTCTCTCGGAAGAACGCACCTAAGCCTACCACTTCCTCTCCTCATGGCTTTGTGGGGTGCTCTGTGTGGTCACCTCCTCACTGCTCTCTAAAAAACAGGAGCCAGGAACACTTCCTTTGGCCAGACCAGCCTTGGTACGGGAGTCCCACCCTCACCCTGGCACAGCCACACGGTTCTGAACTCTGCCCATCCTTAGATGGCACCTAGGAACCCACTGGCTTTCTCAACCTGCAGCCACAAATGAGACCTATCAAACAAGGTCACTGAAGGCTCCTGAAGGACTGTCCCCAGACTTCTGGCCACGTCCTCTTATGCAAGTGGCTTCCATTTTAACACTTAAAATGCTGAACATTTCACCTGGCCCTGTTGGTTTTCAGTTTGTTAATCTATTTGTGTTCTTTTTCAAATTTAAATTGTCTTTTTCAAGGAACACATTGCCATAGCACAAAATTAAAAGATACGGGAGTTGATAGTGAAAAGTGTCTCCCCACCCTTGTTTCCAACCCACTCATCACCATTGCCACCTCCGAGAAACTACTGTTAGCAACTTCTCATGCACCCTTCCAGGGATGTACCATGTCCATTCAAGCAAATACACACACGCATACATATATATTTGTGCACACATAAACATATGTGCATATTTGTGTTTATGTGTGTGTGTTTCTTTTTACACAAATGGCAGCAAGCTATATACTGTTCTGCACCTTGCTTTTTCACCCCTAATAATCAATCTTGGTGATATGGTGATATCTGTCCTTCCATATGTAGTATAAATAGAATTGCATCATTCAATCAAAAGTATGCCATTGACTGTGAATCTGGGTTCCTTCTTGTCTGCTGAGAGTTTGGAAGGCAAGCTCTGGGTAGCCTGCCTCTGTGTGATCATTTGGGGTGTGTTTTTCTGAGGGGTGGATGGGTAGGCCGACATTACCTAGGAGCTCCATTTGAACTTGGCCCTCCAGCTGCTGAGGTGTCCTGCTATAGTCTCCTCCAGACATTGGTAAATTGCGGTAGAAATAAGACTCGGGAAGTGTGCTTCCTTACCTGAAATGTCTTCGCCACTCTTTTAGCTTGGCTCCCTTTGTTGCCTATAGTCATCAAGGTTGAGGGAGCTGCCAGGGTGTTATAGTCTCCTTCCCATGAGCTGCAGATGAGTCTGAAAATCTCACCTTTCAGGAAGTCTTCCTGAACTGATCTGAGGAAGAAACTAACCTTCTCATCACCTCTCCCCCTATTTCCCACCCCAGGCTCAGCATACTCCAGTCCCGGCTAAGGATGAAACCAATTCTTTATTCCTTGGTTTAAAAGTGCTTGTTTTCTTCTCTACACAAGTACATATTCATGGCATGTGTATTCTTTCACTTAACAAATATTTGATTGTCTACTGTGTGCCCATTACTACTACTATTCCAGGCACTGGGGTACAGTAGTGAACAAAAAATCCTCAACTCCCTTCATGAAGCTGATAGACAAAAAAAAAAAAAAAAAAAAGAGAGAGAGAGAGAGAGAAAAGAAAACATATAGTACATCTGATGGGTCGGGTGTTCTAGAGAAAAATAAAACAGAGAAAGGGGACCTGGGAGTAAAGGGGTTCACAGTTTCAAACAGGGGGCCCAGGGAAGGCCTTACTGAGAAGGTAACACCCAGGCAAAGACGTGGAGGAAGGGGCTTGGTGCAGTCTGGGGCAGAAGCACTGCTGGCAGAGGCAACCCTCCCCCCACTCAGGTGAGGGAACTCCCCACCAGGAGCAGAGGGAATACAGGGAGAATAGTCTGAGGCCAATCAGAAGTATTGGGGTGTAGCAAAAGTGAGAGAGTGCAGGGGTGCAGCAAATCTGGTAAGAGATGCTGAAATGGGATCCACCAGGCTGTGTTTGGAAATGTGTGGGGATATTCTAGTTGTCATAATGGGTGGCAGGGTTGAGGGGGAGGTGTTGCTCGTCCAGCATTTAGGGGCAAGGGCTATGCCAAACATCCTGTAATGCACAGGACAGCTCCCACAGTGAAGAATGTTCCTGCCCAAAATACCAGTGTTTGTTTGTTTGTTTGTTTGTTTCTTTCTTTCTTTCTTTCTTTCTTTCTTTCTTTCTTTCTTTCTTTCTTTCTTTCTTTCTTTCTTTCTTTCTTTCTTTCTTTCTTTCTTCCTTTCTTCTTTCTTTCTTTCTTTCTTTCTTTCTTTCTTTCTTTCTTTCTTCTTTTTTTTTTTTTTAAGATTTTATTCATTCAATCATGAGAGACACCCGAGAGAGGCAGAGACATAGGCAGAGGGAAAAGCAGTCTCCCTGCGGGGACTCGATCCCAGGACCCCAGGATCACGACCTGAGCCAATGGCAGATGCTCAACCACTGAGCCACCCAGGTGCCCAATACCAGTGTTTCTTGTTGAGAAACAGTGATAGGGTCTTGACATCCATTATGATGAGTTTGGCTTTTACTTTAAGAAAAACTGGGTTAAGGGGTGCCTGGATGGCTCAGTTGGTTAAGTGGTTAAGAGGCTGCCTTTGGCTCAGGTCACGATCCTGGGGTCCTGGGATAAAGTCCCACATTAAGCTCCCTGCCCAGTGGGGAACCTGCATCTCCCTCTCCCCCTGCCCCTCCCCCCACTCACGCGCTCTCCCTCTCCCTCCCTCTCTCAAATAAATAAATAGAATCTTTAAACAAACACAAAAAAAGAAAGTAGGAAAAAGAAAAAAATGGGTTAAAAGGAACCTCGGCTGCTGGTTGAGTTTCTGTTGAGAACGGCCTGAAGAGGAAGAAAGCTAGAAGCAAGGAGATAAGGAAGGACATTGTTGCAAAGTCCAGGCGAGACATGGAAGTAGTGTGAACGTGGGGTAGTAGCAGTGAAGGTGGCAATGAGCGGGCAAACCACAGTACTTCCAGAAGGATTAATGCGAGAGAAAGAGGAATTGGAGATGAGTGTAAGAGTTTGGGCCAAAGTTATTGGAAGGGGGTGATGAGGAGGTCCAGGTTGGGGGAGATTTCAGGTGGAGTTTCAGATGTGTTAAGTTTGGGATGCCTGTTAGACACTCTGGTGGAGACGGTCGGCATTTGGATTGGACTGGAGATATAAATTAGGGGTGGCTTTGAAAGCTGTAAGCCTGGATGACATCACTAAGGAGCAAGAAAGTAAGACTGAAGAGGACCAGGAGTGGAGTCTTGGTACCCACCAGTGTCAAGAGAAAAGCTGGAGAAGCCTGTGGTGTCCTTGCAGAGAGGAGTTTCAACCAGGAGGGCAGGAACGTAGAGAGGAGCCCTGCAGTAGGGCGGGGATCAAGAACTGCCCAGCAGCCTTAGCAACATTGAGCTAGTCAGTGACCTTGAAAGGCAGAGCTTTGCTAAAGCCATTGGGGCAGAAGCTTGATTAGTGTGGGTGTGAGAGAGAAGGGAAAAGAGACAAATCAACCAAATATGATGTGTGGACCTTGAGTAGGTCCTAATACAGACCAATCAACTATAAAAAGACATTTTTAAGGCAATCAGGGAAATTTGAGCACCGATATTGGAGAATTATTGTTAATTTAGCCAGGCATAATAATGGTCCTGTTATTATATCTTTTTAAAATTTTCCCTGTTAGAATACAGCCTGGCTAAAATGCTATTATTTCTGGGGTATGCTTTAAAATACTCCAGCACAAAATATTGGGGTGGAAGATTGGTAAAATACATGTTTGAAATTTCCCTAATAAGTTTAAAGGATGGCAGAGGAGAGGAACTGCAGACTGTGAGTGCAGAAAGCCCTTTGATGAATTTTCCTATAAAGAAGCGTAAAGAAATGCGTTGATAACTGGATGGGGATGTGGGTTCAAGACAGAGGGTAGCTCTGGAAGGTGGGAGAAATAGCATGTTTATTTCCATCAGCACGACAGGTGACTCCACTTGCTGACCGTCTGCCACAGAATGGCCCTGAACTAAGCTCTGTAGGAAAACTGAGGAAGCCTGCATCACAACCTAGAGGAAAATCCTATTAACTTAATGAAAGCAAATATTTTACCATGAGTGTACTATGGGTGAGGCACTGCATTAAGGGCTTAACAAACTCATCTCAATATACCTCCTGATAGCTGCTACAGTTGGGGGGTGAGTCACGAAGAGGTTAGGTGACCTGCACTAGCTCAAGCAACCATGATGAGGTAGTGCCACATTCAAACCCTGGCAGGGTGATTCTGGCCTCAGTGTCTTCACCTCTGCTCTCCACTGCCTTCCTGCAGATGATGCAGTAACACACATCCAGGTGGCCAAGAGAAGTTTCTCAGGAGACACTTGCCCTGGAGACTGTTGTTCAGTAGGAGGCTAGTGGAAGGAGGGCGGCCAAGGGTATTTTAAATGGCGGGCTCAGGATTTCAACGCATTTCCCTGCTTAAGAACCATTAGAATAGATCAGCCCAAGCTCACTCATTTATCAACACGCATACACAAATATTCACATGAGTGCTGTGAATAATTAGGCTAGCTGGGGCTGGGAAAAAATTAAAATTAATGAGCTATGCTATACAGGAAAAAGGAATGTGGAGAGAGGGGAGCTAAGCACATTACTGTTATTTAGGGATGGAAATTTTTATTTAGGTTCCCCAAGGGCTGGAGTTCTATCTGTATGTTCATTTAGCAAGTAGTTATTGAGCACCTACTGCATGTCAGGCTCTGCTGTAGGTGCTGGGGATTCACAACCAGACAAAGACTCTGCCATCATGGAGTTCACATTCAAGAGAAGATAGATATTAAACAAGAAAATGAGCATATGTGCATATAAATTAATAAGGGCTCAAATGGAAAATAGGATGAAGGGGGGAGGTAGTTTTGATAGGAAAGACTTCACCTAGGAGGTGACATTTAAACAGAAAGATTAAATAGAGCTAGGGACAGAGCCATGTGAAAACCTGAAGGGGAAATATTCTGTGCAAAGGCCCTGGGGCTGGAAGAAATGGATGGGCTCAAAGAATAGAAGGGAAGGGTGGCCAGAAGGCAGAGAAGTGGGGAGATGGGGTTGGAGGGTAAATGGGCCTTCCAGAGGACTGTGTGGGGTGGGAAGCTAATGGGAAGTCATGCGGGTGGAACTTTGAGCAGGGCAGCGATGTGATGATGCTCTCCTATGGAAAACTGAGTCGAGGGCTCAAAGGGCAGAAGAGCGAGAGTAGTTCAGCAGAGAACCCCAGAGTGTCATTCACGATCATCTGCTATTCGCTTGTTTACTCTTTCTTTCAACAGCATGTACTAATTTCTGCTGTGTGCTAGGCATTTATGTACATCTCATTTTATTGCCACACTCCTGATGGGGGGGGGGTATGATTATCCCTCTTTCACAGATGTGGTAACAGGCTCCGAGAGGTTGAGGTGTCCCACCCAAGGTCACACGGTAAAGTGTGATCCAGTGTGAGCTTCAGCCTCTTATACCCTGACGCAGCTATCCCCACTCTAGAGGAGTCCTCTGCAGGGTGGGAAGAGCTGCCCTGGGCCAGGCCAGCTCAGGAACCTGGCTCGGTGCTCAGGGACAAAAAGGTTGGTGGCGCCATGCCCGTATGACAGTTGCTCATGTTGCTGCAGCTCTAAACTTGGCCTTTGGCCCGCTCGTCTCTGTCACGCCACACAGGACTAGGCTAGAGGACTGGCAGAATGCCACCCACATGGAACCACAGATGGATGATTTGTAGGTCCCTATGGAACATCATATCCTTCCAGGGCCCAATGGTCAGGGGGGTTTATGTAGGGGAGACAAATCCTTGGTCCCAGTTGCATGTGTGTGTATGCACATGGAGGGTTGTGCGTGAAAATATGTATTATGTGTATATGTGTATATGTATGTCTGCATATCCACGGGTGAGTGTGTGTGCATTCATGAGTTCACGTGTGCAAAGGTTTGGGGGATTTCTACTGAGTGTGAGAGTTGGGGTATATTTAGGACCAATGTGCATTTTTATGAGAGCTCTGGATTTGTTCTCGAAATGAGATGTGCCTTTAAGGAGTGTGTGCACGTGTGTGTGTGTGTGTGTGTGTGTGTGTGTGTGTGTGACAAGGCGCAGGCATGTGTATTTCTGTGTATGAATCTTTGCACTCCCAAACAAATGTCTATAAGCACATTGAGTGTTAGCATGTATCTGGTTCACCAGAAGCAGTGGGTGTTTCTGGGGGTATGTGAATTGGGTTGGTGCACATGAGCAGAGGGTGTGGCTAGAAGGTAGTTGAGGTATGAGATGGGAGACTGCCTGAGGTTTGTGTTTCTGTCTAGCTCTGAGTCTGTGCTATGGAGGGCAAGATCGAGGTTCTTCCATTCACAGCCCAGAGGCCATCTTCCCTGCAGATGCTGCCATGGGGTCATGGGGTACAGCAGGGGTGGGTGCCAAAAGCAGTGAGCTGCTATGGAAGGTCATGGGGCGAGCATCTTAGCTGTGGGTTCTCAGGAGGTCATCAAACCTCCCTTATCCTTAACCTTGTCAGGTACATGGCACTAATTAACATTAGTTATTATTATAATTATGATATATAATATTATTACTATTACTACTCTTATCCACTCGGCTTATTCACAGGGCATTCAAAAATGTTTGCAAATCAGAAACACTGATAAATGCAGTCATTATTATCGACCAGGATCTGCCTTCATCATTCCTGCAAAAACTGGTGCATGCCCACAATAGACTAAGGGTAGGTGACTAACGCTGTGTAGGCGTGCTTCTCTGGTGTGAGGCAGGATGTAGCGTGAGGCAGCCTCTGAGGCTGGCATGGACTGGATGGCCCTGATTAGTCCTCTGAGGCTGGCTTTGCCTAGTAGCCAGGTACTGGTCTGCCAGGTAATAAAGAGATCTCTATGAGGGAAGCTGGCAAGATGCAACTGAGCGCCCGGCTCTGTAATTCCCGCTGAGCCACCCAGCCTGGCACTTGGATCTCTCCTGGCTTTCCACAAAGGTAGCTGGACTTCAAACAAGTAGGCTTCAAGATAGGCAACTGAATGACTCTGGGGTTGTGGGCAGTGCCACCCTGCTGGGCACGAAGGAGAGAGGGCAACAGGAAGGCCGGGGACTGAGAGGAAGCCCTGACAGCCGTAGGGCTGGGCTGGGGCAGTGAGTGTGGGGGGAGGAGGAGGTTGGGGCCTCCTGGCACACTCAAGTTATAGACCGAGTTTCCGAGCCTGAGTTAGGCTTCCCAAAAGCTGCCAGTTTGATGCCAAGCGTTTGTTTTATTAAGCAAATACCTTGTCTCTCTGAGCCTCCTTATCTGTAAAATGAGGATTAAAATGGAGGGAGCCAGGGTGGCTCAGTTGGTTAAGTGTCTGCCTTAGGCCAAGTCATGATTTTGAGGTCCTAGGATGGAGCCTCACGTCAGGCTTACTGCTTATCCAGGAGTCTGCTTCTCCCTCTTCCTCTCCCTCTGCCCCCCAACTCTTGCCCACTCTTTGTCTCTCAAATAAGTACAATCTTTAAAAAAAATAAAAATAAAATGAGGCAGTGTCTGGAAAGGGCTCTGTCCACCTGCGCATACATCAATAGCAGGTGGACAGGTCTCTGTGGCAGGTACTTGGGCTTTTGTTCCCATTCACATACGAGTTTCACAAATGTGCATGCTTCATTCCCCACTTTTCTCCAGTACCCTCAGTAATAGAGACTTAATTCATGCATCAAGTCAACAAATGGAATCTACTATATGCCATGAGCCAGGCTGCATTCTGTCCTGGATGTAGAGGCAAATTTTCGTAGACGCTGCTCTGCCGTGAAGAGTTCGCTCTAGTTTAGGGAGACATGGCACGTATGTAAACATTGGTGATCCGGTGTGAAAAAATTGACGGGAGGCTGGTGTGGGAATCCAGAGGACAGCGGATCCTGCCCAGGCAGGGGCAGGGGCTGAGGCCAGCAGGGCTGGCGGGGAGGCACAAGAGCAACGGGGGAAAGCTTTGCAGGGGACACGCCTTGGTGCTGGGCTCTGGAGGATGGGAAGAAACTGGAGACTGGAGACGGAAGCAGCCTGGGGTCTGAGGCTGAGGTTCCCTCCACTTCACTCTATTTCCTAATGGTATAATTCAGAGATGCATAGGGCCTGTGCCATTCCCACAGTGTGACTCCAAGGCTCTGGGGCATGCCACCCCAGGGCTGGGCTCTGGGAGCAGCAGGGGCATACCACCCAGGCCAGGCACAATTCCCAGCACTTTAGATATATCGGCTCATGGAGCCTTCACCATAACCCTTAAGGTAGATCCCATTAGTATCCTAATTTACAGGTAAGGAAACTGAGGCTCAGGCAGGCCAGACTGTTAACTGGAAGGTGGCAAAACCAGACTTTGGATTCTGGACTTCCCGTTCCCTGTGTCGGCGCCTGGTACAGATATTGATTCTGCCCCTGCTGTGTGCTAAGCATCGCACTAGCGTGACGTGGGTTATTTTGTTTGATCTCCATGCTAACCCTATGACGTAGTTTCCTTTATGACCCTCCCCGCTCACAGCTGAGAAATCTGGGGCTGAAGAAGTTCAGATAATCTGCCCGAGATCCCCCAGCCATCCTGGTGGGAAGGTAGGGCTGAGTGCACATCTCCCCAATCCCCAGATCTGCTTGCTGTCCATGGAATCACTCCTGTGGTTTAAGCGGCCTTGATAAATTCCTCCCTAGAGTATGTGGCTTCTTCACTGCCCCATGCAGGTATACTCCAAGGACCGGAGGACCTCGGGTCAATGTTGCTTCCACTCCTTACCAGCTATGTGGCCTCGGAGAAACTGGGTCATGTCTCTGTTCCTCATCTGCAAAGGGGGATGATAACTAGATCTAACTCACAAGGTGGTACAAAGGTTAAAAGATGTGTAAGAAAATGCTGTATAAATATGAAGTGCTGTAGTGAAAGGAAGAGAAAGCAGCACTGTGTGCCAACCACTGTGGCAAATGTGATAAGGAATGCACTAAGCAACACAAGCAAAAATAAACAAGTGGAATCACATCAGACTGAAAAGCTTCTGCAGAGCAAAGGAAACACCAACAGAGTGAAAAGGCAGCCTAAGGAATGGAGGAAAACACTTGCCAATCATGTCTGATGAGGGTTTAATATCCAAAATTTATAAGGAATTCGTAGAACTCAATAGCAAAAAAACCCCCAAACATCTGGTTTAAAAATGAGCAGGGGTGCCTGGGGGCTCAGTCGGTTAAGTGTCTGACTCTTGATTTCAGCTCAGGTTAGGATTTCAGGGTTGTGAGATCGAGCCCCGTGTCTGGCTCCATGCTTAGCAGGGAGTCTGCTTGAGGTTCTCTCTCTCCCTCTGCCCCTTCCCTGTGTGTATGTACTCATTCTCTCTCCCAAATGAATAAATATATCTTAAAAAAATTTTTTTTAAATGAGCAAAGGATTTGAATGAACATTTTCCAAACAAGATATGAATAGCCAACAGGTACATTAAAAAGGTGCTTGACATCACTAATCATCAGAGAAATGGCTATCAAACTTCCAGTGGGTTGTCACCTCACACCTTTTAGGACAGCTATCATCAAAGAGACAAGAAATAACAAGTGTTAGTAAGGATGAGGACAGAAAGGAAACTTATGTGTACTCATGGTGGGGATGTAAAATGGTGCAGCCACTCTGGAAAACAGCATTTCCTCAAAACAGTAGAGATACAACTACCATATGATCCAGCAATCTCACTTCTGGGTATTTATTGGAAGGAAATGAAAACAGAATCTGAAAGAAGTATCCACACCCCCATGTTCACTGCAGCATTATTTATAGTGACCAAGACATGGAAACAACGTTTAAGTGTCCACCAACAAGTGAATGAGTAAAGGAAGTGTGCTATATGCATCCACGGGAATATTCTTCAGCCGTGAGAAAGAAGGGAATCTTGCTATTTATGATGGATCTTGAGGGCATTATGCTGAGTGTAGTAAGCCAGAGAGAGAAAGACAAATCTTGCATGATCTCACTTACACATGGGATCTTAAAAACACATACACACACAAAGTCAAATTCAGAGTAGCAAAGTGGTTGCCAAGGACTAGGGGCTGGGGGAAACAGGGAGAGTTTGGCAAAAGGGCACATGCTTTCAGCTGCAAGATGAAAGAAAGCCTGGGGACCTAATGTAAAACATGATGACTCTAGTTGATAATGCTGAATTGTATAATTGAATAACAGCCAAAAAGGCATGTGCCAGACCCAGGCGGACTCTGCCCTCAGTTTAGGGAACGACGACAGGCCAGCCCAAGGTAAGGCCCTGTGCATGTGCCTAGGGAGACAGACACACACAGGACCTGGAGTTTGCCATTTGATTGGGATATATAACAACTGATTCAAGAATGGAGTGCCTACCACTTATTATATACTGCCGTGGGCTCTGGGCTAAATTCCTAAAGTACTTTTTCTCGTTGAATTCTTTCCACTATGCAATGAGGTACTGCTATTATCATGCCCATTTGAGTGATAAAGGAAGATGTTCAGAGTGGTTAAGAAACTTCCCCAAAGTCACAAAGCTAGTGAATGGAAAAGGCGTCATGTACATCCAAGTCATCCTGATTCTAAGTCAAGGTCTTTCCCCTGGGCCTGCCACTTCCGTGAAATGAAATCACGTTTTCAGAAGGGCACAGTGGTGGTCGGAAGGGCACAGTGGTGGTCAGGGGTATGGGCTGGAGGTGGAGCTGCAGTCGGGAGGCCACTACAGTAACAACTAGCACCCCAGGGCTGCCTGTGCTCTGCTTTGTCTCCTGAGAACCTTCATTACCAGTTACCTCTTACAACACTCAAAGCAGCGCCATGACATAGTGGATTTCACAGATGAGGGAACGGGCTTAGAGAGCTCTCGAGTGACTTGCCCCAACCACACAACCAGATGCCTCTCTAGACTTTGCACCCAGGCCTCCTGTTTGGTCAACTGTACACCTCAGGCTCTCCATGGCAGTAAAATCACTAGGAGGCTGGGATCGGGCCTGGATTCACGTTCTACCTCAGCCTCTTCCTAGTAGCGTGACTTTGACCATGTTACTAAATTTCTCTACTCATCTGTAAAATGAAATAGTAATATCTACTGCTTCAGTCTGTTGTGTGTGTGTGTGTGTGTGTTTTAAAGAAAATCTAACCCTTCTTATTTCTTTTTTTAAGGATTTTATTTATTCCTTTGACAGAGAGAGAGCACAGCAGGGGAACAGCAGGCAGAGGGAGAGGGAGAAGCAGGCTCCTGGCTGAGCAGGGAGCCTGATGCGGGGCTTGATGCCAGGACCCTGGGATTATGACCTGAGCTGAAGACAGACGCTTAACTGACTGAGCCACCCGGCGCCCCCTCTCCAATCTATCGTTTTATGGTTATTGTACATCAAGTTCCTAGTAGGCAATAAGTGCTCAAAAAGTAAATGAACAAGCAAGCAGTTAGGGAATGTTACTGACTTCTGAGTTCTGTGGAGGGTGGTGAGGAGGAGAGATGACCCTTTCTGTGAGGAAGAGTATGCTTTGATGCCTTTTTGAGGAAACATGAGAAAGGAGATGGGATCCACTGTTTCTAGTCTGAATTGAGGGGGAAACTTGCAAAATCTGCATATAACTAAGTACAAGCCGCTTCCTTTCTCTGCCCCTGGCTGCTGGAACATCTGCAAGCACTTGCTTTATTAAGATCTTTCCAAAGCTTCCCATGGAAGACTGCAGTGGCAGATTGCATCAATGAGCAAAGAATATCTACCCCCTTCCTCCACTGCCCCCATGCCTGGAGGAGGGGGTGGGGGCTTGGGCAAGAGGAAGTCACAATGGCAATCTAGCTGGTCCCTGCTTGCAATAGCGCTGCAGTTGCTGAGTGCCCCAGTCAAGGACTAATAATACCAATAATAGTCATTATAAGATTTTGCATCTGTGCAGGGTTTATTATGTTTCTCCCAAGGCAGTTTCACATTCAAAGTCTTATTGAACCCCTACAATTCAGTGATGTAAACAGGGGAGGAATAAGAACCTCATTTACCATGACTTGACCTTCCTGAGGGCCAGTGATAGTGGAGGAGGAGTTGGGTCTCCATCTCCAGCTCAGCGCCATTCCCACTGCACTTTCCAGGGGCTCTCAGCCCTAGGCCCAGCTCCAAAATTTCCCCCATTCAGCCATCCCCACCCCCAATTTTCTCATTGTCCTAATTTCTGGCCCCTGGACTCCTTTGGCTCAGTCATGAGCCATCTGGTCTCTGAAAATCCAATCTAGCCGTTGAAGGGAAGGAAGAATCTGGTATTTTTATCCACTGCTTGGAGGGGGGTTAATAATTAGGTGATCTGGAACCAATGGGAGCAGGGAAGTTAGAAAAGAAATTATTCTAAAGCCTCTTGATGAGAAATGAGAAGGGAGAGAAAAATACTTTGGTATTTAAAAAATCAGCCGTAATAAGGTACAATTGCATCAATGAAGTTCACCCATTTTAAATGGGAGTTTAAAGAAATGTCTACAGTTCTGAAACCATTATCTCAATCAAGTTATAGAACATTTCCATCACCCCAGAGGACCCCTTGTTCCTTTTTGCAGTTCAATATCTCCCCTCCCGTATCACTGAGACTGATCTGGTGTCACTATTGTTTTACCTTTTCTAGAAAGTCATACAAATGGAATCATACTAGTGTGTAGACTTTTGTGTCTAGCCTCCTTCGTTTAGTGTGGTGCTCTTTTGAAACAAGTTTTGAAGGAAAGCCTGTTCCTTTTCATTGCTGAATAGTACTCCATTACATAGACATACCACATTTGTTTATCCATTTACCAGTTCATGGACATTTAGGTTGTTGCTGGTTTTTTTTTTATATGGATCTTTGTTTTATTGATAGTAACTGTCTCTACATACATTTAGAACACGTGGATCATATGTGATATATGTGCAGGATATATCATTTACTTAATTTACAGACTATGCTTGGTGAGCATATGTACTTGTGCCCCTCCTTGTTTTAACTGTGGGCCAGCTCCACCTCATTGCTACTCCTCTGTCCAGGGTGCAGATGCTCACAAAGTTTAGTCATATAAACTCATGAAATGATATTCAAAGCAAAATGTTGTATTTAACTTTATTTATTGTGTTTTATTGTGGTAAGAACACTTAAGATGATATCTACTCTCTTCAATTTTTAAGTGTATAATATAGGCTTGTTAACTACAGGCAGGCACAGTGTTGTACAGCAGTTCTCTAGAATTTATTCATAATGATAATTGAAACTTTGTGCCCATTATTTAGAAATCTGCCATTTCCCCTTCCTCCCTCAGCCTCTGGTAACCACCATTTTCCTCTTTGATTTTATGAGTTTGACTATTTTAAGATACTTCATGTAAGTCGGATCATGTAGTATGTGTCCTTCCATGACTAGCTTATTTTACTGAAGGTAATGTCTTCAAGGTTCATCAGTGTGGTCACCTATCACAGGATTTCCTTCTTTTATTTTTTATTTTCTTTTATTTTTTAAAAGATTTTATTTATTTATTCATGACAGACACACAGAGAGAGAGAGGCAAAGACACAGGCAGAGGGAGAAGCAGGCTCCATGCAGGGAGCCCGATGTGGGACTCGATCCCAGGTCTCCAGGATCACGCCCTGGGCTGAAGGCAGCGCTAAACCGCTGAGCCACCTGGGCTGCCCGATTTCCTTCTTTTAAAAGCCTGAATAGTATTTCATTGTATGTATATACCACATTTTCTTTATCCACTTATCCATTGATGGACATTCAGATTGTTTATGAATTTTGACTATTGTGAATAGCATTGCACTGAATGTTGGGGTGCTAATATCTCTTCAAGATCCTAATTTCAGTTCTTGTGGATAAATAACCAGAAGTGGGATTTTGGGATCATATGGTAGTTCTATTTTTAATTTTTTGAGAAATCTCCATACAGTTTTCCATAGCAACATTTTGCATTCCCACCAACGGTGTACAAAGATTCCAACTTCTCCACATCCTCTTCATCACTTGTCACATACATATATACATATGTTTTGATAACAGCCATCATAACGGGTGTGAGGTGATATCTCGTTGTGGTTTTGATTTGTATTTCCCTGATGATGAGTGACATTGAATATTTCTTCATATACCTATTGGCCCTTCATTTGTCTTCTTTGGAGGAATATTTTATTTAAGTCTCTAGCTCATTTTTAATGGAGTTATTAGCTTTTTTGCTCTTGAGTTGTAGGAGTTTCTTATACATTTTGGAAATTAATTGCTTATTTGATATATGGTTTGCAGATAATTTCTCCCATTCTATATGTTGCATTTTCACTCTGTGGTTTTCTTTGCTCTGTAGGAACTTTCTGGTTTAATGTAGTCCCACTTGTCTATTTTTGTTTTTGTTGCCTGTTATTTCTTTCTTTCTTTTTTTTTTTTAAATTTTTATTTATGATAGTCACAGAGAGAGAGAGAGAGAGAGAGAGAGAGAGGCAGAGACACAAGCAGAGGGAGAAGCAGGCTCCATGCACCGGGAGCCTGACGTGGGATTCGATCCCGGGTCTCCAGGATCATGCCCTGGGCCAAAGGCAGGCGCTAAACCGCTGCGCCACCCAGGGATCCATCTTTCTTTCTTTCTTTCTTTCTTTCTTTCTTTCTTTCTTTCTTTCTTTCTTTCTTTCTTTTCTTTTCTTTTCTTTCTTTTCTTTTTTTAGATTTTATTTATTCATGAGAGACACACAGAGAGAGAGAGAGGCAGAGACACAGGCAGAGGGAGAAGCAGGCTCCATGCAGGGAGCCTGATGTGGGACTCAATCCCAGGATCCTGGGATCACACCCTGAACCAACCAGACGCTCAACCGCTGAGCCACTCAGGCATCCCTGTTTCCTGTAGTTTCCATGTCATATCCATGAAATCATTGCTGAGACCAATGTCATGAAGCTTTCTCCCTGTGTTTTTCTCTTCTAGTTTTATAGTCTCGGGTCTGTGTTTAGTCTATCATCCATTTTGAGCTGCTTCTGTATACAGTTAGATATAAATCCAAATTCATAATTTTGCACGTGGATATCCACTTCACAATACCATTTGTTGAGACTATCATTTCCCCACTGTGCATTCTGGGCACCTTTGTCAAAGATTAATTGAATGTATATGTGTAGAATTCCCTGTTTTTTACTGCTGTGAACATTTGCTGCTCTGAATAGTTTTTTGTCAATTTATGTTTTTATTCATGTTGGGTAAATACCTAGGAATGCAATGACAATGAGTGTCTGTTTAACTTTATAAGAAACTGCCAGATTGCTTTCTGAAGTGTTGTACAATTTTACATTTCTTCCAGAAGTATGTAAGAGTTCAAGGTGCTCCACACCCTTTTCAACCCTTAGTATTGTCAGACTTTTAAATTTTACTAATTCTAGTGGGTGTCTAATGGTATCTCATTGTGGTTTTAATGTGTTTTTCCCTAATAACTTATCACATCATTAGTAGATTTTCTCTGGTGAAATATCTGTTTCAAATCTTTTGTATATTTTTCCATGAAGTTGTTTGTCTTTTTATTATTAAGTTGTAAGGATTATTCATTTTTAAATAGTATCTTTCAAAGAGAATATTTATTTTGATGAAGTCTAATTTATTAATTTTTTTCGATTATCCATGCTTTTTGTGTCCTACCTAGAAAATCTCTGCATCCTCTAAGTCACACATTTTCTCCTATGTTTTCTTTGAGAAGTTTTTAATTGTACCTGCTATTTTAAGTCTATATTCCATTTTGTATTAATTTATATATAAATATGGCCCAGGGTATGAAGTCTATTTTATTTTTGCATATGGATATTCCAGTGTTTCAGCACCATTTGTTAAAAAAATTATCATTCCCCATTGAATTACCTTGGTATTTTTACCATGAATCAATTAATATGAATTAATACATGTTTGAGTCTATTTCTAGCCTCTTTATTTCGTTCAATCCATCCATATGTCTGTGCTTCTGCCAATACCAAATTGTCTTAATTTTGGTAGCTTTATTTTAAGTCTTGAAAGCACAACTAGTTCTTGTTTCTTTTTTTTTTTTTCCCAAGATTTTATTTATTTATTCATGAGAGACACACAGAGGGAAGCAGAAACATAGGCAGAGGGAGAAGCAGGCTTCCCACAGAGAGCCCAGTGTGGGACTCAATCCCAGGACCCCAGGATCACAACCTGAGCCAAAGGCAGACGCTCAACCACTGAGCCACTCAGGTGCCTCTTGTTCTAGTTTTTCAAAGTTGTTTTGGCTATTCAGCCTCTCCCACTCTCCCAGGAATAGGAGTGACCTCTGAGAAAAGGAGTGACATTTTCCTCCTATTCATCATGTTTATTTTAGATAGAGAAGTCTTCCTGGAAGAGGTAAGAAAATTAAGAGAAATATGAAAAAACTAATAATAATGGAGCCTGGTCTTCAGACTCTACCAGCCCTAGTGATGGTGGTCCTAGGAGGGGTGGGGATCAGGGAGGTAACAGGAAACGATTCTATGATTTCTCCCTTTTTTTGGAGCTCAAAGAAGCTCCTTTATGGAGGTCCCCTGGCTGTTTTCTTCCAAGGACTGGTGGTTAAATCTTCTGTCTTCAACTTGAAAGGAGAGAAGGGGGTTCCTCATTCAAAGCTGCCCCTTGGGATCCTGGTTTTGCCTCTTTGATTCTCCTGTTGGGAGTCCCCCTTCTTCCTTCTGCCAGTTTCATTTGCTGTATACACCATCAGTTCCTCCAAACTACTTGACTATTTTTATGGCCATACAGTGAAATCCTGAGTCTCAAACCAAATACAGATGTGGGGAGTTATAGGTGCATAGCCTCCCAGAATTTTGAGAGCCTGGCCCTGGCTAAAGCTTTAGTTAGCTCCTGCCAGCACTTGCCATTTCCTTCCCCTCCCAGCCCCCTGGCCCCTTGGTCCCTGTTCTCCCCTGATAGCACCACCACTCTCTCCCAGCTTCCTTCCTAGTTCTTCCAGGAACAGGGTCCTTTTCTGGCTCTTCCTGAGGCTCTCCTCTTCCTTCAGATCCATGATGCCTTCTTTGAAGACCCTGAACCCCTTGTCTTGCTTGGATGATGGCCTGAAGTTCCTTAAGCCAGCTGCTCCTCACTCTACAACTCTCATTCCTGAGACTTCCAAGCTCCTTCCCAGCCCAGTCTCATGGCATGACCAGGGATGAGACACACACCAAAATTCTCATTCTGGGTCTGGACCACCCCATATTGCCACATCCTCACACAATTCAGCTACTCCCTGATATTTATCAGCTTGGGGTGCTTGGTATCACTAAAGCCAGGAAGGGCTGAATTCTGCCTAAAGTGATGGGCCATGGAATTAAAAATATAAGAAATAAGCTTTTGGCATGGATATGATAGCTGATTCTTGCTGTATCAAGAGGACATTCTCTGCCTTCTGATTCTCATAAAATGTAGCACTGGTTGACTTCAGGGAACAGGAAATGGTGGCAGCAGAAGAAAATTCTTCCTTTTCTTCTGTCATTTGAGCTGATGAAATGAAAGGGCTAGGTCAGATGAGTGAATGAATGAATGTTCAGTTGTAAGCCTTTACAGGTATTCGATGTTGTATTTGATTCCCTAAAAGCAGATGCAGGCATTGCTACTGTCCTAGTTCTACTGGTGAGAAAACAGGCTTCAAGAGGTTTTGGACTGGAATGAACTCACATGAGGGCCACAGCCCATTTGTGGAGAGCTGACAACACTGGCATAGACCCCAAAACCTTATGTGGAGTGGTGTGGGGGCAAGGCCTCAATCAGGCATCCTGAGGGGAGAAAGCCTTATTCTGGGTTCCGTGGACAGAAGCCAGTGGTGCCTACGCCTCCGCCTCACACCTGGACAAGCTATGATGGGACATGCTGGCAACAGCCTTGGGTTGGTGCTATCCCAGGGACCCTGTCTTGTCCCTCCCAGGCTCCCACTCCCCTTTGCAGCCTCCGGTGCCCACTGGCCCATCTGCTGTGGTGGCAGAGCTCCAAGAGAAAGAGGGAAGAGAAGAAAGCAGAGAGAGAGAGAAAGGACTATGACCTGTGGGCTAGGGATTCAGGAAGCAGTTCAAGGCAGTGTCAGTACAAGCCTTGGACTTGGACAGGGAAGAATGAACTTGGCGATGATCCCTCTGCCCACATTCTCATTACAGCTTCCTTTTTCAGCTTCAATCAAACAGGAACCTCTCCTTTGCCAATTTGGATGTTCTCTTAGCTGGTGGGCTCCCTGAGGCAGGGACTACATGTGATGCTTCTTTGCACACTCATGCATTGAGCACCAGCAGTGTACCAGACACTGGGTTATGTGCTGGGTACTCCCAGTCCAGGGCTTGGTGGCTGGACACATGAATGCCCACTGGCCAAAAATCTTATGAAGTAGAGTAATGGGCATGATCCTTGAAACTAGCCTGCCTGGGGTTTAGGCTCTCCTACTAACCAGCTGTATGACCATGGGCAAGTCATTTATCTGCTCTGAGTCTTGGTTTTCTCAATTGTAAAAGAGAAGGTGATGACACATCCCATAAAGAGTTGTTGGAAGGTATGAGGCATATGTCAAATGCATGACACTTCATCAGTGTTCCATAAACTGACTATGCCTCAGTTTCCTCATCTGTAGAATTGATGAGGAAGTTTTGTTCAATGGTGTTTTGTGAGAATTAATAACACATGGGAAGTGTTAGCATAGTCTTGCCACATAGTAAACATTATAAAGTACTAAAATCAATGATTAGTATTTTGCTGCCCCAATTTTATTATCTATCTATCTATCTATCTATCTATCTATCTATCTATCTACCATCTACTAAACGCTAGTCCTTATTTGTGTATTACTAGTTTTTCCACAACTATCTTCTTTCTGCTCTAGGATTCCATCCAGGGTACCACATGACAATTTGTTGTGTCTTCTTAGTTTTCTCTGGTCGTGACAGTTTCTGTCTCTTTTTGGTTCTCAGGACCTTGACAGTTTTGAGGAGTACTGGTCAGATAGTTTGTAGAATGTCCTCAATTTGCGTGTGTCTGTTGTTTTTCTTATGGTTAGCCTGGGGTTATAGCTTTGGGGGAAGAATACCACAGAGGTGAAGTGCTCTTCTTGTCACACCCCCAATTTTATTTTTAATGGAAATGAATTCTTTGGATCCCTTTGTTTGGGTTCTCCTTTGGATTGAAGGGAAGGAAGTCTAGGAGGGTCAAAGCAATGTTCAGCCAACTTAAGCTAAGACCGTGGGGTCTTGGACCATGACCTTAGGCAGGGAGGGTGGCCAGGCTGGTCAGAGGTGGATAGAGCAGAACTTATAATTCAGCATGAACTAAATCCCAAGAGAAGGCAGGAAGGGAGTTTCTAATGGGGAGCCCCTGGCCCAGGTTTAGGAGGCCCATGGGATAGGAGGTGGATAGAGGAGAAATAGGAGAAGGGCTAAAGGCAAACTTCCCCTCTCAGCTGGACTGTTCTGAGGGACCTCCTCAGCAGGAACCCTAAAAGAGACAGCAAGCCCCAAAAGCACTGCCATCCCAAGCCCAAGGTAGGGAAGGACCTGGGGACATCCAGGATTATATCACCCAGTGCACATGCCAACGAAGCTGAATCTGGGGGATTGGGAGGACCGTCTGGAGCCACCCGAGTGCCTGACCAGAGAAGCAGCTCCCAGTTCTGAGAGGAGGCCTCTGAGAAATGGAGGCAGAATCAGAACAGAGCCCCCAGGCACCTGGCTTGTGGCTGTATCCCAGTGAGCTCTCCTTCCTGAAATGCTAGAGCCATGGGTAGTGAACAAGCTCTGCCTCTTTGCCTAGGATCTTGGGGAGCTTTTGTTTGAATTCTGAGCCTATTCTGGGACATAGGTACTTCTGGTGGCAGGAACTGGGGGGGGGGGTAGATTTTCTGTCTCCTGCATACCTGGGTCTACCTGTCCCTCCACTGTTCGGGCTCTGAGCCAATCTGGTTCCTGTCCTGTCTTCCTCCTTCCCCTTCTCCTTAGGCTGGGCAGTCCTATAACGAGACATTTGGGATCCAGGCAATTCTCTAAAGGCTCTGATTTGCCCCAGGAACCCCAGGGCTGGAATAAGGGAGGTGAGGGGAGCTGGAAAAGTGAACTTCGGACTTTGGTCAGGGAACTACTGTAGACAAATTACTTCCCCACTCTGAGCCCAGTTTTCTAATGTGTGAAATGAGGGATTAGATTCAATTATTTTCCTTACTGCCCTTTTGCAAAACTATATTAGTTGCATTGTCAGTCTATAATCTATATATAATCCATAATCATAACTTACTAAATTAACAAAAACCCAAGATAAAAATTGTCTGTAATCTACCCTGAAATCATATTAATATTTGTGTTGGTTCCTGATACTTCTTAGTCCTTGTTCAGGTACATATTCAATTTTAATATATTTACAATAATATCATAAGTAGGAATTTATATTGAACAACTTCAGCTAACATTATACCGAGCATATTTTTTCCTTTTCTTTTTTTTTTTCCTCCTTTGTCTCTACTCTTTTCTTGCTGAGGTAGCTAATATGAACCACTTACTTATATATGCACTCATGTAAAAATACAGTACATTGTACAGAATGTGTATTTAGGGGAGAGGAGTCATTATTTTACAAATCTATATACATTTCTCTGCTGCTTGCTTTTCTCGTTTAGCCAAGAGATATCACACATAATTCCACTTGGAGATATAGCGCATAACTCTATGGTGTGGATGAAGCTATCCCAATGTATTCAATCAGTCCCTGATTGATGGAGACCATGGTTATTTCCAGCTGTTTTGTTTCCCTCACTAAAAACGATGTTGCCATGACATTTTGTACAAATACCTTTATGAATAGGTTACTTGCATCCCTAAGGTATAGAATTCCAGAGGTGGGACTGCCAGGTCAGAAGACATGTGTTCTTTTTAATCTCCTAAAACAGCTGTAAAAATTCACAGCCACACAGGTAGTAGATCAAGGCACTTCTTTGCCCACATTCTCACCAGCACTTGTAGTTAATTGTCTTTCTAATGGATGAGAAAAGGCATCTTTGTGTTGCTTCAATTTGCACTTCCCTATTTACTAGGAAGGTAGAGCATCTTTCCATTTATTTGTTAGCCCTTTGGATTTCCTCTTCGGTCAATCGGATTTCATTTCCTTTGCTCATTTTTTTCTACTGGGTCTGTCTTCACGTTATACATTTGTGGGATCTCAATGTAGGATATGAACTTGCCTTCTGTCATATGCATTGCAAATATATTTTCCCACTCAATCATTTGTCGTTTGACTTATTAGAGTATCTTTTTCCATACAAGATGTTTTCATTTTATGTAGTCAGATATATTTCTTTTTCCTAATGGCCTTACAATTTTCTGTTTTGTCTTCAAAGTCTCCCCAACACCTAAGCTGTCTTCCTAGGTTTCCTTGTAAGTTTTCCCTTCTTTTACTTTTTCCTACTGAAACATGAAATTTTTCTGGAATTATTTTTGTCAAATTAAGGTAGGCTCCATCGTTATTTTCTTCCATGAGAAGAACCAAACTCAGCAGCTTCTAATCTATGTTCTTATAATCCTGGGGCGCTCAAGAGACGCCAGGAGGTGGCTACCAAAATTGAGGCTGGCAGGTCAGGGAGGTGGCAGAGACTTCCCACTTCCTGACCATAGAGCTATCCCACTTTGGTTGTTTTATACAATGAGCTCCCAGTAAAGACTGGGTTTGGACACAGTTCTGAGGCCAAAGGAGGTCTAAAAAACCTCTTTCATGCAATCTTTGGGAGCCCTTCCAGGTCTAACATCTTCTGACTCCATGATGGTGAGTGCTTGCTAAGAGAGAGAAGACAACATGTCAGCATAACTTTATATAAAAGTAATTTTAATATTAAATCGCAAGATGGCTCAAAGTAGATATTAGAATTGCAGAGTTTTGGAGATAGAAGGCACCTTGGAAATCATCTAGTCTAATGACTCTCAATTATTGCTACCATTCAAATCACCTGGGAGCTTATAAAATTCCTGGTGTCCCTGACTGGGGCCAGACCAAGTGAATCAGTCCCTGGGTGGAGGTAGGGCCGAGGCACTGATGGTTTAAAAAGTCTCCTGGTGATTCTAATGAGCAACTAGGGTTGAAGACCACTTCTCTAGTTCAACTCCCTTATTTCATTAGCAAATAAATTGAGACCCAGGAAAGATGAACTGAGGTATCACACAGCTGGGTAGCTCTAGAGTTGGCACTAGAACCTATATCTCCACCTCTGGGGTGGCTTTTTCATTTGCATCAAACAAATCCCTCATCAAGCACGTGCCTTGGATCTTCACCTGGCAACACTAAAATCTCTGTATGAGTGCTTTGTATCTTTGCATATGATCAGCTTAAACACATTCACTGCATACAGTTCTGTGCATCATAGATGAATAGACCTAGTTTAGCCTTGCTGGACCATAGTGGGGAACAGGGTTGAAAACAACTATAATGATGAAAGATAGAGCCGAATTAATGGGACATCCTATGCAGAGGAACCTGCTGCAGGGCTGGAGGCTGAGAAGGAGGAAGAGCTGCTGGTGGGAGGTCCAGGGGCTGCAAGCAGGAGGCGCCGTTTGAATAGGCACTGTCTACTGTCTGGTTGAGAAAACCCTTGATGACAGAAACTCGGTGCTGCATTGCCTTCCCAAGAGCAGTGCGTGCTTACTCTGTGGTAACACAGGGTCAAGGGGTCTGGAGGAGGAAAGCCTTGGTACCAGCTGGGTCCAGTCTGTCGAGGCCACCTCTGACCTTCTCCCTCTGCTCTGCCCTCAGGAATGAGACCGTGCTGCACCAGTTCTGCTGCCCAGCCGCCGACGCTGAACAGAAGCCCGCCTGCTCTGACTCGGTCTCACAAAGGTGGGGATGAACTGGTGGCTGTCCTCCCTTCCCTACCCCCACTGTCCTTCCCCCAGAGCAAAGCACATTACACAGCACCTCTTCCTCTGAGTTCTGTGCTCCTGTTTCTCTGTTTTTACCTCCTTCCTCCTGCTTCCATTTCTCTTTCCTTCCTCTGGACCCCAGATGAACCATTCCCAACTCTTGAGGTCATTATACCCTTTTGTTTAAATTTCAAACTAGGCTCCTTCCCCCTAAACGACCTACATAAAATGTCGTCTTTTTATTTTTATTTATTTATTTTTTAAAGATTTTATTTATTCATGAGAGAGATAGAGAGAGAGAGAGAGGCAGAGACACAGGCAGAGGGAGAAGCAGGCTCCAGGCAAGGAGCCTGACATGGGACTCGATCCCAGGACTCAGGATTACACCCTGGGCCGAAGGCAGGCGCCAAACCGCTGAGCCACCCAGGGATCCCCAAATGTCGTCTTTTTAAACATCATCAAGAGAAAATAATTATTAATTTGTATTTTACATAAATATTTATATATTTATAAATTATATATATGTGTATATATATACAGTCCTAGGTTATATATATATATATAGTCTGGAACTCAAGAGGTGCTCAACCAATGGTAGTGCCTATTCTTTCTATTATAGCAAAGATTTACAGTTTTCTTTCTTTCTCCTTCCATAAAGGAGCCAAGATGACTGGGTTTAGTTTTCAGGATTTCGAAACTTGACTGAGATAGCTGTCAACCTGGGAAGTAAGGGGGAGTGTTGGGTCAAGAGTCAGTGTCACTGTCCCGGGTTTTCTTCATCTTGTTTGTGTTAGTCATGGTCCCTCTTTAATTAATTAAAAAAATTAATTAATTAATTTTTTACTAGGGAAATATCAGATCATCTAATAGTCATTGATGACATCTTAAGTAATAAAATTAAATATATATATGTATATGTATTATGTACATATATATATTTTTGTGATTGAACAGGCATAGCATGGCAATGTAATGAGACAGAAAATATGAGTTTTACAGTATATATTTGGGGTCTTTCCAATATTGTCAATAATATAGCAGCCTTCAGTGGGAAATAGTCATAGTCATCAAAAAATCTATTTGCTTAGCCTCTAAATGTACTATAAATTTTTCATTTTACCGTGGAGTACATCCACATTCATCTAAGTTTATGTGCATCATTGTCATCACATTTGCAAAGCCTGCGCGGAAAGGGCAGTGAGTCATCAAGCGCTGTGCGGACAGACGCATGAGCATAGCAGGGCAGCTCTGCGCGGCCAGCTTCCTATGCTCTGACCTTTCTTCTCCCCTTGTCAGCTCCCAGCTATTTGCTCTGGATGGGTTACATCTTGGGACTGACACCTGACAGCAACCTGAGCAGGTGCTCAGAGGGTGCCTTGCCCCTTTACTCTTTCTTTATATTCCTTAAACTCAAGACTTTCCTGGGATGTGAGTGTTTAATACTTCTGTTCAGGGCCAGTCACTTCCTCAGTGAGAGCAGGAGAAAAGAGAGCCAGTCTGAACAGCTGAAGTCACTGTCCCTCTGTCCGCCCACCTATTTTAATCATTCTTCTTCTCAGGCTCTCCTCTTTCTTCTGTCCTTCCAGCTCTTCTCTTCCTCTCCCACACCCAATTCCACTCCTCTCGCTAGTTTTGATCCCAGATCCCTGCACTGTCAGCCCCGGTCCTTTATTACACTTTCTTCTCTTTTTACCACTTTTTCTGTCTCACTTCTGCGTGTCTCTTCTTTTCTTTACTTGTTTCTGACTTGACTGGGAGTCAAGATACTCAGATTCTGGCCAGAAATTTGCCCCAGTTTGTCTCTGGTTGTTGGGACAAATTTGGGCAAGTTGCTTAGCTCCCTCTGGGCCTGTTTCCCCATCTGTAGGATCAAGGGTGGGGAGTCTATCTGGAAAGTAACGTTGACATATAATCTCATTGAGTCTTTCAGTTGTTCAGTGAGGTTGGACCAGGGAGGTTTTCTTATCCCTGTCTCACATGAGAGCAGACGGAGATTCAGAGCTCAACGACCTTGCCCGCAATCACACAGCCAGAAAGTAAGTACTGGTGCCCAGACTTGCCCTGAGGGCAGGTAGACTGCTACTGCTCAGTCATCAGGACTCAATGATTCCATTATCTTTTTTCCTTTGTTCCTTGGAAAGTAACTAGGTGGTAATTGGAGATGGTGGCTTTTGATATAAAACCACCCCTAAAGTCGTTAGTACTCTTTTTCCCTTAAAGGGAAGTCAGGGTCAGCGGGGAGGCAGGCAGGACTCAGAAGGGAACTAGGCCAGAGGCTAAAACCAGTGACATGCCATAGGGATTCTTCAGTCCAGGGCTGAGGGGGGCTGACCAGGATGGAGGATGGAAGGCAAAGGGAAGGATCAAGCACTGTGCTGATCCCCCAGGTGGTCTGGGGACCATGTTCTGTGTTTGGGGACAGAAGCTTGGGTAAGGCCACTTGGATTCTGGGGGAAATCCCCATCTAGTGGGGCACTGTAATGCCCCCGAATTGAAAATGGCTCGCCTGGAAAACTGGAAGGAGAAAGAAATGGGAGAATGAGATAGGAGGAGAGGAAAAGAAAGAGGACAGAGAGTGGAGTGACATCCAGGTGATCTCTGAGGAAAGGGACCAAGGGCCTTGACTCCTTCCCATGAACTGTCACTGTTCAGACACACAGTGGAGTCTTCTTAAAAATGTCCTCCCTGGTGAGGCAGGAAAAAGAGAAAAAAGCTGCCTGCCTAGGTGACCTCCCACCCATCCATCCAGCTCAATTCAGTGAATGTTTAATTACTACCACCCAAGCACCAGGCATAGGTGAGGACAGATACCAGGGTGTCCTCAAGCTCAGTCCTGGCAGAGTGCCAGCAACAGGAGTCCTCCCTAGCGTTTCCCATGGCCATCCTGTCTCTTGCTCTCATCCTTCCCATTCCTCCACCTGCCCACACTCCTCTGCCTGCTGGGTCCACCCTGCAGCCCTGGATTCTGGTGGGAAGGGGTGGGAGGAGCTGGTGTGCCCTGTGGGAGAGGGGAGGCCGAGGACGGGGTGGAGGCACTCTGGAAGGGAGGGTGGGAGACCATTCGGTGGTGGAGGGCCCGTGAGCACTACCAACCGCCGCCCTCCCCTCTGCGCAGGGCAGGGGGACTTGTCCCCAGTTGGTCCAGACCTTCAGCTGCTGTCCGCCTCTGCTCCCAGTTATTCCAAATTGTCCTGTTTGGTTTGTAGTTTCCTAGAGCATATTTCTATCTGTTCATGTGTCTGTCTGTGTCTCTGATGTCAGTTTCTCGGCTTCTCTGGGAGGAAGCCTTCTGGATGTCTTCTGAGAGTCTAACTGTGTGTGTCTGTCAGTCTATCTGTTCTCGGCTTCGTGGGGGACATTCCATCCTGAGAAAGTTTTCTTCCATTAGACCCCAACATCCCCACTACCAGGCCTTTCCTGACCCCTTCATAGCCCCTTATCCCTCTTCTTTAACCAGATCTCCTGCCTCCCGAGTGTAGCCCAGACCTCCCTGTAAATTGCTCTGTGAGAATGTGCCAAGGTCAGAGACTGGGCTGCGGGCTAGTGCAGGGTGAGTGGGCCACGGTGCAAGATCTGGGGCTGGGCTGCAGGGCTCTGAGACAAGCCAGGCTCCGGTCAGTCCACTTCCCACTCGGCCGCCTTGGAGTTCTCTGAGGATAAGCCCATTGGTCTCTATGAGAGCCCCTAACAAGAAGGTCTAACCCACTCAATGAGGTCTCAGGGTCCCTGGGAACTTTGGTGTGTGAACTCAGAGCTGGCTGTCTTACATCCTTCCTGTGCACCCAGGCTGAAGCCAGGGGTGACCAAGGTCAGCCTGAGTTTGAGGTGTCCGACCTCAGGCTGTGGGGCTGAGTAAGAATCCCTTCCTTGAGCTGCTGGACTCTTCCCCTAGGGGCGGCATGGTAACTGGTCTCTGTGAGTGGATCAACCACAGCCCCATCAGTCAGTGATGTGGAGAGGAGCTGCCACAGCCTGGGGCAAACCTTCAGCCCAGGAGAGAGATTGGGGACGGGGCAGGAGAAATCCTTAACCCTCCGGAAGAGGCAGCCAAGCTCCAGCCCTGGAGGAGGGGGTGGGGGTTGCTGGGACAACCTGCCCAGCCACCAATAGAGCAGCGTTTGGGGAATGGGGTTGGGAGAAACTCTATCTTGGGACCTGGAGCCTGCCAGGGAGTGATGGTCCTGAAAGTGGGAAGACCCAAGTGAAGCAAGCTGGGTATCTGTAAGAAAGGAGGCCAAGGGCTGGACCACCCAAGAATGGTGCCTAGGCTTTCAAGCCCCTAGGCAAAGTGCCTAGGCTTACCAGGGTAATTAAGCCCTCAGGTGAGAGCTGGGCGGGGGGGGGGGGGGGGGGGGCGGGTGGAGCCCAGAGCAGCCAGCCAGGGGCAGCAAGTGCGTGCCAGGCTCTTTCTTCCCCCTTCCCTACCTCCTCCTGCTGCTAGATAATGACAGGGCTTTATTCTAGGGAACTGAATAGGCTAGTAATTGCAGTCCTACTTTCAATTCCGTGGCTCTCCCTCCCTCTCAGGCTCTCAGTGACACTCGGAACAATGACCCTGGAGCTGGCCAGCCACCTCCCAGCATCCAGCAGAATGGCAGCCCATTTGTCTCTGTGGGTGGCAATGGGGCCAAGTTGAGGAAGATTGGCTTCTATTAGAGTAATGAGAGGAGGCTCGTATTTGGTCCTTCCTCCTCACCTACCCCACCCTTACTCCAGGATGGAAGATACACTAATATTTCTTGAACATAATATTTATTGAACATGCCAGCGATGTTGCACTAAGCACTCTCAATATTTTATCTCAATTCTGCGAGATAGTAAGGAATCTGGGATGGAGAGAAGTCTCTCTTTTTTTTTTTTTTAAGATTTTATTTATTTATGAGAGAGAGAGAGAGAGAGAGGCACAGACACAGGCAGAGGGAGAAGCAGGCTCCATGAAGGGAGCCCAACATGGGACTCGATCCCGAGTCTCCAGGATCAGGTCCTGGGCTGAAGGCGGCGCTAAACCGCTGAGCCACCTGGGCTGCCCAGAAGTCCTGTTTCTTGATAGAGAGATGGCGCTAATCAGTTCTGGAGGTGGAAGGTGAGCTCAGTTCTAATTCCAAAATGCAACCTCTTTCCACTGAGCTGCTGCTAGGATTTTTTTTTCTTTCCTTTTCTTTCTTAAAGAGCACAGGAGAAATCCTTGTAGGCATTTCTTTTGATCTTAAATAACATCTATTTTCTGTGATTGTAAGTTATACTTGCTAGTTGTTGGAAATACGGAAAATGCAGAAATATAAAGCAGAAAATAATTCAATCCAGTTATATACAATTAACCACTGTCAATATATTAGGGTGCAACCTTCCAGGGTGTTATTTTTCCAGGCCCTGGATTTTGCATTTTCCCCCATTAAAAACAAAAAGAGAAAAGATTTTGTAGCCTGCACTTCGCACTCAGTAAGCTGCGCGGTCTAGGAGAGCCTCCGGCCCACAGCAGCCCCTCCCGTGCCCCCACCCCTCTGGGCGCCGCCTGCACCTGCGCCTGCGCCTGCGCCTGCACCTGCGCCTGCACCTGCGCCTGCACCTGCACCTGCAGCAGGCCCCCCGCCCCCCGCCCCCCGGCCCCCGGCCCTGGGAGCTGCCCTGGAGGAAGGGACTTCCTTCGGAGGCTGCGGGCGGGAGCGCCCTGCGTCAGCACCGCCGGCGCCGCGGTCGGGCCCGGGGCGAGATCAATGGACCAGCCAGTGTTTACTCAGCGATTACGGAGCAATTAAATTCTCAGTCGATGCTGTTCAGTCTTGGAACAGCTGGGCTGGGGAGCCTGGGCGTCACGTGCCAGGGAGGGGCGGGGCTGGTCCTGGGCCGCCCCCGCCGGGCAGCGCCGGGAAGACCCCCTCCAAGGCCCGGGGGTGGGGCGGCGGGGTCGCCGCGGTCTCGGCCTCCCCTGCGCGCCCCGGGACGGCAGCCGGAGGCAGGCGAGGCCGAGGGAAAGTTGTCTGGTCTCTCCCGCGGCCCCTGGTTAGTTCCCAAAGACCTTGGCGAGGATCGGGATCATGCGACCAGATGCGGTGTGACAGGTTCCCCGATGCATCTGCCGGCTGCGGGCCCGGTGGGATTCCCGGCGGTGGTGGCCCTCGGCCTGGGGGCCACACAGCCCGCCCCGCGGAAGTGCCGAGGGGAGGCGGAGGGGCCGGAGCCGAGGGGCTGCCCCTTCTTACCTGGGCTTCGCTCCCCAGCGCCCTGAGGATTTCTGTGTAGTTCCAGCAGGATCCACCTTGGCTGGGCTCTGTACCTGAGGATAACCACAGGGAAAATGGCAGAAGGATAATTCAGTCCTGGAGCTAGGGAAATGTGTCCTCTGATGAACCCTACGGCCGGTCTCCTCTCCTGTCCATGCTTTTGCCCCATCTTCCCCACCAGAGGCACAAAAGATAAAACAGATGTCAGAATCCTTTGACAGCTGGGTCAGGAATGTCCTCCCCCACCCCTAATTCCCAAGCATCCAGAGACTATTAGAAAAGCTTGGTCTTGTCATAATTTTCAGCTTTCTGTTCAGAGGGTTTGCCTCAGCAGCCGCGTGAAGCTTGGGTTTGGCGTCAAGTATTTCTCGGGGCCAATTTCCTTATGTACCTTCCCCTCTCAGTCACTCTGTAAGGCCAGTCTCTCCATGGGATGGAGGGTGTAGCCTGGTTTGCAGATCAAGGACCTTGATCTCGTGCCCCTCCACCCTACAGATGAGGCTGTTTGAGCATTCCAGGCAGCAGCAGGTAAACACATCAGAGCCACCAAACTGAAAAAGGAAAGGACCCAAAGAGTATTTGGGGGGGGGTGCAGAAGAGCTTTAGGCTTTATTATCTAAAGAAATAAACATAACTAAAGATAATACTCCCAGAACAACAAAATGAAAGCTACCATTAAGAAATGCTTAACTATCTCTGTTTAGTGGGTATTCATTAATGCAGAATTTTGTCCAACTTGGGGAAACAGATTCTTTTTTCATTTACCAGAAACTTCTTGTTTGAGTCTTTTGGATATTCTTTTTTCATTCCCAGAAAGAATGCCCTCTCCTTGCAGCCCTAAGCGATTTTTCTAACGTCACCATCTAAGAGATGGTGGTTACATGGATGCTTTTGGTTTGGTTTGGTTTTCTCCTCTGAAAGTAATATTTACCCATTCATTTATCTTTCAACCAATAACATGACCATAAAAATAATTTATAATTTCAATAAGTGTTTCTGCTTCTATGACAAGAAGGGTTTTAAGTCTGTTTCATCAAACCAAAAGACAGGCAATCATCTTACTCTGCAGCAAGAGTTATTTGATCAGATCTGACATTCTTGACGACATTAATGCCTTTGACAGAGGCCTTGGAATGGCTTGAGAAAGGAGAATTTAGAGATTTCTTTTGTGATGATGAAAAAAAAACAAAAAACAAAAAACAGGAAGGACAGCTGTCTGTGAAGGAAGACTGGCATATGTTGCTGTCTTCAACACAGAGAAGTGCCAGAAGGATCAAAATGAAAGGCAGTGTTGCTTTTGAACCACAGGATGTCCGGCTGGGGGAGGCCTCGGGGATGCATCACCCATTATCACACAGATAGGAGATGCGGGAGGGTGCTTTGCCCAAGGTCTCCCAGCTGGTGAAGTGTAGAACAGGGTCTACACTACAGGGTCTACAGGGCTCAGTCTTCCTGAAGAGCTGGTGCTTTCCACCCCCAGACTTCTCTATGCCTCAATTTCCTTAGCTACCTCATGAGAGGGTGAATGTTATCCCCAATAAGGCCCAGGCAACAGTGATCCCATAAGAAGACAGTGCGGTGGTTGGAGGGCCGGCATACCTGCGGAGCACCTGGCAGGTGGTGGTGGGGGGGGAGGGTTTTGACAAATCCAAACAAAGGACAAGTGGCACAGTGGGGACAGCAGACCAAGAAGCAAATGGGAACAGCAACATCCGGACTAGCGCGAGCATATGTAACACATGAGAAGCGTTGGGTGGGCCGGCGCCTGGGTTCTGTCTTTCTCCGTTCTACTTATCATTTTTTTTTAAGATTTTATTTATTTATTAATGAGAAACAGAGAGACAGAGAAGCAGAGACACAGGCAGAGGAGGGAGAAGCAGGCTCCATGCTGGGAGCCCGAGGCAGGACTTGATGCTGGGATGGGGATCACGCCCTGAGCCGAAGGCAGATGCTCAACCACTGAGCCACCCAGGCGGCCCCCCCCCCCCCCCCCCCCGTTCTACTCATTGTTAAAGCACAAAAGGAAATTTTCGAAAGAAGCAAAGCCTGGCCTCACTCATAATCCTCTAGCATTCTCACAGCACCTCCTGGCGTTGGGGACAGGGTGGCGTGGATGCTGGGCTGTGCCTCCACCCCTGCACCCCTGCATGCTCCAGGAAAGAGCCTGTTGCCCACTTCTCTTCCACCATAGATGCACTTGCCTTCACTCCAAGGACAGAAATGATAGAAAATGAAGAAAGGCTAAGTGGTAAATCAGTCATAACCCACGTTCTGGTCCTTTCATGAATCTGGTCCTCACCACAAACCTGTTACAGGTCATAGGGGCAAGACTTGTTGTGTCGATGTTATGGCTGAGGAAATACTCAGGGAAAAGAAAGGACTTGTTCAGGTTCCAAAGGTAGAAGCTGGCAGGGATGAAGACAAGCCCGTATGAAGAGAGGGGATGCAGCCAGCAGTGACGTTAAGCCTGGCAGGAGCCTGTCACTGTTTGAACCTGATGGCTGGGCCATGCCCCAGGTGCCACCACATACATGGGCTGGCAGCATCTCAGTGTGGTTCCTACCTTCTAATTTAGGCTGCAGGTTGGCAGGTTTGGAGGAGCAATTAGGTTACCCTGAGGTCCTCGGATTTCAGGGGAACCAACTCACCAGAAACAAATTTATGAGACTGATATATCAGTATAAATTTATTAATTCATAATGAGAAATGATAATGGTGAACAGGATACTACTCATAATTATCGATTAATAAGGAACTTAAAAATATGAGTGTCTCTTTTCTTTTCCAAGGACAGAGAGATGAGCAGCAGATGATTTTTGTGGATTCTCTTCTAGTCTGGAAAGGAAGAAAGAATTGGGGAGGTAGTAAACTAGTATCCTGGGCTCTAAGATGAATGCAGGAAGACTTCAAGGAAGTTCTAGAATGTGGAGCAGTTTAGAGCATGCATAGAGCAGCTCAAATCCAGGTTCAGATCCTGGCTTGGCTACTTACAAACTCTGTGGCCTTGGTTAAATGACTTATACTTTCTAATCCTCAATTATTATTGCTTATCTGTAAAATGAGGATAGGAATAGTACTTACCTCTTATGAGGCTGAGGGGATTAAATGAGATGCTGCATGCAAGGGTGCTCCGCATAGAGGAAGCCCTTGGTAAATGCTAACTCTTTTTTTTTTTTTTAAGGATTTTATTTATTTATTCATGAAAGACACACAGAGAGAAAGGCAGAGACATAGGCAGAAGGAGAAGCAGGCTCCAGGCAGAGGGCCCGATGTGGGACTCCATCCTGAGACTGAGGATCACGCCCTGAGCCAGGGGCAGGTGCTCAACTGCTGAGCCACCCAGGCGTCCCTAAATGGTAACTCTTTTAAAGCTGGATTTTTCAAGAGCAGGGAGGGAGAAATCAATCAAGATCCAGGAGTCCCAGAGAAGGGGCCTAGAAACTCAGGTATGACTAGGAAATGTGTAGAAAGAGTGTGCTGACTACTTCAGGGGATGAGGGTCTAATGGCAGAGCTCTTGGGATGGCAAGTAGGAGGAGACACACTACCCTGCATGTTGTTCAAGGTCATTGAGCCATGCTTGTCAGAGAGAGGGTCTAGTCCCTCCTTTGGATGGCAGGTGATGTGCATGGAGAAGGAGGCAGTCTTTCAGATGTTTCTATTCAAGCCTAGCCTGGGACATATGGAGTGTTGGCTAGGAAGAGCCCAATATCTGAGAGAGAGAAAGACTCTGAAAACCAAGGGACCGATTTGGGGAAAAGATCAAAGAAGCTAGAGGTCCAGATGAATGCCAATCCAGCAGGGCCACCAGGCCCAGGGAGGAGATTTTCTAGATATCAGGGTAGGAGAGGAGATGATTTAACCTGGCACCAGGCTGTCACAGTGCAGGCTAAGATGAGATTAAAAGCAAAGGCATTTTATCAGAAAATTCTTGCCAGCTGACAGTTTGACTGCGTGTTCTCCTAAGAGGAGGAAACAGTTGAACCCTTACAGAGAAAGGATTATGGCCTGGCACTAAGCCCTGCCCTGCCTGGAAGGGTGGGTGGTCCCCCAAGCTGGGACCTCCGAGGCTTCTCCCAAAGCCAGTGTGCCCTTCGTTGTCCCTTCATCCTAAACAGTTTTGGAAATGATGTGCGAAACCCACAGAAATGTGGAAAATGGCACGGCCACTCTAATCCCGTATGTTTGTGAATGGTTTCTACTGCAGCAAGAAAGATTGAAGCTAGACATTAGGCAGAACTTCAAGTAGGAAAGCAAAAGATAAGGTGACTGTAGGGACACAGGTAAATAATCTTGTTCCATAGCAACTTGATAGATGTCCAGAGCAGCGTCCTACACTACTGGCCATTTTGCCATTTCCATCACTTGTGTTGTAAGGACAAAATAGGACAATTGTGTCCTGTTTTTGGCAAGCATAGGCCTGACTGCCACAGGCACCGGTTGGCCATCAGAGACCTTTCCCCTGGTATGTGGTGAAACTGAGCCTGTGAGTCGCTGGGAGAATATCTTTCCCTGGAGATAGCTCCAACCAAAGAAACACCTGCTCGACTGGGATGAGGCAGGGCTGATCTGGCTGGGACAGGAGGAGGATAGAATAAAGGGACTTTCTAGTCACTAGGATACAAAATAGCCAGACACGGTCTCTTGTCCAGCTTCGGGGATGCACGGTGTGCACACCCAGTTTGTGTAGGTCACCATCCTGTGGCTCTCTGAGGGACCCAAGAGGAACTAGATGAGGTCTTTGCTCTCCAGGGAGCAATTGCTCTTGAGCTAGGAGCTAAAGAAGCACGACATGCCCAGATTACAGAAGGAAACCTACACTGACTGAACATCAGTCGGTGCCAGAGGCTTTCTGGACATTGCTCTATTAACCTCCCCGGCAGAATCATGTGGTAGGTATCCCCACCTTGCACATGAAGAAACAGGCGTGGAGAAGTCAGAGAACTAGCCAATGCCACACCGCAAGTGACTTGGTGGGTTTTAAACGGTGGTCATTCTGTCTGGTTCTTAATCTCATACTTGTTACATTCTGCTGCCTCCCAGCCCTTATACCTCTGGTATGCTTCTCTCAGCATCATCTTGAACTCAGAGCTTCAGAAACTATGCCATACAGAAAAGAACAATACTTCTGCATTTTAAGAACTCTAGCACAAGAACATAAAGGAATGATAGGTCAAGTTCAAGGATGGTTCTTTATTCTGAAGTCATATCCTTGCTACTTTTTTGTATTTTTTTTGTAACATTGTAAGGAAGCCAAATGATACTTTTGCTTTTTTTTATTTTCTTATTTGAACAAAATAGCACATTGGAAATCCTAAAAAAAGAAAAAGACAGTTGCTTCTTATATAGAGCTTGCTGAGCATTGTACACACATTCCTACCTTAATTCTCTCATACAGAGGAAAGCAACTTGCCCAAGGCCATACAGCAAGTCAATGGCAGAACCCAAGTTCAAACCCAGGCAGTCTGGCGCTGAGTCTACACCTATACCTGCTGCGGTGCGGCCCCAAATTATGTGTTGGCCAACAATGCCTGCAGCCTCCTATGCTCTGTCCTCTCAGAGACCCCAAAGGCACTCATACCCCAGACCTGGCTCCCACCTGGCTCATGGGCTGATGTCTTTCTTGAGTACACCTCTCCAGCATGTGTGGCTGTGTGGCTCCTGACAGTCACCACTGTACATTTGGGGATGGTTACATATCCAGACCACAAAAAGACGGGGGCAGCATGGTTCCTTAAAGAACAAATCCATTTTCTTTCCTGAAAGTCTCCCCTGCCGGGATAATGGGTACACCCCAGCGGTGGCCAGATCCCTGCCACTGTTTCTGTCCTGCCAGTGTGGAGCTTTGGGCTATTGCCCTTGCAGGGCCTTCCTGACCTGTTCGGAGTCTGCAAGGTCTTGAATGTTCTTGAGCCTCCCCTGTGAGAGCGCTCTGCAAACGCAGGGCTCCTGCCAAGCAGCCATCGCTACTTACGTAAAGATGAGGAAGAAATTTCCCCCTAAGGAAAAGCTAGGGAATGCTAAACACAAATTCGGGACAAAGATTCCTTTGAGGAGATAAAGAGGAATATGCAGGGCATGAAGGCTTCTAATGGGCCATTTCTTGAGCTGGGTACAAGTACAAGTGAATATTTTTCTTTATACCTTACATATGTCACTCATAGTTGCATATATAAAATGGCTCTATAAAAGAAAAAAGTAAATAAAACCAGATTTTACTAGGCTGTAAATACCAAGTGTTGTCTGTACTAGGCTTGTGATGACTTTGGGCAGTATTTCTGGAGCTTCATCGCAGGGTTGGGTGCCATGAGGGCATCAGGTGTGGGAAACATCTTCTCTTAGGCATGATTACACAAGCACACATAAAAGGTGAGGAAATCCAAGGAGCATTTAAGTACACAGTGAGTTCTCTGTGCCTGGGCTAGAAAAAATATGCATTTGTGAAATTGTGTGCTGCATGTTGGGGAAGTGACAGGGAGCAGGGAGAATATCCTTGACCTTTGATTTTGCTATGAGGTCTACCTCTATTTGTGAGAAAACACAATGCTCAAGAATGTTAGGATTCCAGTGGCAAGAAGATGTCATTAGTCAGTGTGGCCAGCTTGGGAGGCTGTGAGGGAGGTGTCCTAAGGAAACTTCTAGATAAGGCTTCCCTGGAGGACTGCAGGCTCTGATGTGCCCAGGTGCTGAAGTTCTATTGTGGGGTGGGCTGGGAAGGGGAGGTTTCCACATGGGCCGTCTGGGGACAGTCTGCTGAAGCTGTTCTGTGACCAACCTTGAGTGAGCGCCATGCTATTGTGGGCCTGGAGATGGGGCAGGCGCGCATCCAGAGGGGCACTGTGGTTCCTTTGACAGGAAACCTCCCCTGGCAAGTCAAACCAGCCAACACCTTTTTGGAACAGCTCTGAGACCAAAACCTGAAATCTCTGAGGAGCCAACAGGAGACAGAATAACTTACTCTCTCTGGGCCCTTGGGAGAGGGGAGGGAGAAGCATCTGTCACAGCCAATGAAGTCAGGGCTGCTTCTGCAAGGGGATGAGCCTGGAAAGTCACAGCTGCCTTCCTCCAGGGGTTTCTATTCTGAGACATGGCTTCCAGCTTGGACAATGGAGGTCAAGGAGCCGTGGGCTGGGACAGGTGCTGGCATGGATTCGATGATGTAAGGGAAGCAAGGTGAGGCTTCTGCTGTGTCCTTGAGTGTTGAGGGCAGGGAAACCAGAGTCCAGCCACCGAGCAGGGATGGTGCAGTCCATACTGCGCCCGAGGCCCACGGAGAGGGAAGGGAAAGTGGAGAAAGCTGAGCCTCTCCTTTCTTCTAGCTGCCAAAGCATCTTGCTCAAACTGTCCATGTCATGAGAGGACACAGAGGTCTGGAGAGAAGCGTGCCTAAGCTTATACCAAACGGTGCAGGCCGAGGCGAGATGGGACCTTGACTCCCAGACTAGTGCTCTTCCCACCGCCTTGAGTAGCATTTTCTAGCCTGCCTGGAGAATCAGCACAGAGCAACTGTGTTTCCAGGACTGGCCCTCTGCACACTCAGCTTTCGCGGGTGCCACCTGGGAGGGAGGACACTTGGCTCCCCTGGCTCAGTGCCTTTATTCTGACCATCTACCGCCACCTTATTGATTCAAACACGGGAGAAAAAGAACTGTTTTAATAAGGGCTGAAAAATCTTCAGATGTGAGGCATGTTGTTAGCTTTTGTCTGTAAAATGCCTTGCTTCTTTGTCTCAGAAGCACTTTAAGAAAGGCTGGCAGAGTTCGGGCTAATGTAATGCAGTTGGTCAGGCCTTCCCGGGGTTGCTTCCCGCCTGAGGAGCCCTTCAGCCTTCCAAACCTCCTAGCAGGGCCTCTAGCAGTCACTGCTCTAATTCCTTTCTGTGCTCTAGCCTGTGCAAGAAAGGAAAACAGCCTCCCCCCGCCCCCACCCATGCTCCTCTCCCTGCACCTCCTCCTCGTTCCTTTCTCCACCTTCTTGCCAAGGGCCACCGCCCAAGCCAGCCTCTGGTAGGGCAGCATGCACCTAGGTGCCCTCTCCCAGTCCTCACGCAGCTCTTCAGTTACCCCTGTCCTGTCCAGCTCCTGGCGGTGGGCAACGTGGCCTCGCCTGAGCACCCCGGGAGGTCACTCGCCAATTGGAGTCAGCTCCCTTGACAGGGGCTGTGTGAATACAGATGCCGGTATCCTGCCGGGTGCCCTTCTTTTTACTCTGTCCTAATAGAAAGGCTGTATTTCCTTCTGTGGCCAGCATACCCGTCTATGAGCTCATTTTACCTTTCTCACTCCCTCTGAAAGGAGGTACTCACCTTCCCATTTTGCAAATGAGCAAACTGAGGTACAGAAACATTAGGTGTCTTGCCCAAGTCAGCCAACTAGTAAATTGCAGAACCAGGGGCCTCATTCCGCTCCAGCTCTCTCACTTGTGAACGAGGATGCCATCCGTGTTAGGATAACAGTAACCAATGTCGGAAAGCTCTGTGGTGGCTGATACCCCAACACTTTCTCCGTATGACGGGAGCTGTCTATACCCCTTGGCACGGTCCCCAGAATATGGGAGATAAGCCATGATAATCTCTCCAGAAAGTGTCTATGGGCCTATAAAGTTTCTGAATGTGGAGGTAAATTTTGGCCTGTATGAAATCACGTGCATTTTCCTGGGAAGAGAGTTCTTCAAAGGCGTTGGGAACTGGGAAAGATTCTACAGGACTGCAGGCAGGCAGACCCAGGTAACTCAGGCTGTTGAGAGAAAAAGGAAGAAAAAAAGAAAGGCGAGGCATCTGTCACTGATTGGGTTCTCTGGGAAGCAGAGTCTGAGTTGAGGGTGCTGAAAGTTTATTAGAGGATGTGCTTGGGATCAACACCCATGGGAGGAAAGGCAGGAACACAGTAAGGGGCAAAGGGAGAAGTCCAAGTGATGGAGGCCCAACAGAAGTCTCAGCCAATCCCAGGCAAGCTCTGGAGTCAGAATGACCTATCAAACTTGCCCCACATAGGGTAAAAGTGGCTGAATCTTTATATCCCTACCTCAATCAATAACTGGATTTGGACAGCCCTGGGAATGATGTTGACTTTGGGCCAACGAGCTCTCTGCAGTTGAGCCTGTCCCTGATGGAGCTGATGGGGCTGATGGCAAGGGCAGTCTCCAAAAGCATGGCCAGAGCTGGGCAAAAAGTCATTCCTTGAAGGAGGGTCTGGGAGCTCCCCTCAGTACTTCTGCCTTTGGGAAAGTAGGAGAGATTAAATGATGTCCATCTATCCATCCATCCACCCACCTGTCCAGCCATCTATCTTTTCATTTAACATTTATTAAACACGTCTTATGAGCCAGCCCACTGTGATAAGCACCGGTGATAAAAAGGTGTACATGGCATAGTCTAGTGGAGAGAGACACATCAATGAAAATAAGACTAATAAGACCACAAAATGGTCATTACTGAAATAGAGGCAAGTGCCAGGAATTATTAGAGCATATTGGAGGGTGGGATTGACTTTTCCCAGGGGCAATGAAAGAGTTGACAAGGCAGAGAAAGGAGGGGTGAGAGAGTAGGAGCATGGAGAGGAGAAGGCATTTCAAGGCAGAAGGAGATCACATGAAAAGCATGGTGGCTTGAGAGCGCATGGTAGATTTGGGGAGAGTTTCAGTGTGCATGGAGTGGGTGGTCACTTGGTAGAAATGTGGCTGGAAGGGAAGGTTGGGGATCATGAGTGCTCCTGAGTCCATGCCTGTAGACTTTATCTCACAAGTTTTGGAAAATCACTGATGCATTTTGAGCAAAGGATTGATATTAAAGTATCTGCATTTTAGGAAGTCAATTCTGATAGCAGGGGTGATAGGATGGAGTGGTCACTGGAGCCCCAAGGGAGTCATATATACGCCTTGTTCCACAGGCCCCTATCATCCCCCAAAGCACAAATCAGCTTCTGACATAAGCGACCCTCTCTGATGTGACATTGAGTTCCAACACATAGGACATTCTAGTCTGGGGCACATGTAATATTTCTCTGGGCAACTACTTATTCCCCCAATTTCCTAAAGACTTTCATTTGCCATGCTCACATCCTGTGGTCTCATGTGTGGAATAACCTCTGTGGATGCCATGGGTCCCTATATGGATATTGGCCTTATGTCACGTGGGCACAACCAAAGCCTTCTCAGAACTCTCTTGTTTTGGTGCCACCCACATTCTTTTTACCTTCTCAAGTGGGCATCCCAACCTTGGAAAGATTTTTGTGACTAGCATCTCATTTATGTCGTCAGTGACCCTAACTTTCTCCACGCTAGTGGGCTGCCATTCAAGGAACCTGTTTCCACAGCTGGATAATGAGCCCAAGGTAGCTAAGATAACCAGGATCCCTCTTCTTTCTCCTCCTCCCTTCTTACAAGAAGGTATGCAGGTCACAGAGTGAATCCCATTCATGTGATTCCTGTCCAAGTGCCAGGCTGCTGGAAATCTGACCCACTAGGGACAGGAGCTCCATGATGTAAGGTCAGCCCAGCAAACTCTAGACATTTAAGGGTCACAGCCAGTGTTTTGAGAAGAGTGATATTCTGGACACTGGAGCAATAGACTTTCGGTTCCATATGAGACCAGGATTGAAGTAAATGGTCTCGGTTGAAGTAGATGGTCCTCCCAAGCTATGACAGCTAGGATGAACATTCTAACCTCTTTCCTTGGACCATTTTTATAGATGGGGTACAAAGAGGGAAACAGAGGCTGGGAACATTCTTTTGATGCTCAGCCATCACATAGAACTTTTAAGTACTCAGGCCTGCATTGCTCCCTGACAAAGTGACTAAAACACAAACCACACAAGGAGCACTGGACAAATGTCTGCCTAGGGCATGCTCCATCTTGTGGCTGGTACAGTCAAGGGGCCTGCCTGTAGGTGGTAAATACATGTACATTCCTCAGAGGTCACGGATTCCATGACTTGGTGACCCCCAAGACCAAGGCCCTTCCCTGTGTTGTTTCTCCAGTGGGTGGAGAACAAGGGTGGGAGGAAGACTCAGGAAGCCAGCTCACCTTCACTTGTCTCCCTAAAGAGTAGGGGAGTTAGTCTGGAGGTCTGGGAAAGATCATGAGGTATGATGGAAAAACCGTACTGTTTGGGCTTTGTGAAGGTTGAGGTAGGCTAAATGTTGAGAACCTCTTCCGCATAGGAATTCTCCACGCTGTTTTTCTGGGGATTCATTTGGGAGCCATGCTGTAGGTTTCCAGCTCAGAATACAGCCACCACTGCTGTCACTATTTACCAAGGACTACTCTGCTCCAGGCACTTATACTAAGTTCTCTGCAAGCTATATTTATTCCTCACGGCAGATATGCAAAGGAGTTATTAGGATGTCCGTTTTGTGGAAATAGAACCACAAAGAGGTTAGGTAACCTGTCCAAGGTCACATAGTAAGTAGCAGAACCAGGATTCTAATCCAGGTCTTCCTGAAACCAAAGCCCATGGTCTTTGCCAGCCGCTGTATAACCTTAAACTTTGCCTTATTGATGACAGCAGTTCTCCAATAGCCACCTTGTACCACACAAATCTGTGAAGAAATTGTAGGAGGGAAGGCTAGGACAAGGTCTCCTTTCTAATACTTTTCATCATATGCTTGGGAGGGCCACAGTCTCTCAGGTCACTTTGCATAGAGGTAGGCAAAGGCAGGGTTGGTTATACCAGCTGGAGAGCCTAAAACCTTGGAGCTGGTGGGCCTTGCTGGATTGGCCTTGGCACCGGAATCCAAGCTCTGGGAAGAAGTAAGGAAACTGACCCAGAAGGAAGAAAAGAATTACCCAAGACCACAGAGCTAGTTAGAAGCATTAGCGTGTGTTGGTGTGAGAGTGTGTGTATGTGTGTGTGCATATGTATATATGTTGGAGATGACAATAAGGAATCTCCTAACTCCCAGGTCCTGTAAATGAGCTCAGGAGAAGGCCTTGGAGTCTGTCTATATCCAGAGGGGTTGGACCACAAAGAAGGCTATTTTTAAAATTTGTTTTAGCTTAATACAAGTAGTTTATCTGGGACAAGGCAACTCCAAGAAGTGCCAATGTAGGAGTGGGAGATGAGACACAGAAGAGAAGGAAGCCAGTACATGTTCACTAATGATCAAGTCACTGCTTTGGCTGTTGGGTGTCTTTGGGAGATGATGCAGAATGTGCTTTGGATTATTCCACTCAAGGGACAAGGAAGCTAGGGTATTTATCCATCTACCTTCCTCACCATCAGCTGAGTACTACTATTCGAGGACATCAACTCCCCAGAACCTCTCATCAAGCACACTCCAGCAATAAAAGAAAGCAAAGGGCTGTTTTTAAAGGTGTCTGTAGCCCTGAGTGGTGGCCAGGTTTTTAAAGAATCTGGAAAACCTTTTGGGGTGAAGAGGCTTGGGCATTATTAATACCAAAGACAGTCTGTGGAAAAGATGGGTGAGACTGAATGGTGCCCCCTGGAGGCAGATTGTGATAGGAGAGGGAAGAGCTATTTCTGTGTGCCCTGTGGAAAGAATAGGAGTTGAAGTCAGGTCTTGAAAAGAACTTCTTGATGATATCAGTGGAAAAAAAAACTTATCAGATATCTAGAGCTCATTCAACTATACGACTTGATTAATGGCCATACAAGTAATGATGGAGCAAAGAAACATGCCCAAGGAGGGTTTCCTTCAGGAATTTGAGTCTCCTTATTGGTAGGGCCAGCTAAAGAGCTCTCCCTTCTGGAGGCGATGAGGCCAAGGAGTGCTGGGAGGATAGATGGAGATTGAGTGAAAGGATTCTTCACCATCCTTGGTTATTCCAGTACCAGGAGGCTCCAAGGTTGGGTAGAAGCAACAGGAAACAATCTCTGGTGTGATTTGGGGCACCTTACATGAAGGCAAAGCCTTAGAAGAAGAAAGCCTGAAGATTGCCTGGCTCTCCAACCAGGGCCACCCTAACTCTTGAGCCCCTGCTCCTTACCTGTAAAAAAAGGGGAGGGGGAACTAGAGGGCTGGACTAGATGATCTTAGGGTCCCTTCTAGTCTTGATCTTCTATCTCTGTCCACTGTAGGGGCCATCCCTACAGCCTCTGCACTCCTTGTAATTTATCCGTCAACAAGTATTAACTGAGCTCTCATCATATGTCCAGCATTAAGTGAGGGGCAGGGATAAAATAGAATATAGACCCTGGCCTTTAGGGTGGGATAGATGGGGGAAATCAGAGTTAACACTTATTGAGCACTTGCTCTGTGCCAGACAGTGTGCCAGACACCTTACACATGCTGACTCCTTTCCCTCTCACCACAGCCTCATAAAATAGGTACTAGTACACCCACTACCTGGATGAGGAAACCAGAAGGGGGCTCAGAGAAAAAGCGACTTAACGGAAGCCACACGGTGGTAGAGCTGGGAGTTTAGCCACAATACTTCTCCTCCTATGAAAGAAAAAGGGACTCTCTAAGCACAGCTCTTAGTGGGCTTAGAAGCAGAAGAAGCAGTTAAAGCTGGAGTCACTTAGAAAGGCTTCATGGACAGATGGCTTAGCCCTTGGCCTTGAGCAGGGGCAGAACTTGGTGACTGGCCAGGGAGGGGAACAACCTGAGAGTACTAATTCTCCAGCACAGGCTGGGTGTGTGGCTTCAGCTGGCGGGTGTCCTCTTAGAGTAGAGAGGTGGGCAGCACCTATGGTCAGGTGCTGCTGGCTCCATGGAAGGGGAGGAGCAGCCAGAAGCCAAAAACTGATGCTTCCCTAGACCCAGCAGGGAAGGGCAAGCACCGTCCTTTTCACAGCCCCAGCCCCAAAGAGCGGACATCTACCCAGCCTGGAGGGGCTTTGTGTCCCGGCTAAGCCTGTATCACCCCTCTCCCCTCCAACAGTCATTGGGGTGGTGTAAAAATGGAGCAGGTCCAGTGTAGGTCAGCTTCTTTCCAGCTGCCTAAGCCACTGGCCAGGGAACTAGATCACTGATAATGATGACAGTTAACACTTAAATATAGCCACGACCATGAGCCAGGCACTGTTTTAAGAGCTTTAGCTAACTCAGACCTTCCAACTGGAGGTTGGTACTGGGGTAGGTACTAGTATTGTGCCCATTTTCTAGATGAGGAAACAGAGGTACAATGAACTTTCTTACATAGCCTGTTCAGGTTCGCACAGCTAGTAAGTCAGAGTCCAGATTCCAACCCAGGTGGTCTACTCTTCCCTTATGGGCCATACTGCTTCTAAGTATAGCTGCCTCTTCCCTCTGCTTGGGATACCCTTGCCAACTCAGGTTCTGCTCTTTGCCTGAAGCTCTCCCCCTGCCAAGGTAGCCCCTCCCTAGAGGTGATGGCAGGGGGCCCCTCCACCAGCCCCCACACTAGAAAGGCTCGCTGTTGCCCCAAAGGCCAGGCCAGAGTGCTCTCCTCACCCCCCGCACCCACATGCACCCAGTCCCGCTCTCCCCCAACCGAGCACCGTTGCCTTTTGTTCACAGTGATGGCTCCTGCGCCCAGGCCGGTGGGGGCATGGAGGACTCCGTGGTGGCAGCGGCGGCGGTGGCAGCCGGCAGACCCAGTGCCCATGCCCCGAAGGCTCAAGCCCAGGAGCTGCAGGAGGAGGAGGAGCGGCCGGGGGCGGGGGGTGCCTCCCCGAGGGCTGGCCCCCACCGCACGGCCTCCCCCGGCCGGCAGCAGCCTGCCCTGGCGACGGCGCTCTGCTCCCACGCCCCTAACGCCTCCGATTACGAGCTCTCCCTTGACCTAAAGAATAAACAGGTACCCAGGGCCTCCAAGGGGGGCGGGGAGGGTGGTGAAGGGGCCCTGCCTCCGGGGGCTATCCAGGGTACCAGGGATCTCCCCACTTGGGCACACTTCTGCTGCAGGTGCACTCCTTTCCCACTAAATTGAGCTAAGTATTCTGCGGTGCCCTGTAGCCCAGTTTGTCAGGAACCAGCCTTTACATGGCAGGGGGCACACCTTTGCAATGCCAGGCCCTTAGGCAGTGTATTCAGGGCTCTGTTCCTCTTGCCATGTTCAGGAGGCCTAAATAGCCACCCCCCAAACCTCACCGCAGGTGGCCCACTGTTCCCTGGGGAAGCCCCTACCTCCACCTGCTGCTTAGAAGATATAGCCTCATTTTCATGCCCCAGGTATAGGCACACATAGGTTCAAATGAGATGCAAAGACAGTGGTCTCCTCCAGGGAGATTGAGGATTCCCAATATTAACCAGAGCTCCCCTATTGTAGAACAAATTCCATTCGTGTATGTGTGTGTGTGTGTGTGTGTGTGTGTATACTCATGTGCATATGCTTAGAGAAAGATATCATGACTAGATACTGTTAAGAAGGAGGACTGAGGGACACCTGGGTGGCTCAGTGGTTGAGCATCTGCCTTCAGCTCAGGTCGTGATCAGGGGTCCTGGGATCGAGTCCTGCATTAGGCTCTCCACAGGAAGCCTGCTTCTCCCTCTGCCTATGTCTCTACCTCTCTCTTTGTGTTTCTCTTAAATAAATAAATAATTTTTTTTAAAAAAGAAGACTGAACTTGGATCCACAGACATAAGATACAGTCCTTAGTCTTGCTCTAGTTAACTCTGTGACTTTGAGAATGCCAATTAAGCATTCTGGACACTGGTTTCTTCATCAGCAAAATTGAGAATTAGACCCTGAATCATCTCCAAGGTCCCTTCTAGCCCTATAATGTATAGGTTCTAAAGAACCATCGTTTAACTCAATGGCCAAAGTGAATCTTTGGAAGGAAAGCTCTTGGAAAGGTCACTAAGACTGAGTCAGGCCATACCAACCTCATTTCTTCCCTTCAGCATCAAGGCCAGCTATTGGTGGAACATCTGGCTGTCAGTAGAGTATTTAACAAAATCTCCCATGATATGTATGTGGACAAGATAGGAAGTAGACTAGATGACAATATAGTCAAGTGGGTTGTTTTCAAATAGAATTCTCAAAACAAAAATAAAATGTTGATTTTTCCATCAATGCCAATTCCTGGGGAGTTAAGTGGTGTGCTGTCGTTGGTCCTGTTCAGTTCAATCATTTTTGACAAGGCACTAATTTCTGCTGACACCAAGCTGAAAGAGGACAGCTAATATCGTGGTGATAGAATCCAAGATTTTGTAAAAATCTCATTGAGACCTAAAGATTTAAATGAAAAAGTCTAAATGAAATAGAGAAAAACATCTAAAGTTCTCTTAGCTTTGAAAAGCTCATAGCATTAGCATAAGATGGGCAGGCTTGGTCCTGGGAGAAAGACCGTAGGGCTTTAGTTGATTGTAAGCTCAAGAGGAGTCAATAACCAGTAAAACAGCTGCCAAAGAAGTGAGTACAGCTGCTTTCACCGAGGGGTGGATAAAGTCCCCCCACCGATAAGGGAGCAGCTGGCTGGAGCCCTACACTAGTTCCGGTCAGGGCTCATTTGGAGCCTGTACTTGATTCTTGGGGCTTCATTTAAGAGGGATGTAAGAATCCCAAGGATTCCAAGGTGCTCCTAAGAAGGAAAATAGGATTGGCTAGAGTCATATGGAGAAATTGTAGACATAAAAACAAGTTTTAAATATGGAAGAGCTGGCATGTAAAAAAGGGATTAGATATATTTTCTATCATTCTAGGCAAAAATAGTGGTACTAATGTATGAAGTCTACAAGAAAGGAAGCTTTTAGCTCAATTAACAATTAGAGCTGTTAAAAATATAGAGTGCCCTGCTTGGGAGGTAGGGAGTTTGTGTTACCGGGAATGCCCAGGCAGGGGCTGGCAGACAGTCCATCTGGAACACAACAGTATGATGTGGGTGGTCAGTTGGCCCAGATAAGAAGTCTTCTCAATTCTGCATGACTGTGCTTCTTGAGGACAGAGACCATCTCTTAACCATCCGTGTACCCTTTCCCCAGCATCTAGCAGAGTGTCTTGGACATACTAAGAGCTCACTGAATGATTAATTTTTGAATAACTATGATGCGCAAAAGAACAAGAGAGTGAAGTAACAGGGAGAAAAAAATAGTCCGGGGGCACCTGGGTGGCTCAGTTGGTTAAGAATCTGCCTTTGACTCAGGTCATGATCCCGGCATCCTGGGATCGAGCCCACTCAGCGGGGGAGTCTGCTTCTTTCTCTCCCTCCCTCTCTGCCCCTCCCCCCACTTGTTCTCTTAAATAAATAAATAAATAAATAAATAAATAAATAAATAAATAAAATCTTTTAAAAAGAAAAAAAAATGGTCTCTACTTGCTCCTGCAAAGAGAGTGCAGGTCAACTTAAGGAGCATCTAGTCAATAAAACCAAGGGAAAGCTGTGCTTCAACTTGGACAGGAGAATTAGTTTAATTCTGAGTGACTAGGTGGCATATGGAGAGTTGTACAGGGTTTTTTCATTGGTGTCATGGACCTTTTTGTGGTGGACATCATTCTGATAGACAGGTCTGCATGTCGGGCCAGCAGGAGTGGGATGGGAAAGGTGAGAGTTGGTAGAGGACGTGCCAGGGGCGTTCATGCTGAGTGCACCAGCCTCAGGGAACAGCCCACCTCCCCTGGCTGGGGTATCTCTCTAAGCCAAGCTTAGGCTAGGGGTGGGAGGAAGACAGGCTGGTGAGGGGCTAGAGAAAAGTGATTAAAAATACAGCACACGTTTATAAGAGACTGAGTTCAGCTCCTATATCTTCTGCAAATGAACTGTGTGATCTTGGGCAAGCTGCCCAAGATTAACTTCTCTGGGCCTCTGTTGCCTCCTATCTCTTTGGGGCTTTGTAAATGCTGTTCCTTCTGCCTTTACTGCTAACATTGCTGCTCCTCATCTAGCACTTGGCCTCAGTTACTCTTTCTTTTATTTTGGGACAGAATTGTGGACAGAATCCTCCTTCCTCCTTCTGGCAGCTTTCCTTGCCCTTGCAAGGCTGCAATGAATGTCCCTTCTTGATGATCCCCTAGCATCCAGCTGTTCCCTGTCGTAGCCCTTCAGTTCTATATCCTCATTCTCCATTCACTTAACTCCTCTTTGAAGGCAGGATACATGACTTATTAATCATCATTATATCCTCAGTGCCTGACACAGTGCCTGGCATAAAGAAGATGCTTGAGGATGAAAAGGGGAAAATACTAAGTGAGTTGAAGAGGGAGAGGTGCATGAAGCCTGGGACCAGGACCTGACCTTGCTTTAGGTTTCTTTATTCTTTTTGTTGTTGTTGTTTAAATTCAATTTGCCAATACATAGTATAACACTCAGTGCTCATCTCATCACATACCCTCTTAATGCCCGTCACCCAGTTACCCTATCCCCCATCTACCTCCCTATCAGCAACCCTTTGTTTCCCAGAGTTAGGAGTCTTCGAGATCTAAGATTTAATATTCTGATTCTGTCAGTGTCCCCAGTTGCATGAATCCTTGGACAATCATTATCTTCCTAGTCCACCAACCTTCCAGCCATTCCAGAATCCCAGGCATTTTCTGACTCTTCTCTCTCTTCCCTGGCATCTGCTCCACCCCAAACCCCACTGATGCTACTGTACTTAACTATTTCCCGAATTCCTCCCTCTCCTGCCCAGCCCACTGCACCCCCCCAGGGTAGGCCACAATCAACTCTTGCCTGAGCCCCTGGGGAAACCACCACCGTGTATAGGACAAAGACTTCTCCAGGTTCTTCCACCACCAGATGCAACCCCACATCCTGCCCCGCCCCCACACGGGATTCCAGCTGGTCCCATTTGCCTTTCTCCAGATTTCAGTGCTGTCATTTGCCTCTGGGCCTTGATGTATCTTATTTTCTCTGCTGGGAACACTCCCCACCTGTCCCTCCATCACACTTCACCTGGGAGGTCTCTACTCATACTTCAGCATCTCAGCTCAGCATCCCTAAGCTTGGGTGTGTGCTCTCCCTGAGTGCCCCACCGCTGACCCTGTGCCACCCGAAAACCGTCCCACTCCTAAGGGCAAGAACTATGTCATTATCAGGGCTGTCATGGAGGTGAGCAGGCTGTGCACAGGACATCTCCAGGGCCGGGGGTTACTGCCATAGTCTGTGTAGGTGTAAGCGCTCCCTATGTATTAGATGTTACGCTGTTCTCGCTGCACTTTTGTTTCCCTGCACCCAGAACAGTCCCTGGCACTGGGGACATGCTCCATGTTGGAGCAACACATGAATGAAAGAACAGACACATGAACGAATGAACGAACGAACAAGTGAATACAGGAGCTGGCCCCTGGACTTCCAGTTACCCTAGCCACCAGGGCCTCTTCCCAGCTTCACACAGTGGGGAGGTCCTCTGCTCCCTCTGCCCTCAGTTCTGTCACTTCATCTCACAGCAGCCCTTGGGGCTACAACCTAGGTGGACCAAGAGGGAGCATGCAGGTCCCTTTGGGAGGGAGGGGGTCCTCCAAGAAAGTTGTGTGACAAGGATACACAGGGCACCCGAGTGATTTCCAGATTCATTCAGGCCCTCGAGGGGGTTTGTATCCTGTTCTGTGCCCCCACTGATTGGAGCTCACATGGGGTGTCCAAATGGCATTGCGCTCTGTGCTGTCCAAGCCAGGGGGCCATGCAGCTGTGGTCAGTAGCATCCGCCTCAGTCACGTTCTCTATTTGGACAGCAGCCCCTTCTACAGCAGATCTCCCAGACGCCAGCCTCAGGGTTCGCCTCACCAGGGGGTACCTGTCAAGGGGAGAAGTGGTGGTTATGTTTCCCACTCTCTGGGTCTCAGTGTCCTCATTTGTGAAACGAGGGGTTGTCCCAGAGGATCTAAGGCTCCTCTGAAGCTGAGAGTCCTACCAAGGATATGGAGCGCACCAGAGGGCCAGCCCACAGAGGATGATGGTGAAAGGGACACTCATCAGGGAGAGTCCTTCTGTCCACTTGCATCCAGTTCAGGGAACGATACTGCACAGCTGCCCTGTGCAAGGCCTGGGCCACCACAATACAGAAGATGCAGTCCCGGACCTCAAGGAGCTCACTCCAGTGGTGGGTGCTGACATGTCATCAGCACTAGTTGGCATGAACAGCTCCAACTATGTGCGGGACAAGGTGCTAAGCATTTCCCATGCATTATCTCACCAGATCTGCACCATATCTCGGTGAGCTATTCCCGTTCTAGGAAGGAGGAGACTGAGGCTTAGTGATATCATCGAGTCACTCAGCCAAGGACACATCCCTAGATGTACATCCCTGGTGCAGCCAATACTGGGACTCCACAGTCCTTGGTTTTACCCAGAGTCTTCCACAGTCTGTTCATCACAGAGGAGCGAGAGGTTCCGAGGAAGTGATGCACAGGGCACTGCGGGAGTGCTGGTGACAGCATGGAGCCTGATCCAGGGTTCAGAGAAGGCTCCCCACAGCAGCAGCTCTACCTGAGACAGTCTCTGTGACCTAGGAGCAGCTGATTCATAGCACCCCTCTCACCTCCAGCTGGCTAGAGTCAAGAGAGGTTCCCAAGTGCAGCCCTGCTCCCAAGGCAGGACTCCGTGTCCAGCTGTGTCCAGCACTTTCTGTACTTTGGACAGTGGACAGGGAGGTGGGCACACGGAGAAGACGCAGAGGTCACAGCCTGCCCCATGCAGGCCAGCCTCCTCCAGGGATGCTTAGCATCTCTGAGCTTGAGCACCCCCCCCCTCCTTCCTGCCCTAGACTGTCTGCTCCTAAGCCTCACGTAAACCTTCCCTTGCCAAGTTCTACAGGCTCATTCCACGTAATGCTTCAACATTCTCAGCTGGGAAATCTTGGATCAGAGGAAATCCTTGCTCACATGTGAAAGCCACCGCCCCCTCAGCTCCCTCCTTCCTCAACCCTGCAGTCCCCCAGCTAGTTGCTCTCTTCCCCTCCCCCGGACTTGGACTTGGCGGCCACCTCTCTGAGGCCCTCCTCCAGTTCAGCTGCCACAGCAACCTGAAAAAAGGGAGTACGTTCTAATTAACACTGAGAGGCTCATTAGATAGACAAAGCCCCCCCCCCCCCCCCCCCCCGCTCCAGCTCCCCTCTACTGCTTCTTCTGGCAGAAGCTGAGAGATTGCTCTCTTGGGAGGAGGCAAGGCTACCATTACCCATGATTCATGGGGTTTAGAGAGAAGTGAGCTGAGTTGTCCTTAGGCCCATGGGCCCAGAGACCCTTCCCTCCCTGGGGCCACCCCCCACCCCCACTCCCATATCCATCTCTCTTAGCTCTCTGACCTGGCCCTGGTTAAGAAGAGAAAAGAGTTAGGGTGATCAGGAGGGCCTGGCTGGGTGTACAGAGCTGACCTGGGACACTGCCAAGTTCCTGAGCCCTGGGGTGGGGGGGTGGGGGCAGAGGGGGGCAAGAGGAAGATGCAGCTTTTGACTCCAAGCCCAGATCCAGAAGAGAGCCTAGATTTTTATTTCCCCTGGGGTACAGGGCAGAGCTCAGTTTAGTTCATGTCTGCAAACATTTATTAAGCCCCAGACAACTCTGTCTCGAGGCTGGGCACCAGGAATGTAGAGACAGATAACACCATCCTGCCTGTGAGGTACAGTCCGTGGGAATCCAGAGAGCATTAAGGGTGGGCTGCAAAGCATGGGAAAGAAACATTGGGGGACAATGCAGGCTGGAGTTGCGGCAGGCATGAGGCTGAAATAAATGGGAGATGGTTGTGTTAAATGCATTGGAACAAATGGAGAATATCCAACAACTGAATTCAAATGCCCTAGTAAGCAGATGCTCCTTGCAGGCTCTGTGCTAGGTGCTGTGCATGGATCGGAGGCCTCGAATCACTTATGCTCTGCTGGAGTCGGGATTGGTGGGGTGGAGAGAGGGAAGGATGGGTTAGATGAATATCACAAAGATGAATAGAGAAAACTGGGTGTCAGAGAGATGTAAGAAACAACATTCTCCATGGGCATCTGAAGCGGGGAGCTCCCTGTCTGGTTGGGAGACCTAGAAGGCTTCCTGGAGAAAACACAATTGAGGCAGATCTTGAAGAAAGGGGAGGATAGTGCAGGCTGAGGAACAAGGCTGAGCAAACACTCAGAGCAGGAAAGCCTAGTGTGGGCTGGGGGAGGAGCAGGAGTCCATCCAGTGTAGACATAGGCTTGGTGTAGTAGTAGAGGATGGGACGTAGGCTAAGGTCAGATTGTTCAGGGTCAGAAAGCCAGCAGGAAGCGTTTATATTTATTTTGGGCAATGCTCTCAAGCCACTGAAGGCCTGTGTTCAAATCTGCTCTCCGAGAGCTTGGATTAGGGTTATGCAGACTAGGGTGGATGGTAGATTTAAGAAAGGAGCAGGGAGGCAGTGGGGAGGCTGCCAGCCAGAGTGGTCCAGGTTGGGAGCCAAAGATAGCCCCATGTGGCAACAGTCTGGTGGAAAGGTCAGGATGATGCAAAAGGTATTGAGGGTAGAGGCGTGTGGAATAAAGGCTTTGAGGCTGACAGATGCAGAGGCTGGGGCTAGGAGAACCCACGGACAAATGCAAGTTTCCCAGGCTGTCGAGAGCAGAGCAGCCAAGGTGCTGTAGGCAAATAAAGAAATCATTGAGAGCTGGTTCAAGGAGTGGGGGAAAGGCAGTGGCTTTGCATAATGAACAGAGGGATCTATGGACTGTTGGAAATGCGATTCTAGGATCAAGCCTAAGAATGGAAATTTGAGAGACATTCACATAATCATCATTGTCTTCATATAGCTACCGCTTACTGTACACCGAGTATGTGGCCAGTGCTATATGAAACAATTCAATTATAACAAGCTACAGAGTCAGCAGGATTAGCTTCATTTAACAGATAAGAAAGCAGAGAGTCAGAGATGTTAGGAAACTTGTCCAAGGTCAACCAGCAGGGAAGAAGCAAGGCTGGGACTGAGGATCTCCCCTAAGGCTTGTTCATCAGTCCATTAAAGTAGGATGAAGTTATGATAGTGGACAAGGTTCTCACACAAGAAGTAAGAAGACACTAGCCTTCAGGACAACCGTAGAGTTGCCACAAGGGCTCTGCCTGAGATAGCTTCCCTCTTAATCAGTTGTTAATTATCAGCTACAAGAGACTGCTCTGATGATTTCCAACACAGAAGTGCATAGGAAAATAATTCCAATGTGTCTGCAGAGTGGATGGTGGCTCACATATGACTTGTAACTGGCATGCTTAGGGGTTTTGTGGTCAGAGTATTGGATTAAAAAGTTGTATGGAAACAGATGACCAAGGTAGACTGGGTCACAAGAGCTGAGGACAGGGTTTCAGAGTGATAAAAATACCAGGAGCTGCAGAAAACAGGGAGGAGGAAGGTAGGTTGAGGATGGACCATCAGATTTCATGATTAAAGGTCTCTGGGCAGCCCGGGTGGCTCAGAGGTTTAGTGCCACCTTCAGCCCAGGGCCTGATCCTAGAGACCTGGGATGGGGTCCCATGTCGGTCTCCCTGCATGGAGCCTGCTTCTCCCTCTTCCTATGTCTCTGCCTCTCTCTGTGTGTCTCTCATGAATAAATAAATAAAATCTTTTAAAAAAAAGATTAGGGAGGTTTTTGGTTTTTGAGAGTCACAAAAATAACTTTGTGATTAATTCTTTAATGTATTCAGTAAATATTCAGTGAAGGCCTACTGTGTGCTGGGCACTCTAAGCATTGGGGATAAAGCAGTGAACATGCAAAGTCTGCCTTCATGGGGCCTATAGTCTAGTGGAGAACTGGATGGAACAGATTCAAGATCTTTAAAGTCAAGTTTTGGGACACCTGGGTGGCTAAAGAGTGAGTGCATGCTTTCGGACCAGGATGTAATCCTGGAGTCCCAGGATTGAGTCCCATGTTGAGCTCCCTACATGGAGCCTGCTTCTCTCTCTGCTTATGTCTCTGCCTCTGTGTGTGTGTGTGTGTCTCTCATGAATAAATACATAAAATCTTTAAAAAAAAAATAAAGTCAGGTTTTCTTCTCTGCTTGGGTGACCTGGGGACATTGGCTCACAGAAGTCTCCTAGGCTTAGCTCAGTCAGCCTTCTGCCTCTAGGTAGGACAATACGGTGCCAGGGGGATGAACATCTTTCCTATTCTGGAAACATTTCAGGCAATGGATTTTATAGCTTCACTCTTTTGCCAATAGCATCTCATAACCTGAAAAGAATGCTCATGGGCCTAGTATTTCCCTTGAAGTGTGAGTAGGCCAGGTAGGAAAGAAATATGAATTTCTGCCTGGTGACAGTTTCTCCTGGTACTCAAGGAAGGTAAGAGGGAGACAGAAATTGCCAGAAGGAGGTAATTAAGTCAGCTCCCCTCACTCTGTACACTTCCCCTTGGAGGGTGCTCCAGTCTCTTCAAGGCCAATCTTCATTCCAGACCTCAGGGAGCCTGCCAGAGTTCTGCAGGGACAGTGAGCCAAGCTACAGTGGTCTCTCCCCTCTGATGTGATTTCTGCAAAAGCAGCAACAAAATGCCTCTGAGATATCAGAAATTTCTACGTTTCTCTGGAGATCTTGGGTACACGATAAAACCCCATTGGCAATTGTCTAATAGGTATGGTAGGCAGAAATCTGACAGCCTGAGATTCCTGACCCCGAATGTGCACATCCTATATAATCCCTTTCCCTTGAGTGCCAGGGGACTAGAAGGCATAATAGGCTATCACTCCTGTGATTACGTTACCACTCAGTTGCCCTTGCGTGAATCCAAAAGAAAATCACCCTGGGTGGCTTGATCTAATCAGGTGAACCCTTTATAAGAAGTTGAATCATCAGAGTCACTCTTCTGTTGGCCTCTAAGGGCTGAACTACCCCATAGCAGAGAATAGCAGGTATCTATAACTGAGGGCCTTGGCCTTAGAATCTCACCGAACTCTGCTGACAATAAGTGTGAAGGAAGACCCTGAGCTTTGTGTGAGATTGCAGTCCCAGCTGATGCCTTGACTTCTTCTAGGTGAGGTCCCACCTAGAGATGCCAGTTGAGCAGTGCCCAGACCACTGACTGACAGAGCTATAGAGAAGATAAGAGGGTGTTGTTTTAAGCTACTAAGTTTGGGGCAATTTGTTATGCAGCAGTAGATAACTGATACAGTTGGTATGGGTTTTTTTGGTTTTTTAACTTAATTTCAATTAGCCAATGTATAGTGCATTATTAGTTTCAGGGGTAGAATTTAGTGAATCATCAGTTGCATAAAACACTCAGTGCTCATCACATCGCTGCTCTCCTTAATGCCCATCACCCAGTTACCCCATCCCCCCACCCACCTACCCACTTGGTATGGTTTGTAAGAGCATCTTGAAGGTCCTATGATATGAGGACCAGAAGGCCCTTCTGCTTGAGGCCTTGTACTTCGTGACATGAACACACTTCTGAGGGGTGCCAGGCAGGAGGCCTTATTGGCCACTTAAACCTTAATAGGATTGAGTTTCCCAACTATCTTCAGAGAGCTTGTGGGAAGACAGAATAATGCCACTAGGTTTGGGGATGGGAAGGGCCCTGAATGGTGAGATGGAAGGGCTGAAGGCAACACTGAGATCATCCCATTTTACCCAGGAGTGTCCCAACTGTGTCTGTGAGATATCCTGGGCTAGAAAGATATCTCTTCTGGTCTGGTGGGGCAGGGTGGGGGGGGAACCCACAGGGAGGGAAGTGAAGGGATCACTGGGGTCGTGAGAGGCAGTCCAGCTGCAGCCCTGGTGAGCCTACCTTGGGCAAATGCCATTTCAAAGGGAAAGTCTCTCTGGTCTTTTCCTAAGAGGTTTTGGTAAGGGAGAAAGAGAGAGAACATAGCCATCTGAGAGGGAGAAAAGACTATAGCAGGAGGTGGGAGGAGGTGAGTAAGGGCTTTGGAGACACACCACCAGCCCCTCATCAGAGATTTTCCTGAGTTAGCACGGTCTACATGAGGTAGCATGCCCCCACCAGCCCAACCAAGCCCTGCCTGTTGTACAATTCCCATTGTTGTTGTTGTTGTTGTTGTTTTAAGATTTTATTTATTTATTCATGAGAGACACACACACAAAGAGAGGCAGAGACACAGGCAGAGGGAGAAGCAGGCTCCATGTAGGGAACCCGATGTGGGACCCGATCCCAGGACTCCAGGATCACACCCTAGGCTGAAGGCTGGCCCTAAACCGCTGAGCCACCTAGGGATCCCAACAACTCCCATTGTTCAGAACAGAGGTGGTCCAACTTATGGAGCATGGTAGCGTGGAGGGACTCCTACTCTTATTTAAATTAAAAAAAATTTTTAAAGATTTTATTTATTTATTTATTTGTTTGTTTGTTTGTTTGTTTATTTATTTAAGAGAAAGAGAGAGAGAGAGAACAAGCAGGGGTGAGGGGCAAAGGCAGAAGAAGTTAAATCCCTGCCAAGCAGGGAGCCTGACATGGGGCTCCATCCCAGGACCCTGAGATCATGACCCAAGCCAAAGGCAGATACTTAGCCTACTGAAACACCCACAAGCCCATTTTTTTAAAAAAAGATTTTGTTTATTTGAGAAAGAGAGAGCAGATTGAGAGTGAGACAGAAGGGACTCTCACTCTTTTTTTTTTTTAAGGTTTTATTTATTTATTTGACAAAGAGAGTGAGAGATCAAGCAGGAGGAGCAGCAGAGGGAGAGGGAGAAGCAGCCTCCCAACAGAACAGGGAGCCTGACATAGCGCTTGATCCCAGGACCCCCAGGATTATGACCCCAGCCAAAGGCAGACACTCAAAGGACTGAGCCCCCAGCACCCTAGGACTCCCACTCTTGAAACATCTGTCCACTCGTTCATCTGTCCTCCATCCATCTTTTTATTAAATTCATGGTGACTGAGCATCTACAACGTGCCAGCCCTTGGGCTGAGTACTGGGAACACCGAGTTGATCAAACCTCAATCTCAACCCTTATGATGATCAGGGTCAGGAATTTCCACAACGCAGTGATGTGCGTGCAGAGGAAGAAAGCAGGTGAACAGGAGTAGCAACAATTTTTTTTTAGCATTTCTGTTTCATTTTTAATGTGTTATTTTATTTTATTTTTTAATGTGTTATTTTAAATGTACACACAAGTAGAAAGAATAGTGTAGTAAACTTTCATATAACCACCACCCAGTTCCAACAATTTTTGTTAATATTGTTTCATCTAACAGTTCCGCTTTTTTTGGTGGAGTATTTTAATATACATTCAAGATACTGTGTATTTCACCCATAAGTACTTCCATACGGACCTCCAATATGAACGTTTTAAAATTACCACCTCAGCAGCAGCAGTTGACTACCAGAGCAATACTATGTCCCCTGCCCCCCGGACACCGCCGCCCCCTGGAAGCGAGTCCCTGCACCCTACACCAGTCCCGACACCTCTGGGAGTCTCGGCAAGGATCTGGTATCTCAGGCTGTGACATGCTGGAGTTTCAGATTTGGTCTCTCGTACCCCCCCAACCCTCCCCACCCTTCTGGGTGTGCATCCCTGCGCCCCAGCCAAAGCGTAGCCGGCGACCCCGGGTCCTTACTGTTTCTCCTCCCCTCTGTTCTTGTCGCAGATTGAAATGCTAGAACACAAGTACGGGGGCCACCTCGTGTCCCGCCGCGCCGCTTGCACCATCCAAACCGCCTTCCGCCAGTACCAGCTCAGTAAGAACTTCGAGAAGATCCGCAACTCGCTCCTGGAGAGCCGCCTGCCGCGGCGGATCTCCCTGCGCAAAGTCCGCGCGCCCGCGGTCGAGGGCCTGGCGGCCGAGAAGGCGCTCGTGGAGGGCTACGGGCTCGTGGGGCTGCCGCTCGTGCGCTCGCCCTCGCTGCCGCCCACCCTCGCGGGCACGCTCACCGAGCTGGAGGACTCCTTCACCGAGCAGGTGCAGTCCCTGGCCAAGTCCATCGACGATGCCCTCAGCACCTGGAGCCTCAAGACCATGTGCTCCCTGCAGGAGAGCGGCGCTTACCAGCTGCACCAGGCCCTGCACGCGGGTGCGGCGCCGGCCGGCCTGGAGACCGAGATGCGGGAGCTGGACGGTGCTCGCCCCGCGCCCGGGGAGGAGGCCGCCGAGCCCGCAGGCCTGCCGCCGGGCCACAGCAGCACCCTCATGATGGCCTTCCGGGACGTCACCGTGCAGATCGCCAACCAGAACATCTCTGTCTCCTCCGCCACGGCTCTGTCGGTGGCCAACTGTCTGGGCGCGCAGGCCGCCCCGGCCCCGGCGGAGCCTGCGGCGGGCAGAGCCGAGCAAGGCGAAGCCCCGGGGCGGGAGGCCTCTGCCGCGGCCGCCAGCGCCGACCCGGGAGCCGCGCGCGCCGAGAACACGTGCGCAGAGGCCGGAGCCCGCGGGAGCCCGCGCGCGCACCCACCCGCGGAGGCTGCGGTGCAGGAGGCTGCCCTGACGGAGGCCGAGGCCGCCGAGGCCGAGGAGGAGGAGACCCGGGACGTGGGGAAGGGGACTGAGGCCGAGGCCGGCGACAACTCGGAGCGGCTGAGCAGCAGCAGCACGTCCACCAAGTCGGCCAAGTCGGGCTCGGAAGTGTCGGCCTCGGCCTCCAAGGAGGCTCTGCAGGCCATGATCCTGAGCCTGCCCCGCTACCACTGCGAGAACCCCGCCAGTTGCAAGTCGCCCACGCTCTCCACCGACACCCTGCGCAAACGGCTCTATCGCATCGGCCTCAACCTTTTCAACATGTAAGTGAGCACTGGTTCTGGAGCACCAGAGAGTCCTGGGAAGATCTCGGGAGGCGGGGGAAGGGGGGGGGGTGCGTGTGCTGCGTTTACAGGTGAGCAGGGTGCCAGATAATTGCCCACATCATCCCAGCGCCCTTCCAGATGGCATTTGTGCCACGCCTGCTCCTTGAGATACTGTGTAGGGCTGCACGTTTTATTTTTAATTGTTACAAATTTATTTTCAGGATCGGGGACAAAACAACACATCAAGCCCATGCTTTCACCACTATTACTGCTTAAGATGAAGCTAGGGCTTGAAAAAGGGAGAGTTTAAAAGAAAATACAATATTAAGTAAGTAACAGTACAGGTTGTATGAGTACTGAGCAGAAATCATTCAGGTAGGGTGTGAAGTTAGGAAAACACCATTATCTCCAGGGGATGATGTCAAGGAATGAGAGCAAGGAGAAAATAAGGAAAGGCAAGAGAGGGCCTGGGTAGGGGAGAGAGAAGAGACCTAGCATGAGGAATACAGGTAAAAGGCAGGAGAGGGGCAGGGATAAAAGGGGAGACAAAGAAGCAGAGGTGGAGCAGGAAGCGGAAGCAGAGAAACAAACAAGTGCTGTAGATCAGAGTCTGCAGCCAGAGCCCCAGCCACAACAGTCCTTGCGGTCCTTGCGCTCGCTCGAAAGTAGAGATCTGGGGGAAAGCAGTATACACATGCCCCGTGGAAATCGCAAGTGTGGGAGGCACTCATCTCCACCCTCCGTTCGCCTCTTCTTTCAGAGCTCTAAGCCAGGAGATCTAACATCTCTCCCACCCACATGTATGTTCATTTACTCACTCAACTGTTATTTATTGAGTGCCAGGTGCATTGACCACAAGATGACCCTGGTCTCAAGAAGCTTATATTCCGGGGCAGGGGTGCAGTGGGGTGGAGAATAGCTACTATTCATGGCTCACCGTACATAAAACATCTGCAAACTTCCTAATAATATCTAGAGATGGCCTTATTATGCCATTTTCAGAAAAGAAGCAGGCTCCCACAAGTAAGGTGAGTTGCACACGGTGACATAGGTGGTGAGTTGCAGGTCTGTCTCTCTCCTAGTCCACTGCTCTTTCTTCTGCGCCAGACTGCCACCCTGGTGAGCCCAGCAACCATCTCCACACACCTGCAGCACCCCCTCTGCATGCTCACTCACACTCACACAGATACCAGGATCCCTCAAGGCAGTGGTTCTCAAACTATCTGTAGCGAAGGACCAGTTAGAATTTTTACCCTGGTAAGTTGTGAGCTGATAGTTTTGTAAAATGTAATAAAAATGAATTGCTAGAAAAACAATCACATGCTTGGTTATCCTGAAAATGTCAAAATGCTATGAATGTTCTAAATGCTTATTACCCTCTATTTTTGTACGTACCTTCTCCTGAACCAGGAAGACACCGTTCAGGGAACAGCATGGATTTACAGACCACACTTGTGAACACATTTGCCTAAAGACACAGCACCCACACCCACACTATGGACAGTGTAGTAGGAGAGCTCACCTCTGTCCCCCAGCCTCACCCTGCCTCCTGATTCCAGGGTGGGCACTGTGTACAGACAACGGAATACAGACAGGGAGGAAGGGCCTTCCTGGCAGGCCCCTCAGGGAAGACAGAAGGAAACCTCTCCACCTGCTCTAGAATTCGCTTGGTTTGGCCACAATCCCCTTCTTCCTTCTCCATGCTATCTTCACTCCTGTGTGTGTGTTGGGGTTGTCGGGTGTCCAAGAGGATGAGGCTCCAGGAAGAAGCACTTGGGATCAGGAGCCCCTCTGCGGTGGAAGGAATCCTGGCATTTCAGAGGCATTCTTCCCAGAAATACTCCAGGCGCACTCTTATGGGTTTCATGGGCTGGAAGGAGTCATGGATAGCCTCGGCTCACTCTCTACTCCTTCTCCCCACCTCCACTCCCACCCTTAGCAACCCAGACAAGGGCATCCAGTTCCTGATTTCTCGAGGCTTCATCCCTGACACCCCCATTGGAGTGGCCCACTTCCTTCTCCAACGCAAGGGCCTCAGCCGTCAGATGATCGGGGAGTTCCTGGGCAACAGCAAGAAGCAATTCAACCGTGATGTGCTGGAGTGAGTGCCCCTCTCCTCCCCCCCCCACCCCCGTGCTCCACAGGCCCCATGGGACACAGGGGAGGGCCCTGAAGCCTTGGCCTATCATTGTGTCTTGACCAGCCTCTGTTTCCCCCTCCAAAGCCCTGCAGACATTTACCACGCGTGCTCTGGGCGGGATACCTTGGAAGGCACTAGGCGGTGGTGAGGGGTGTACAGAAATGGTCAAAGGAAACAAAAAAGCCCTCCCTCCTGGCTCCCCTCTGGGGCAAAAGAATGGGCCTGGAAAAGGAGAGGACTGTGGTGTGCACTGAGGCCAACTTGGTGGGGCAAACAGGCCCTCAGCCCACCCTCTAGCTGCCACCTGCCCAGGACCCCCGCACCATCCCCATGGGCTGGCTTGTCCCCACATGGGCTCAGTTTCATATTGGTGGAAGCAAACGTGAATCAGAAAAAAAGGAGTTAGATTGAGTCTTTAGAGCAATAAAATACTGTGACTCCATCAAGATAAGTTTACCACCAAGATCAACAGATGGGGGGCGGGATGAGGGGCCCGCCTTCGCTGGCACTCAGCTCTTGTTCGCCCTTGAGGTGGAGCAGGTGAGAATCTGTTCACACTCACCACCCTCCTTTGAGCTGTCAGGCCCAGGGTGGCATCCTTGGGGCTTGGAGCCACCTCTCCCCTGGCAAAAAGAGGGTGAGGCCCCATGAGGTGGGCTCAGGCCTCCTTCTTGAAGAGTCACCCTGCCATTCTCCCAATGTTCTCCTTGGGAAGGAAACAGAAGTGTCTCTCAGAGGTTCTGGGAGAAGCTCTTGGAGCAGCCAGGGCCTGCTGTGCCGGGACGGAGCGAGGTTGAGGGATGGGGGCGGTGGGCCAATGGCTGGGCAGCATGGAGTGGCGCAGCCTGACTGGCAGGGTTGTCAGGGTGCCTGGGGTGGGACCTCGGACACCTGGCTTCTTTGATACAGCCATCAGCTGCCTTGTCTCTGGACGAGCCCCTGCTCCCGGGAGCCTGCCTTTCCATGCCCTGGATTATGAGGGGTAGACCAGTGGCCCTCTGGAATCCTTGCCACATCCTAAATTCACTGGCAGCTGTCTGAGGACAGTCTGAAAAGCAGGAGCTTGGGAGCCCCTGAGGGACCTTGAAATGCCCAGAGGCCTATTAGTTGACAGAACCCAGTGCCCCCCTTGGACTCTTGGCAGCTTTGGCCAATCAGACCCCACCCTCCACCCCACGACTGTGGAAGATGCTGAGTGGGATGAGGGGCCTGCCTTCGCTGGCAGAGGAAAGTGAACTGATAAATGGGCCTCCTTCCCCTGTCTTTTTTTCTCCCTCCCCCAGGCTCCCCTTTCTCCTCAGCTCACCCCTACCCCTGCCGTGTGTAGGGTGCCCTGAGGGGATGCCCTGAGGAGACACATAGAAGGAGAGAGATCAAGTCTTCTCTGTCTTCTCCTCACCTGATTTCCCTCCATCTGGCTCATGGCTCTGGCCTTTCCATTTGCTCTTGTCCCTGTTCCCCTCCTCCGTTGCAGAGGGGGGTGAGCAGGTGTGCTGTGCCGCACCCCTGGGTTCTCCCTGGCTCCCTGCGCCCCTGGGGGACCGAGCCCTGTCTCTCTGCTCTGGGGGCAGAGGTGCCTGCTTCGCTCATAGGCCCCAACTGACGTCTCTTCTGCCGTGCCTGGTCCCCTCGTGGCTTGGCCCTGAAATTCCAACCCTCCAGGCCCATGGTGACCTGGAGTGATGGGAACGCGTGGTTTTCCAAGCAGCATAACACACACTAATTGCATCCTCCCAGTGAGAGGGAGTGTGTAGGCTGGAGACAGGCCAGCGCTGCTGCCCTCGCAGGGAGGGTGCCGACTGGGGACTGGGCTGGCAGCTGAGGCAGGGATCAGGCTAGGGATGAGGTGGCAGCGTGGCGGCAACAAAGAGCTGTGCCTAGGAGGGCCTGCTCTGACCCCTGGCTCTGCAACTCGCGTGCTGGGAGGCCTCCCCTGGGCCTGGGCCTCGGTTTTCTCACCTGCCAGGAGAGAGGGTGGGGCTGTGTACCTGCTCCGGTGATGGAGCTGAGCCGGGCATTCGGGCATCCGTGTGAAGGGGAGATGGGGGCAGTGAGGGGCAGGTGTCGCTGTGGCCTGAGGGAGCTTACAGACCCAGGTGTCAATGGGACAGATGAGAGAAGGAGCATGGAAAGGGAGACAAGGGACCAAGGAACCTCCAGCAGGCCTTGTGGTGTCAGGAGAGTTGAGAGCCGAGCCGAGCCTGTTTGCCCCAGCAGGTGCCTCTGTCCCTCCGGGTTTATTCTGCAGCCGTGAGTCCCCGGGCCCCGGAGGCCCTGACACACCCAGCCTCTACATGGAACAGCTCCACAGAAAGGAGCCCTCTGCACCCAAGTCTGTTTTCCTGCTTGCCTGGCTTGTCTCCTGCTGGGTGCCGGCAGGAGATGGGGCAGGCACTCACCCGGGAGCTAGATGCTGGGGTTTTTGCGAGGGGGGTTCCCTGCCACACAAGCCAGCTATCCTGCAACCTCTCAGGATCTGCTGCCTCTTCCCTACACCCATGAGAGAAAACACACAATAACAAAGTCACTGGTGCCATGTTGCCAGGCCGAAAGGCTTCACTGGGATTCTGCACAGCTTCCCTGCCCCCGCCTGGTGACATTCAGCATGTCGCGTCCGTTCTGTACAAAGCTGCTTGCTGAATAAAAGGATATAAATCACCCATCCCCTTGGAGACTGAGACAGCCCCAGCCACAGTACTCTCCAAGATGCAGCCAGGCAGGAGGGGGAGAGGGTGGAAGCCTCTAGGAGGGGACAGGGCGGGACCCCCACCACTACCGCCCAGCCTGGGGGCCTGTGGAGAAATGGAAGAGAGAGGGGCTGAGCAGAATCCACCTCAGCTGCTGGCCTGCATCTGAGCATCACAAATGCTGCGGCCCTGCCTCCTGAAATCTGGACCCTGGTGCTCTCAGACGCTGACCTCTTCGTCCGCTTAGTGCCCTGTTTCCATAGAAGGTGCATTCCAAGAAGGAATGTATTTAACTAGGGTGTATCAAATACTAATAGACGGCATCCTGAACTCAAAGGGCCCTGTCCGTTCCACTGTTTTCTTGGGAAAGGTTTGGTTTTTTAAAGGAGAAACCAGCCTGCTTCCTTACTTGTCCAGTGGGGACAGTAGTACCCACCTCATACAAATTACAATTTTAAAATGCACGTCAAGTGCATCAGTGACTGATACTTTAGTAAGTTCTTTACAAATGTTAGCTATTTCTGCTATTATCTTTCACATTTGAAAGCACAGGACAGTAGATGCCTCCCCGCCTCGGCCCCAGCCCTGGCGGGGGATCCCTCAGGCGCCTCAGCTCTGGTCTGAGATCAGGTTCACTCCCCAGACAATAAGAACATGCTAGAACTTGCTGGGGAGGGGAGGGGAGCTCATTTGGGGACCATCCTACACCCTGAGGAGGTCCTCTGTGGCGCTGAGGAGAGAAGGGCCCTGGTGGCCTGGCAGGAGGAGCCAGCCACCAGCTGCGGTTAGGAGGCTCCGGCGCTGGAAGCTTCTCCCTCTTTCACATAGCCGGGAAATTTGGCTTTGCTCTATTTCCCTTCTGAAATGTTGGCTTCAGCAGCCTGGAAGGCCAGAGGATGGGGGAACATTCCATGTGGGCTGTGGGCAGGCTCATTTCTGGCCTGGGTGATCTTTTCTGATGTGAATCACATAGACGGGGAGGCCATTGGTGTCTGTCATTTCCGTGGAAGGGCGCGAAGGGCAGCTTTTGGGTTGAGTTGCCAGAAGAGTTTCCTGGGTGTTCCTTCTCTCACTGTGTCAACTCCGTTTTTTGTTCAATATTAAGAGTTTGACATTTTAGTCAGATTGCATTATTTCATTTCCTTAGAAATATGTTGGCCAGAGTGTAACAGATTTGTTCTTCTTAGGGGACATTCAGAAATGAAGACAGATTGCCTGTCCAACTCAACAGGCTGGGAGGCGCTAGTCTTTCATGGCTTGGAAGAAATTATTTGAGAATATCCTGCCCTTTGTGCCATGTGTAACCTTAGAAATGTTACTATATTTCTGGGGAATTCCACCAGGAGGGAGAGAGCAGTCTGGGGCCCACGCAGACCCTTATAGGTCTGGAGGAGGATGGAAAGAGGCCTGGGCAGGCAGTAATAGACTGCTTATTTCCCACTTAAATAGGCTTATTTCCACTGCTTTGAAAATTTGACACTGCCACCACCCTACAGGATAGAAGGAGGGGGTCTTTTTTTTTTTTTAATTAAAGTTTATTTTATTTCAATCAATTAACATATAGTATATTATTAGTTTCAGAGGTAGAGTCAGTGATTCATCAGTTGCCTTTTTAACACCCAGTGCTCATCACATCACGTGCCCTCCTTAATGCCCATCACCCAGTTATCCCATCCCCCCCACACACCCCCTGCCCCCCTCAACCCTGTTTGTTTCCTATGATTAAGAGTCTCTTATGGTTTGTCTCCCTTCTAATTTCATCTTGTTTGATTTTTCCTTCCCTTCCCCTATGCTCCTCTGTTTTGTTTTGTTTTTTTTTTTTCTTTTAAGAATTTTTAAAAAGATTTTATTTATTTATTCATGAGAGACACAGAGAGAGAGAGAGAGGCAGAGACACAGGCAGAGGGAGAAGCAGGCTCCAGGCAGGGAGCCCAATGAGGGACTCGATCCTGGGTCCCCGGGGTCACACCCTGGGCCCAAGGCGGGTGCTCAACCTCTGAGCCACCCAGGTGTCCCTGCTCCTCTGTTTTGTTTCTTAAATTTTACATATGAGTGAGATCATATGATAATTGTCTTTCTCTGATTGACTTATTTTGCTTAGCATAATACTGTCTAGTTCCATCTTTGTCATTGCAAATGGCAAGATTTCATATTTTTGATGGTTGAGTCATATTCCATTATTTTATATATATATATATAAAAGATTTCATATTTTTGATGGTTGAGTCATATTCCATTATTTTATATATATATATATATACATACACACACCATATATATATATACACACACACACACACTACATCTCCTTTATCCATTCTTCTGTTGACGGCATCAGGGCTCTTTCCATAGTTTGGCTATTGTGGACATTGCTGCTATAAATATTAGGGTGTAGATGCCCCTTCGGATCAAGTGTAGTGATCCGAAGTGTATCTTTGGAGTAAATACCTAGTAGTACAATCGTGCCCCTTTCTCTGCATCCTTGTCAATATCTGTCGTTTCCTGACTTGTTAATTTTAGCCATTCTGACTGGTATGAGGTGGTATCTCATTGTGGTTTTTATTTGTATTTCCCTGGTGCCCAGTGATGTTGAGCATTTTTTCATGTGTCTGTTGGCCATTTGTATGTCTTCTTTGGAGAAATGTCTACTCATGTCTTCTTCCCATTCCTTGACTGGGAAGTGCTTTATAGATTTTGGATACTAGCCCTTTATCTGATATGTCATTTGCAAATATCCTCTCCCATTCTGTAGGTTGTCTTTTGGTTTTATCAACTGTTTCCTTTACTGTGCAAAAGCTTTTTATCTTGATGAAGTCCCAATAGTTCATTTTTGCCTTTGTTTCCCTTGCCTTTGGAGATGTGTCTAGCAAGAAGTTGCTGCAGCCCAGGTCACAGAGGTTGCTGCTTGTGTTCTCCTCTAGGATTTTGATGGATTCCTGTCTCACCTTTAGGTCTTTCATCCATTTTGAGTCTATTTTTGTGTATGGTGCAAGAAAATGGTCCAGTTTCATTATTCTGCATGTGGCTGTCCAATTTTCCCAACAGCGTTTGTTGAATTGGATATTCTTTTCTGCTTTGTCAAAGATTAGTTGGCCATAGAGTTGAGGGTCCATTTCTGGGTTCTCTTTTCTGTTCCAGTGATCTATGTGTCTGTATTTGTGCCAGTACAGTACTGTCTTGATGATCACAGCTTTGTGATAGAGCTTGAAATCTGTCATTGTGATACCTTCATCTTTGGTTTTCTTTTTCAAGGTCCCTTTGGCTATTCAGAGTCTTCTCTGGCTCCATACAAAATTTAAGATTATTTGTTCCAGCTCTGGAAAGGGGGGGTCTCTTCTAAACCTGAAATTTTTCAGTTTATGGCCTTGACCCCTTGCCTCTCCAGTGCCCTTTCCCCTGACCACCCCCTCACCATCACACATGTACACACACACCAACAGACAAGAGATTTTCCTTAACAATAAAGAGTCATGAATGTTTCAGACCCACTTACTCCTATGTGTGGAAATCCTTGGACCCTAAGTGTGGGGTGAACAAGTCCAGAGTTGAGTCTCCCTTTGGCTTGGTCATATTAGCATATAAATTGAGCTTTCACACAAAGACCTACTACCCTGCCTTTCTGATAACTCAGGCCCTAGGTCTGGGGGGCTCTCTCAATCCCTATGTGATACTCAAGTGTGGCTTCAACTGGCCACTCTTTGAAGTGGGATTTCTAAGGAGTAGGATTCTAGGGAAGGGGCTTCCTGGGAATTACACTCCCCTGGGGTTTGTAGGAGGGCCAGCTGTGAGTGAGCAGGCTGTGAGACATAACAGTGACAGCTCACATATATCAAGCATTCGCTGTGTGCCAGCAGGCACTGTGCCAAGACCCATACATGCATAATCTCATTCCATCTTCACAACAGCTCTATGAGGTGAGTGCTATCAATCTGTGCCACATGAAGGAACTGAGGAACAGAGAGTTTAGGTAGCTTACACACAGTCACAGAGCTAACCAATGGCTGAGATCTGAAGGCAGGCAGAATGGTTCTACAACCTGAGCCCATAACCCGATGCCATCCCACCTCTGTACCTCATCTCAAGGCAAGTGTGGTCCAGATGTCTTGTAGCTGTAGTCAGAGCCCAGTTGTGAAATGTGGTGCTGGAAGACCCCTTACATGGTCTGCTTGTCCACCCCTCTCATTTCACCCAGGCAGAATGTGAGGACCAGAGAGAAGAAATGACGAGTCCCCTGGCCTGTGGCAAATTGAATGAAATCAGGTACTATTCCACCCTTTGATTCCCCTTTGTTTGCTCTGCTTATCTGAGAAGAAAGCAGAACTGAGAAATGGAATCACAAATCTCAAGAGGTCTGAGCTGGATCCAGTTTCCTTTCTTCCTGATAGACAGATATTTTAAAGAGTCAGTGGATGAAGGTCTAGAGCTGTAATTTCAGGCAGAGTTCACTGTCGATGAAGGAAGGGCTCTTAATACCTATACTAGGAGGAACTTCAAATTCACTTACTCACTTGGTATGTCAACTTAGATTTGGTCTCCAGGTACACAATGAAAACTATCACCTATGAAGCTCTGTTATATGGCTGGCATTTTCCATACATTGTCTCTTTTAAAACTCAGAGCCACCTGCCCACTAGATGGTACAGGTGTCAGGTCTATACTACAGGTAGAAAAACTGAGGCATGGAGAGTCTAGGTGACCTGAACTGAAAAGCTCAGTGATGGAAACAAGATTCAACCCTGAGGGTGTCTGACACCGAAGGCCTGACTTCTCATTCTGCTGACTCTTAATTCAGTGGTTCTCAAAGTGTGGTCCCCAGGATGGTAGCAGCAGCGTCACCTGGAAAGCTGTTAGCGATACCAATTCTCAGGCTCCACCTCAGACCCACTGATTCCGAACTCTGGGGGCATTGGTGGGTTGACAAGCCTGCCGGTTGGTTCGGTTCTCAAGCTCAAGGACCCCTGGCAAGCAGCGATGCTGCCAGACCCAGCAGAGGGAGAATCACCCCAGGCATCCGCAATAACTTCAGATTCATTCTTTGGGTAGCTTAAACTTAGTTATTTTGGTTCCTGGGTCCTCAAGGTGTGACCGGCAGCCATCCCTTCTGAGGCCCTCCCAGGCGAGATTATCTTTGTCCTCATGTCGTCACCAGGAACACTGGCAGGTCCTCTTGCGTCAGTTTCCCTCTGCTCTATTTTCTGAGCCACACTGCACTTTTCCAAAAAGCCTTGACCTTTGTTGGGCATGTTATGAGTTCTGCCTAACAAAAATAACTCTCTGGCGGATGGGGATATTTTTAATTGAATTGTATGAGCCAAGAATTGCAGAAATAAAACCAAGGTTCCTACATCCCGTGGCAGTGGGCGGTTTCATTTTCCAGCCTAATCCTGGAGCCTGGGCTTCGTCCCTGCCTGGAGCGCCAGTGCCCCCTCTGCTGTCTGCAGTGCTCCCTCACACCTCCTCTGAGCCTCAGCCTATGCCTCACCTTCCAGATCTTTGCTGTCTCTTCTGGCCAATTAAAAATCACTGCTGCTATCATTACCTATTTTCAGTTCCAAGCCAGTTCCTTTGTCTGACAGACACTGTCTTGCTATCATGTAAAAAAAAAAAAAAAAAAAAAGTTGAGATGACGAAATTCATTTTGATTACAGTCATGTGACGCTTCATTTCCCTGCAACACAAACTGATTCCACGCACAGATCGGTATTAAGAAACAATTTCATGCAAGGTTGTACCTGTTTATACAGATACAGGGAACATCTGTGCTTATGCTTCCCCAGCCCCTGTGAAGTACTTGCCACAGGAAAGAGGGGGGGACGCCCTAGCAGAAGCTACAGCGCTTGCAATTCACCCGCTCCCTGATCAGCATCAGCGACACCTCCCTGGGCAGGTGCAGACATGCTCGGCTGGAAGCAGTTTAATGGGCACCAGCTTGCCCGGGTTCTCATCACTCGCTTGCATGCGCCACTGAAGGAAGTGGGAAGCGTGTATACGCCACACTGCCTCGCTGCCTCTGGTTTGGCTTCCAGGGAGCTGTTTCCTGGGCAGCTCTGTCCAGTCTCGGGGGCAGCTCCAGATGATCTTGGCAGAGCAGGCCCAGCAACCCATGGGCTCCCTCCCTAGCTGAGCCTGTGCTCAGGGTCCCATTCACTCACCCAACTGGTCTCTCACTCACACATTCATTCATCCCAGAAACAGTTATTGGATTCACACGCCAGGCATGCAGAGAGTAACAGAACTGCCTCTGCCAGAAGGATCGCAGAGCTGGGTGGAGGACAGGCAGGTAAATGCTATGATACAAGGGACAACGGCAGTGGTAGGCAGAGGTGTGTCCAGGAGACTGCGGCGGTCCAGGAGAGATGGATAGCTCACCAGGGACCTTGAGGTTGGGGTTGGGCAGTGGGAAGAAACAACAGCATGTGCAAAAGCATCAGGCTTGAGAGCCAGGCTGCAGGAGGGGAGCCAGTATGGGGAAGAGGCAGGAGAAGCTGAGCCACTCGCAGGGCCTTGCTTGCTTGGCCCAGAAACTTGGGCTTTGGGCTAGGGATGTGGGAAGCCCTGGAAAAAATATAAGCAGAGGAGTGAATGACAGGACCAAATAGGTATCCTAGAAGGATTGTTCTGGAACATGACTTGGAGGCAGGCAGTCGGGTAGAAGGCCATTGCAGTCACAGTCCTGGCAAGAAATGTGAGAAATGGTAAGACCCTGAGTCTGGCCAGTGACCAAGGAGTGGAGAGGTAGGCAGGGCCCAGAGGCATGGCTAGCCAGACCACTGAAGTGAGGCGGGGGCGGGGGGGGGGGGGTTGCAGATCCCAGGAAACATCCTCCAGAGCTGCTGAGAATTCAGAACACTCAGTCTTTGCATATGAATATGTTTGTGCTTCAAGCTCTCTAGAGTAATTTGTGAAATTATACCAAATAAACATGCGTATATTTTCAGTTTGGGAGGGGAGTGCCAGGGTCGAGGACATTTCTTCTGAAGAATCCCTCAAACCAGATATTGCCAAATATTTACTGAGAACAGTTGAAATATTAAATACCAGCTGAAACAAATGTGTGCAGGCTGACTTCCCTGCAAGAGATGCTAGCACAACCCGTGGTCTTGTGAGTGTGCCCTGGTCAGCTCTGCCTGCCATTCAGACCAGAGCACCTGGAGGAATTCAACAGCCAAAGGTGTGTTGGTCAGCTTCCAGTCAAATGCAGAGTTGATGGTTTACCTGCACCCTCTGGACTGAGCACATTGTCTTTTATAAGCAATATAGATTAACCAAGAAGAAATTCAACTCATTAGTGATGAATAATAAAATTAAAATTGTGAATTCATCACAAGAGATAAACACTTCAGAGCAGTCACGGAGGGGCATTCAGAGCATGGCAATGGGTAAGGCCACCTAGAGAGAGGTTGTTAGGAGGAGGGAATGTAGCCTAGTGGCCAGCCCTAAGTTGGAGGCTCAGGGGAAGTGGGCGTTCTGGGAAGGAGGGGCACCCTCAGAGGTTCAAAGAGCCAACCCAGAAGAGGGTGGTGTGAGGAAAGCAGGAAAGAGAAGAGTTTTGAGAAGGGAATGATTAGCCATGTCAGTGCTGCCAAGAGGCTGGTGGGATAATAAGTTGGTGCCATTGGACTTGGCAATGGAGCAGCCAGAGTGACCTTGGCAAGAGAAGTTTTAGTGGAATGCTGGGAGTAGATGCTTGGCTGGAGCGGGTTGAAAGGTGGGTGAGATTGAGGAGGTGGAGACAGCATGGATAGGGACACCTTCTAGAATTTTGGCTCTAAAGAAGAGTATAGAAAAGGGATAGTGACTAGAGGCAGAAAAGGTCAAGGCAGGGTCATGATTTGTGAAATAGGAGACAAGACGCTGGGTGCTAAGGAGGATGATTTACTCCACTCTACTAAGATGCTAAATTCCTGGTAGAACAGGAAGGAACATCTCAGAGTGTGTCCCAACCTGTGGTCTCAATCTCTCCTGCAGCATATGTGTCTACCCCATCATGGCGTCTACTAAAAAATCAGCACCATTGGGCCTCAGGTGCTCAAGCCAGAGCTCTGAGACTCACCGTTGACTCCTTTTTTGCTCACTTCCCACCTTCCCTCCATCACACGCTGCCATCAGTTCTCCTCTAGGATGCATCTCAGATTGTCCATTCACTTGGTCTCCTCCTTGGCCCAGGCTCCATCAGCCCTAACTTGGTCCTCAGCAGCAGCATTCTCATAGGGCCCCACTTCGTTCTTGTTCCCCGCCCTCCCTGTTCCACTCACTCTACCCCAAAAAACAGAGAAATCTTCGTAAAACCAGCTGGCTCATATTGCTCCTCTGATCATGTCCTTCTGTATTCTCTTGCTACATGAAGGAGAAACTTTGAAAACCTCTGGTGACTCACAGAGCTCGGGCTGGTCAAGCCCCTGTCCTCTTCCCAACCCCACAACCTGCCATTCACCATTCTCCCCCTTCCTCTCTACATTACAACCTCATTGACCCTTTCTAGATCCTTGGGTGTTCTTTCCTACCACAGAGCCTTGGCATATGCTTTCTCTCCACTGCCTGAAAGCTCTCCCCCATCCCTCCCCTTGCCTTGGTCAGCTCCCACTCATCTTTCAGGTCTCAGTTCACTGTCGTGTCCCCAAAGGGGCCTTTCCAAACATCCCAAGATGAAATATATCCTTTGTCCTCTCATGGAAGCCTGTCCTTTGCCTAAAAGGATTCGAAACAATTACAATGAAATCATTATTTTTTTGACTTGGAGTATAATGTTTGTCTCTCACCGAGACAGAGTCTGTGTATGTGTTGTTTGCCACTGATACCAGGTCCCAAGCACAACGTTTTGCACATAGGAGGCAGTCAATGCATGTTTGTTGAAGAAAGGAAGGAAGGAAGAAAGGAAGGAAAGAAGGAGGGAAAGAAGGAAAGAAGGTGGGAAGGAAGGGTGGAAGGAAGGAAGGAACGAACAAACAAAAGAAATGTCGGGATCCCTGGGTGGCGCAGCGGTTTGGCGCCTGTCTTTGGCCCAGGGCGCGATCCTGGAGACCCAGGATCGAATCCCACGTCGGGCTCCCGGTGCATGGAGCCTGCTTCTCCCTCTGCCTATGTCTCTGCCTCTCTCTCTCCCTCTCCGTGTGACTATCATAAATAAATAAAAATTTAAAAAAAAAAAAAAAAAAAAAAAAAACAAAAGAAATGTCACTACCAGAGGTCAGAGGTCAGAGAAAGCACCAGAGGAGAGAAGGGGGAAGGCAGGTGGGGCATTGGTCCCCACTGTGGGGTCTGTGTGCCCAGGCCAACTCTGGAACTGAGGGATGGCCACACAGTTTCTGTGTTGACTGCCGATGGTGGAGTGGCTCCTGGCATGTGACTGACTGTGCCCAGTTGTTTCCCCACCACAGCCCCCCAAGGACATCTGGGTAAGACAGCAGCCCCCAGGGAGAGACACATTAGCACAGTCCACAGAGAAGGGAAGGAGACAGGCTGGCCTGGCCCAGGAGATGTCAGCAGGGAATGTGATGTGTGCAGTGTCCCCCCAGGACCAGCTCTTTTATGAGCTTATTTCTTCCTATGTAATTAAAAAAATAACAGGATGATGGTTACTATTGCACAGGATAGAGAAAGAAAATGAAGTCAAGGTGCACTTAGGGAAGCTCTAAGAACAGTGCTTAGTAAATGCGAGGGTAGAAGGTGCCTCCCGCTCTGGTGCTGGACCCCTGTTGAAGTGGAGGGGGGAGGAGGTGAGAGGGTAGGCTGAGCTGGTACTTCGGGAGAGAAAAAAGCATCATGCTGAGTGGAGGGGCAAGGATTTGGGTGATTGCAGGATGGCCAAGGCCCCTGAGGTGAGGGTCGCTGGGGCAGGCTTGTTGGCAGAGAGGGCACAGCCTCAACCTGGCCAGCTGCCCCAGGGGGCACACTGTGCTTCACCGGAGGAGGGAGAGAAGCGGCCAGCTGTATTCCAAAGCCAGCCAGGAAGGATGTTGTGTGATCTCCTGCTGTCTGGGAGCCTCTGCTGACTGTGCGCCCTCCACTTCTGGTCCTTCTCAGAGTGGGGGCAGTCCTGAGACGTCACCTGGTCCGAACCCCAAATATCCAGAGAGGAAGGCATTTGTCTCCTTAGGGTCAGTCGTGCCCCACCACCATTCAACACAGCTTCCTCCCTTCCATCTGGGGGTTTTGCAGAACACATTGAGATTTTTGTCTCCCTGGGATCTGAGAGCCCGAGGACACCATCAGCCCGTTGAACATTGAAGCCCTGTGGTGGCCTCAACAAGGAGTGAGGCGGGAAGTCAGCTCACACGTGCAGGCATGTGTGCAGAGGGGGCACACATCCGTCTCTACCTCCCATCCCTCCCTCACCACTCGCACTGCCAAAGCAGCCCCTGAGAGCCTGAAGGGGACATGTTTGCTCCCCGGAGCTGCTGGCCTGGTGGCTCGTGACTTGCTGGACTCACTTGTTTTTGAAAGCCTCCACATGGGCTGGATCCCTCTCCAGCTGATGCTCCTTGCATCAGTTCAGTGATCGGTTTTCAGCTTTTAAGAATCGGGCCTGGAAAGCCAGCGAAGGATGCTGATTGCCAGGGTCCGCCTCCACATAGTTCAGTCAGTAGATCTGGGTTGGCGCTCAGGGATCTGTGTTTTACCAAGCCACCTCACAGCTCTAACAAGGGGCTCTTGAGGATGTGGGGTGTAGAATCCCCACCCCACAGCGACCTCCCACAAAGTTGTCCCCCCCCCCCCCCGCCCCCATGGCCCGTGGCCGACTTACTCAGCACTCCCCAGTCTGCGGGCTGGCATTTCCACATGGCTGAGTCTCAGGCTCTGGGCTCATTACTGGAGCTTTCCACCGCAGCCCCGAGCGGGCCAGTGAGCAGGCTGTGGGTCACCTGAGTGAAGGCCTGGAAACTAGGCCATCGTGCTTGGCGGAGCAGATCCCACTTTCTTCCAGCTGCTCCACTGCCTCCTTCAGCGGCCCTCCCCCCCCCCCCATGGCACCCTGGGGCCTCGGGGCAGAGGGCACAGTACAGAGGCTCTGGGAGCGACATTGACAGGCCAGGTAGGGGTGGGGAGGACAAACAGATGGAGCGAGTCCTGGACAGCAGGTGGACGCCAGGCGGGGGCACCAGGGGCCAGCTGAGGTCCTCCAGGTCGGGCCAGCCCTGGGCCCACTGCCGTCCCCCGCGGCCTTGGCACGTCAGGTGGGGGCTGGGATGAGCAGGTGCAGCCCCTCTGCTCCACGCCCAGGCTGCCCCGGTCCGGTCTGTGGTGTTTTCCTCCACCTCCATGTCCTATGCTTTTCCACCTCTCTCTCCTCCTCTCTGTCTGTCTCCCTGTGTCTTTCTTTCGGACTCTCCCTCATCTCTGTTTGTCTCTTGTTCTCAGTCTCCATCTCTCCTGTTTTGTTGGTCTTTCTTCCCCTCTTCGTCTCCTTGCCTCTCTTGCCTTCTCCTTCTCTCTTTCTCACCTGACTCCATATCCTCTGTGTCTCTTGCTGTTTCCGTGTCTGTCCCCTCCTTGTCCTTGCCTCCCTGGCTCTAGCTCCCTGTCCCTTTGCTGCAAGACCGCACAGGTTCACTTCCTCCAACTGGCCTCGCTGTCTGGGTCAATCATGCAGGATTCATAACTCCGGATGGGGATGAACCAGGGGACACGTGGATGTGAGCCTGATGCTGCTCTCAGGGCTCACCTGCCAGCTGGGGAGGGCTTAGGGAAGAGGTGACAAGAGCTGCTGAGAAATCAGATCCGGAGGCTGCTACCACCAATTGCCTTCTCAAACGCCAGACACTGACATCGCCAGTTGTCACAGTTGGGCCACATTCTCGCCTCGACCCCCCAGCACCACTCTCTTACTCACTATCCAGGCAGAGAAGCCTGAGAGAAGGCTGCATTTGACGAAGCCGAGGATGGGCTCCCAGCCCAAAGATGGCCATCTCTCTGTCCTTGGGAGCTGAGGGGGCTCCCAGTCTCCCCTTCTTAGAAGTTTCAATTTTGCCCTCTCCTCCCTGTTCCCCGTGAAAGGAGTGGGGGAGGGAGAGCCCATGGGCCACCAGGCCCCTGACCACTGCTGTATGGGTGTCTCCTCTTGCCTTCTCCTAAAAATTGACACCAGAGCCAGGGTTGGGTCTGGACCTCTGAGTCTCCTAGATGGTGAGCTCTGCATGGAGCCAGCATCGTGTAGGAAGTGGGTCCTGTTCAGGGCTTGTCCCTCTGCTTACGTGGTCCCTGGGTGAATGTTCCCTGAGTCCCCCAGTGGGCTGGGGACTGAGCCATATGCTGGGCTTAGGCCTGGAGTTCGCCTCACCTTTGTGGGCAGGGAAGCAGGCAGTGACCAGGCCTCTGCTGCCTGGGGTGGTGCCCCTGCGGTGGCCTCAGCCGGGGCTGTAAAGCGGAGGAGCTGCTCACCCCAGCGGGCGCTGTGAGGCTGGGTATAAAACAACCAGGAGAGGGACATCTGGGTGGCTCAGTGGTTGAGCGTCTGCCTTCAGCTCAGGGCCTGATCCTGGGGTCCCGGGACCAAGTCCCACATCGGGCTCCCTGAGGGGAGCCTGCTTCTCCCTCTGCCTGTGTCTCTGCCTCTCTCTCTCTGCATCTCTCATGAATAAATAAAAGTTAAAAAAAAAAAAAAAAAGCAACCAGGAGAGAGAGGACTGGACTACAGCAGAAAGGGGAGAAATCAACCCTGAGTTGGCACGTGTGAGCTCCTGCAGTTCTCAGGCATATGAGGTCTGCTGCTCCACCAGGCCTGGGTTCCTGCCCACTGCTCACAGCCCGAGGAACAGGGCACCCCAGGAGAGGGTAAGGCAGTGTGATCCCATGGAAAGGAGGGGCCCCAGGAGCAGGCCAGGCCTGAGGAATGACACTGCCTCCTGGGGGTGACTGGGCTGTGTCCCCCCTCTCCCTCCCCCCATGCACTGAAAGGGGACATTCAGAGGCCAACTCTCCAGGGCTAGAGGGGACATTTCAGATATAGAAGAGCCCCGGGGTGGGGTGCGGGGGGGGGGAGGTGCCAGGATTCTGGCCTCCTTCCTTCTCAGAGCAAGAAACTGAGGCTCTGAAAGATGAGTTTTGACCAGAAGTCAAATTCTGAGTCACCGCATTTTTTGTGACTTTGTCACACCGTCCCCTCCTACATGAAGCTGATTTGTCATTTACTCTTCAGAGGCCACCACTTCCCTGAGAGCTCAGGGCTCCTTGGATGCGGGGGAGGCTGGGATGAACTCGCTCCTTGCAAATCCTGCCCAAAGGCAGATCCAAGGGCTGGTGCTGGACCAGGGCTCCGTCATGGGGAAGCCCATGTGGGAACGAGCAACTAGGGAGGTGCACAGGCTCCTAGCAAGACCAAAAGAGTAGATTGTTCTAGTCCTGTTTCAAACCTTGGTCTGACTCAGATCCTCTGAGGTTGAGACAGGAAAGGACCTGGGATCAGAAGGAGGAAGATCAGCTGCCTTCTGGCTGTGCAGCCCTGGGCAGCACCCTGGCCTCTCTGGGCCTCCAATCCTTAGCTGCGTGGTGGGGGCAGCAGTCAGCCATCTGCCTCAGGGGCTACGGCGTTAGAGGAAGGGCCCTGTGAGGGAGGGTCCTTGGGGTTATTGAAGGGAGAGCCCTGGGCGTGATTTGACTCAGGAGGGCCCAAGTCAGTCCCCTCCTTGCTGGTCACAGGGACCCCAGTCCCTCCCCCAGGCCCCAGGGTGGGTAGGCCGATGGGGGAGGGGGCGCTGTGCCAGGCACCCTTATCCTCGAGTTGCCTGGGGTCCAGGGAGGTCTAGGGGGCCGACCTCTCCTCAAGAGCCCCTGCCCCGCCTGCCCTCAGCTGCGTGGTGGACGAGATGGACTTCTCCAACATGGAGCTGGACGAGGCCCTGCGCAAGTTCCAGGCACACATCCGCGTGCAGGGGGAGGCCCAGAAGGTGGAGCGGCTCATAGAGGCCTTCAGGTAAGACCCCCTTCCCGAGCCCCCCTTGCCTCCTGCAGCCCTGGAACACATGCCTGGGGCACCAGATGCTGGGGGCCCAGGGGTCAGTCCAGGACTGGGGAGAAGCCCTCCTGGCAGGGCCCAGGGGTGGTGGGCTGGGTGGAAAGGAGGGAAGGTGAGTAAAGGTACATGAGCCCTGGAGCTGGTGAGGCCAGAGCAGCCCCAGGCCCTCCAAGGGGTCTGCGTGCATCTCACTCATCCCCAGTGACCAGCAATTCTTGGCGAGCCTCTGTGCAAGGTGATGGGCCCCCTGGGTGTGGGACACCTGCCCTATCGCCTCAGCGGGGAAGAAGACCAGGCTACGGGGCAGACAGTGATCTTTAGGGACCTGAGGCCCTCTGAGAATCGGTGTATGTGCCCCGATAGCCATGCACCCTCTCATTTCTGGGGCTTGGGGAGGGGAGGAGAGGGCTGGAGAGGGCCTCACTTGGCACCCCACTCCATGTCCCCACCATAGCCAGCGCTACTGCATGTGCAACCCTGAGGTGGTGCAGCAGTTCCACAACCCCGACACCATCTTCATCCTCGCCTTTGCCATCATCCTCCTCAACACCGACATGTACAGCCCCAACATCAAGCCTGACCGGAAGATGATGCTGGAGGACTTTATCCGAAACCTGCGAGGTGAGGGGGGGGGAGGAGGGGGAAGAGGGAGATGAAGGGGATTGAGGGGGACAACAAGGGGGAGGAGGGGGAGGAAGAGAGGGAGGAAGGGGCAGAGGGCAAGGCCACTGCCCAGGCCCCATTCCGTTCAGCATTCATTCTGTGAGGCTGAGCCGATTGTAGATTGTCACCCCCGCAGCCAAGAGACTGGACACTGCTGTGTCCAGTCCCGGGCACACACAGCCATCTGGGAAAGTTGCTTGCATGCCAGGCAACTTTGGAGAGTTTCCAAGAGTCACTGCCACAGCTCCGGACCTTGCCCTCCACAGAACGTCCTCCAGTGGGTGACCTGTAGGCACCGGCGGCACCGCTGGCACCAAAGTGTACCAGACCTCCCCACTGCACAACATATGAGGGCCTTTAAGTCTTGGGTCCATTTATGTCAGCCTTGCAGATAACTTCATGGCACCCACTGGCCACATCCTTTCCCCAGTGAGATAATGCACCCGCTGGCAGGGACCAGGACAAAACTGGCAGGATGGGATAAGTGCTCAGTTGGTTTTTTCTTTTCTTTTTTAGCATTTAAGAAATTTAAGCTATATGTGCACATGATTTAATAAAGTCAAATCGTTCTACAAGGCCTGCTACAAAAAAAAATATTCGTCCCTGCTCCTGTTACCACTCTCCTTCCACAGAGGCAAACCGCTCTCAACTTTTTGGGGTTTTTTTGCCATTTCTTGTGTTTCTTTTATAGCGCTGAACAATGTGCTTCTGCTTCTTTTCTTATTCCTTTTTTTATATTAGATTAAAGCCCATTGTAAGGTTTATAGATCCGAGCACTTGGTGTATGTTTATGTCCACATACACGTGTGATCACAGCCAGCTCTCAATGGAGATCGATCCCCTGACCCCAGGACATCCTGTCCCATTCAGTACCCCTGCCTCAGTGCCAACCGTCTGACCTTCCATCCATGCTGACCAATTGTGCCAGTTCTTGAACTTCATATAGATGGGTTTAAATAGTATGTGGACTTTGGTTTCTTTCATACACTACTACTTATTCATTTTTAAAAATTTTAAGTATCATTAATTTCTGTCTTAATCCGTTCAGGCTGCCTTAACAAAATACCACAGACTGGGTAGCTTATAAACAAGAGACATTTATTTGGCACAGTTCTGCCAGCCAGGCAGCCCAAGGTCAAGGTACTGGCAGAGGGGTGTGTCTGGTGAGAGCCCACTTCCTGGTTCTGGCTTGAGAGCCTTCTGGCTGTGTGCTCACATGGTGGAAGGGGTGGGGAGCTCTGTGGGGTCTTTTTGGTATATGATACTAATCCTCACACTCATGAGAACTCTATCTTAATGACTTGGGCACTTTCTGAAGGCCCCGCCTCCTCATACCATCCATTTTGGGGACTAGGGTTTCAACATACAAATGGGGGAGGGAGACACAAGCATTCAGACCACTGCAATTTCCCATCGTGGAAAATGAGGATTAGCTCTCTTTCATCCACCTACCCTAGCCCGCCCCCACTAAAATTACACTGCAGCCCCACACTCTTTGTCTAGCTGCAGCATTATTTTGGTGACATCGGTGTTTATGTTACTAAGATGTAAACATAGTCCAAAGCTGAGTCTTGAAGTATATCATGATTACAGACCCTTCCTGTTTCTGCTTTCCTTGGAGTGAATACTTGTATTCTTTTTCCATTTGCTTAGCTCTCTAGGCACCTGCCACCCACTAATTTCCAAACTCCCCACCCTGTCAAGTTCTTCTCCACACATGCAGCCTGGGAGGTTTTTTTCTTGGAGCCTCTCTCCCCGAGCCTCTAGCTCTGCTCCAATCTGGACAGAGATTGCTTGCACCAGCACCCGGCTGTCAGCATGGGACACCCTTCACATCATTGACAGGCGTCCTTTGCCTTGTTCTTGTGATCCGTTCCTGTGTCCTAGATTTCGTAGCTTGCTCGTTTATGGTTCACTTCCACAGAAAAGGTACCCTGGTGGCAAACTTTCTGACAACCTGTGTGTCTGAAAATATCATTTTCTACCTTCACTCTTGATTGAGAGTTTGGCTGGGAAGAGAATTCTGGACTGGCAACACTGAGCTCAGAATTTTGAAAGCATTGCTCCATTGTCTTTTAATGGACGGTGCTGCTCTGACATTCCAATTCCTCACCTTTTGCATAGTATTTTCTCTCTTTCTGTCTCTAAAAGTTTACAGGCTCTTCTCTTTGTCCTTTGCGTTCTAAACTTTCCTGATACTCCACCTCGTTCAGGTTCTTTTTTTTTAATTGAAGTATAATTGACATCTTGTTAGTTTCAGGTGTACAACATAGTGACTTTTATACACTGGGAAATGATCCCCATTATAAGTCTAGTCACCGTCTGTCACCATACAAAGTTACGGCAATATTATGGACTCTGTTTCCTATGCTGTACATTACCTCCCCATGACTTAATTTATTTTGTAACTGGAAGTTTGTACCTCTTAATCCCCTTCACTCATTTTGCCTACCCTCAACCCCCCTCCCCTTCTGGCAACCAATAATTTGTTCTTTGTATATATGAGTCTGTTTATATTTTTGTTTTGTCTGTTTATGTGTTTCATATTTAGATTCCACATGTACATGAAATCATATGGTGTTTTTCCTTATCTTTCTGACTTGTTTCACTTAGCATAGTAAGCTCTAGGCCCATCCATGTGGCTGTAAATGGCAAGATTGCATTCTTGGTTATGGCCGATATATATATATATATGTATATATATATATACCACATCTTTTTTATCCATTCATCTTTCAGTTGACACATAGGTTTCTTCCACATCTTGCTGTTGTTAGGCAATGTTCAGTGAACATGGGGGTGCAGATATCTCTTCAAACTGGTGGGTTTCTTTATGGGCTTTTCCTCATCTATTGTGCTAGTGCTGGGTTGATCCTTCAGTCTAGAAACATGTTCTCCGATTGTGGGAAGTTTTCTTAAATACTGTATTTAATCATCTCCCTCCTTTGTTTTCTCTGTACTTTCTGGAACTTCTATTATTCAGATATTAGATCTCCTAGTTGGACCTTTTAGTTTTTACAGCTTTCTGCCTGCCATCCTTGTCTTCTTGTTGGACTTTCGTGAAGATGTCTTACAAGTCACCTCTTAAGGTCTTCATTTCTGCTGTCACGTGTTTCATTTTCAAGAACCCATTCTTGAAATGTTCCTTTTTTTTTTTTAAAGATTTTATTTATTTATTCATGATAGTCACAGAGAGAGAGAGAGAGAGAGAGAGGCAGAGACATAGGCAGAGGGAGAAGCAGGCTCCATGCACCGGGAGCCCGACGTGGGATTCGATCCCGGGTCTCCAGGATCGCGCCCTGGGCCAAAGGCAGGCGCCAAACCGCTGTGCCACCCAGGGATCCCGAAATGTTCCTTTTTTATAGCATTTTAGTCTTGTTTTGTATATGTGGTATCTTCTTACATATCTCTGATGACATTTGGTTTATTTCAGTTGCTCCCTGCTTGCCTCTAATTCTTCTGGCTTCCTTTCTCTGTTTCCCCATACTTCTTTTTCTTTTGTGTTATAGGCTTTCCATATATACATGATGAAACGTAGTTGTTCTCTCATATCTAAGAGTGAGTTAAAAGGCTGATTTTAAACAGTTTTAACTATGTTTTAAAGCAGAATTTTTAAGACTCTGTGAGTATGGGCAGGGGAAGGGTGCTGACCAATGGGCTTTCTCATAGGGTGATTGAGTTGAACTGTTTCACTGAGGAATCCTTACTGTAGTATCTTTACATTTTTCTCTTGTGCCTGTTGATTCCCCAGAAATGTCCAGTCTGTTGTCCAGAGGGTATGAATCTGGATGCCAGCGATCTAAGATCTTCTGGGTCAATAGGACTGAGAGGGTCTCTTAATACATAGACATCTACTCCATGCCTCAGTTTTCAGCATAGACTCTCATCTTTGGCTGGCCTTGGGGTCCTCCCATCCCAGAGTTCCCAGTTTACCTCTTCCAGAGGACTAACCCTCAGTCTGCTGTTGGAGTGGAGGAAGGGACAGGGAGATCTAAATGCTTTTTAGGCTGATGATCAATCTATTTTCCTGTTTCCAGCCCAACTTTACCTCCACGTTCAAGGATTCCCATTGCCACCCATCCCAGAGCCCTTTGGTGATTCTTTGGTGTGTTAAGTGGCTTGTAACCTCTCTGCTGGCTTCAGGTTCCACTCTCTCAGGCTTGCCAATCCATCTGCTCATTTGTCCACTTCCCAGGTCACGTGGTGCCATTTTTTCTTCCCTACTCTCTTACTCTTTGTAGACATATCTCTCTTTTTAAAAAATAAGGCACCTGGATGGTTCAGGGCACCTGGATGGTTCAGTCAGTTAAGCATCTGATTTTGGCTCAAGTCATGATTTCAGGGTCTTGGGATTGAGCCCTGCATCAGGCTCCCTGCTCATGAGGAGCCTGCTTCTCTCTCTCTCATTCCCCCTGCTCGTGCTCTCTCTCTCACACACACACACTCTCTTACATAAATGAATAAAGTCTTTTTTAAAAATTAAAAAATAAAAATAAAAAACTCCCTTTGACCAGAATATTCAGAAGGAGCAGAGGTGCTTCTTCAGTGGGATGGATGCCTCTGTGTTGGTTCGGATGGAGTCTTGTATGGAGTCTTGCTCCCTGCTCTTTCTTGTCCCCAGCCTCATGTCTTTTAGGTCCCCAGGGGCGCCACACAGCTAATGTGCCTGACTTGAAGAACCAAGAAAAGAATGTGGATGAAACAGGGTTGACACAAAGAGTTGCTCATAGAAGGTGTAATGTCCTCTCACTAGTCAGGAAATCTCCTTTGAGGACACTTGCCAAAGTTGTTTTATTTTCTGTTTTTCTTTCTTACAAGAGAAGCATATAGTTTTAAAAGATTTAGGAAAAGTAGAAAGAAGAAAAATTTTATTGCCTCTCTTTCTAGCTCACAAAGAAATTTATTTCAATATTGGTAAATTTCCTGCCAGTATTTTTTGTTACCAGAGTGTTGTGACTATGAAGTAGGAGATGGGAGTAAGGTCTTCTTACCTGCATTGCCACAGGGGGATGTCCAACTCCTCTTCACCTAATATCTAATCACCACCACCTCCCAGGCTCCCAGTGAAGGAAGAATCTTGTCATATATTCAGCAACTAATCATTGAGCACCGTGCTCCCTGGGGGAGAAAGAGGGATGATCCAAGAGGGAGGAGATCGAGAGAGAACAAGACAGAACATCAGCTTTCAAGAGACTCTCATGGGAGGCAGGGAGCTGTGTGGGGGGTAGATAAATACACGGAGGACAAGAGAACTACTAAAGGCGCTGAACAGGAACATGGAAGCTGTCCTGGGGATGAGAAAGAGGTGGGAAGGGGGAGTGGAGGTTCTGGTTCTGGAACAGCAGGAGATGAGGCTGCAAATGTGTGCTGGGGCCATATTATAATAGTGCTAGTGTCTGGCTAAGGAGTTTGTCCTTAATTCAATAGGTATGGGGAGCCAGTCATTGAAGGCTTTGGAACAGGGACAGGGCAACGTCAAAGCCAGCCTTCAGGAGCCTCAGTCTGGTGAGGTCTTCCACTCTCTGGCTCCTCACCTCTGACACTCCTTCCCTTCTTCCCTCCTTCACCTTCCCTTTCTACTCCACCCTGGTAGGCGTAGATGACGGTGCAGACATCCCAAGGGAGCTGGTGGTAGGGATCTACGAAAGGATACAGCAGAAGGAGCTCAAGTCCAATGAGGACCATGTCACGTATGTCACCAAAGTGGAGAAGTCCATCATGGGCATGAAGACAGTAAGTGCCCACCACAGAACAGCTCTCACCCCACAGGGGTAGCTTCCTCTCCCATGGATGCCAAGCCCCCTACCTCATACCTCCTTTTGTCTCCTGTGTGACATCTCCTCTCATTCTCCTCCTTCCCTTTCAGAAACCCCTTCCCATTCTTTGCTCACTTCATAATGATTGAGTCCCCACTATGTGCCATCCACCATACCCTCTGTCTCCCCTTAATGACATTTCCTCATGGCTACCAGCCACCACATCAGGAGAGCCTGTGGTGAGGTATCAGGAAGGACTGTCCAGTCGTCTAGGGTTGAAGCATCTGGATGACCAGATGGGGAGACGAAAGATGGGCTAGATACTGGGCTTTCCTGGATGGTCCTATTGAACAGAAAGCAAGAAAGAGGCTGAAGGAAGCTCTAGACTGTGGTGTCCCAACCATTGGGGTGCCCCTTGGTCATGATCTGTGTCTCAGGCAATATGGTCCAAGTTGGCAGTGATGCTCTATGGTTTACTACTCAGACATCAGCAGAGGCTCTTTAGGCCATAAGTATAAAGGACGTAGAGTGGGTTCTGCTATTCGTGTCTGTTTTCTCCTCCCTAAAGTGCTGACCCAAGAAACAGCTGGAGATCTCATCGTTGCCACTGCAGTAGATTGTTCTGCAGACAGCAGATTTGAGGCATCCCCACCATCCCCTCCCTCTTGCACACTTGCATTTGGTTGTGCAGGCGAGAAAGTGCCAGAGTGCCACCCTGCAGGCTGCAGCCTGGGTCGTGGGGGGCCCTCAAGAAGATCTTGGGGGAAAAAGAGTTGGCAGTGGCCATATTTGAACAATCTGGAAGCTCTTTTCAACTTCCTCTCCCCATGTCTGTATCTCCTCATCTACTCCAGCACGATGAACACTTCTCCCCAAGCCTTTCTCCCCAAGCCACACAAGGAAGGAAGACGTTTAGGGTGAGGAGAGGGGACATTTAGGGTCAAGTTCAGGGTTTGCAGGCGGAACCCCGGCCTCCATCTGCTCTTCTGGAAGGTGGGTGCTGTGGGGTGCGGAGGGCAGAGCCCCGAAGCCTCCCCCATCAATGTGTGCCTCCTCCCCAGGTGCTGTCCATGCCTCACCGCCGCCTGGTCTGCTGCAGCCGGCTCTTCGAGGTGACAGATGTGAACAAGCTGCAGAAGCAGGCTGCGCATCAGAGGGAGGTGTTCCTCTTCAATGACCTGCTGGTGGTGAGTGGACCTTCGCCCCGAGCCCGGAGAGGGCTGGGGAGGGCCAGCAACCTCATTCCGAATGCCAATGCCATACTCATTTACCTTTTCCCGTGGCACTTTCACATCATGGGGCGGGGGGGGCGGTGAGGTCGCTCAAGCAGATATGATCATTCCTACTTCCTAAGTTATGAAGCTGAGACTCAGAGGGACCAAATAATTTGTCCGCGGTCATGATGGAAATGAACCAGATTCCAGAGCATGTGCCTCTCCTACATTATGGAAAACCTAAGGCAGGAACGGTACAGGGTGTGCTTCACATCACATAGCCCGAGAGGACAGTGAGCTTGGGGGATGTGTGTACGTGTATGTGTGTGTGTGCGCATGAGTGTGCATGTGTATGTGGGGATGGGGATAGGGGGGTGACAGGGGGTGGGGGGCACTTGTTCTTTGAAATATGTATCCATTCCACAATATTTAATGAGTGTCACCTATGTACCAGGCTGGGAACAAGATTTGTAAGTGCTGGGAAACAGTGGAGAACAAGATTGGGCTTGTGTCTTTTCCTCGTACCTCCCCCCATCCTCTCTATCCATAGTCACACTGGCACTACCTCTAAAATTACCCCACATCTAACAATCCACCTCTTAAGTCCACTTTCCACAGAGCAGCAGAGTGATCCTTCTAGAGTACAAATCAGGCCGCATGACTGCCACACTTCCCATGCCAGGCAAAGGAAGTCCACGTTCCCAGACCTAGGGCCTCCCAGATCTCTGACCCCATCTCCCTTTCCTCTGCTCCACTGCTTGGCTGCGCTGGCCCCCTGGCCCCACAAGCTGCCTGCCATGGGCCAGGCTCCTTCCATCTCAGTCCTCTGTTCTTGCCGCTCCCCCAAGACTTTACCCAGCCACCTCCCTCTCTTCACTCGGGTCTCAGTTCAAATATCACCTCCTCCCAGAGGCCCTTCCCGTGCGCCTCAGAAGATAGCCTGCCCAGTCACCTTCTCTTCTTTACCCTATTTCATTTTCTTTGCAACACTTTCCAGTTTCTGAAATTACATTATTTATCTGTTCCTTCACTTTGGTTTTTTTTTCTGCTTATTATGCTTTATAGATTGATCCATTGCTTTATACCCCAAGGTCTTCCTCTGGAACAGCATTTCCCTGAGGGCAGGGCTCTCTCTGGGCTGGCAGATCCTGTGCCCCTAGGGCCCAGCTTAGGAAAGGTGCTAAGTTTCCATTCTACATGGGGAAGGATATAGAAAATAATTAAGAAAACAAATAAGTTAATACCAAATTAGGGGAAAGGTGGCATGAAGACCAGGAAAGCGAGTGACAAGATAGGGAGGGGCTGGGGTTAGGGTGGATTTGGTTTGTTTGTTTGTTTTTTGTCACGTGGGCTGCTCAGGGAGGGGGTCTCTGAGGAGGCAGCATCTGAGTTGAGATCTAAGTCATAAGACTAATCCAGCCCCGTAGAAAGCTGCAGGGAGAATTGTGGAACAGGGGTAGCATGTGCAAATAGGGGTCTGCACTCCCCCTATTCAGACCACAGAAAGGAGGACAGCAGGGCTGGAGCATAAAGCCAGAGTGAGGCACGGATCAGATGGGGAGAGACAGGAAGTGTGGACTCTCTTCTGCAAAGTGCAGTGGGAATAGCCACTGAGGGGTTTATACAGTAAAACCCCCCCATGGTTTGTTATAGTGCGTATTTATATGTGTGTGTGTGTATACGTGTGCATCCACATATATCAACGTGTATGTGTGTGAATGTATCCTGTGTAGAAGTGTGCAAGTGTGTTCATGTTCGTATTTATTTGCGTGTTCACTGGTGTCCCTGTGTGTCCATGCATCTGAATGCACGCACACACGTGTACACCGTCAGTGCTTGTCTCTCTCCCTCTCTTGAACAGATTCTCAAACTTTGCCCTAAGAAGAAGAGCTCCTCCACGTACACATTCTGCAAGTCAGTTGGCCTGCTGGGCATGCAGTTCCACCTCTTTGAGAATGAATGTGAGTCTTCCTGGGATCCAGAGACATGGTGGAAGTGGTAGGGACGGTGTGTGTGGTGGGGGCGGGGGGGCAAACACCCAAAGGTCCTATCGCCGCTCCGTGCACCACTCCACCTCCAGCCTCACCTGCTGCCATTCACGGCCATGGGGGCCTGGGGTATGCTTTCCAGATTACTCTCATGGCATCACCCTGGTGACCCCACTTTCGGGCTCCGAGAAGAAGCAAGTGCTGCATTTCTGTGCGCTGGGCTCGGATGAGATGCAGAAGTTTGTGGAGGATCTGAAGGAGTCCGTCGCGGAGGTGACAGAGCTAGAGCAAATCCGGATAGAGTGTAAGGCTGCTGTGCGCCTCGTGGCAGGGTGGGCAGGGGGACTCCCAGTCCAGCAAGGAGGGGCGGCTGCTTGCTCCGGTCTGGAGTGAGTGTGGGAGAGCCAAGGACCCTCCTGCCATCCCGAGCCCTTCCCCAGCCCTGCTGCACTGTCACAGCCCAGGCGGGTGTGCTAGAACATGCACACCTTGTGTGCACACCCAGCCAAGCCCCCTGGAACCCAGGACTCCGCTGTGTCTGACTGACACAGCCAAGCCCAGCCGACCAAGGCAGGCGTACACACCTAAAAGTCTGTGGGCCCGGGTGCTTCTCATCCCACCAGACAGCCTCCGTTCAGCCCCTCCCGCTAGATCCAATCAGAGTCACACATTACATCTGGTGGCTTCATTTCTTTCATCTTGTTTCCCCCAGAATGATCCCCCTCTTTTATTTTTTTCATAATATGGTCTTTCTGAGGAGTCCAGTCCGCTTTTCTGACCATCCCTCATCTAAGAGTTGTCTTTTTGTTCCACTGAGGAATACCTGGATTCTTGATTATTCCAACTCAGTCATTTTAAAAATTCTGTGGGCCTCTCTGTAGGTGCAGGTAGTTTGCCAATTACTTTGTGGTTTAGGAAAAGAGCCGTGATATGCCCACTCGCAAGCATGATGCTTTAGCATCGCAGTGGCTTTGGATTGCCTTTAATGGGAAATTAAATCACAATGGATTCAGAAAGTAAAAGAGCAAATAGATTTCAGGTCTGCCTTAGATGGTCACTTAGTTGACAAGTGCCTCTAAATTGATTTAAACCCATTAGGCGACAGGGAAGGCAGGGGGATCTGAGGGTCAGGGGACCAGTATGACGGGGTGATGCTTTTTAATCAGCATTTTTGGAGCACCTACTCCGTGCCAGGCAGTTTGTCCTCAGCGTTCACAGTGATGCTGCGACATGGTGCTTGTCCTGGGTGCACAGACGAGCCTCAGGGAAGTTAAGGGGCGTGTTTAAGGCTGTGCATCTTAGAAGCGGACGAGTTGGCGCTTGGCAGTTGCGTTTAAGTCTGATTTTGAGGTTCGTGTACTTTCTACTCTTGAGGATGACAGAAGAAGTTTCTGGTAGCATAAGGAAACAAAAGCGCACCAGACCCAACTGTACGACTCGGTACCTGCTGGGGCGCAGGGGGCATGCGTTCCCCTGCAGAGCTCTGTTGGTGTCAGCGGGATCACAGACACTTCAGCGGTGGGCCTGGGTGCTCAGAGATGCCGCCTTGGCTGTTGATCTTGACTGTTCTCAAGGACGCACCCTGATATGTCACTTCTGTGGATGTTAAAGTGCTACCAGTGGCTCTGCCTCGCCCTGGGGAGGCACCGCGGGCCAATGGGCACCAGCGTTGCAGGAAGAGGCCCCCCTTCGTCCCCCGCCCCCATCAGCCCTGGAGCAGCATGCCCATCCCGCCCCAAGTACAAAAGAGCAGGCATTGCCAGAATCAGCCTGTCAAGAGTACATGTCCTCTCCTGCTGTCTAGAGGGCGGGGGAGCAGGGAGAGAGGCTCACGTCTGGCTCTTCCTGTTCAGCTAAGAAAAGCTGAAGCACTGGGCAGGAAAGCAAGGTGGGAAGGAAGTAGAAAAAGGAAAATGGTAACAGCAGAGCTACATTTTTCCCATGCCCGGCACCGGGCTGCATGCCGAGCCTCTTTTATCATCTAACCCTTGCTGTGACTCTCCATCAGGCAGATAGGATTGTCCTCAGTTTACAAATAAGGGAAGTGAGTCTCACAGAGCTGAAGGAAGTTATCTGGGATCACACTGTCAGTGACAAAGCGAGGTTTGCGCCAAGGTCCTCGGACTCCTTGCACATAATTACGAAGCTCGTTTTTCCAGAGCCAAGACAGCCCCTCCCCAGGGAGGGACGACCCTCCGTTCCGGAAAAGTGTGAAGTATTGACTGATGGTGTGATTCAGGCAGTCAGGACAAGCTGTTCTGGTTTGGAGGCTTGCAGCCCAGTGTCCCTGGATTGTAGATAACTAGAGACAGAAGATGGGACCCAGGAGAGCAGCTTTAATAAAGGGAACTTTTAAGTTATGTCTCTTGAAAAACAGACGCTGAAGGAGTGATTTAATAATGATTGGAACAGGTGTAAAGTCTAGCGAGAGGAATCAAAGTGGAGGACAAGACGGATGCCCTGGCTGTCAGCACTGCCGTCCTCAGGCAGCGCATCTCCTCCCTGGGGGGGCTCGGCCAGCTGGGTGCAGGGTGGACAGGCTGGCCGTCACTGGCTGTCACCTGCTTTCACCAGCCATCACAGAGGTCTGCTGTGCCTCAGCGTGCGTGTGTGTGTGTGTGATTCGTCCAAGTTGTAATAAAAGCTAATATTTACTGAGCACTTGCCGCAAGCCAGACCTTGTTCCAAAGGGCTTTGATGCATTTCCTCATGTAATCCTCTTAACAACACTCAGAAGTGGGCACTGCAGTCCCTTCATGTGAGGCACAGAGAGGTTAAGTAACTTGCCCAAAGTCACACAGCTAAGAAGTCCCAGAAGCAGGATTCAAACCCAGGCAGCCCGCCGCCCTGTCCTTTGTCTCTTTTGCTGTGTCTCTGACATTCAAGCAGCTGTTAGCAACCCCACAGACAGAGAAAGAAACAGAGGTTCTAGAGGGTCTCTAATTTGCTGTGAAGTGGGGTGTCAGACGCAGGTCACGTGTCAGGGAGCCCCCTCCCCTTCCTTCCATCTCTACCTCACCACAGTTGAGGCTGGGTTCCTCTCCATTCTCTAGGGGAGCTGGAGAAGCAGCAGGGAGCAAAGACACTCTCCTTCAAGTCCAGCGGGGCGCAGGTGGACCCGCAGTTGAAGCAAGGATCGCCTACAGGTGAGCCCTGGTTCTGCTCCGGAGTCCCAGACCCCAGGCCCTGGCCGGCCCTGGGCCCACACAGAGGCCACGCTCCGCCCCCCGGCCTTGGGTTCCTGGGGAATTGGGGTGAGGGAAGTGCTCATGGACCCTTCTTTCTGCTCTGAGCTCCAGGCTCGTCTCACGGGCCTTAGTAGTGGGAGTGAAGAGGACGGGGAGAGAGGGACGTGTCCATTTACACGTTGCCCTAAGGCCACGGGTCCCTGTGGAATGTCACTGTCCTCCCTGGAGGAGTCAGGCCAAGAGCCCAGACACCCTGGCCCCAGGGGGGGAGCCTCCTACCCACCCTCCCCGCATGCAGGCTCCTCGGGGACTATGGGTTCACTGGGGTGTGAGAGGTGTAGTAAAGAGAAGCAGCATGAGAAAAATCTGCCTACAGATGGGAGCCCGGTAAGGAGGGTGGCCAGAGGGGTCTGGAAATCTTGATCTGTCCATCAAGTCTTTTCCCTAATGAGCCACAAGTGCTCCAGGCCAGAGTCAGTCCACCCCAAAATCCAGACAAGCCTTCAAACCCAATTTTTCAAATGGTTTCTTCAAATTGACTTACTCCAAACAAATCAAGCCAGCTTCAAATTTTCTATCACCTTTGGCCATGTTCTCTAGACCTGCTTCCTTTCTCCCACCGACACCTTCCTACTTTCTATCTCTTGGCCCTCATCGTACTCTTCCCCTTCCCCTGCACCACCTGCAGGGAGCCTGGGAAGAGTTACCTCCACCCCTGCTCTACAAACCCAAATAAAAATCAGAGGGAGAGATGGTGTGAGAATTCACTCCCATCCCAACAACGCCCCCCCCACACACAGTAAACCATCCAGAATTGTCCACTAATTAATTAATTTAGCCACTTATTCTTATATTTAACAAGCACTTATTGAGTGCCTGCTGTGTGCTCCCTGCTAAGCACTAGAAGACCAGGGTTCCAGCAAGACACCATCTGGAGCCAAGAGGCTGCAGTGGGTTTCATGCTAGCCTCCCCACCCCCGCCCCCGCCCTCCCTTACAGCCATGACACCATGATGCTGGGACAGACGGCATCACAGCACTTGGTCACTCAGCTAGAAGATGCAATTCCTTTTCCAGGCAAGACTTGGGGCCCTTTTAGCTGCAGGGAGATCCTTACTGTGATGTCATCTTCTGCATGTGGTTTTGACTTGCCATCATGCATTCATAATTCTCCACCCTGCCTGATTTTTCAGCTGGCCCCTCTGTTTCTCTAAGGTCACAGTACGTGGGTCACTGCTTGTTTGCACAGCTGTGTAAACCCCGAAGCCAAACCTCAGCTGTGATTAATTACTCGACTTCCCACCCCACTCTGCATCCCAGGCTGCCTCTTTTGGAAGCTGCACCCCCTGGTCAGGCCAAGATGCATGTGTCCAGGGCCTGGTCCATCCATCACCTCCCCAGTGGGATTCTTCTCGATCCCAAACAATGGCATAGCTCCCTCTTGTGCTACAGAGAGCAGAGGGATGAGCACAACGAGGGGATCTGCTAACATGCACATGTGCACATAGGCACACAACGTGTGAACAGTCAGAGGGCTCCAGCAGAGGGGCTCTGGGAGGCCTGGTGAGGGTAGGGGTGGGAGCTAGGAGTGACTGAGCTGAGAAAAGCCACCACGCTGTCCCTGGAGGTCCGCAGCGTCCCAGGTGCTGTGCGGAGCCAGTCAGAATGTTCCATAGCGATCACACAGCCATCATCAGCCAAGCTTGCCATGCCAGGTCCCGTGCTGAGTCCTGTATGGGCCTCAGTGCATTGAATCCTCACCACTCAGCTAAGTGGCAGGGATAGGACACAAAAGGAACCGGGCCCCTCCCTCACGGGGCCTGTGGTTGAAAGGGCCAGATTAACGTGGTGCCCACAAACACACAGCAGACCCTCCTTGTGTTTCTTGAGAACCAAGAACCAATGCCATCTCGAAACCAACTTTCACTGTCCCTATCAGGGAGGCTTCGACTAGGGGTAAACAAGACTCAGCAGTGCTCACTTAAAAACCGTCAGAGTCTTCTAGCCTGTATGCCCAAGCTCACACAGCTACCTAGTGGCAGAACTGGGCTCCGACTTCTGGTCTCCCACCCCAGGGCCGCATCTCATTCAGGAGTGGCCTGGTACCTAGAATCTTCTGTCCACACCGTCTGACTGCAAGGACGCCTGGTATTGGGGGCGGAGCAGGGTGAGGGGTGGAGGCGAGAGGCAGGAATCTGTATATTGGGCTGGGTAGAGAGTGAGCCCTGTGCTCTTTGCATTCAAAGCCAAAAGGGAAGCCGCGCTGGGGGAGAAGCCGGTGGAGAGCACGGTGGAGGTAAGTGGAGGCCTGGTTGCCCAGGTGAGTGGTTCCGAGCCCCCGCTTGTCCTCCTTCTCACTGTCTCTGTTGTTTCTCTTCTCAGGTATTAATCAATGCCTCCCCAGCCCGACTCACCATTTTACCAATTTCAAGAGATACAATTAAAAGTTACTGCTAGCATGGGTAACGCCACTGTTCCAGCGTCTAATTAAGCCACCGCACTTTCTGCCCATTCCCCAGCCGAGTGCCCTCCGAGGCCAAGCTCCCAACTGACACCTGCAGATGATGCCCATGATGCCTCCATAGCCGCCCGCCCGTCCCGCCCAGCCCACTTTCCCGGCCGACTGCTCACTGACCCCCTAACACTTGCTCTATCGGGGAAGCCACCGTTCCCGTCCCCTGGTGCCTCTGTCCTCCTCAGGAGGGAGCCTGGGCCCCTCCAGAGACTCACCCCTCCAATTCAGCCCCAGTGGCCGCTTCCAGTGGACCCTGCCCTCCCAGTTGGCCCTTGGGATGGTTGGAGAACTCAGAGAAAGGGCAGCTGGGAGGGTAGAGCCCCTCCCTGGACCAGCTGGTCCATTTGCTAGGGGTGTGTGCCGGACCCCAGGAGGCAGAGCAGGGTTGGGTCACCTTAGGGATTTCCCTGGGGGGAGAACAGGTATAGCCAAAGACCGTCCTTGTGGGAGGGGGATCCCGCCCTCCAAAGCCACATGGGGAGAGACTAGGGAGGTAGCCACAACAGCTAGTTCTTGCCAGGCCCCCCAAGTGTCACCTGGAAGGGGGGGCATTCAGTGGCCCCCATAAGCTTCACTGGGCTCCAGTCCTCCCTCACTGCTCCCCTCGCACCCCAGTGAACCCCCTCACTCCTCTGCCAGGCCTCCAAGGGACAACTAGCTTCTCACACAGACACCTCCCTTCCCAGCCCCACTCCCAGCCGGAGGAGCCCCCACTTAGAGGTCTGAGGGAGGAGTCTACCCCCACCAGGATACCCCAGGGGACACCCCCCCCACCGTCTTCCCTTGTTGGCCCCCCATCCCCCACACACCTGTGTCTGGAGGAGGCACCTTTACACGGAGGAGCTTCCTGCCCCAGCAGCTGACAAGCCCCCAGGGTGGGTATTCCATCCCCCGCCCCCTCTTCTCCCCATCTTCCTGCAGCTGCCCATTTTCTAGCCTTGCAGATAAACACACAAAGCTCCCAGCCCTCCGGTTGGTTCTCCTGCTCTGCCCTGCCTTAGGCTGACCTACCTGGGGAGGCCAAGCGATCTGAGGCCCGTCCTCCCCTCCCACCCTGCCAGAGGGCCATGTGGCTATCTGCAAGGCTGCCACCCCCAGCTAGCCCCCAGGGCCCTGCCAGCCTCTGCTCCCTTGCACAGAGGACAGCCTCGCTGCCTCCAGCCTCTCAGCTGGACCCAAGCTCTCTCGTCCTCTGCCCTCTCTCTGTCACTGCCTGGCCGAGCCCCTCTGGCAGGCGCTTCTCCATCTTCTCTGAGCTATTCTGACCTGCTACTCATGATCCATCCTCTGTCTCTCTCTCTCTCTGTCTCTGTCTCTGTCTCTGTCTCTCTCTCTCTCTCTCTGTGATGCTCCTCTTTCCCTCTCTCCGTTCTTTCATTAGCAGGGAGGTAAGAACGGGGTCAAAATGAATGTTTTGCTGTCACTTCCTGCTTCTCACTTACTGACCATTAAAGATAAGGGATCCAGGGGGGAGAAGGGAGGTGCAGACAATGGAGGGGGATCAGAGAGCCAGAGGTGAGGAGGAGGTGAGGAGGAGCCAAGAGCTGTGGGCTACATGGGGGAGGTGTGCCGGTGCAGAGTACAAGGAAGGCTCAGTGGGTCTGGACTAGGGCTGCTAGATGTTAGCTGTAAAATCTGGGGTGGGGGTAAGAGAGCACAAGACCTGCCCCCACTATCTAGGCCACGTTTCTCCTGGGGAATAACTCTGAACACAGGCAGGTGGGGAAAGGAGCCTGTCCCCTCCAGCAGCGGTGGGCAGAGGCCTTCTGTCAGAGTGAGGACCCCAGAGGGCCCCCAGGGGAATGTGGGCCCCGGCTATGCCCTCTGCCTGCCCTGTGTCTCCACAGGGCACGGAGGGACTCAAGTGCTCCTTCATTTGATTGGGGAGGGGGGTTTGGATCTCAGCCTAGAAAAAGCTGTCAAGGCTGGAGGTTGAGAGTGAAGGAAAGCCTCCAATGTGCTGAGCAGAGCAGGGCCTGTGGACATTGAAGTACCAGATGGAGCCGGGGCTTGGGGGACTGTGGAGATGGAAGCAGCCCATGGGGAGTGCACAGGGCCAGAAGGGGGGGTGGGTCGTAGAAATTGCATCTCCTGCCAGTGAATAGGGTTAGGATCCACTAATATAGGGCTCCAAGATGGTTTTGAGCGGGGCATGTTGGTCTAGGCCTGGCAATCAGGGCCCCTCTCTGTGGCCTCAATTACCGCCTCTGTGCTCTGAACAGCTTGTCCTGGGTGGTAGTGCCCAAGGACAATAGGAAGTACCCTCCGAGTGAAGGGTCTCAGCGACCACCGACCACCGAGCCAGGCGTTAGAAGGGGATTGGGGCATGTCATACCTATAGGCTGGGGAGCTGGAGGGTGAGAAACTAAGCACCACTCCTGGAAGGTTCTAGTTCTCCTCAACCTCCCTCTGCTAGGGAGAGGAGGCCAGGCTGGCTCACAGTGACCTCCACAGGCTGAGGGGGGTCCTTAAGATTACAGTCCTTTCTGGGTACCCCCTCCTACGGTGGGGCAGATTCAACCAGGACACAGGCTGTCCCAGCAAGGCTGCTGGGGACTGAGTTCTGGCCTTGGCCATCTGGGCTGCTTTCAGATTCATGGCTTTTGCCTTGGGGAATCTAGGAGGACAGGGTAGGGTCAGATCACCCTTTCAGGGGTCCCTGGCATTCTGGGTTTGGGCACCTTTGTGATTCCACAGAGCCAGTGAAGCCTCTCCTTTAACAAAGAGAGGATAGGGCTTGAAAGGCTCAAGGATGGGGACACCTGGGTGGCTCAGTGATTGAGCATCTGCCATTGGCTCAGGTCATGATTCCGGGGTCCTGGGATCGAGTCCCACATCAGTTTCCCTGCGGGGAGCCTGCTTCTCTGTCTGCCTGTGTCTCTGCCTCTCTCTGTGTCTCTCATGAATAAATGAATAAAATCTTAAAAAAAAAAAAAAGGCTCAAAGATGATGGACTGTCCCTGTGTCTGGTCTCAGGAACCAGAGGGAGGCAGGGAGAGAGGGCAGAGACCATTACCCCGTTTTCCAAGCTTAGAGGTTGATAGGGAGGTGGAGAGAGGTTCACTCGGGAGAGGTGACAGCCGTGCCCTAAAAACCCTGGGCTCCCGTGGCTTGGGTTCCCATCTCACGGGAGAGGAGTCGGGCCTGGAGAGCCACGGCCCCCCCATCACACCCAGGGGCGGCCCTCCCGTTTGGCAGCCAGGTTTCCTCTAGGCGGGTGGAGAGGGCTGGCGGGTCGAAGTGAGCGCTGGGAGCAGCCGAAGGGCCCAGGAGGCGAGTAAGGGGGGACGGGAGGCTCAGGGTAGCCAGTCCCAGCAGCTGGGAATTAGTCTTGTAACATTTCACGCTTCTCTGGCTGTTTCTAAACTAGGTGTCAATTCACAACAGGCTTCAATCATCTCAGCACAACCCTGCGCTGGGGGCCGAGAGGGGAGCGCCGGCGCCACCACAAGACCCGCAGCCTAGCCCCTTGAGGGAGCAGCCCCCGCCGCTGCCACCGCCACCCACACCCCCCGGGACCCTGGTGCAGTGCCAGCAGATTGTCAAGGTCATTGTCCTGGACAAGCCCTGCTTGGCCCGCATGGAGCCCCTGCTGAGCCAGGCCCTCTCCTGCTACGCCTCGTCCTCCTCTGACTCCTGTGGCTCCACGCCCTTGGGTGGCCCAGGCTCCCCGGTCAAGGTCATCCACCAGCCTCCACTGCCCCCGCCCCCTCCCCCCTACAACCACCCCCACCAGTACTGCCCACCCGGGTCCCTGCTGCACCGACGCCGCTACTCCAGCGGCTCCAGGAGCCTGGTGTAGACTCTGTCCTCCCCATGCTGCTGTCCCGGGAAGGCCGGCTGCCGGAGCCTGGGAGCACCCTCAGCTGCACCCAGCAGCCCCAACTGCCCCTTTGCTCGCTGCTTCCCACGCCCTGGCACGATGCACTTCTGGTCACTGGTGATCGTTTTGGAAAGAGAATCTCAATCCCTGGCACCTGGGTTTGCCTCACCCAACCATGCTTCCCTTAGTCTGCCAAGCACCCCTTGCCCCTAATCTGGAGACACCACCTCACTCTCCTGGGGCCCTCCACAGCAAGGTGCATCCAGGCCTCCTCTTCCCTACTACCACTCTGGCCACCTAGACCATGTACTGCAGAAGGCAGGAGCCAAGAGCCTAACCAGCTTCCTGGCCCTGAGACTGTCAGGCCCTGGGCCTCAGACCAGGTGGGGAGGCACGAGGGGTGGGAGGTTTTCTCTGCTGCACCCTCAGGGCCAGGAGTCTCAGGCAACTGATCCTCCACCCCCCAGGGATATCAGCTGTCCTGACCACATCCTTACCCTCCTCCCAGGGCCTTCTCCCGCCTTCTCAGGAGCTGGGCCCTGCCTATCCAGGGCTTCTCAGACTTCAGGAAAGTTCTGAGGAAGTTAAGAGGGTAAGGGGGACCACTCTCAGCTCTCTCGAGATTAAGTCAGCAGAGCTGTGGAATTGTGAGGTCACGTACGCAACTTTCAAAAGGGTTTCTTAGTTTTCTAGCCCCAGCCAATGCAGAGTGTGCAGAGTCTAGATGGAAACACACTCAGAAAAACCAGGTTCTTCCAATGTGGAAGCAGAAACAGGGAGAAGCGGTGATCTGCCCAGGACAGGTAGGATTTGGATCCAAGTCAGGGCTCCTTTTTGAATGACTTCCACAGCCTCCATGAAAGATTTGGAGGCAGAAGCAGGCAAGAGAAGCAGGTGCTCCAGAGGCACTTGGATTCCTCTTGCTGCTGTCCCAAACTAGCCCATCAGCCTTTAAATCCTCCTCCCCATGCCTCCTCCAGGAAGGCGCCAGGCCTGCTTTCAGTAGGAGTGGCTGAAAGAGCCCCTACACCCTCAAAATTGCAAAGGAGAGCCAAGCAGGGCTCACTGACCTTCCCAGGGCCAACCAGAATCAGAGAGTCAAGCTTTTAAGAGGCTCCTCATAGAGCCCAGGCAGCCAAGCCTCGAAGCCCTCAGGCAGGACGGTGGCCTGCCCCAAACCCAACCCCAGCCGTTTCAGGAAGCGCCTGCCCCAGACCAGGCTGGTCTCTCCAGTCCTGTGCCAAGAGCTCATTGCTGTCCTGCGCTAAAATCCCCTCCCTTGGAGCCCGTTAATAAAGCATGCCAGGAGATGGAGGTGAGTGCTGCCCGGGTCTAAAGTGAATCTGCTTCTCCCTGACGCCTACTCCATGCCCCAAAGGGAGCGCCCTGAGCCAGCTAGGAGGCACAGAGTCCTCCCCCAGTCTCAGAGGTTCCAGATGACCTAGTTTCGTATGTGTGTGTGCAGTCACCCAGACGTCATATGATGTCACCCAGTGAGTTTATTTCTGGCTCTGTCTTTGTCAGTCTGGTTTCCATAACTTGTGGCCAATTTGCCACCTCCTCCCATGGTGGCTGCCCAGCTGACCGCCCCATCCTCGTGGGCCTGGCACCTTTCTCATGTCTTCCCTGTAACAGGTGGCTCCAGTCACAGCCTTTTGGGACAGAGTGGCTGACAGATGGGACGCACAGATTCAGTCACCTCTGATGCCCTTGGCTAAGGCAGGGATCACCCTTAAAAAGTGCAGGCCTGGGCAGCAGGAGTCAGGGACCCAGGAGGGAGGGGCCAATCCTCAAACGAAGGGCGATGCTGGAAGAGGGCAGTCGTTATGCTGGGCGTCAGAGAGGCTGCCTTAGGAAGGAACAGGAGCTATGAGATGGCCACGTGTGGCCACCCCCACAGGGTGGGGACCATGAGTGCCAGGGGCCACCGAGAAGGGGGACAGTCGCAACCATCTGGTCCCTGTCACCTGCTCCACAGCGCTTCTCATTGAAAAGTGCCCTCCCCCTGTTGACAGGCAGGCCAAGCTGGCCCCTCCCTCCCACATCTGCTGTAGCCTTGGCTTTCCAGGTCAGGATCAGCAGAGGCTGAGGACCCAGATGCTCAGGCATCTCAGGGTCCCTACTCCAGGGAGGAGCTCACCCCGTCATTGTGGTGGCTTCCCTGAGCCCCACTGGCAGCACTGGGAGGCCTGGTCTGAGCTGTGAGGGGCTTCTAATCCCTGATGGCTCCCCTCACTGTTGGGGATGCAAGAGTTCCCACTATCTATAACTGCCCTTCCCTGATCAGCCAACAGACTAAGGTTGGGACCCACCACTGTCCCTGTCCCCAGAGCCTCATCCCCAAAGGCTTAGGATGAGCCTCCCACTCCAGCAGCCACACCAAGGCCCAGCCCTCCCAGGGGGCCTGGCTAGAGACACACTTGGGCTCTCCTCGCCAAGGCAGTGGGGCCAGCGGAGTGCCAACTGGGCCCCCAGGCACAGCATCCTGGGTACGTGCCCAGTTACACCACCCGGAGTGGCCCCACTGGATCAACTCTCTAGGCCTTATTTAGGGGACCTAGGTCCCTATCTCAATTTTATCCCTCTGGTCCCAACCCCAGAACCAGGAGTGGGAACTATAACTAGCTTTCCCACCCAGTTTTGGGCAAGTCCCACACCAGACCTGGAGCAAGACCCTGGCCTGACAGCTTGAGCTGGAAGCCTGCCTCCCAAGGCACATGTATTGATCAGCCCTGGGCCCTCGACCCCTGAAATCCTTGACGTCGCACCGCACTGTTCCCCCATAGCCTGCCAGAATGTCTCTTTGTGTCCAATAGGCTTCCCCGATAACCATCTGTCCATCTGTCCCTGTGTTCTGCTGTACGGACTTTCTTGCTGTGCCGTCCCCACCCCCCGTATATGCCCCTTCACCCCATTGGAGAGAAACCTCTCTAGGGAAAGGCAGGGTGGCTACACCCAGCAACTAATCCAAATGGCAAATATTTTGTAACAAAATAGCCCAGAGGTATTTTATCTGTTCAATTCATAGAGTTTTAGAGATTATATTGAAATATGTCACTTGAGCAAATTGTGTCGGTTCCATTTCTTTCATTCTCCCTGAGGGAGATCCTGCTTTGAATCAGAGTGTCTGTGAGGCCAGAGTCTGCAGCCAGAGGATGTTGTGAGGCCCTCAGCCCCGAAGTCTTTGAGGGGCAGCTGGACAGCCTGGTTGCTCTCTCGTGGCCATAGAGTTGTCACTCCTGACGCCAGGATGAGGTACCTCTGTGCTACCGTGGGACATGGTTAGAAAGCCCTGTCTTAAATAAAGGAGACTTGAGGGGCATCATCCGATGGCCAGAGCTGGGGGTGCAGGGTCAGGGAGCTGACCTTACCAACACCACACATGCACACACATGCATGCACACAATTAGCCAGGGAACAGAGCAGCTAAATGGTGGAGACCGGGGCAGCATTACAGATACATGACTGCTAATGTGCACCCCAGCAGAGTGAGAGATGGGTCAGGACCTCATCCACCCTGCTCGGTTCTCTGCAATGGAGAGCAGGGGCCTGTTGGCAGTCCTGGGTCTCAGGCCCAAGTACAAGGAACACTGTCAGGGAAGGTGCATGGACCCACCAAATGTGCTGAAGCAAACATCTGCGGGTGCTGGAGGGGATGCCCAGACTCTGCAGGAGAGAACAGTAACATTGGAGCTGGGGAGAGAGGAAGGGGCTTGGGCGAGCACTCACTACTATGTGCAGTGTTCACATCAGGCTCCACGGACAAGGGCTTCTCAGAGAGTGATTTCTCCTGGCGAGGGGAGAGAGGACAGAGCCTTCCAGCAAAGCTGAGGTGTCAGAGGCACTACACTGTGGGAGAAAAGTGACTGGCCAGGGAGGCGGGTCTAGGGACACCTGCAAAGAAGGTGACCAGCTCTCCTGGTGACCAGAACTCTGAACACCCAGAAAACCAGACAGCTCCCCAGGCTGGGGCCCATTACCCTCTGTCCAAGGGAAAAGGAAAACATGACCTCACCCTCCTTCCAGGAAACGGGAAATTCCAGGAGGAGTCTGGGGCCAGCTAGGACCTGTCCCATCCTGGGAACTCTCTGACCCCGGAATCTGAGGACGGGCCCCTTGAGAGCACCCCTGAGGGGACCCAGCTCGGCCCAGGCCTGGGAGAGGGCCTAAGGCCAAGAGGGCTGCTGCTGTGTGGGAATGCAGGGCAGCACGCCATCCTCCAAGCCTTCTGGCCCCTGAGTCGCCTGGAAGAAATGACCCTTTCTCCAGTGACAGGGGGAGACCCCTGTGCTCTACCAGAAGCCCCCCTGGGTCCGTCCACCAGTGCCTCTCCCTGGTAGTGATCCTCTAGCAGGGGGAAAATCAGATTCATCAGCCATTGATTTAGAACATCTCCAATCAGGGGGACTGGGCATCAGAGAGCCATGGGCCAGAACAGGACACCAGTGCTAGGATTCAGGGAGACGTCAACAAGGTTACAAAGCCTCCACATGTACCAGGCCTTTTTTTTTTTTTTTTCTGGGAATACTTATTTATTTGATCTATTAACACCAAGATCTGTAAAAAAAACAACTTCTAAACACAGGATAAGAAAACGTGAACACTGACATTCTTCTTCAATTGTGTGTAAGCTCTGCAGTACAGAAAATAATACGAACTTCAAACAGCTGCAAAAATAGTGTCTCTGGGAGAAAATAGAGTTCGATACAAGAAAAATAGGCATCTTTCTAATCCAATCAAGTCCTGGGGCAGGGGGAGGGTGTAGAGTGGCTGCTTGGCACTTGGAGGAATGCCAGCCCTCCTTCGCCCCCTCCACCCACCCACTGGGGGCTGGGCTGCTGCTTAAGACAATCTTCAGGCGAAAGCAAGATGGAAATGCCACAGTGGATGGCACAGACCAAGCCGCTACCCCCTGGGGAGCCACCTAGCAGAGTGGTGGCAGGGAGGGTGATACTGGAGGGAGTGAGCAGTCAGGAAGGCTCTGGAGGGAGGCAAATTCAACACGGTCAAGGTCAGGTTCAAGGGTAGGTGAGCAGTTCAGAGACCATCTCCACAAGGTGGACAGACCACAGCTTTCTGGGGCAGAAACCTAGACATCTGCCAACGGACTGCTGCCTAACACATGAATGTACTTGCATGAACTATCTTACTCTGTCTTACTTAAGTGCATTGAAAGAACCGCCCTTACTGAGGAAATCACAAAATTAGGCTTCTCCTGGACATTTCCAGATAGACGGGCATCATAGCCAGTGGGAAAGAGGCGGGCTGACAGCAGGCCGTCGAGGTTTGGAGGCAGGCCAGGTGGGGGGAGCATTAAGGGCTGGGCTCCAGCAGGAGGACCCAGGCCACCAAAGCACAGTGGTGGTGAGGAGGGAGCGCTGCCCTCCTGCCAGGCAGCCACTGTCCAGTGGGGTTCTGACTCCTGGTGGGGAAGAGTCCGCCCCAGGGCCCGCTGCGCCTGCAGGGAGCACGCTGTCCACCTCCTCCCTGTCGCCCCAAACCAAGTAAACTCAAGTTTGCAACCTAAAATCGTAACATGGTGGACTCCGTGGCTATTACCCACGAGACCGTGGGGTTGGTAAGTTTTCTGACCTCTGCATGAATCATACAAAGCCGTGGCAGGGCCGATTTCTCGTCCGCTAGGCCTGGCACCCTGCACCCTGCCGTGGGCCTTGGCACACTTCCTTCCTTTCCCTGGCCCCGGCGGATGTGGCCAATTGGCCACCACTTTCTAGGAGTCCCCATCAATCAACAAATGTTAGCGCTGGGGATGTAATTAAGCTGCCATTAAGCTGCCACTCACCCCGTCCTTGAGGGGAGCCATCTGGGACGGAGGTGGTTTTAGAGCAGGAGGCACAGACAAGCTCTGCGGGCTGACAGGGGCCCAGGGAAGAAGCCTCCGCAGGCCCGGCCGCAGGTGTCCGTGCCCACGACCTCACGTTGCTGTGGGAAACGGCTCGGGAAGATGCTCGGGGCTGCTTTCTCTTAGGACTCCACGATCTCCAGCCCCCTGCCAACCCCAGTCCACTAGGTCCCCTCACTGGCTCTCCTCATCTGCCATCGGCTCCCTCTGGCCTCTGACCGGCAAAATAGGTCATCGAGGTACTAGATAGTAGCCAGGGTCACAGACAGGGAGTGCCAGCGAGGAGGGAGCCCAGAAGAGCTCTCCATCCCAAGGCAAACCAGGGCCCAGACAGGCCACTGCCAGGCATCCCTGGCCTCGAGAGACCCCTCACAGGACCGGGGGGGACATGTTCTCTCCAGGGGAATGTGGGGCCCAGCCAGAGCCCAATGGCCAGAGTGACAGGCTGAGCTCTTTTCTGCTCCTGTCCTTTCCCAGGAAGGAGCCAGGCCCAGGGATAGGCCCCATGTTGTCCCAGACTGGAGTCAGAACTGTCAGAACTGGTCCCCCTGGGAAAGTTCCATTCTGGAAGAGGCTGGAGGATTAAGGAACAGGGCTCAGGAGATGAGGAGGCCTCCGTGCTCCCACCCTCCTGCAGGTCTGGGTGGCTCCTTTCCCTAGAGAACCCGGCGCCCTAGCCCCACTAGCTAGCCCTGGGTACCTCTGTGCTTCCTGCTTCCATGACCCTAAAGAACCTTGAGGCAGGCTGTGGAAAAGTTGTGGGAACTAGCTGCAGGAAGGCAGGAAGTCACCAGGAGAGCTGGCTCTTATTCCCACATTCCCAACTTCCCTCCCCCAAGAACCCCCAATCGTTCTTCCTCCTAAGAGATCTGGGCTGGGAAGAGGCCCAGCCCCTGTAACCCCCCACCCTCCCCAGGCTTGAGGGAGCCTTGTCCACCATAGCAAGGAGGCACAGAGTCCCTGAACATCACACCTGGAAGCAGGCAGGGCAGCCCAACAGCTTCTTCTTATGGATAAGGGGACTGTTTCCCTTAAGAAGTTAAATTAAAGCCTCCAAAAGAACAACCAGATAATCCCACAGGCAGTAGGAGAGAGGAAATAATGAAAACAAAAGCAGAAACAGTGAAATAGAAAAGACATACATGATGGAAAAGATTAACAAAACCAGAAGTCAGTTCCAAGAAACGACTAATAAAATGGACAAACATCCGATCAGACTGATCACAAGAACAAGAGTGGGCACAGGTAAAGAAGTTGAGGTAATGAGAAGCACATAGCTACCAAGACTGCAGGAATGTTTTCCTCCGTAGAGAGAAGGCTACAAATCCACTATAAATGAACTGCCCACTTAGGACAACACGGTGGCAAATCATCACGGGACGAAAACGGTCTTAGAAAATTACCTTCCCCAAACTCCCTCGAGTACATGTAGAGAATGTGAGATGAACGATCATTAAAGAAATTCTAACGTGTGTTAAAAATCTCTTTGCCACCTCCCTCCACGAGGACAACGACACAGAACCAGGCCAAGGGATTTTACACAATTCCCATACATGGGAGGAATAGATAGTTCCAATCTTCTATTAACTCTTTCAGAGAGGGGGAAAAAGAAAGAAAATTCTCAAACTGTTTTTTAGGAAGCTAGAGTCATCTTAAAAACAAAAGCTGAACCAGACCAGGCAATACAAGAAAGGGAAACTAGAGAGCACTCTTGCTCCTGGGCATAAACATATCAATTCCAAGCAAAATATCAACACTCTGGAGCTGGCAGTGAATAACAAAGAATATGATAAACCACCACTGAGTTAGATTGGTCCCAGGAATTAAAGATGGTTAACTATGAGAAATATCCATTAATAGAGGTGCCTGGGTGGCTCAGTCAGTTGAGCATCTGATTCTTTTTTTTTTTTTTTAAGATTTTATTTATTTATTCACGAGAGACACAGAGAAACAGACACAGGTGGAGGGAGAGGCAGGCTCCATGCAGGGAGCCTGAGGTGGGACTCGACCCCGGGACCCCAGGATCATGCCCTGGGCCAAAGGCGGTGCTAAACCACCGCAGCTGCCCAAGCATCTGATTCTTGGTTTTAGCTCAGGTTGTGATCTCGGGGTCCTGGGACCAAATCCTGCATTGGGATCCCCGCAGGGAGCCTGCTTCTCCCTCTGCCTGTGTCCCTGCCTCTCTCTCTCTCTGTGTGCTCTCATGAATAAATAAATAAAATCTTTAAAAAACAGAAAAATCTATTATTATAATTCACTACATTAACAGATAAAAAGAGAAAACCATATCATTTCGATTGATGCAGAAAAAGCAATCGATAGAATTCAGCGTGTTCTTTTTTTTTTTTTTTCCTTGAAAACTATAAAGGATTAGGTGACTGTGCATCGTGGAAAGAGAAAGTTAGATCCTCTTGCTCCAAAGAAATAATTTAGCAATCTAATTTGCACAAAACCTCATGCTTCGGGATCCCTGGGTGGCGCAGTGGTTTGGCACCTGCCTTTGGCCCAGGGCACGATCCTGGAGACCCAGGATCGAATCCCACGTCGGGCTCCCGGTGCATGGAGCCTGCTTCCCCTTCTGCCTATATCTCTGCCTCTCTCTCTCTCTCTCTCTGCGTGACTATCATAAATAAATAAAAAGTAAAAAAACAAACAAACAAACAAACTTCATGCTTCAATCACCCCTACAGAAAACAAAGGTCCTGTCTCCAAGTCAAAGGTCTTGATTTAAAGAAACCAGCAACCTTGGGATAGATGAAAAGTCATAGCCACGAGGCTATGTCCCTCTCATGGGGACCCTCCTTTCATCAAAAGACCCCATTCCAACTGCGCTTGCTGAAGACGGGCTGGATAGGTGCAGGTTACCCTCATGTACTCCCATGGGTTGGGAGTTGAGTGGGGATGAGGTCACTGAGGCTTCCTGGGAGTGGGCCGTTGAGTGGAGGGGACTTGCCACTGCCCCCAACCTCACTGCTGATGTGGATGGACCCTGGGAGCTCTAGCCTCGAGCCCAGGCCCTTCGCTCCCACTGTGGCTGTCCTCAGCAGGTCGGTGAGGTGGTGTGGACAGAGAGAGCCTGGGAACGTGATCCTATGGAGAGTTCCAGCCTTCCAAGCTGGAACTTGGCCTTGGCAGACAGCGAGCCCTCCTCAGTCTCTGTGGCATGACCTGAGCTCACCTCCCCAGACCACACACACACACACACACACACACACACGCAAGCAAGCTGCCCACGTTGGTGGTTATGCTGGAAGCAGAGAGTGTTGCAGTGCAGGATGCCAGGGCCCAAGGGCACCAACCCACCTCAGCCCCAAGTGACGGCCGGGCCTGGTCCGCATCAGCCCTCTGCTGCTGGATGGGTGGTTAACAAGCTTTTCCTCCCTCAGATCCAATCAGCCCATGCTACCTTCCTGAGCAGCCAAACCCACAGGGAAGCTATGCTCCCTGGGTCAACCAGGAGGGGACATTTGAGGGCCAGGGTAGCAGGTGGGCCTCACCTGCTTCAGAATAAGGGGAAGAGGGCAAGGAGGGCTTTGGAGGGCCAGAGGGCGTGAGGATGTGGGCGAAAGGCATAGGGCTCAGACAGGAGGAACTCCAACGCGACCTCCTCTCCCCCTAGTGCTGAAGGACGCCTCCGATGGGGAGCCACACCTGACCCTCAGAGGGGGATTTCTGTATGTGGGGAAGCCAAGGGCCTATACCCGCTGGTGCAGGCCACCTGGCTGGACATTCCCAGCTCAGGGCCCCTTGCAGGGTTACAGTCAGCGCCAGCCAGGCCTGCAGTCATCAGAAGGCTTGTGTGGAGCTGCGGGAGCCACTTCCCCGGTGGCTCATTCAACTGGCTGACGCGTCAGTGACGGCTCATGGCCCTTGGCTGGAGGCCTTAGCTCTTCCAGTGGGCCTCTCTACTGGGGTCCTCAAGGGTCCACATGGCATGGCAACTGGCTCCCCTGAGTGAATGACCCAAGAGGTCAAGGCAGAAGAAGTCACTTGCCACCATTCCGTCATATACACTGTTATCCAACGGTTTGGATGCTAGAAGATGGGGATCACTAAAGGCCATCTTGGAGGCTGGCTACCAGGGCCCTTAGGGGAAAAGAAGGTAAGAGGTGGACCAAAAGGTTTATCCAGAGAGCTCTTTCTGTGTCTCTGGCTATTTAAAGACAGGTGCTGGCCATTCCAGTGAGCTGAGCTCAAGCCCTGTGATGATGATATCTCCTCAGGAACCCTAGTCCTGGCTCCTTCCTCCAAAATCTCACTGCTGTCCTCCAGAGCTTGCTGTCTATGTCCCTCTGCCCCACTCCCTTCCCCTACCATCTGCTTCTACTTCTCTGTCATGCCCCAGACCCCACTCCCATTACCCAGTCCCCTCATGCCCACAGCTAAAAGCTTATCAGGCTGACAGGTTGGGGGAGCTTACATTCTCTCTCTCTCTCTCTCTCTGTCTGACAGGGCTGGGGAAGGTCTGACCTGAGACTCATGAGCCCACTTCCCTAGAATGGGACAGAAGAGCACAGCCATGTTTCCTGCCTACAGGGACACAGAGACGAGAGATCCAACCAGGAGTCAAGGATCTGTCACAAGGTGACCTGTAGCTGAAGGGTGGCTTTGGGAGGTGAGCTGGAGGTATGGCCCAGATAATTCCTGGAGGCCCCAAACCAGAGCCCACTACCGTCTTATGGGGCTCTGCATGGAGCAGGGTGGGAGAGGGTATAAGAGTAGGATGCCAGGCCAGGCAGGGGAGCAGTTTCCCCAGGAAAGTCACCCTTCTGCCCTAACACATGCAGACTACAGCCTGCCAGTGGGAAGTCTGCTCACCAGGGCTCAGAGGCTCCAGGGTCAGCCGGCTCAGGGGGATGGAGTGGAGGGGACAGCACACACCTGAGCCCACTCCTCAACTCCTGCACAGGGCAGCATCCTGGACTCTCAGGTGAGAGGGGAAGGGAGAGTCCAAGCCCCGGCCAGCACCAAGGCCCGGCCAAACCAGGGGGACAGACAGAGAAGCTAAAGCGAGTGGCTGGAGACAGCCATCCCTGAGACAGAGAGACAGCAGCCGCTTTGGAGGGTTGGCTCCATGGGAAGTCAGCCTGGGGGTGGGGAGGGGACTCCCAGGCAGAGCTCAGGGTCCAAGAAAGCAGAGACAGGGACTCCTGGGTGGCTTAGCGGTTGAGCATCTGCCTTCAGCTCAGGTTCCTGATCCTGGGGTCCTGTGATCGAGTCCCGCATCAGGCTCCCTGCATGGAGTCTACTTCTCCCTCTGCCTGTGTCTCGGCCTCTGTGTGTGTGTGTGTGTCTCATGAATAAATGAATAAAGTCTTTAAAAAAAGAAAGCAGAGACACTCTTAGCCTCACAATATAGTGAAGTGCCAGTCAGATAAAAATGCTTTTGCCTAACCTAAAGGAAAGGGGAGGATGATTTCCCAGCACATCTGGATGCCCTGGCGGGGTCAGGAAGCAGAAGAGATCCCAAACTTTAGAAAGTGCAGCCACGTTGTCTTTGGTTTGGGGGCCCACTCTGCCATGGGGGCTGCTGCACCCGGACCCTTTAGATCTAGGTTTGCAATTAACCCAGCCACTACCCTTCTCTGGGAAAGGGAAGAGCCGGGGGCGGGGGGCAGGGAGAGCTGACCCAGGATTAATAAGTTGTGTCAGAGGCTCTAGGGAGTGGAAAGTCTGCACACGAACAATCCATGCCCCCTCCCCCCGACCCCCCCCCCCCCCGCCGCCTTTCCAGGCGCTGGGACTCCTGAGACCACTTGCCTTTGGGCACCCATTCCGGTGCCCACCCTCCCACAGAGGTCTCAGTTCTTTCCCTAGGGCACCGGTTGTGAACGCAAATGCATTTAAGCACGAATGTGTGAAAAGGTCAGGTCTGAGTAATAGGACTGGGAGAGCCTGTGGCAAACCAGAGAGGGCCTAGAGCCATTCCCCTCGAAAAAAAAGTTGTTCTTTAAATATCATACTGGCCAAATGAATCATGGTGGCCAGATCAGGCCACCAGTTTAAAACTCAAACAGCCTAGATGAGATGAAACAGACCCCAAGTTTATAACCCTACAACCCATATAGGCATAGCTATGCTCTTTACACATTCATGTACGTGAACACACACACACGCTCACATACCCCTGAAGTAGTGCTCTGGACACTTTAAAGAGTCAAATTGGTGCTCATAGCCCGGGTGATTTCCCATGAGCTGTGGAGTTAGCCTGAAGTCCATTTCTCTTAATGTTCCCTCTGGCCCCACCCCACCCCACCCAGGTCCCTCTCTGGTCCTCTCATGGACCACAGAGGCTCTGTACTGGGTGCTAGAATGGAAGAGGCAGTCAGAGAAGAACAGTTGTAGACATGCTGCCTCCAGGGGACCCTGTGCCAGAGCAGAGACTTTCCTGGGCAGACTGTGAGCTAATAGCCGGGGGATCTGGAGCAGCCAAGAGTCCTGCTGAGTTTATGTGGAGGGAGGAATCGATGGGAGAGGGCTATGGGGGTCTGCAGCCTGCAGAGATGAAGCCTGACACTAAGGGCTCAGGGAGCTGGGGAAAGCTGGTGCCCAGCGAGTGTGCACAACAGGGCACTTGCCTACAACAGAACGTGCCACTTTTCAGGCTGAAAGGTCACACTACAAAGTACTCTGGATGGACGGGGGGGTGGTAGCAGGGGGCTGAGAAGTCTGGCTGGCCTCAGCCCCCCATGCCCTTGCAGCTGGGCTCCCCCAAAGCAAGCCCACCATCCTGGGGAGCCCCACTGAGGCCACAGGAGGAGGATGTGAGAAGTATTTAGTTTCTAGGGGAGAAGAGCATACACAGGAGTGAATGCTCAGCCAGCCAGCCAGCAAGAGCAAGCGTGAGAGCACCTTCATCCTGCTCCTAATGGGAGCGCCAGCGCCAGGGAAGGCGGCACTGCTCCCATCTGCCACCAGGCGGCAGCAGAAAGCGCCACACCTGCCCGACAGGTCCCCCAGGGTCACACAGGAGAGCAATCTGGCTGAAGCAGTTTCTCCCTATCCCTGTCTCGCCCGCCCCCTTCTCCACCCACCAGCTAGTGTAACCAAAGTGAGCACAAGAGTGCAGAACAGTCTGAGTGAGGCAGAATCCAGGGGTCTGGACGTCTGCTTGTGCCCAGTGTGCCATCGTACTTGTTCTCACAAGCCCTGACCGAGCTGGGTGAAGGACGCTGGGTGCTCTAAGACTGGAACTCACCCTCGCTGGGCTATAGATGTTTGCTTTGGCCACTGGGCAGTGGCTCTGCGTGACATCTATCTATGCATCACTGCAGGTGGTTATCTACAGATACACAGGCGTATACAGGTGGCTTCCCTTCTTCCAGCTCCCAGGTCCTGCCCCTGCAACTGTCCTGAAGTGGCCTATCCCACCCCTACTCCTTCTCCTCCCTTGCCTTTGGGAGGGCCTGGCATCAATTGGTAGGGACACGAAAAGAGGAGCATCCCACACGCAACCCCTCTCTCTCCATGGGAGACCAACAGGCTTTCACACACTCTGAGCCATCTCTAGAGGGAGTGGAGATGGAAAGTGGCAAGAACAAAAGGACCCAGAGAGGAAATCTGGTCAGATGAATATGGGCTGGCAGAGAAGATGCCAATCTAGGGAAAGCTGCTCACCCCTCTATAGAGGGGATACTCTCCCTCCCACCCCAAGACAGTGGAACTAAACAGAAACAGGGTGAGGCAGAGAAGACTAGCACACGGTAGCAGGTAATCTGTACTTGCTTGTTAACCAAGGCAGGAGGGCATAATGGAAAGAACCATGGCCTGAGAACAAGGAGGCCAGGTTTTAGGCATAGCTATGTGAACTTGAAAAAGTCACTCTCTCTTTAGTCCTCAGTCTCCTCACCCACAAAGTCCAGAGGTTGGACCAAAGTGGGGTGGCCAATGGAGCTGCCTAGAGCACTATATTTGGAAGGCCTGTGAGGTGGGAGAGACTCTGTCATCGATTAGTGATGTCTGCCTGGGCATAGTACAGACACCCTAAGCTGTTCAAAGCTGTTCAAAGAACAGCCTAGGGATCACCTCTGAGTCCCTTCCATCCAGTGCTCCGTGAGTGGAGGACAACATTGCAAGAGGCGTGTGGGACTAGGGACACCTCAAGAAGCCTCCAGGAAAACTCAAGACAATGATGGCTCATGAAGGCTTTTTGTTTCTCTAGTTCCTTCCCCACGGACTCCAGAACACTAAGCCTCATGAAGGAACCCCTCTAAGGGAATGTCAGAATCCAATATGGTGCGTTCAGTTGTCACTTCCAACATGTTGTGTTCCATCGGGATCTCCGAGTCAATGTGTGATATGTACTCCCGTCAGGGCTACCCTCCCAACACATAAGTATAGGAAGCTGGAATGTCCCTGCAGTGGGAGCTCCCACACAGTGTAATGTGTTAGATCAGATGGTGGACTCAAAAAAGACCACCCTTCTTTATAAATAAGAAGGTGTGTTCCAACAGGATGGCGTATTGCAGCAGGACCACATCTCGCCCACCAGAAGAGCTGCCCTGCTGAGGAGAGAGCAGCCTGGCCTCTGGCTGAGGACACACACAGACATTGCAGAGGTTCATAGCTGGACTGGGTAAGGGGCAGAGGTAAAGGCTGTCACTGCAGTGGCCCTGACAGAGGAGGTTCTTGGCTCAATAGCCACCTGGCTGCTGGCCACATCCTACAAGTGGGTCTCCTTCTCCCCAACTATTAGTCCCTCCTTTGTTGGGGAAGGCCCGCAGTCCTGGCTGGTACCACCATCCAGATACAGGTGTTGCTTGGGCTGTGGCAGGCTGGGGTCAGGGGTGGTAAGCTGTCGTAGGCGCTGTGGAGAAAAGAGAGAATGAATGGATGCTACTGATGAGAAAGGCACAGATGTTTCGTCTCGTTTATATCCCCAGGGCCCAGCACAGAGCCAGGCACATGGGGGCAGTCAATAGAATCTGGGTGAATACATGAACAAAAAGTTTGAGAAGAGAGGAGAGACAATAACATGGTGACCAAGAGCATGGACTGGCTGAGTTCCAGGCCTGGCTCTCTTACTAACTACTTGTGCAATTTTACGCAACCCATTTAACCCCTCTGTGCCTTATCTATAATGAAGATAACCATAGTACACAGCTCATAGAATAGTGCCTGGCACAGGGTAAGTTGGTCAAAAAGTACCCATTTTTTGTTCCTCTCGCTATTGCTTTTATAATGTGATCAATAAGTCCCTATTACTTCTTATGAGTATTAGTACTACTATTTTTACTGGTATTGGTGTCATCTCTTCCCTCTCCTTATTGCCTTGAAAGCAGATGTGATGACTGGAAACAAGGCAACCATATTGTGACCATGAGGTGGTGAGCATCATGATGAAGACCTGCTCAGGATGGAAGTGCAGAAATACAGGAGGACTTTGGTCCCTAATGACCTCTTTAGGTGGTTGAACCAATGCCAACAGCACCCATCTCTGGTCTTCTTGATGTAAAAAGAAAGTAAGCCTATTTGCTTACTGTAGGTTGGGTTTTCCGTTACTTGCAAGCCGGATAGATTTCTTTTTTTTTTTAAAGATTTATTTATTTATTTATGATAGACATAGAGAGAAAGAGAGGCAGAGATACAGGAGGAGGGAGAAGCAGGCTCCATGCACCGGGAGCCTGAAGCAGGACTCGATTCCGGGACTCCAGGATCGCGCCCTGGGCCAAAGGCAGGCGCCAAACCGCTGAGCCACCCAGGGATCCCCCACCAGATAGATTTCTACACGTGTAAGGTCTTTGTGGGACATGCTCTATTCCCTGCCAGGTAGGCATGCCTTAAACTCTAAACAGGGAGCCTTTTGCATGTGGTTCCCAGGCAGAATTAAGATAAGAAAGAAGCCAGGAGCTTGGGTATGAAATGAACTGTGAGGGCTGGTTATTAGTTTCCTGGCAGCAAGGACTTTGTGCTCTTTAAATCTCTGGGCATCTTTAAGTTCTTGTTGTGACTCTATTTCCTTCTTAAGCCTTTGACAGTTTACCTTTGGTAACCTGCCCACATGATCTGCTGGAGATAGGATTCTGAAGGTCTAGGACTCAAGGACTTTTGAATGTTTCTGCAAATGAAGCCATTGGACTGGTCTTCAAAGACAATTCTCTTTAAGATTCCATCAGACTGAAGGGTGCCCCACACTCAGAGCTGGGCCCCAGCCATGGTGTCCTGCCTACAACCTCTCTCAGCAAACCCCTCCTGCAGTGTATCACTTCCCCCAGCCCCTACCTTCTTGAAGGAACCCCGGGTCTTCAGAAGAGTGATGATGACAAAGAGTGGGACGCAGATCATGGAGGAGAGAGCCAAGAACCAGCCGATGGAGTAGCCCCAGGGAGGGTACACGTAGATGTTGTTGTATTTGAGAGGTGTGTACTGGCTCAAGGAGAAGAGGAAGGTGGCCTGGAAGGAGAGGGAGGGATGGATGCAGATAAGACAGAGAGCCTTTGAAGTCCTCTCCTCACCTGCTTCAATATCCAGGGACAGAGGACGAATTCACGCACTGTGGTGTATCGCTGAGGTAAAATAGTAAAAGGCATCATGAGCTGTGGGCCAAGGTGCTAAGGACTGAGACAGGAGGAGCTCTGAGGAAGGGGGTAGGGGTGGAGGAGCCCTAAGCAGGAAGAGAGAAGGAGACCACCAACTGGGAAGTTGGGCAGTGGATGGAAACGCTGTGAGAAAGGAATGAAACAGGAACTGGAATGAGAGTAATGATGGTAAAGCCGCTGAGACAACCCCAGAAAGGAAGGGCAGGAGAACCAACCCAGAAGGGGAAAGGGACTGGCCTCCCCAGGTCACTGGACAGGCAGGTAACCCAGGCATGCTGTTCCTTGTCCCCAAGTCTTCTGGAGGCAGGAGGGTAGCTGGGTGGGCACATACCAGGCAGAGTCCAGGGGTCAGAAAGAGCCAGGAAATCTTCACCAAGGGCCATGGCCGGTAGCCAATCATGTCTTCAATGTTGTCATAGAAACGATCAGCCCCTGCTCAGGCAAAGAGGGAGAAAAGTGTGAGAACAAGAGGAAGGAGACAGTTTGTTCGTATCTGGGGAGGACTCGCCTGGCTTTGCCCTCTTCCCGCCACCCTGTGAGGGGAAACTGGATCAGGGCACAAGAATGAGATGGGTCTCTGGCACCCCAGCCACAAGGCGGGGAACAAAGAGGGAGAAGGGGCTGCCACCCTAAAGCTGGGTGCCCTCGAGGGCGCAATCCTCTGTCCCCTTGTCTAGGAGCAAAGACCCTAAACTCCTAACCACAGAGGGGGATGTGAGCCTAAAATGGCATAATGGTGATGCAAATGCTCATTTATCCATGCTGCAGAGATGAATCCAGTTTCAATTCAAAACACCAAAACAGCAAAGGTCCCACTGTGCAAGCACAACATGCTAAACTCACAGAGGGCCAGAAGCCAACAGAAAAGGAACGACAGTCTAGATTCTGGAGGCTGGAGGAACCACTCTGCTTTCTCAAGAAAGATGGCAAGAGGCTGGATTTGTGTTTGTGAAAGCACTGACTTTTTTTTTTTTTTAACTAATTTATTTATTTTTTTTTTAATGATTTATTTATTTATTTATGATAGAGATAGACACAGAGAGAGAGAGGGAGGCAGAGACACAGGAGGAGGGAGAAGCAGGCTCCATGCTGGGAGCCTGATGTGGGAATCGATCCAGGGACTCCAGGATCACGCCCTGGGCCAAAGGCAAGCGCTAAACCGCTGAGCCACCCAGGGATCCCTTTTTTTTTTTTTTTTTTTTTTGACTGTCCTTTCCTTTCCATGTTTGCTCCAGATCCAGGCCCAGCCCATCCTCTAAAAAGAGAGCCACTGATTGGGAAAGACCTTTGGATGGCCTATCTTCCTTCCTCAGCCAAAAAAAAAATCACTTCCCACTGATTACTAGTGTGCATGAAATGCCCCCATTAGGGAGTCATTCCTTTGGCTTCCAAATTTCTCCCCCAGTTAACAACCAGATATTGCTGGGAAGGTGTAAAATATTAAGGTTCCTCAGCTCTTTAGGCCTCACTGTGTTGGAATTTATCAGATCCTCTGAGAACAAGTTCTGAGAAGCAATAGAGGAAAATCAGAAAGACATCAGATGCTTGAAGTGAGAAGATAAGAAACAGGTCCAAGAAGAGGAAGGCCACCAGATAGGAAGGCTTAGGTAGCAAAATAAAAACCTTCCTACTCCTGGCTTTCCTACTCATGCCCACTACATGGCACCCACCCACCCTCTCTGCCCCGCGCCTTGTTACATTAGCAGTGCATCCCCCTAACCTGGCGCAGTGGAGCCAGATGGTCCTGGAGTATGATGATGCCTCCTCCACTTACCAGCTGTGGGAGCTTAGGCAAGAGACCTACCTCTCTGAGCCTCACCTCCCCTGCCAAGGGCTGTTGTGTGGCTTGCGAGACAATGTATGCCACAATCAGCACATTGCTTGGCATTCAGCCGTGCATCGACTGAATGCACAAAAGTTTCTCTGCTACTGTCATCAGGCATAGTAATGGCATGGATGTGGGATGCCTGGGTGGCTCAGTGGTTGAGCGTCTGCCTTTGGCTCAGGTCATGATCCCAAGGTCCCGGGATCGAGTCCCACATCGGGCTCCCTGCATGGAGCCTGCTTCACCCTCTGCCTGTGTCTCTGCCTCTCTCTCGCTCTGTGTCTCTCATCAATAAATAAATAAAATCTTTAAAAAACAATAATGGCATGGATGTTATAGCATTCAGCACCACTGGCTAGTTACCTCCCACATGGAGGAGGGGTAGGGCCAGTGGTGGAAGTCAATGGAAGGCAGAATTCACTTCAGTATAAGAAAAAAAAATGTGTAACAGCCACAACAAGAAAAGCTACCTTGCAAACACGGGAATGAGTTTTCTGTTCGTGGAAGTATTCAAGCAAAGTCTGGGTGCTAACCTGGAAAGGGAACGTGGGGATGTGTGGAGGCTCAGACTAAGTGGCTCTAAAAAGTCTCTTCTGGCTAGGACTCCTACTGGCAAGGGCCTCCAGCAGCTTCTGTATCAAGAAAAGTGTTCCCTGCTGTTTCTGATTCCTCTCACAACTGCGGGAAATGGGTTTGTCTTTGCCCCAGCTCTATCTGCCATAATGAGAAATGGGGTGCCCGTGGTGGATGGACTTGCCAGTGAGAAGAACCAGGGCAGCAATCCAAGACTCGTAGAAAGCAGAGGGCCAGCGCACCCATCTCTCATCCTGGGCAGATCGTGCCCTTCCGGGGATCACGCCCTGGGCCAAAGGCAAGCGCTAAACCGCTGAGCCACCCAGGGATCCTTTTTTTTTTTTGACTGTCCTTTCCTTTCCATGTTTGCTCCAGATCCAGGCCCAGCCCATCCTCTAAAAAGAGAGCCACTGATTGGGAAAGACCTTTGGATGGCCTATCTTCCTTCCTCAGTGTCCACCCCAGAGGCTCCCGCTCCCGCTCCCCCTGCACTTACCGTACACCCAGCTGATGCAGATCACTTCGAACATCGCCAGGAAGAGCAGGCATATGCCACTGGAGGCATAATAATCAAACAGCTGGAAGATATACATCCCGCCCTGCGGCAAAGTGAGGGAGCTAGGGCCTTGGCCAGGGCAGGCGGGGACCCGCTCCAGCATCCGGGCACCCATCCTGCCCAGTCCCTGGGAAGCCATTCCTTGCAACTCAAAGGAGTTTGCCTTGACTGCCCCTGCCCCCAGAGCCCTGATTTAACATCAGGACAACAAGCCGTGACAGCTGCAAAGACCTTGGGAACATGGGACACACACGGTTTCATCCCCAGCATCATGTCTCGTAGGAGTTGCCACCACCTCACTCTGCGCGCACTCCTCTCCCTGCTCCAGGCCTGAAGAGGAGTCAGGGCTGGGCACTTAGCGTGTTCTTAGGAAAAGGTCCCTCTCCTTCCTCTGGGCTTGGGTGGGTGGTGGAAGGTAAACCTGAAGCTGTGCCAGCATTCTTTTTTTTTTTTTTTTTTTTTATTTATTTATGATAGTCACAGAGAGAGAGACAGAGAGAGAGAGAGAGAGAGAGAGAGAGGCAGAGACACAGGCAGAGGGAGAAGCAGGCTCCATGCACCGGGAGCCTGATGTGGGATTCGATCCCGGGTCTCCAGGATCGCACCCTGGGCCAAAGGCAGGCACCAAACCGCTACGCCACCCAGGGATCCCCCTGTGCCAGCATTCTTTAATATCAGGAGGGAAATCTGGCTAAGAATGGCATTCCTGATAATGTCCTTAGAGCAGCTGGATCCAACCACGCCTGAAACCAAGATCTCTCTTGACTTTTCAGTTCCCTGCCCTCCCCCCAAAACTCCCTTTTCTGCGTAAGCCAGCTGGCATTTGGTTTCTGTCACCTGACACCAAAAGAGCTAACTTGAACGTGGCGCGCTGTGATGAAGCAGAGCAAGTGTCAACACCCCCTTTCAGCAGATGAAGAAGGTGTGCCCCCTGGCTCCCTCACCCGGAGTCCAGCCTGCAGGCCGCACACTGCTGCTCACCTCCGTGACCAGAAAAAGCCCCGCCAGGTAGCAGAAGACAGCAATGGCAAGGATGAGGAGCTCCCGCCGCCCACTCTTCCGGAGCTGACTGGGGAACATGTCCATGGAGGCTGTCACCAGGCACTCCACACAGACAAACTGCGGGTGGGAGGGGAGCTGGGGTGAGAGGCACCGCCTGCCCTTGGGCCTTCCCCAGCATGGCTTTGCCCTAGCCACCTCTCACCCCACTCACCCCACTCACCCAGGCTGACACACAGGAGCACGGGAGGGACTCAGGGCAGAAATGGGGTGACTGGCCCTGCCTTTGGCTGTGTCTCTACAACAGACGGTCCCAGCCTTGGGTTTGGAGGGGGAGACATGTTTTCTGTCCCCAAGGCTGGGGGGGGGCAGGGCTGGGCAGCTTGAACTGATTGGCTGGAAGGAGGCTAGAGGGACTTTCGGGGGGTACCTGTGCTTGGGGAAGGGTCAGTCCTGGGGGGAAAAGGCAGGTGGCCCCCTCAAGGTCAGGGGTCACCCAACCAACTGCAAGGACAAGCCCTGAAAAGAGGAGGGGGACTTGGAATATATGGTCAGGGAAAAGGGAGATGGGGAGAAGGCAAAAAGGTCACTAGGGCAGGGTGGGTGGGGTGACAAACCTGGCTGTCCAGCCCAAGGAAGATGAGCATGATGAAGAAAAGGCAGGACCACAGCTGAGATAAGGGCATCATTGTCACAGCCTTGGGGAACGCGATGAAGGCTAGACCAGGACCTGTTGGGCACACAGCACTGTCAGGGTCCAGAGAGCTCTGCCCTCGGGGAAGAGCCTTCTCCCAAGGCACTGTGTGAGTGTGTGTGAGTGTGAGAGAGAGTGTGTGTGCTCACATGTGAGAGAGAGAGAGTGTGTGTGTGCAGAGGAGAGGCTCAAGAGGGCAAGGGAGTTTCATCCTGGTTCTGGGGCGCTGGCTGTGCACCAGTTCCTCCACTTACCCACCCACACACACAGCTGCAGGCCTGCCCCCCCCACCCTTGTCCCCTCTCCCGCCTCCCTCCCACAAGTAAGAAGGCAAAGCAGTGTCCCCAGATGCTGAGAAGGTTCACATCAGCCAGCTCCTGAAGCCCTGCCTGGGACCCTGTAGGGGAAGTCTGTGTTCTCCTCCTTCCCCTCAGGGTCCGACAGCAAAGCAGTACCTACCGGACTCGGCCACCTCAGAGATGGGCAGCCCCTGCTCTTGGGCCATGAAGCCCAGGATGGAGAAGACCACGAAGCCAGCCGCGAAGCTGGTGGCACTGTTCAGGAAGCAGAGGGCGATGCTGTCCCTGTGAGGTAGGAAGGGGAGGGGAGGGAGGCAGAGGAGCCAGGAGGGGGAGAGAGAGCAAGGAACCCCTCAGGAGGGGGTGTGGGGGAGGAGATATCCACAGACAGTAAGGGGGAGCAGGGAGTGGCCAAGATGCAAGAGGAGAGGGATGGAGGAGAGAATGGGGGAAGGACAAAGATCAGGTATGGGCAGGTGAGAGGGAAACGGGAGGGAGAAAGAAATTCAGTCTGGAACAGAAGCTGTGGTTCCCTGGCTACACTCCAGGAAGCCTCTTCCCTCCACCGCCCCCACCCCCACCCCCACCCTCAACCCTACCTGTAGCAGTTGTTGTGATACTTGTTGTAGCTGCCCAGGGCAGTCAGGCACCCCTGGCAGATGGCGAAGGAGAAGAAGATCTGGGTGCCCGCGTCCATCCATACCTGCGGGAGACCACAAGAGAGTGGCAGGGGAGCGGAGGGTGCCACCCTGTCACCCCTCAGACCCAGCTGGGCCCCTGGGTGTTTAGATTTGGCTCTGGGGGCATTCAGTAGGCGCCACTACTTGGGTTTCCTAGGAGGAGTGGCAGTGCCCTTCAGGGTTGAACTGAGAGCATCTGGCTCACTCCACAAGCACTAAGGGCCTCAGGCAGCCACAAGAGGGGCAAAGGGCCACTTCAAAATATAAAGAAAAACCCAGGACTCCTTAGGGGAGAGGGGGAGGGGCAAAGAATGTGCTCAGACAAGTCCTAGAGGTAGAAATAGAAATGCACAGTAAATCTGTCCTGGAAATGTCCAGCCCCGCAATAGTAAAAAAAATTAAATAAAAAAAGAGGGGTGCCTGGGTGGCTCAGTCAGTGAAACATTTGACTTCAGCTCAGGTCATGATCTCCAGGGTTCTGGGCCCTGTGTCCAGCTGGTATTGAGCCCTGCATCAGGGTCCATGCTCAGCCTCAAGTCTGTTTCTCCTTCTCCCTCTGCCCCTCCCCCCACTCATTTTCTCTCTCTCTCTCTCTCTAATAAATAAGATCTCTTTAAAAATTTAAAAAATAAGTCAACAATATGACACTATTTCAATCTCTCAAATTACCAAAGATGAAAGGTTAAAATGAATTATTATCAAATCTCTCATGGGCCCTGCAGAAAAAAAGGGTGCCCTCTCATACCGGTAGAGAAAATCTACATTTCTCTAAAGCCAGTATTAATGCTCATACTCTTTGAGGGAGTGATTCTAAGTCTGACTACTGTCAGGAAACAATCAGAGATGTGGTCAAAGATTTAAATACAAGGTGTCCACTGCAGCTGTATGTACTATCATAAAAAACTACGTGACCTAAATGTCCAAGAGTAGGAGAAGGTTGATGACGCTTGCCCTGGGTGTGAGTGCTCAGAAGACACAGAGCCTTGTCTGTTGTGCCCACTGCCCTACTCCATCGTTAGAGCACTAGCTGGCACTCAACAGGTCCTCAGCACATTTTGAGTGAATGAGTGACTGAATGGATGACAGATGGAGGATGTATTATGCAAGCGTTTAAAATGACATTAACAAATGAATTTAATAACATGGAAAATATAATTTAAATGTAAAAAGATCCATCTCTATATAATTATCTCAACTATGTTAAAACACAGACACACATACCAACTAGAAAAAGGGTTGGAAGGAAATATACTGAAATGTTCATAGAGATGATAGCTGAGTGGTGGGTTTACAAGAGATCTTTATCTAATTGTTCTATATAAAGAACAATTAGATAGCTATATTAGAGAAAAGCAACCAGAGATTTTCCAAAGTACCGCTCTGGTTTGGGGTGGGAAACAACAGAGATATGGTCCCCAGCACAGCTCCTACTTGGGGGTCCTTGAGGCGAAGCAAATCAGGCTTCAGGTAATAGATGACACCCTGGTAGGCTCCGGGAAGGGTGATGCCTCGGATCAGCAGGATGACCAGCATCAGGTAGGGAAACGTGGCTGTGAAATACACCACCTGGAGGGAAACAGGCCCAGGTCACTCCTGCTGGGACTCAGCTGCCCGGAGGTGCCAGGGAGCCTGTGGCAGTCCTCCTGCCACCCCTCCTCAGGAAGCACGACTAGCACTCAGCTCAGTGTCCAACACTTCCCTAGAGATGCCAAGAGGGTGTAAGCACCTGCAACTCCCCACACCTTCCTTTACACATTCCAGTGGGTCTCAGGCTCCACAGGCAGGTGGAGTGTGAGATACACATCAGCAGGGCAAGGAGGGAGAAAGGACAGGGAGGGGCACAAGCTTCCAGCCATAACATTTCAAAGACTATTTTAAAATCCAGAATGTGATCTCCTGGAATCCCTCATCCTGGCTGTTCTCCTCATGCCCCCTGGTGCGGTGGGTCCTGGGAGGGGGGTGGGGAGCAGACTGGCACAGTGACCTGTGGCCAAACGTAACTGTACTTTTCCAGGCATAAGCTTGGGGGAGCAGCGGTGGCCTGAGCTCTGGTCTATGGAGACACTCTGAGGGATCCAGTCTGCCCCTGACCAAGCTCAGCTCCTTACCCGAGGCTGCCCTTGGAACAGGCTCATCAGAAAGGTCAGTATCCTGTCTGTTCCTGGCTTTAAAAAGCATGAAGCACCAGCCTCAGAGTCCCTGGGTTGGAAATAATTGCTCAAATCTGAACTCTCTCCACACACAATAAGCCACTGTTATCCATTCTTAGCTTGAACCCCTTTGATGATTGGAAACTCACCACCTCAGAGACAGTTCTGTTTGCTGGCTCATACCACATATGACAAAAAGCAAGTCATAAAAGGGTATGGTCCTAATTGGATAATATGCACACATAATAGATACAGATACACACAAACATACATATATGGAAATCTGGAAGGCAACACAGCAACACATTAACGGGGGTTAGTAGATCCAAATGGCTACCATGCTGGCTCGTACAGTGATTAGGGGGACGTTTATATTCCTTATTTTGTTCTGTATGCTACTTCTGTAAACAGGTCTTTTATATTCATACTGAGAGAGAAAGTCTTTCCTCGTACAGAGCTAAACTCTTCCTACCTATCATATCCCCTGTTCTTACCATGCCTCTCCCTTAAACTACTCTTTCTTTCAGTCCTCTAGAGGGACTGTGAGTGTCCCCCTGGATTCTGGGGGCCACAGAGTGCTTATCCGGGGCCAGAACATCTCACCTTGCCTGTGGTCTTGACTCCCTTCCAGATGCAGAAGTAGCAGATAAGCCAGGCCAGCAGAAGGCACAGAGCTAGCTCCCAGCGCAGAGCCCCCAAATCATGGATGCCTGAGGTGATGCCCAAAACACGTCTCCTGAGGATGGAAAAAACAAAAAGCCAGGTGAAAGGCTAAAGGGGCAACTTGCCTTTGACTTCAAGTTTCTTGATTCTTAGAGCTGACCCCACAGATCTCATGTTCCAGGCTTCCCCTCCCCATCCCACTGCACCTCCCCCATGGCCATGCCATGTTCCCACCTGTGGTCTGTATGCCCCTGCTGTTAGAAGACCAAATCACGTAATCTCATAGGTATCTTTGTCTTTCTAAACATCCAGCTTTCTCTGTTGTACAGAGAGATAGAGAAAGAGAGAGAGAGTGAGGGTGGTAAGTAATGTGTGGATGAGTAGATGGAGAGTAGACACATACGCATGATGCACATGTAGATGGGGATCAAACAGAGGGGCTGGTATATTTTAGTATCTAAAGAACATAGGGACTGGTGGAAATGTGAGTGCATGAATGTTGGTGGACGTGTAAGGTTTGGGTGACATGAGGGCCTCCATGTGTGAGGGTGTAGGTAGACACATGTGAGTGTTGGTAAATACATGTGGTCTTTAGGTAAGTGTGAAGGTAGAGACAGACCTGTGTAAGAACAAAGGTGAGCACATGTGAACAGGGGCAGATATAAGTGCATAGTCATGTGGGAGGGTGGAGGCATGAGCAGGGTTTGCCAATTTCTGCAGTACAAATACTCTCACTTGGCCAATTCAAGCTAACAACATGACATCACTGAACACGAAGCTGGGCAGTCATGTGCACAATCTGCTCTCCTAAACTGGGGCAGACTATCGTTGTGCACCAGTGGACACGTGTGTGTAGGTGTGAAGCTGTAGGTAGATGTGTGGGGGTGTGTATGGGTGCAAGGATACAAGTCGACATGGATAAATGTGGAAGTCTAGGTGGACACAGGTGGACTCAGGAGTCATTGGGAGTATGTAGGTGGACAAGTATGGGTAGATGTGTTTCCCCAGATCTCTGATGCGTGAAGTGGTAGGTAGGTAAGTGCTGGAGAGCATGAGCAGAAAGGTTTAAACTTGCATTCCAAGCCCAGGCCTTAGACATCCAAATTTCCCACTTGGGGCCCCTGATATGTGGCATCCACGCCCAGCACCTACTCCCAGAATTCCATGACAGGTGAGGTGAAGTTCTCAGAGGAGGTCGCTGTGCGGGCTCCCGAGTGGTTAAGAAAGTCCATGCAATGCTCTGTTGGGAACAAAGGTGGCTGTGTGTTAGCTAGGGACCAGATGGGGAGAGATGCCCTGACACCCTGGTCCCTCCAGCCCTCTGACCCTACAGCCCGGCAGTCCCCATCATTCCCAGTCCCAAAAGCTTCCTTTGGATGCCATTTACCGGGAGTGGCTCATGGGACCAGCCTCCTTTGCCACGTGCCTCATACAGCTCTTGTTGTGAATCTGACTGTTTCTCTGGCCACCCTGCCAACCTACCTCTGACAGACTTCAGGTCCCCTCTGCCCCCATAACTTGCCCACTCTCTCTCCATTCAACACATGAATGGGCTGAGTCCCTGTGCCTGTGCTTCCCCCATACCGCATGCTGTTCACACGGTGAGTTCTTTCTCATCCTTCAGCCCTCAGCCAGCTCTTCCCTCCACTGTAACATACTTTCTGCAATTTCTTTCCCATCGCAATTTGTAATTATTTTATTAATTTGTCTGTTTCTATCACTAGACTGTAAGCTCAGGGAGGGCTGGGGCCGGTTGCTCATGCTCACCCCTGGATGTCTAGCACCTGGCACAGAGTGAGTGACGATCCCTTTGCAGTGGCAGAGAATGTTCACAGTCCTGCGGGGTTTTCCATCCTCTTAGGGGCTAGCATAGATTCCCACAGGCAGGCCAGCCAGCAGGACTGCACCAAAACCCTCATAGCTCGGCTTTGAGGCAAGTTCTGCCCTGGGTTCTGTCACTGTAGGCCATGGGCAGCCCAGCCCCCTAGGGGGAGGCGCCATCTCAGGGGCCCTAACCACGATACCTGTGTTCCAGGTGTTGGTACAGGTCGTCCAGGGCAGCTCAGAGGTAAAGGAGCTGAACAGGTAGAAGAGAGCCCAGGCGAGGATGATGATGTAGTAGATGTTCAGATAGGACTCAATGACCACAGACGCCAGACCGATGCCTTGGGGAGCAGGGGAGGCAATGGGGGAACAAAAACAAGAATCCAAGAGATTGATGTTAGCCCAACAGTCCAAGAGAGTCACACGGAAGCCCCCAGCCATGGCTAGAAGGATATCGGGTGCTACAGGATGAGAACCGCTGCTTTTGTTTATTGGCCTGAGAAGCCATGGACAGCATATTTTCCTAAATAAGAAGAACAGGTCGCAGAATGCTCTGGTTTGCATCCTTCCAGTCTTGCAATATATATTTGAATATATCTCTTCTTCTTCTTTTTTAATGAGATAAACTCCAAAAGTTAACTGTGGTTCTCTAGGGGATAGGATTTCAGTTCACTTTTTAAAGTTTTTTCCCCCTTTTTTCCATCTGCATTTTCTAGTTTTTCTATGACAATCACACGCGACTTGTAAGGTGGAAAGGGGTAGAAAGAGCAAAGGAGTAAGTAGGGAAATTTTGGTAAGAATCAGTCTCAAGAACAAAAGCAAAAGAAACCAGCAAGGAAAAAAGGGGGGGGGGGGCTGTAGAGAAACCTGGAGCCTGAGGGGGTCTCATGCCATCTCAGCGGGGAGTGAGGGGCGGAGTGTGGGCGGAGGAGACCTGCGCTTGATTCTGACACGCGGGAGGGAGCGGTTCGGAGGCTGGGAGGGAGCCCGGGCAGGGCAGTCACCAGCAGCCCGCCTCCCCACCCCCCTGCAAACCTCCCCTGCGCTTCCCTCCCCCCCACCCCTGCTCCTGCAAATGTGGGATCTTTTCCACGGTCATTTCAAAAGTAGCACGTTGCCAGGGCGGCTGCTAGGCCGGGGCGTGAAGGCGGGCGGAGGAGAGCGGGTCTGCGGGTGCGCGTCCGGTGCTCCAGGGCGACTCACGGACCGGCCGCGCCAGGGCGGACTGTGGACAAAAGCACCCCTTGGCCTTGGCCGGGCCCGCCGGGATCGTGCGCCCCGCGGGCCGGGCCGCCGGGGCCAGAGCCCCTCCCACCCCGTGTTTTCCTGCCGGGGTCTCCGCAAAGCCTTGCGCGGTGGGGGCGGGCGCCCAGAGCGACTGTGGCGGGGCGGCCCGGCCTGGGGAGGGGCGTGGAGGCGGGGCTGCTGGTGGCCAGGAGGGACCCCGGGGAGACCGGCCGGAATATTCAGGGCGCGCATACAGACACCCACACACCCAAACAAGGGGCCAGCGTGTGGCCCGCGCTGCCGCCGCCGGAAGGCGCTGTGCTCCCATCCATCGCCCCGTAAACACCCGCGGTGGGGGGGCACCTCTGCCAGGAGGGGTGATCTGGGGGAGGAAGCCTGTGCCTGGGTGTGAACTGAGCAAGGAGTGGGGGTGAGCACAGGGGGTGTTCTCTGTGTGCCCACGCATAGGCTCGCTGGGAGGGCCAACTGCCGGGTAGGTGCAGGTAGGCAGGGGGAAGGCAAGTGGTAAGCAGCCTGGACCCTCCCACCAACATAGGTGCCGGTGCCTTGATGAGCCTCTGTCCCTGAGACCCCAGGCCTTGGCTTCTCTGTCTCTTCAGCTTGGAAAAGAGGAAAGGAGCAGCAATCCCTTCCCCCAACCCCTAGGAGATGCTTAGTTTGCTCACCCTGTCAGTGAAGACCCTCCTGGAGTGTTAGTACAGAGACGCCAGCCCCTGTGTGTGCCATCCAAGAGCTCGCTTGGCCCCAGGGATAGAGCCTAACTGGGCAGGACATCAGGCTCCTGCTAGGGTCTAGAGCAGAGCACTGAGAAACTGTGCTCTGGCTGAGGCCATAGCTCTCCCTGAGGACCTAGACCTCCTAAGTAGACGTGTATGTGGGCCAAGCATCACCCTGCCTCAGTCCCTCACTGCTGCTCCTATAGGGGTCCATGAGGAATCATGGACATAATTCCAAGAGGAATCAGTACCAGACTGGCCTGGTCCCTGCAATCAGACCCTCAATCAGTGGTCAGATTCGCAGCCTGCCCAGGAGCCGGTGTTTCCCACCATGCCCACCTCTGTCCAGCCTATCAGGCTGGACACTAACCCCAAGTAGCCTAGCCCCTGAGGCTTCCTTAGAGACTGACATGAGGGAAACAGTCTTCCCCTCATTTCAAGTATGCAAAGAACCTCACAAAAACAAGGGTTGGTTTTCCCACTGGCCCCCAGGGGACTGGCACAGTCAACTAAAGATAGGGCGGGGATGGGACGCCTGGGTGGCTCAGTGGTTTAGCTCCTGCCTTCAGCCCAGGACATCATCCTGGAGACCTGGGATCGAGTCCCGCATCGGGCTCTCTCCATGGAGCCTGCTTATCCCTCTGCCTGTGTCTCTGCCTCTCTCTCTCTCTCTGTTTCTCATGAATAAGCAGATAAATAAATCTTAAAAAAAAAAAAAAAGATGGGATTGGGGGGGAAGGACACCCCAAGCTGCTCACATTAGTGCCAGCAAATCCATAGAGAGAACAGGAACTGCCCCTAACCTAATCCCTAACATAGGAAATAGCATGAATTTTCAGCTCAGGGAGACCTGGGTTCAAATCCTTAGTAAATGATCTCATTTTCTCATCTACCAATAACTAAGAGAATTCTTACTGGAGGATCCAATGAGGAAATTCAGGTAAAGGGCTTCCCTGAGCCCTAACACACAGCAGGGATAGTAGATGTTAGCCATAATCATCATCATCATCACTATGGTTATGTACCCCAGTGGCCCATCTGGGGCATTGCTGTAAACACGGGGATAGCTTTCCAGGAAGCTGGTGAAGATGAAACTCCAGTGTTCCTCACTCGCAAGCATCCCTTCCAAGTCTCTGCATCCAATTTTGCCCAGGTAATCTTGTATTGTCTTTCTTGAGGAGTGCCTTCCTCCCCAGGACCTATTACCTTTGGGTCCCACAAAGCCTGATGACACTTCCTACTTCCCCCACAGCACTGAGCACAGGACCCAGAGTAGATGAATAAGAAGGTGGTAGCCGGGAGAATGAGGAGGAGGGATGAAGGGGTGGGGAACTTGGTGGCCCTGGCAGGGGAGCAAAGGGTAGCACTCACCCTGAAGAAGGGGGCAGATCTTCCTCCAGGCTGTCACGCTGCCCTGGCTGGTGTACTGGCCCAACGCCACCTCCAGGAAGAACACCGGGATGCCGCAGGTGAAGAAGAAGATGAAGTAGGGGATGAAGAAGGCCCCTGTGGAAGGAGAAGATCGGCAGGGGCTGAGCCCTCCATCCTGTCCTCGGCCCATCCAGGAGACCTGCGTCCCACTGCTCGGCCTCCTCAGTCTTCCTCTCCACCCTCCCGGGGCCCCACATTGGCTTCTGATCTGCAAACAGAGGCAGGCAGAAATTTTCTAGTCTGAACCCCACTGGGGATAGGGAAGACCTTTGAAGAAGGAGTGAACGTTTAGGTGGAAATCCTAACAGATGCACTGCCTATTTTCTCGGTGTGCTTAACAAACTTAGTCCAATGATTATTTTTGGAACTGAAACTTGTGTTCTGTATAATTTGATATGCTTATTAAATTATCAAGTTTGCTACATTTTAGAGAAAAACAAACAAAAACACCTTGGAAAATTATTTTTCCTCTAATAGTTTTCAGATGGATTTTTTCCCCCTCTGCCAGGCTCTGATCCGAACTGGGGTCACAGCAGAGAAGTCCATTCCTCCACTCAGGCAGATTCTCGGGCACTGGGGTTTTGGCAGCCATGTGATTAGGCCTGACCTACGGGCCCACACAGGAGGCCAGGCTGAAAAGGCATCCAGCAAAGTAGGCAATTAGAAGACACCCTAAACTGCCAGTGCCTGCTTCAGTCACTAAGACATACATACATACCTCACCCCAGAAGTGTAACCAAGGGGGAATGGATTATTGTTTACTGCACCATAATAACACTTAGCACTTATGTGGTGTGTACCGTGTGCAAGGCATTCTTCTAAATGCTCCACCGACATCAGAATTCTCAAAGAACCACCTCCCATGGGGCAGGTTACCATCATTATCTCCATTTTACAGATGAAAAAACAGAGGCACAAAGCCAGGTGGTTGGATTCTGACTCTGTGCTCTTACCCACCCCATTATAATGCCTTGCAAATAATCCATGTTACTTTGTAGGAAAAAGTAGAAAGTACAAAGGGGGAAAAAAGGAAAGACACTTTGTATAGCCTTCCAATTTTCTTATAAACACACACACACATATATATAGTATTTTTTTGGCAAATATGAGAACCTAATATATGTTACTTGATAACCATTTAAAAGCATGTCACGAACCTATTATATCAATAAATATAGATGTCATCATTTTAATAGCCATATAGTATTCCACTATCCTAATTCATTTCATTGGTACCTCTACTGGCCTTTTTGGTTGTAATCCATTGTCAACATCCTTGTGCACTTGGCTGATTGCCTCCTTAGTATAAATTTCCAGTTGACGAATTGGTACATCAGAGGGTATGCATAATTTCTTTTTGCTTTTTTTGTGATAAAATATATATAACATAAATTTTCCTGTTTAACCGTTTTTAAGTGTATGGTTCAGTGGCATTAAGTATACTTACATCGTTATCCAACCACCACCACCATCAACTTCTAGAAACTTCTCATCCATCCCAATCTGAAACTCTGTAGCCATTAAACACTAACTCCCTATTCCCCACCTCTTCCCAGCCCCTAGTAACCACCATTCTGCTTTTTCTCTATGAATTGTTTTTCTAGACACCCCATGTAGGAGGAATTATACAGTACTTATGTTTCTGGTGCCTGGTTTATTTCACTCAGCATAATATCTCAAGGTTTATCCAAGCCATTTTGAGGCTGAATAATACTCCCTCATGTGTGTATACCACATTTTGTTTACTCATTTGTTCATTGATGGACATTTGGGTTGCTTCCACCTTTGGGGTTTGAACATTTTTTTAAGGTTCTCTGATGTGCATTTCCAAATCGCCCTCCCAGACTCTCATACAGATCTGAACTGCCAGTAGCAATTTGTGAAAGTGAGGGAGAAGGCTTTGTGTGTGAGTCTTCTGGGCCCTCCAGAGCCACAACAGCCAGTAATTCTCCAAGTCCTGAAGTCCTACTTACCCCCAGGTTTGCCGATACGTTCTGAGTACCACCAGAGCATTCCTAAACCCAGTGCCAGTAACACCATTGACTCCAGTTTACGTGGCTTCGGTGGCTACAGGGGTGAGGCTGAGAGGCAGTGTTTGGGAGAAGTGTTTGGGCTCAGGGGCTCTCCCAGAAGACACTTTACTGGAAGTCTACAGCGGCATGTGATCCATGGGCCCCTTCCTGCTGTGTGGAGATCCTTCCCTCTCCTGAAGGAGACAGCTTCAGCTCTACCCTTGGTGTGTAGACTTCTGCCCCGCAGAAGCCAGAGAGAGCTCAGGAGGCCTGGAGCCAGGCCACCCTCAGGCTGAGTCTGCCCTAGAAGGTCAGCGCTAGGCCTGGGCCTCAGCAGGCAGTGGGAGGAGGTTGGTTCTGGAGCGCCTACAGGAGCATCCTCCATCCTCGGCTTTCTTCCGGGGTTTTCAACACACTATCTCTGCAAATGTCTTCCCCCCACAATGAACTTGTGAGAATCCTCACTAGGAGAGACTGACCTGGCCCACAATCCTCTTGGCATCTGCCCAGGCTCTAGGCACAGACAGCCTGATGAGGCCCCTCAGGGATCTCAGGACTTGAGATGTGTTTATCATTTCCCTCCCTTTGTTCTCAGGTATGCCTTACTATCTCTGCCAAGTTCTCGCTCCTGAACCACTGACAATCTGGAAACTCTGGAGGATGATCTAGTTTAGTGATTCCTGCTTTTTTGAAACCAAAGACATTATTGCACCAATAACACCATTTTTTTCATTCCTCTTGAAAGATTTTTCCCTACTGAACTGTTTATTAACTAATAATTAATTATTAATTGATGAATGTATCAGTAAAAACATATTTAACTCCTTTTTAACTACTTTTTTTCTTTTTCTTTTCTTTTCTTTTTTTTTTTTTTTTTTTTAAGAAAGGCAGACTGCCACATGCAGTGCCTCATTTGGTTGTGTCTGAAGTCTTGGAAGCTTGACTACCCTTCATTCTCCTACCAATGGAACTGAAGAGTTCATTTGGACGTTCTAGCAGGGAGCACAGCTACTCCTATACTGTCCTCCCCTATCAAAGAAGGTCATCCTCTTAGCTGATTGCACAGCTTCAGGAGGAACACACATGGAGCAGTGCAGGAGGAAGGGGACACCCACCTAGCTGGCTGGATCAGCCGAATCAAACCTGGCAATCAGTGGGGTGACAGATGTTGCAGCCAGATTGCCTTCACATCCTAACTGACTAAAGATTTATGGTCAGCTTGAGATAAACCCTGTTATCACAGTGAGTTAGTACAATTCCAGCCTAGAGCAAAAAGTTGACATTTGAGTTAGTCAGTGAAGTCATAGATCCATTATTAAATTGTCTGATATAAGGAAACCTGCATCCCTACTTTCCTAGAGCCCCAAAGACCAGTGGCCTCAGATTGGGGCCCATGACCTTGGTTAGCTCCCTCACATAGGGGGAGATGAGGGAGACCCAGTAGAGGGGTGTCAGCATGTCTTCCCCAGGTATTTCGGTTGGGACAGAGCTAATGAGATGAACACAGACCCTGCCCAGTAACTGCCATCTGGCACTGCCTCTTCACAGATGACCCAGGCTCAGCCCAGTGTCACTGCACACTGTCACAGGGGCTTCTCTCCCCATGCCGCCCCATGACCAGCCACAGTGCAGCCACCAGGTGGGACGAGGTGGTATGGGCACTCAAACCCAAAAACCTATCTCCGGGACCCTCATTCTTTCTCCTTTTCAGATGGCAGGGTGAGAGATGTGGGAGCCAGTGAACCAGGCTTCCAGGGCTTGCAGCTACCAATTACTTCTGTGGTCTTGGGCAAGTCGCTAAACACTCCAAGGAGCTTCCGTGTGCTCTATGAAAGGAGGACTCAGCCTGGGTCATCTTCTGCTCCAGCACTAATGCCCTGTCCTGGCATAGGACAAAGAAACAAGTCACTGCCCCTATCACTTCTCCCTGTCGTCCCTAATCTCTGGCCAGCATTCACTCCCATTCCCCATCCTGCCTCCGTAGCCCTGACCTGCCAGGAAATCCCATTTCTATTTCTTTGGGGCTATAGGTTCAAGCAGTTGGGTGTAATAACTCTAAGTTTTGAAATAGAGCAAAATACACAGTAGATGCTCAGTAAATACCTGCCAAAGTAAATATGGGGGGCACCTGGGGGGCTCAGTCAATTAAGCATCCGACTCTTGATTTCAGCTCAGGTCATGATCTCAGGGTCGTGGGATTGAGCCCCGAGTCATGTTCCACACTCATCGGGGAGTCTGCTTGAAATTCCCTCCTCCCCCTCAGTTCCTCCCCCTCTGCCCTCTCTAAAATAAATAAAGAAATATTTTTTTAATTAAATATGAATAGTGTTTAGAAGGATTTTCTAAACAATGATTATTTTTAAATAGGAATATTTCTTCTTTTTTACCCTTCTGGAATGTTTCAGATTTCACAATAAATGTGTAAAATTTCCACAAAAAGAATAAAGGTATTTTCGAAAGGCAAAGATGAATCTGTCCAGTCACAAATAAATTCATATAAACAAATACTTCCATTTGTATGAAAATTCCAAATAGGTAAATCCATAGCCACAGAAAGTAGATTAATGGTTGCCAAGGGCTGTCAGGGAGAGGGAATAGAGTGACTACTAATGGCTTTGGGCCTTCCTTCCAGAATGATGAAAATGTTCTAAAATTGGGACACCTGCGTGGCTTAGTGGTTGAGTGTCTGCCTTCGGCCCAAGGCATGATCCTGGAGTCCCGGGATCGAGTCCCACATCGGGCTCCCTGTGTGAAGCCTGCTTCTCCCTTTGCCTGTGTCTCAGCCTCTCTCTGTGTCTCTCATGAATAAATAAATAAAACCTTAAAAAAAAAAAAGAAAATTTTCTAAAATCAAATGTGGTGATGGTTGCACAATTCTATAAATATACTAAAAGCATTTAATTGTACACATAAAAGGATTAATCTGGCCCCTTCCCAACATGCCCCTACTTATTCTATGGGTGCTGAAAAATAATAAAGTTATGTTTATTTAATTTTAAAAAAATCATAGACAACATAATATTTCTCTGCTCAAATTCAACAGTTCCCATCTCACTCAGATCAGAGCCTACAAGATGTGAGCCCTGTTACCTCTCTGATCTCTTCTGCAACTCTTCTCCCCATCTGTCACTGCCCTCTAGGCTGTTCTTCAAACATGCTGGGTGCACTTTCACCCCAGGACCTTTGCACTTGCTTTTCCCTCTGTTTGGAATGCCCATCTATAAAATTCACTCCTTTAGCTCCTTCAAGTCTTTTTCTGAAATGTCACCACCTCCACACAAGCTTTCCTGGTCACCTTATTCCACATTTCAAACCCTCCTCCCCTGCCCAACAATCCAGCATTCCCTACCCCTTTTATCTGCTTGGTTTCTCACCATTCCACTCCTCATCATTCAACATACCATGCATTTTACCTCTTGGTAATCTGTCACCCTGCACTGGAATATAACACACAGAATGTGTTCTGTGTTGCATCTAGAACAATGCCTGGCACATGACAGGCCCACAACAATACTGATTGAATGTATGAATCCTATCGGCACCCGACATTGTACAGAATCACAAAGGACTGTTGTTATTCATTATGATGATCATATCTTACTGGACCCTCAGATTCCTTGGTCCTGCCCATTACCTCAGTTATCCTTCTTGGTGGCCCTGGGAGGCATCATCCCATTTCATGGAGGAGGACTGGGAGGTGGAGCTAGAGCTCAGACCCAGGCCCTCCAACTCCATTGCACGCTCTTTCCATGTTACCACATCAGCAGGCAGGAGGTGCCCAGGTAGGCCCTGCCTGGCTGTCAAGGCACAGCTCGCCCCACCACGCCTACCTCAAAATGAACTCACCACCTCCATTTTTGTAGCAGAGATAGGGAAACCTCCAGACATTGCCCAGCCCAATGATCTCCCCGGCCACTGACAGCACAAACTCCATCTTGTTGGTCCATTGGCCCCGATCCTTCACCTGGTCCTCCCCTTCCTGGTCCAACTTCTCTCCCTCCTCAGGGAGCCAGGAGACAACGGGAGGCCCGTCCTCGGGGACTGCCACTTTTCTGTCCATAGCCACGTGACGGACTGGGAGGCCGCAGAGCGAGAGTGGGCAGGATGGTGAGACAGGACCTGCTGGGTGGGAGAAGTGATAAGCTGTATAACCCGATGGCATGCCCTCCACCCCTTCGTCCTCCAGCCTCGTCTTTTATTGTTGTTGGAATATTGCTGTCATATTTCATATTGTTGGAATCTTGGTTGATACTGTTGGGCTGTTGATTTTGTTCCCAAATTCCCAATGACTTTTACACCTCAAGTTAGGCTTTCCTCTCATGACTCAGAGAACAACTAGGGGGCCAGTCTTAGCTTGTCCATTTTGCAGAGGGGGAAATCCAGGCTTTGATGGATGAAGTGATTTGCCCACGACCACACAGGGGTAGATTGGGATGAAAAGGCTGGGGTCTTTCATTCCGAGTCCCTTTTCATATTTATAGCCAGCCAGCATCCCCGCTGGCCTGGCTGCCCAGCTCCACAGGGGCCAGTGAGTGGCGCCAGCGCAGCCTCTGGCTTCCAGGCCAGAAGGGATCAAAGCCTGCCAGGGGTGACAGAAGGTCAAAGGGCAGGTGTGGCCCAGGTGACTGCATGGTCTTCCCCCAGCCAGTTGTGTGCTCTTCCCCAATCCAGGCAATCGATCAACCCAGGGTAAACATGGGAGCCAGCTAGCTCTGGGCATCTGATTGGGAGGGAAGGAGAAGGTGGGGCCTCTGAGCAAGGCCAGATGAGACCCAGATTGGGGCCAGGACCAAGTATAGGCCTTCGAGGGAAACCTGGCTCTTTTTCTCTCACTTGTGTCTCTGTCCTGAGAACGAGCAAGGGGTTCTGGGGGTGGATCCCAGAACTGTAATCACTCGGGTGGTGGTCAACTCCAGGTCAAGGTGGTCCCACCAAGGGAGACCCAGATGAGGCTGTGCATGATAGCAGGTCACTGTCCTTCCTGGCTCCCTACTCTCCTAAAGAGTCCAAAGCGCCCTGGACTGCCAGAAATATGGCGTGGCCTCTCTGGGTTTTACTGTGTCCCTACCATTGTCCACTTGTTGACTTCCAGGAGATAAACGGTAGCACTGCGGCGTTGTACCTGGAGTTCTGGTTTGCCTTCCCCGCCCTCCCCACCCTCCCCCACATAGCCACCCTGAGGCTCCTGGTGAGCTGCCAGGAGGAGGTGTCGTGGCTACAGAGGCTACAGAGGGAAGCACCTACCCACCGCCCCTCACCTCCACCGGGTGCTGGGGGACTCAGGGTGACCAGAAGCTACCAAGTGCTCCACGCTCCCCCAGGCTCTAGAGAAACACAAGGGATTCTTTTTACTAAAAGAAGTGTCTGTGTTTATTTGTTGGTCCTTTTAACCCAGGCAACAGCCCAAGCCCTAGTCAGTTAGAAAGGCGTGGCAGGAGCCATTTGAGGTTATGGAAATTTTTGAAGGTGACTTGGAGGGTATAGGTTATCCCAGGAAGGGGAAAGCCTGTCAGGGTGAGATGGGTGTTGGGATCTATGCACAGTCTCCATGGCAAGTTCAGCCCAGGAAGAAGGATGAAGAGAGAAATACCTGATGGAAATCAGAGGTGTTCAGCCTCTGATGTCAGGGAGGAAGAGGAAAGGCTTCCAGGTTCAGAGGAGACTGTCAGACCCCAGGGGGAGGTTTTGAGAACCAGAGTATCAGGTTGAAAGAATGGCAGCCTGCCCCCAGGGGAAGAGTTTGTGCTACCTGAACCAACTGGAAATGTTGCTACAGAATTGGGGCTCAAGCACCCTGAGGAATGGCCCTGGAATCGTTATCAGACAAATGAATCGATGAATGAATGAATTAAAAAAAAACATTAATGGAAGAAGCACAGGACAGGAAACCTAAGATCTAGTCCAGATCTAGCCAATAATAATATTAATAAAAATTAACATTTGAGTAATCGTTGTGCCAAAAACCTACACTTCTTCACAGAGGTTATTAAATTTCATCTTCTTTAAAATCCTTGAAGTGGGTATTGCTATTAACTCCATTTTATCAATGAGGAAGTGAAGCTCAGAGAGACTAAGGAACAGAACTTGACACCCTACAGGTGTTCAGTAAAACTATTTTTGAATGATTTAAATGAACTTACCGATATAGTAAGTGATGGAACTGAGTCTCTAACTTGCTGTGTGACTTTAGGCAACTCACGCGTCCTCTTTGGGCTTTAAGTCTCCCTGGAAGAGAGAATGAGCCCTGTTCAACAGGGATGTTGGGAAGGTGGAGGATAAAAATAAGATCCATATAAGACAAGGAGAGATGTGTGCCTTTGCTAGCCAAACCATAGTGTAGCTCAGCTCAAGGTGAGCCCAAGCACAGAGGTCACCAGCAGGGTGGTCAGAGGACAAGCATTACTGTTCTCAGACCAGAAGCAGCTATGTGAGGACCACGCTAGCCTCAACAGTGGAAGGAGGGGAGACCTGCCGGGGCAAAGGAATAAGCCATGGGAAGAGCCGAGGGGAATGCAGGGTGGGGAAGCAAAGCTCAGAGCCCAGTTTGGGCACAGGGTTTGGCTTGTGTCAGGATAGGGAAGACAGAGAAGAGAACACACACTGATGAGCTGGTATGGATGTGACATATTTGGTTGATTTTTGTTTTGTTTTGTTTTGTTTTTAAGAAAAGGTTACTGGAAAGATCATAATTTGTAGATTAGAATGAAAAACTGGAATGGCAGAAAGAAAGCCAAGAGCATGTAGAAAAGAAAGCTGGCCCCGTGCCATGGTAAGTCAAGGGGAAACAGGCCTCCAGTGCAGCAAGAGGGATTCAAGTTAGACTCAGAGAAGAAATGTCCAGGAGGATGTCAGACATGAAAACAAGCTGTACAGAATTCTCCCGTGGGGCTGACTTTTAAAAGCCAAAAGGACGGCGTGCCTCCCTACCCTCTTGCCCTCCTCGCCCTGCTCCCCACTGTGCCCTTCTATCTCTGGCCTGTTTGCTGGGAATAAACAACAGTGTTATCCACAGTCAAGATGACTTCCAGAGAGCTCTTCCTCCCCAAGATCCTCCCCAGCCCCTAGCATCACCTTCCCACCCCAGCCACGCAGGAGCAGGGTACAGGGGCATGGATTGGAGCTCACCATATGACAGCGCCCTCCAGAAGCAAAGACACCTACACCCACACGGAGCTCAGGGCTGCCCATCAAGGAAACCTTCAAGAAGTTAGCAAGTCCAAAATTAACCGCTCTCAGGAGCTGGGCATGGGTCAGGGTCCAGCGGAGAAGCAGACAGGTGGAGAAGTGCCTGCAGTTCCCTGAGGGCTGCTAGGATCCCAGCTCGGCCCCATCACCCTGCCCGGCCAGCACAGGACCAGCCCAGCCCCGGCCCTGGGGGCACGGGATGCCCCAGCCCCTGCTTCAGCCCACACCCACATACCAGTTCCCGTTTCTGTACACACACTGGTGCCATTCCCGTCACGTCCCCTTGCACACACATACCTATGTGCACGGCACCAAAACCTCCCTCCGTCCAGTCCTTCACACTCTGTGGGCCGCTTGGCTCGGCTAGTGGCCACCCGCACCTCCTGGCGGCTCCCTTGTCACCCTTCCCTGGCACAAGCATGCCATGCCTCCCCACACCCTGAGCTGGGGCAGCTTCCTCCTTCTGGGAGACACCTGGCTCCCTGCTTGCCCTGCTCCACCCGGAGAGGGGGCGGGAACCCCTCGATTGCATGGCTAGTTGCAGGTCATGGGGCCTCAAGGGTTGTCCCGTCCTCTCTTCCTTCCCACCCCACCGGGCACTGTCTGCTTCCCCTCCTTCTCTCAGTCAGGTGATCACCCCTCTGTCACCCACTCCCTTGGGCCAGCGCCCCACCTCTGGACTTTCCCAGCCTTGTCCCTGAGCAACTGAGAAGCTGTGGGAGGCTTGGTGGGGTGGGGTGATGCCCCTCGTCCTCAGACTTTCTTCCCACCCTGGTCTTCTGTACCCAGACACACACAATTCTGTGAAGTCACCTCCCTGGACTCACCCCTGCAGCCCCTCAGAGGCCCCTCTAAAGGACCACAAAGACACAGCCCACCCTCTGCTTCCTGCTCACCTCAGTCCCCAGCTGGGCTCCTGTGCTCAGCTCAGCTCCATGCCTCAGGTGCCCCCCACCGTCCCGGGGAAGCCGCTTACAGGAAGCCCACACAGACCGGACCAGAGAGAGGAACTGGTCTCCACCTTTGCTCCTTCTCCTGTTCCTCCTCCCAGTTCAGAATCCCATCCAAGTCGTTGTCCTGGGACTCCCAGAGAGCAGCCGTGTGTGTGTGTGTGTGTGTGTGTGTGTGTGTGTGTGTGTGCTCACGCACACTAGTGTATTGGGAAGTGAAGGGACAGAGAAATACCAAAAGCAACAGGAGGGACTGAAGCCAAAAGTTTGTGCACTAGGATTACAACATCCAACCCCAGGAAGCCAAGTCCTCTGTCCCTAGTCCCCCACCCCCATCGCCCTCCTGCTGTGCCCACCCCCTGCTGCCGCCCCCGCTGCTGCCAGCCCTCCCGGTGAGTGCTGTCCCCAGACGACCCCTCCAGACCCTCCAAACCAGCTCAGACTCACATGTGACTTCATCCCTCTCCGTTTGTCCCTCCCGCCTTCCCCCTTCTCACCGTGCCCCTCTGGTCTGCCCCTCCAGTCTGGCTCCTTTGGAGGGAAGAGGAGGATGTATGGGGCAGGGTGCAGCCTCTCTCCCCAGAGCAGTAGGATGGGAGCCACCAACCCCCCAGGCTGGGAACTGAGAAACTCAGGAGGGGAGTTGGCCTCACCAACGAGGGCTCGGGAGGAGGGTGAATCACCAGCTGGACTTTTCCACCAAGTACCTGCCCTCTGTGGTTTCAAGGCAAGGCTCTGGACCTTCACAACTACCAACCACCCTGTGCCTTGGGATTTTCCTAGAGAAAGTGCCCAGAGCAAACCTCAAGGAGCCTATCTAGAAAGGATACAAGTTTACCGTCAGACAGACCTACATTTGAACCCCTCCTCTGTTTGACCGTCCACATCCACTGGGCAAGGCTCTGAGCCTCAGTTTTCCTATCTGTAAAAGGAACAAAACAATACCTATACCTACTTTTCACTGTTAAAGACAATATAGTAAATTGCTTAGGATATTGTAGGTGCTTAAGCGGGGCGGGCTGTGGGGGGGTGGTCACTGGTGTTTGCTGTGTGTCCTCTGACAGCAGAGGCTGGGATGGTGTGGTGTCTGGTCCCAGGCAGCGATAATTATGCTCCAGTGACCTCTCAGGACTCGAGGCACATAACTGGGACTTGTCTGATGGCTGGGCAGCCATCAGTGGTGAATGGATATTAATTGAGTAAATGTGTGTGCCCCCTGCTATGTGTCCAGTGAGCATGTCCAAGACAGGGTCTCATCATTGGTCCCACACGTGCTCCTGTGGTGCTGGGGACAGGACAGTCCCTGCTCACTCTTTCAGGACAGTCAGTGCCTCTGTGGAGGCAATGAAGGTGCTTTCTTCAGCCCCAGGTGGTGTGGAGAGGGGGGAAGTCGTGGGGTGAGAGGGAAATTCCCCTTCGCAGGAGCTTCCCCTCTGTACTTGAGAACTTCCCAGCAGGGCTGGGGTGTGAGGGGAGAGCCTCTGTCTGTACTTTTCCATCAAGCAGGCCCAGGCAGTGGCTCACAGGCCCCTCTCAGCATCTCTTGTGGGCTTCCTCAGCCAGAGGAAGCCAGGGCTGGTTTCGGCTCTCAGACTCCATGCTCCGTGGCGCCCGAAGGCGGGCAGCAGGTCGGCTCTGGCAGACCCACGTGCTGCGGTTACCCCTGTGCTCATCTGTCCCTGCGTGCTGGGTCCTCCAGGTGGCAGCCACAGGGCTTAGTGTGCAGGGGACACCACAGTCCACAAGGGACAGAACAGCAGCGGCAGCTATTCCAGAACAAGATGCCCAGCCTCTCCATGAAGGGGAGCGAGAAGAAAGAGAATCAGACTAGGCAGAGGGTACATTTCCGGACCCATTCATTCATTCAAAAATTTTATTTCATGCCTACAATGTGTCAGGCTTTCCATCAGGACCTGGGCTTGCACATGGGTCCCCACCTGCAGTCCTGCCGCCTCTCCTTCGCCTTGTAGGGGAACAGCTGCCTTGTTTGCCCTGGATTCCTTCTAACTTGGAGCCCCACCTTTGTTCAAGCCCACCCAGGCCCCCACAGCTTCCTACCCCCAGCAGGCATTCAGACCAATTGCTAAACTCCAGAAGGCCAGAGATCCCCATCCTTCCAAAAGGTAGGAATCCCTAAATTACCTGGAAAGCCTACCTAAGACTGTTTCTACACTGCGAAGGGCCTGACGACAAGATGGGATATGGTTAAGTGACTCAGTTATCTTACTGCAGTGAGACCCCAGAGCCCCATAAAATATTCTCCTCACCACATTCATTTAAGTCCATGCATGCTTTTAGAGAGCTTGGCATGGAACCTACTTCCTGAGCATCCAACTCTTGTTCTACTGTATTGTTTCCCAGACTAGAAATATCTACAGGGTGGGGAACACACGTTTCCTAATTCTTTGTCTCTACCTCCAGCATTTTGTACAGTGCTGGCACTTGATGTTTGTTGCATGGATGGAAGGATGGATGGAACTTGAGGGAAAAAGTTGATCCCAGCTTTCCATTTTCTGAAAAGGCACTGTTCTCCCAGAACCAGGGGATAGATTAGGACTTGGGGGAGGCAGATCCTCAGATTCTTGGACAATACTGCTGGCGCTAAGCAGGACCCTGGGGCCACAGGATGCAGAGTTATTCTGGGGCAACCTCTCCCTTGGCTCCTCCAGAAATGCCTCACTCAATGAACATAGCCTTTTTTCTGGGCCCAATGCAGCTTGCTGCCGGGGGCTAAGGAGGCCAGCAGACTGCAAAGATGTCTCTAACCTCTTCCCGGGCTTTTGTGTTTAATTGACAGCCCAATGTGGTGGGGCTGGAGCCGTGGGAAAGAAGCTGGATTTGCTTGAACATGTCCCCATGGCAGCTCTTCCTACACCCTCCGCTGGACTCCAACAACACACTGATCTAGGTCTTACTATTTCAGCTTTATAGAGGAGAAAATGAAGGTTCAGAAAGGTGAACTTGCCCAAGGTCACATAACTAGGAAATAAGAGGGCTCAGACCCCAGCCAGGACTGCAAGCCTCTGTAAAGGATCCTACTCGGCTGACAGTGGTATGTCTTGAGTTTGTGCACATTTATTTAAGGATAAAGAGGGACTGTGTGCCTGTGTGCACATGGATGGATGTGAGGCAGGTACAAGGTGTGAGGTATGTGATCCAAGGCTCCAAGGAAGCCTGATGGACTCAGTGCCTCATCGGTCACTTCCCTGTCTGCAAGGCCTCTGCTTGCAGCTCCGGTGAGCTGTGCCACTTCTCTCCATCCAGCCATCACTTGCCCAGGTGCCCTTGTGCCTGCCTTTTGTTTTTGTTTTTGTTTTTAAAGGTTTATTTATTTGAGAGAAGGGGGAGGGGCAGAGGGAGAGGGACAGAAAGCCTCAAGCAGACCCCACACTGAGCACCAAGCCAGACACAGTGGAACTCGATCCCAGGACCCGAGCTGAAACCAAGAGTCGGAAGCTGAACCAACCAAGCCACCAAGCCAACCTAATGCCTGCCTTTCTTCTCTAACAGTTGGGGCTTCTAGACAAGAAGGGTCCCCTTCCTTTTGTGTCTTCTTCCTCAAAGAACTGTGAGATCCAGGATCTGCCCTTCCAGGCAAAGAAAGCAAATGGGACAGACAGTAAGCCCTCCCCCACTATCCCCACTAAAGCCAAGTCCAGGTATTCCTGCCCCTGTTCCCAGACCCCGACGCTGACAAGCAGCTTTGCTCTCGTATCTTTGCCTGTCAGCCCCCTGGGTTATTAGAGCAGATACCCCTCATCCATCCCCCCAACTGGTTTAATGACCTCACACTGCTTGGCACTGAGGAACCAAAAGGGATCTCACATCCATGACCTCATTTGAGCCCTACAACAAGATTGTGTGTACGTGGGCGCACAGTAGTCCCTCCAAAAATGCAAAGACCTGAATTGCGTGTGACTTCCACAAAGACAGAGTTAGAAACAGGCCAGGGCGGGATGCCTCATCTCCTGAGGCTCAGGCCAGCGGATCCTTTTCACTCTATATTACTGGATCTCCTAACTAGGATTCAAATCACTATTACTGAACTGCAGGCAGGCATCCCTTCCCAGGCCTTACAAGTATTTGCAACTGTGCTCAGATGGATGGCTGGAGAGACAGCAGGCACACCCTCCGAAGGGCCTTCCCAGCCCACCCCACCTAAACCAGCAGCTTCCTACCCAGACCCAGTTACTCCTTCTCAGAGCACTTTGCTTTTCCTCCCTTTCGTTGGCCACAATTTGCTATTGAAGAAGTCGTACCTATTTTTGTACTGTCGTGTCTATTTCGTATCCATTTTGCATGCTTCGGGAGCACAGCACAGCACCACATAGTAGGTGTTCTGGAAATACGGTCAGTTGGATGAAGATGCCAGGTTTCCCTAGCGGATCTGTTTTTCCCGCCTTACGACTGTACTTGAGCCTGGCACACTTCGGGAATGCCCCGCCAGGCAGTCCAGGAAGAAGCAGCCAATGCCAATGAGCAGGAGGGTCTCCACCACTAACCTTACTAAATTCCCCAAACAGCAACAAAAAATCAAAAGCTGAAGACTGGCGAGGATCCCAGTGCGCTCTCCCCTCACGGGCGCCTCGGCGGTCCCGGCCGCTCCCCAGGCAGCCCCGGGAAGCCCCTCCCGTCTGAACACAGGCGGGTCACAGGCAGCCGCAGCCGCCACGCGTCCAGGGAGAAACGCGGCCGCGTGTGTTCAGGCGCAAACACACCGCACCCGCACGCGCACCCGCACCCGCACCCGCACGCACGCGAGGTAAGGGTGCCGCTCCTCCACGCGGGCTGCGGACACACCTGTGGGGCCCGGCCCGGCCCGGCCTCCCGGGGTACGACAGGCTCGGCCCTCCCACCGCACCCTCTGCGCGGCCGGGCCCGAGCCGCCCCGCACCGCTTGGGCCTGTTCGCCCCCTGGCGGCCACGCCTGGCGGTGCCGCCTCCGGCGTCCGTCCCGGGCGGGAGAGCGGCGGTCCTGGGCCGGGGTCCCCCTGCTGGCGCAGCGGGGTAGTGCTCGTCCCGCCGCCCCCCGGCCGCCGTGCCCCGGGCCTGTCCCGTCGCCCTGGCGCGGGCTCCGCGTCCGCAGGCGGGGTCGGGAGGGAGGCGGGAGGCGGGAGGCGGGAGGCGGGAGGGGGATGTGGGCGGAAAGAAGCCCAAGCACACCTTCCCTTCCTTCCTCGGGCGGGCGCCGGGTCCGGCCCGTCCCTCCCGCCGTCGCCGGCTCGCGGCTCGCTCCCGGGCCAAGGGGCGGCAGGGACAGGGTGCGCCGGTCCTCTCCGGAGCGAGTGCGTGGGGGCGGAGGGTCTCCGCGGGGCCCCCTGCTCGGCACCACGGTCCCCTCGGCTCACTGCCCAGGGGAGCTCAGCCAGGGAAGGGGAGACGCGGGGCGGGCGGGTGGAGGGCGCGGAGGCACGGCCCCGAGGCGAGGGCGCAGACACCAGGCGGGGCCCCCGTCGTGGCAGGAACGTGCGTTTAATGGGGTGAAGGGCGAGAAGCACAGGGCCGAGCCCACCCGCCAGCCCCGCGCGGCCCCCAGGCCGGCCTCAGAGCGGCGGAGGCGCCCCCCCACCCACCCCGCGGAGGCCCAGCCGCGCCGCCCGCCCCCCGCCCCGCCCCGCCGCCGGCCTCCCTCCCTCCCCCCCTCCCCCCAGCGGGCGTCCGGCCCTAGCAGCGCGACTCTAGCTCTGCGGGAATGAGAAGCGATGTCCTGGGCGTGGCAGGGGCAGAGGGCTCTGCTCCGCTCCATCCGGGCAGGTCCTCCGCCGGGCACCGGAGCTGGCGAATTCTCTGCAAGGGAAGGGGAGGCGGCTGTCATGAGCTGGGGTCGCACGGCTGCCGGCTTCCCCCATTCCCCCATCGCCCGGGTCTGCCTGCAGCGCCCGCCACACCCCCACCCGCCCACGCGGAGCCCACCCGCTCCTCACCACCCGGGCTCACGTCGTGGGCAGCAGCGTCTGTCCCTCCCCAGGGCCTCGCCAAGCTCAGTGGCACTCTCTCCTACCCCAGTGAGGCAGGTGTCCGTCTGTCCTCCTGGGGCCCCACACCAGCCAGTGGCTTGGGCTCCCGCCCTCCCTCCCCACCAGCCCCCTACCTCTTTGAGGGAGCCCTTGAGGGTGCCGAGTTTATAGAAGCTCCAGGCGGGAATGCAGACCATGGAGGACAGAGCCAGGAACCAGCCCAGGGCATCGCCCCACCACGGGTACGTGTACTTCTTGTTGTAGGTCAGCGGGGTGTACTTGATCAGGGAGAAGAGGAAGGTGGCCTGAGGAGGAGAGTAGAAGAGGAAGGGGCTGGGAGAGCAGGGCCCTTGTGCCCCCTGGGGGAGTTGGCAGAGACCTGTCACCCTGCGAGCCCCACCTGGCCTCCAGGCCCATTTGGATCAGTCAACCCCTAACCCCTAACCCCCATCCACATCCTGCTCCAAATCCACACTCCCAGTAGAACTTCCCTGGGCACCTCTGCACATGGCTGCTGGTGTTTCCCAGTGCTTAAGGCTCCAGGCCCATGGGGGGGAGGGGGTGCTGCGAGGACCTCAAGGGCAGAGGTTGTGCCTCCTTCCCCCTGGGCCTCACTTATGCCCTGCGTACAGTGGGTGCTTGGAGGAATTGCTGACACCTGAGATAAAGCCCCAGGAGGCAGCACTTAGTGGTATGTGGCTCAGACTCGAGCCAGGCCACTGGGCTTGAATCCCAGCTCACTGGCACTTTCTCACTCAGGTAAATTGCTTCCCGTCTCTGGCTTCAACTTCATCTGTAAAATGAATACAATGGTAATTCTTACTTCATGGGGCTTTTGCGCAGATTAAATGGGTTAAAATGTGCAAAGCACCTTATGCCTGGCACAAAGTGAGCCCTCTTAGTGGCGTTATTACTATCACTGTGATTAGTAGTATTATGAGCAGCCCAATGCACTTAGGTTGTGGCCCTGCCTGTGACATTTGACTCACATTGTGGTGTTAGTCAAACCATCCGGCAGCTCTGGACCTCAATTTAACCTTCTGTGGATTGGAAAGGAAGAATCTACCTTGCCAATCATTTTCTAGAATCCACCAGATTTTCAATCCCCGTGGGAGGCATCCCTTCTATGGCTAATAGCCTGGCTGGCCTCCTACCACCACCATCTCTCTTTGCCTTTGTGTAGCTTTATTGAAGGTTATCTTACTGTGCAGACAGCTGGGGTGAGGAACAGCCAGCAATATTTGATAAGAGGCCATGGCCTGTACCCAATCATGTCTTCAATGTTGTTGTAGAAGCGCCCGGCTCCTACCATGAAGAAGAGAAGGAAGGAACAGGGAGAAAGGACATTCTTTAGCATCCAAGGCATGGGCAGGATGGGCTAGGATCAATAAACAGAAGACACCATGGTAGTCTTTCAAATCATTGCTGGGAGAATCTCTTCCCTGGGATTCACAGGCATATGCAGCAGTGGGCAGAACTCGGCTTAGGCAAAGATAAGGACTTTCCGATCATAAAGTCATTAAGGGCTGAAGAGGTTTGGATAGGACAGGATATGGGCCCCCTTGGGGTGGTAGGGTGCGGCCATCACCAGGAGGGTGACAAAGCAATCTCTGGAGGGCATTTCCAGTGGTAGCAGTTTCGGATTCTTGAGATTTTTGAGGTTGAGTAGGGAAGGAGTCTCAGGAAAAGGTGGGAAAGAGCAGCGGATGACTCTTTTCTCAGGGCCCTGAGATGGTGGAGAGCACTGGGGTTAGGACCTGGGGGAAGAGTCACTCACCATAAACCCAAGCCACACAGAGGGACTCAAAGATGGCCACAAACAGGAGGCACATGCCACTGGCTGCATAGTAGTCAAAGAGCTGAAATACGTACATACCGCCCTGCCCGGGGAAGAGGGCAAAAACAGAACTGTACCCAGAGGAAACAGACATACTGTCCCCCATAACCCCCGGCCTCACACCCTCAAACACAGAGCAGACCTGGTGAGGATCAGAGGAGACGGATATTAAAACAGAATATAGTTTGTAAGGTGCAAGGCACTAAGCAGATATGAGACAGTAATTTTTTTTTTATTTTCAGCAGGAAGATAGATGAAACAGACAGCTATTGTTAGCTTATCCCTGAGAACATTTAGAGATTGACCCAGAAGCCTAAGACAAAGTATGTACTTCTTGGCAGAGGATCAGGATAAGGGCCGTCATCAGGACTGTGAAGCTGACAAACTCCAGCTCCTTCCTTCTCCCTCGGGACAAAACACAGAAGAGCACCCATCCCCAGGGCTCCCGCTCTCCCTTTGAAGTTCGTCCCCAGAACTTGGCTCAGTTGCCTGGTACATCATAGGAACTTGCCGGAGAGGCCATTTTTCCTAATCCAGGGCTTCCAGACCATCTTTTTCATACCTCTTAGCTGACCGTGGAGCCAAATCACCCCTCAGCCACACCCAAAGGTAGGTGGTTAATGTCCAAGGGCCAGAGGAAGGCCTCACCTACTCTATGCTTCCTATGGCCTGGAAAGGAAGGAGTCCCAGAGCCCTGAAGCCTAGAAGGCCAGCCCCAAGGCCTGAATCCATTGCACCTGCTCCACCTGCTCCATAGGACCCTGCCACCTTGGCCTCTCCTCCTCACCCAATCCCCACCTTCAAGCTTCCCGGGCCCTCACCTCTGTAAGCATGACCAGCCCGACAAAGAAGGAGGTGACAGACACGCCAAGAATGAGGAGCTCCCTCCGGTTCTTCTTGCGGAATATGTGGGGGTACATGTCCACCAGCGCTGTCACCAGGCTTTCTACGCACACAAACTGGATGAGAGGGCAAAAGAATTGGAGAGAAAGAGAGATCCCAAAATATGCTGCTGCATCAGCCAGCTCTGACTTCTTGCTCCGAGGCTTAGCCCGGCCCTGTCCCTGTCTCAAGTCCCCAGGGTCGTCCTTGCGTGCTTAGGTCTGGACCTACCCCTCAGAGCTCTTCTTAGCCCCTAGAAGGGCATCCACTTGTGAGATCTGCGCAGTCCCCATGTGCCTTAAGGGCCCTTGGGGCATCAGGCTCAGCCTCCTGTCCACTGCTCCGCCCCCACCCCCAGCCCGCACACAGCCACTTATCTCCCAGGCTCTGCATGACAGCTTCTTGATACCTGGCTGTCCAGTCCCAGGAGGACGACCATGAAGAAGAAGCAGCAGGCCCAGAGAGGAGAGAAGGGCAGCATCACCACGGCCCGGGGGTAGGCAATGAAAGCAAGGCCGGGGCCTACAGCAAGGAGCAGAAGAACATGGCCCAGTACCTGGGCTGGCTCCAGGCCCTGTGTGATCCCAAGGCTTCCCAGTATGGGTCATGGAAACACAGGAGCCAGAGGAAACCTCACCCCAAAGTTACCATCATCACCCCCAACCTCCCCCAGGAGAAGCCACTCGAACCTCCACCTGGTCCCCAAATCTCCAAGGCACGCCCACTGTGTTTTCACTGGCAGGAACAGAACCTAGAGGCTGCGGGTATAAGGGGCTTTGGAAGATGGAAAGGATGCATATCATCTGCATTTCTGCAAGCTCTATCCTCAGATCCTCAGGGCTCACTCTCAGGACCTATTGCCCCAAACCAGAGGTTTCAAACTGGTACATTTGTGCAGCTGACTCAGCATCAAATGAGCGCACGTAGGGCTTGATGAGACCCACCGCCATCATGACCCCACCAAGGCAATCACTGTGTTCCTTCTATAAGGAAAATACTTCCAAAGAAAATACCTCCAAGATTAGATTGAACCACTCTGCCACCTCTGTGCCCAGAGCCTTTTTTGTCACCCTACAATTTCAGAATACCGTTGGCACACGTCCTCTCAAACAAATTAATGTTCCTCTCAGCTGGCTCAAGTGACAGGAACAGATTCACATGCCAGCACCTGGGTCCATCCACTGGAAACTTCCTTTGAGAAACAGAGTATGACCGTGCAACCTTGGATGATCCTTTACCTCTTCCAACCGCACTTGGCACACTGGTGGAATGGGTACCCCCCACCATACCAGTCCCTGCCTCAGAGCTTCCCACCGCATGATGCAGGCAAAACGCTTCACACAGTGCCTGGCGTATACCAAACGTTTAATAAAAGTGAAATGCTATCATTTTTAATAAGGATCAGTGATGTCAGTTCCCACTGCTTGGCACTCTGTGAAACAGGGTGTGCTTGGGAAGGCGAGGATAAAACACTGTCTTGATGCAGAGTGCAAGAGGGTGGTCCTCAAGAGTAGGGGAAGGGCAAGCGGCATTTACGGCTTACCCAGGTAGGGGACTGATTCTTGGTTTTATTTAAAAGCAACACAGAGGATGCCTGGGTGGCTCAGTGGGTTGAGCCTCAGGCTCTTGATGTTGGCTCAATGCATGATCTCCGGGTCCTGCTGTGCGGGGGAGTCTGCTTCTCCCTCTCCCTCTACTTCTTTCTCCCTCTGCCCCTCTCCCTGCCCTTGCTCTGTCTCTCTCTCTCTCTCAAATAAATAGATAAAATCTTTTTTAAAAATAGAAATAAAGGGACTCCTGGGTGGCTCAGCAGCTGAGTTTCGCTCAGGATGTGATCCCAAGTCTGGGGATCACATCCCACATCAGGCTTCCTGCATGGAGCCTGCTTCTCCCTCTGCCTATGTCTCTGCCTCTCTCTCTGTGTCTCTCATGAATAAGTAAATAAAATCTTTTTAAAAATAGAAATAAAAATAAAAGCAACAACAGGGGCACCTGGGTGGCTCAGTCAGTTAAGCAACCAACCCTTGATTTCAGCTCAGGTCGTAATCTCAGGGTCCTGGGATCCAGCCCCGCATCAGCATGGAGTCTGCTTGAGATGCTCTCTCCCTTTCCCTCTGTCTTCTGTTCCTCCCCCTGCTCATGCTCTCTCTCCCTCTTTCTCTCCCCCTAAAATAAATAAATAAATCTCTAAAAAAGTAATAAAAAAATAAAAGCGACAACACTGAATGGTGTAAAGGAGGAAACTATGTGCCAACATAGACTTATCCTTTACGTTTTAAAGTGAGCAAAACAAGGCAAAGCACAGAACAGTGCATATAGTATATTATCAATTGGGTTTTTTAAAAGGGGAGTAAGAAATAGAAATAGTAATATGTGCTCTGTAGTATGAATGTTCATGTAAGTGTGTATATGTGTGTATCTGCACTATTTTTTTCATGGATGCCTAAAGTGTTTCTGGAAGGAGAAACATGAACCTGGTCACATGGCTTGCCTCTAGGGCAAGGGAGTGGAGGCCAGGTGTGGGAAATGCTCACTCTATACACCTCCACCCTTTGAAGCTGGAGTTAGTGTCGATGGACTCCCCCAGACCTTCCCAGGACATGTCCTCTCAAAGGTGACCGTGGTTCACCCCTAGTGTAGGTGACAATAGAAACGCATCTGGATCCCATTTGGCGAAGCTTCAAGCACAAGTCACAGAACCCACTCCTCACACCCGGCCCCACAACACTCACCAGACTCAGCCACCTCAGAGATGGGCACCCCCTGCTCCTGAGACATGAAGCCCAGGACAGAGAAGATGGCAAATCCGGCCACGAAGCTGGTACCGCTGTTGAGGAAGCAGAGGGCGATGCAGTCCCTATGGGACGGGCGGGGAGGCAGAGACAGGCCCGGTCAGCAAGAGGATGCTGACAGGAAGGCCCAGAGTGCTGCCCCTCAGACAGACAGACACTGGCCCCAGCCCTTCACACAGGCCAGAGGGGGGCTGCCCGGAAGGATTAAGATGAACATGCAAGGGGCTGGTTCTGTACCCACCCCCACTCCGTTAGCTCAGACTTGGAGTCAGTCAAAGTAGTCATAAAAGAATAAGGGCTCTAAGGAGCTAAAATATTCATGTAAAAATTATAAACTGCCACACAGCCTCCCCTCCCCACCATGTTGCCAGCATACCTCTTGGGCCACTACCACTTAGACACAATTCATTAGGCATGCTAATATAGAGGGTATGACAATCCCAAGCCACAAATAATTCTCATCCCCCAAATTTGATTTTGAAAGGCAATATGTGATATTTTTTAGCTAAAATTGAATTTGGCTGAGATGCTCTGATATGAACCGAGTAGGCTGGAGGGAACCCTGGAATGGGGAACATGAGATGGGGAGCAGTGAGGTAAAAATAGGTAAGGGTTAAGTGTTGGCTGGGGCAAAGGTACAAAGCAGGCCAGGCGGAGGTTCCTCTGCATGGCATGATGAATTACTTCTCAGGCCTGAGCCCACTAGCCTCTTGTTAGTCAGAGGGCTGGGCCCACGCTGTGGCTTCCCAGCCAACCACAACCATTCCAGCCTTTGGAAGCACTCCCTCTGCCCATGCTGCACTCAGCTCCTTTCAGCAACTGGTGGCCCTGGGGCATAGGAAAGTAGGGTGAAGATGGGGCAGAGGGGGCAAATCTGTGACCCTCCAAAGCAGCCCTGATCTAGCATGGAGGGGGGCAGGGGAGAGAAGTGGGTTGGCAGCCCAGGCCCTACTCAGCCAATCACCTGTAGCAGTTGTTGTGGTATTTGTTGTAGCTGCCCAGGGCAGTCAGGCACCCTAGGCAGATGGCGAAGGAAAAGAAGATCTGGGTGCCTGCGTCCATCCACACCTACACAGGGAAAAGGCAAGAATGCTGCACCCCAGGAAAGCCTGGCTGTCCATGCTCCATGGGAGCACACAGCCCCGTGGCCGAGCCAGGCACTGACTAGCAATGACGAGAACCCTCCTCCCAGCCTGCCACCCTGCTATCCCAGTGGGTCCTTGGATGGCATATCTCGGGCATTGTGGGATGGCGTGGGCATCAGGCACCGGGAGAGGCCTGAAGGACCTGTGGTAGAGGAGCCTGGGAGGGAGCTCTAGGTCTAAGCCAGGTCAGACACCAACTTTCTGCAACAGAAATAAGGCCCTGGTTCTGCCTCCACTTTTTCCCTTCCTGGGCCCTCCTCACAGTGTGACCAGTGTGACCAGTTTAGAAGGAATGCCAGGAGAGGATCTCTAGAGCTAGGTGTCCTACATATTGGTGCTGTAGCAAGAAAGATCGTTTTGCCCCCTCGCACCTCAAAATCTGCTGTCTGGAAAACAGGAAGAGTAATCCTCAGCTCACAAGGCCAAGAGGCTGAACGGAATGCATCTGTGAAGGCCTTTGTACTCCTTGGGGGGAAGAGCTCTGCAGCTAAACCTGGGCCACAGCTAGGACCATTATTGTCTCAGCTGGCCGAGCCGGCCCAGGCGTGTTATGATTTAGATTTCACAGCTACAATAACATCCCAGAGAGAGAGCACATCAAGGAGAACAGGACGAGGCAACCCTGCAGATCTGTGGGAGGTGTGGTCCCCAGGCCACAGACCCTCCCCAGGCACCTCCTGTCTTCAGGGGACGTGAACCCCACAAGGGCTCTGAGCTAAGCTACGGGCGCAGAAAACACCAGGCAGGTGGCCTAACCTCTCTGGGTTCCCCATTTCTTGTCTTTGCTGAGCCCTGCTCAGCTTTCCTTCCATTAGCATCAAGCTCCCAATGCCCACATCCACCAAAGCCTCAGCTTCTGCTCATCCAAAGCTCCTCAGTCCCTGGCCTGCCTCTCTCTGCTTCCCCGACCATCTTCCTGGCTCCCTAACCATCGCCCCCACCCTCCGACCTCCCTTGCTGTCTTGTCACACAGGCCTCTGCCAAAGTGCCCATTGGCCCCAGCGTTGGTGGTGGGTCTCAGGGACTCATTGCAAGCCCCAGTTGAGATACTGGATCTCTAGGACTTAAGAAAAACTCAGCAATCTGCATTCTTTTCAGAGCTTCCCGAATGATCCTAATATCAGCCAGATGTAGGAATCAACTGCCCCCCCAGGCCCTGAGAACTGGTGCCAGGGACCCACTCAGGGCACTCACTCCTCTCATTAAGTCCATTTCTTTGGGAAGTGGGGCAGAGTGGGAAAGACAATGAAGAGAAGGGGAGACCATCTCTAGCCTTCTGTTCTTCTGCTCACTGTGAACCCCATCCCCAAGCTATGCTGCAAGGCAGGAATGGCCACCAGAGAAAAGACATCAGCAGCAAGAAGCACAATGGAAGATCCAGAAGGGGCCAGGGCTAACAGGAACAGTGCGCAAAGATGGAAATACCAGGAAACCCTTTTTAAACCTGTGGGAAAATTATCATGGGGAAAGGAGAGGTGGTTTCAGGGTTTATATCAGAAGCTGAAGAAGGAAAGGGCAGGAATACAAGGAAAGAACCTGAGGCCCAGAAAGCTGCAGGGGGGTGCTTATGAAATCCCGTGTGAGGCCATGGACATTTGAGCGGGTGCCTGGGGTAATCTGTTGGCTCCTTCAAGATGTCCCAAAGATTTTCGTCTAAAACTGTCCCATGGAGACTGTGAGGAGTCACCTAGGGTAAAGTCAGTGACCGCAGGTCCCCCTGTTCTGTTTCATTCCTGCTCACTCCACAGCTTCCTGGCAGGGCCCTTCAGCCAGGAGCTCTGAGTTTGTGAAGAAAGAGGCCTGACCCAGGCCCAGAGACGGACAGCTGGGAGACACCCCTATCCGCCTGGGGGGCTCGTAGCCACCAGCCCAGGGATCTCTCCCCAACAGGCCATCCAGGAGATGGCCCAGGAGCCTGCCCAGCCTCACATCTTGGAGGTTTGCTTCCCGGGTCTGGCAGTGCCTAGGCTGTGGACTGACCCACGAGTTGCCAGGGAAACTATCCGATGCTCTCAGACATCCTGCGGCTGCCCACACGCAGGCAGGGGCCACAGATCCCATGGTGATGAAGTTTCACAAACTTGGACTTGGGAAGCAAAAATAAGAAAAACTGTGACTTGGCAGTTCACCCTAACTGCCCCCCGCCCCCTGCCCTGAGGGGGACAGACTAAGACTGAGTTGGGGGCAGAGGTTAATGAGAACAGAGGAGAATGCAGCAGGAGGGCCAAGGGTTCAGAGGGTGAGGGTCAGGGCCAGAGCCTCTGATAAAACCACCTCCTGGGGAGCTTGGCAAGGGACCCCCAGGCCCCTGCCCCCACCCCACTCTTGGCACAGCTGTGGCCTGACAAGCCTGCTGGGATGGAGAGAGGAATGGGGTCAGAGGAAGGGCTTCAAGAACAAGCAGAGCAAGCTGTTCTGTTCCCCACCACAGGCAACCTACTCCCTGACCATGCCAGCAGCCCTGGTCTCTAAAACAAAATCCCAATGTGTCTTTGGCTGTGACAAACGACTGTTCAAGAATAAAACAAGCATGAAAAACACCTGGTGGAGTGTGGGCAAAAAAAGAGGTCTTTGGGGGAGTAGAGGAAGGCAGAGACCTCTAGAAGATCCAGGAAAGGTGTTTTCAACTTTGAGTTTGATCTCAAGGATGATTATATTTACTGTTTTTAGGAAGGCAAGGGTGAGTAATGGAAAAAGCCTTGGCTTTGGAGTCACACTGAATTGGATTCAACTCTTAACTCTATTATAATCACTAGCTGTGTGATCTTGGGCAAATCACTTCACCTCTCTGAACCTCACTTTTCTCATCAGAAAAATGGGTATAATAACAAATAAAAATAATATATATGTGAAACACCTAACACATACTAAATATTAGTTCCCTGTCCCACCTCTTGGAATAATAAAAAGCAGCCCTTATATATCTCTCAAATTCATACTCTGTAGAAAATGTGTATCATGGTCATCAAGACAGCAGACTCCTAAAGACTACGTGGGATAAAACCCAAGCTCCTCCACATGCTAGTTTTGTGGATCGGGGGCAAATCTCGTAAGTGTCCTAAGCTCGAGTCTCTTCGTCTGCAAGATGAAGCTATAGGGAGCTCCTGCGGCTGTGCGGAGACTGCCCGGTGTTGTGCACTCAGTCAAGTGCCCAGCACACAGTGAGCGCATAATAGGTACGTTAACTCTTGTTGCTGTTTGTTGTTATTGTTACTTTTGAAAGGCAACTCACCTTTCAGTGATGTTCAGTGATAATGGGTCCCACAGATGCCAAAATAAAAAGACCCGTTCTAATCAATGTTCCAACTGCCACCCGAAACAAACCCTTCATGAGAAGCGCTTAACATAGAGCTTTCAAAGGTACTGCAAGGGCTTTTTGGACACCCTACCCCCAGCCAGCTGCTCTATCCCTCTACTGAACAAAGGCAAGCAGAACAAAGGACCAGGAAAGGGAAAGAAACAAGCTCCCAGGAGAGTCCTGAGTCTCCAGGGACCCCTCTCAAGTGGGAAAGAGACAAGCCCCAGGGGACAGTCAGTGGCCTGCCTGAGCACAGCAAGACTGACAGAAAGGGAGGAGGGAGCCAGATAAATCCAGCATTGTCTCTGCCTGCCTTCCAGCTTCCAGACTGAGAGCTTGGCAGAGAGAGATGTCTTTGGTCTTTGTGCTGGCTAGCAGGAATTTTGCACCTTTCTCAAAGTACCAGGCAAATGCCAGCTGGAATTCTCACACTTCCTAGGGAGTGCCAACTACATTCAATTAGGGCTCTGGTAGGAGCGTCACACCTGCAGGCTGCTGCTCTGTTCACCGACAACAAAGGCCTAGCTGCAGCCTGAGACCAAGACCCAGTGGCCAAGAAGGCTTCTGGGAAGCCCAGACCAAGCTCTGCTCATGAAACCTCTCCCTCGTCACTTCAGAGGACTTGGAAGACACATGCTCCCTGCATAACCTACAGCTGGCTGGAGTTGGAAGGTGGTATCCTGGAGAGCAGATGAAAAGAGGTTTTATTCCCTGCAGTAACCTGGACATGGAATCGTGGCCTTGGTAACGCTTGGAGTTGAAGGCTATCTGGTCTATCTTCTTCATGTTTGCTGGATGCTTCATCTAACCACCACTACACCTAGAACAGACCTGTCCCATAATAGATATTCAGTAAGATTTTTGCTGAATGAATGAGCTTTGAGAAAAACAAAGATGAGCAGATGGGGACTTTTCCTTCAAGAAATCATAAAGTCTCATAAATGGGACTTGTCCTCATTCAGACCCAGCTTCCAGTTGCAGATGTGAGGATGAAAAATTTGTGAAGCTCTCCAGGCCTCCATTTCCTATAGAATGAGGATACCTCACTGATCTGCTATGAGGATTAGCTGTAATGCTTCGTGTAACAATGACAAGGCCATCGTTAGCACTCTCAATAGTTGTTGACTATAAATAGCTGATCAGGACAAACAAGGCATTGATCACAGAAGCCCTAAATCCCTTCCAGAAATACCAGATTTCTCTTTCAGGCTGCCTGCCTGTCTCCCTGCCCAAACAGGGCTCCTCCTTCCCAGCCTGACCTCTAAACAAAGGCAGACTGTAGCTGGCCTCTGGTTCACACCTCTGTGGCTCTAGGACAACAGTGAAGCCCTCCTGCACAGGAGATCCAAGCCAGCCTCTACCCGCTGGCCTCCAAAGCTGTCCACCACAACCTCCTGCTTGCTACAGACTCTCTACCACAATACTCTGGTTCCAGAGAAGTCAAAGGGCTTATGAGCCACACAAAATAAAAGTACACTTTGTTTGGCCAGCTCCTTACTTGCTCTGTGACCTTGGGCCTTGTTTGCTAGATGACCTCGGGGCTCCTCCTAGCTTCAACAAGTACAGTTCTACGGTTTGCTCCAAAGCCTGACTACAGTCCCTGTGCCCTAGGTGGAGAAGAGGCAGCCGCAATCTGCACCTCCACTGTATCTAAGAAACGGGGGAGGGAACCGTAAGCCCGCATCCCACCAGGTCCTCACTCAGGGCAGCAGAACATAACTCTGCCAGGGGGACTGGGAGACGTGAGAAAAATTCAGCTGCTGGACCACCCCCAAGTTCTGAGCTACAGGGACCCTGCGCCTGTGCGTGGGCTGAGCTTCCAGCGGTGGAGGGAGGTGTGGGACTGTGTGCCAGTCCCCTTGCTCCCATTCCCGCTCAGCAACGTCAGGGAGCGCGCCGGTGCCCCGACGGTGCCCTGGTGCCCTGTCCGCAGAGCCCTCCAACCGCGGCGCCGCGTCTCCTCAGGGCCCCTCTCCAGACACACAGAGCTCCCCCAGCACCCGAAAGGAGGGCGGCCCCTGTGCCGGCTGGGGCGCCGAGCTGGGGCACGAGACCTGGGGGGCTCTGGGGTGCAGCTTACCCATGCTCCCCCCAGTCGACACCTCCTGGCTTTGCCAGCTTTCAAAACTACTGCCAAACCGGAGAAGATATGAGTGGGTCAGAGGCGGTGGCTTATTTGGGGCCCTGCTTTGCAAGGCCCTCGTGTGAGCAAGCACCCCCCCCCCCCCCCAGGCCAGAGGAAGCTGGCTGAGCAGAGGGGCAGAGGGGCGGAGCAAGGGCTGGAGCCGGAGGGGCCTCCTGACAACTGATGGGAAACTCGACACCACCGGCTGCCGCTGAGTGTGGGCCAGGGACCTGGGGCCTCGGGCCTCGGAATGGGCCACGCGGGCAGAGCCAGGGAACCAGAGGGCTGGTGGATGGCTAAGGAATAGAGAGGAAGTCGCCGTGACATACGATCAACTGGAGGAAGGATGGGAAAGGGGGACTAGGGTGGGTGGTGGGGAACAGGCCGCAGCCTGTGACTGAGGGATCTGCAGCCTCTCACAAACACTTCTGGGCCTCCGGGTAGCTGTGAACCAAGCGGGGGACCACAGACAGCTGCTGACACATGGCCGGAGACCCCCTACGCCACCATGGACACCTCAAGGTTGGGGCCAGGAGCGGGGTTTCCCGACAGCAGCACAGAGGGAAAGCCTCCAGAGCCACAGGACAGCCCCATCTGTGGCTTCTTACCTGGGGATCCCACAGACGTGTGAGGTTTGGGTACAGGTAAAACTGAATTCCTTGGGCTGCCCCAGGCAGTGTCACCCCTCGAATTAACAGGACCACCAGCATGAGGTAAGGGAATGTGGCTGTGAAGTACACCACCTGGCCAAAGGGCGGATGAAAGACAAGGAGGCTGTGAGTTTGGAAGGAAGGGCCCGGAGACCCAGTTGCAGAGGCAGGAGGCAGGAGCTCCCCCCACTCCACACACCCTCAGAACAGGCCAAGAGAGTTTCCCTCTGCCCCTCCCTCTCACCCTTGCAGCTGTTCCACTTAGTCTTCCCACTGCCTTAAGCCACAAGCTCCCATGTCCCTCTCCCATCCTCCTCCTGACACTTCCCTGTAATATTTGTGAAGTGACTGAATGAACGCAGGCATGCTCCCAACCAGTGTGTTTAGAATGATGGCAAGGGTTGTCAGGTATGAAAAGCTCTCTAACACATGATCCCTGTCCTCACAGAGCTTACAAGCTTAGCACACCCAGGCAGCCAGATTAGGAAGGAAGCCTTCTCAGAGGCCTCCAGGGCAAGAGTCCAGAAGAACTCAGAATGCCCTCTAACACTTCAGACACTCTATGGCCAAAGAGTCCCCCACCCACAAGTTCTCAGGGTGGTTACGAATCATTTTGAGATGAAACAGCCTCCATGGGATTCCTTTTCCAAAGAACCATTGAATACACCAGGGAGCCACAACCTGTATTCAATTTGCAATGTGCCCACACATGTGGTATATTGCAAGACCATTTTCCTTGGAAGTGTCCTTCCTGCCCGTCTCCCTCCCTTCTCCTTTCCATTCCACATCCCCACCTACCAGAGTGCACAGGACCGAATCAGGGAGAGCACAGAATCAAGGAAGGGAGCCATATGAAATCTTGACAGGCTCATTCCCTCCCATCCTGGACCAGGTTACAGCTCAGGGAGCTCCTGGGTGACCAGGCCCCCCGGGGAGGGCAGGGAGTCCTGGGCTGAGAGGGGCCAGGAGCTCTCCAACACAGACCTTGCCTGTGGACTTGACCCCCTTCCAGATGCAGAAATAGCAGATGACCCAGGCAACCAGGAGGCACAGGGCCAGCTCCCAGCGCAGGGCCCCCAGGTCGTGGATGCCATCAGAGATCTTCAGGACCCGCCTCCTGGGGAGAGAAGGTTGAGCGGGGCTCCACTTTTGCTGCCAGCCTCAGTTCTGTAGCCTGTGTGTCTCAGGCAGCAAAGACATGCCTCCAGGCTCTTGTCCAAAGGCTTGTCACCTGTTTTTGCTCAGATCCGTGAGGCTCTCCTTTGCCCAGAGGTGGGGGTAGATAGAAAGTGAGGCAAATATAAACTGTTCCCTGGTAAGTGTGCTCTGGGAGGCTGAGTATCAATTTAACCTAGAGAGGGAGGTGCAAACACACATCTTCTCAACCAGGGCTTCAGGATGTTTTGATACTAGGAATCATGTCCTAGGTGAACATCTATACGAGGGAGGGGGCGGCTAGGAGGCAGCACACAGGCAGCTGAAGGAAGGAGCGGACACAGGGGTATAGACACACATGCATGTGCGCTATCTAACGTGGGGGAGGGAAGGCAGGACCGGCTTGAGGGCAAAATTCTCATCTCTGAAACTAGTTCTGCATTAACCACAAATACAAGCCCAACAGAAAAAAAAAAAAAAAAAGCCACTTTAGGTGACAGGGCCACCAAAGAAGGAAACTACTACTCGCTGTCCACTGAGGGTCCGCACTGCACGAGCCTATCCCTGTGCCCTTCTTTCAAACACACAGCCACACTGGGATGGGGAGAGGGCCTCACTTACTCCCAGAACTCGATGACAGGAGAGGTGGCATTCTCAGAGGTCACATTCAGGGAGCCATTGGTCCTCTGGAACTCCACACAGTATTCTACCCGTGGGTCCCAAGGAAGGAAGCAAGAGAAAAATCTTTCAGCATTTGACACGGCCAGAGAGGGGGGCTGTGAAACTGTAGGAACGGTGGGAAGTAAGGTACCTGAAAGGAACCGGGCTGAAGTTGTCCATACAAAACATCCTCAAACACAAAATAACCTCCAAATGCTTACTTCACCTTCTCCACATGATTCTACATGTGGGTTTCTAAATGGGTACATGTTCTTGCTAAAGCATGATCAGATGGCATCAGGAAGAATGGTCTGCATGCCATCTACTTCAAAGTAGGCAAATATTTCTAGGTCACTGCCTTGTATAAAGTCATAATCTTTGAGGGATAGTAAATATGCTTTCTAGGGATGACATGTTGCAGAGTGGCTGAGAGCACAGAGACAAGGTCAGAAAGTTCTGGCTCAAATCCTGACTCTCTGGTTACTTGCTGCATGGTTCTCTGACTTCACTTACCTTGATTCTAGAATGTACACAGCGATCTCCAGTGGTGAGATGGACAGGGGACTAACTAAAAAGTGCCCAGTAAATAGTGGCTCTTAATTATCTGTATATGACCTTGGAGTTTCACAACAGGGGCTCAACATTCTTTTTTACATTGTGTTAGCATAATAATCCTAGAAAATATTAACACAGATGTGTTTTCCCCACTGTACACACGAAGAAAGGAATTTTCTTAGAAATGGCCTGTCACAGCTCATAAATGACTAAGTGAGAGCTAGAATCCAGCTCAGCAAATTGTATGTCTTACCTTCAAAATACCTGTAATCGGACCTTTCTTATTATGGCCACTACCAGCATCCTGGTCAAGATCCCCATCATTTTGTGGCTCCTTAACTAGTCTTCAGTTTCTTTCTTTTTTTTTAGTCTTCAGTTTCTACTCCTGTCTTCCTAGTCCAATTCCACACAGCAGCCAGAATGATTTTGTTAAAAATTTAAGTCACTCTATGTCATGTCTCAGTTTAAAAACTCTCCAGTTTGCTTCCCTGCCCATGCAGAGAAGAAGCCATAACCCCTATAATTGCCTCCAAGGCCCTTTTCAGTCTACTCCTGTCACCTTTGACCTCATCCCTCAGTGCTCCCTCACTCACCTGCTTCCTGGATACTATAAGCACAGGGCTGCCTCAGCACTTTTGCACTGGTTGCTCCTTGTACCTAGAGTCTGCCCCTGAAATCTCAGCCACTGACTCCCCCCACTCCTTCAGAGCATGACTCCTGTGTCATCTCAGGAAGGCCTTCTCTGAGGACTCTATTGAAAAATCACACCTCCATCCCTAAAATTCCCAATCCATCCTCCCTGCTTTATGTCTCTCCCTAGCACTTTTTCTGACATAATACATATTACACATTTATTTTATTTATGGTCTATGTATCACCACTAGAACAAAAACCTCATGAGGGTAAGGATCTTTGTTTGCATGCCTTATCATTACCCCAGCGCTTAGAACAGAGTCTGGCACAGGGTAGGAGCTTAATAAGTATCTGCTGAATGAATGCCAATCGAGCATTCTTTCCAGTATTCATTCTCTCTCTCTCTCTCTCCCCTTAAAGCTTCAGCTCACCCAGAAAAGCTTGTTTTCATCTTGACAGGACAGGATGTCTTATACTACGAAAGATGTTAGGCTCCGAGTAAAACCAGACTCACTAGGAGAAATGTCAAAAAATTCCAAGAAACAAAAGACACCGGTACAGAATTTGATCTTGGAATTGTCTCAGAGATCCCTCAGTCAACCCCAGTGCCCTGAAGCAAAAGTTCTAGGCCACAAAAAATTTGCAACATTTTTACAAAAGGAAGTTCCCTGAGATCTGGATCAAATCACCATCAGACAGGCTGGTTGTTGAGGGTGATTTCAGTGAACATAAAATGAAGGAGGGAAGGAGGAGAGAAGGGAGGAGGGAAGAAAAAAAAAAACCACGTAATTAAAAAAATATTAGAAGAAAACCAATTTTAAAACCAGACTCATCCAACAAAATATTTTTTTGAGCATTCATGATGTAGCCAGCCCTGTGCTAGGGGACAAAGGACACTCAGATAAAGATGACTTTGCTGACCTGTGGGAAAACCAGATCAACAGCCAGAGAGTAAGGTAAGAGCCAAGGCGGAGTGGGAATTCATTCAGTACAGGCACGCCCAGATACATTTAAGAAGAACCTAAGGAATCCTGGGCTGTCAGGGGAAGAACCTCCAAGATTTGATTTTTCACTTGCAGACATGTGGAAGGAAGGGGACAGAGATCAGAAACAGAACACCCAGAAAGGGATTGAGACTCGGAAGGCCAGAGGGGCCTTGCTAAATATTGCAAAATGTGCCTCCTTGTCAAATAAAGGACTCCAACTTCAGTTGAGAACTGGCTACCTCACCCGAACAACAAAGAAATGAATCATGGCACAGGTGGGGCCTCACTGACAAGCACTGAGGGATATTCGGGCAATGAGCACAAGAGGTTGTCCTGGATCCACATGGGACAGCTCTCTGCCTGTGCTGTCTGTAGGGTAGCCTCCATCCATGTGTGGCTAGTTACATTTAAATGACTTAAAATTAAACAAAAATTGAAAAATTCAGTTCTTCACACATCCTGGGAACATTTCAGGCACTCAATAGCTACATGTACCTAACAGCTACCATGTTGGAGAGTCCAAAGAACATTTTCCTCATCACAGAAAGTCCTCTTGGATGGAACTATCCTAGGGACTTTCAATTTTTGTTACTTTCAATCAAACCGACCCAGTAATAGTCCTATGGCCGTCTTCTAAGAGAGCTACATGCAGTATTATTAGCACAGGAGAAATCAAGTGTTATTATAAATTATAATGAAGACTCACAAAACAGTTTATTCCCTGGTTAAATTCAAATGGACTATGAGGTAGAAAGATCTAAAACTGGGGCACCTGGGTGGTTCAGTGGTTGAGCGTCTGCCTTCAGCTCAGGTTGTGATCCTGGGGTCCTGGGATCTAGTCCCACATCGGGCTCCACACAAAGACCCTGCTTCTGTGTGGACCTCTGCCTGTGTCTCTGTCTCTCTGTGTCTCTCATGAATAAATAAATAAATTCCTTAAAAAAAAGATCTAAAACAGTATCAGAAAGACGTGAGAAACAAAGGTAATGGACAAGTGATACATACATACACCAAAGTAATATTTCAAATTGAAATAAATAAATGGCTAAACTACATTAAAAAATCAGTTCTATTTGTATAATACATGAATTCATAATGTATGAATTGAATACATTAATTTTTTTTTAATTTGAGTACAGTTGACAATTTCTTTTTCTAAGTCTGTAGCATTTTGCCTGTGATGCTGGTGAATTCTCACACTGATCTTTGACACAAGATTTCAGTGACTTACTTGGTGGGTTTCTAGTATGTCCCAAGTTAAGTTTGGGATGGGGTGTCCAGGATGTAATGATAATCCCAGCCCTGGTCAATGTGGCAGAGTAGCGGGAGGAAATGGGGTCTCTAGGGATGACCTTACCTGTATTCCACTCATGGTGGCAGCTTCCCCAGGGAAGGTCAATGGTGAAGCTGCTAAAGAGGTAGAAGAGGGCCCAGGCCAGGACAATGATGTAGTAGATGTTGAGGAGGATGACAATCATCTGGGAGGCGTAGCCAATGCCTGGAGGGGAAAACTGCAGAATTGGGCTAGGGATGGTGGACAAACTTCTCACACGCCACCCATCCCAGTTTAAGAGGGGGTTTGTACTCATTCCACTGTCAAAGCCCTAAAACAGTTCTCCTATCATCCTCCCTGACAGGTAAGGAGAGGCTTTTCTCCCTGCCTTCCATTTCTCTACCCTGGCTTACTGTGCACTTTTACCTTTATCAGTTCTGAAAATTCACTGATTTAAAGTTATTTTTTAAATGTGTAAGACTAACTCAAAGACTCCATTAGTTAATGCTTCCTAGAATTAAGCTGATGTATTTCTGCAATATAAAAATACATGTTAAGAGCAGGAACAGGGGTGACTAGCTAGCTCAGTCTGTAGAGCAAGTGACTCTCAATCTCAGGGCTGTGAGTTCAAGCCTCACACTGGGTGTAGAGCCTACTTGGGAAAGAAAAGATCAGGAACAGACAACTCACATAGGAGAAAATACGACTAGCTCCTCCTTAATAACTGCAGGTGTGCAAAAGGAAACCGTGGTGAGGTACCATTCTGCACTGGCAGGCATAGTGAAAATTTTTTTTTTTTTTTTTTGCATAGTGAAATTTTTTACAAATGATACAACTCAGTGATTTCCAGATTTGTCCACGTATTAGAATTACCTGGGAATATTTTTAAAATTTCAAAACACAGACCAGACCCAAAGCTAATTAAATCACAATCTCTGGGTGTGGGACACAGGCTTCAGGATGTTTTGAAGGTCCCCAGGTGACTCCAATGTGCAGACAAGTTTGGGAACTGCAGGGGATCCCTGGGTCGCTCAGCAGTTTGGCGCCTGCCTTCAGCCTGGGGTGTGATCCTGGATTCCCGGGATCCAGTCCCATATCAGGCTCCCTGCATGGGGCCTGCTTCTCCCTCTGCCTGTGTCTCTGCCTCTCTCTGTGTGTCTCTCATAAATAAATAAATAAAATCTTTTTTAAAAAAAAAGGTTTGGGAACTGCAAATACCTCAGAGCTGTGAAAGATATGGAAGAAAGATAAGGACATGGCAAGTCAGTATAACACTTACATTGGACAATTTAATAAGGCAGATCAAGAGACATCACCATGATTGTCCATTTCATCCAGTGATCCTAATCCTGGAAAGTTATCCCAAAGAAATAATTCCCAAAAAAGAGGGTCAAAGTTATCTCAACAAATACACATGAGAGCAGAATATAACAATTTTATAAGTAATTGAAAAGAAGCAAAAAGCCCCAAACAGAGAACTGTGAATTAAATTATGATATATATACTCAATTGAAATTTATGCAATCATTAAATTATTGTTGCATAGAAAATGGAAAATAACACTAACTGGAAAGTGGAGACATAAACTGTGTATATCCCAGATCACTAGAAATGTAAGCTCTATACAAAGATAAATAAAGAATGAAATGAATCCCCAAAACTGGAAACAACACAAATGTTCTTCAGTATGTGATGGCTCAATGAACTGTGGTATATCTATACCATGGAATACTACTCAGCAATAAAGAAGATGAACTCTTTATACAAAAACCTGGATGGATCTCAAGGGCATCATGCTAACTAAAAAAGCTAATCTCAAAAGGTTATAGACTGTACAATTCCATTTATATAACATCCTCAAAATGACAAAATTGTAGAGATAGAGGACAAATTAATGGTTGGGAAGGGCTAGGGATGAGGAAAAAAGGAACAAGTGTAACTACAAAGGAGTAGTATAACAGAGGTCTTTGTGATAATGGGACAGTCTATATACTGATTGTGGTTATGGTTACATAAGTCTATACGTGTAATAAAATCACATAGAATTATACACATACACATATACACAAATGAGTGCATGGAAAACTAGGGAAATCTGAATAAGGTTGGTAGATAGTAACAATATCAATTTCCTGGTTCTGATATTTTGTTATAGTTAAGTAAAATGTTACCATCGAGGAAAACTGGGTGAAGGGTACATGTGACCTCTCTGTATGATTTTTGCAACTTTCTGTTAATATAACATAACGAAAATCCTATATATAGAGAAATATCGAAATGAAACATCCTAAAGTTTCAATCGCTATTATGTTAAGACAGTAGAATTATTAATTATATTTTTCATCATTTAAAATTCTCTTTTTGGGGCACCTGGGTGGCTCAGTGGTTAAGCATTTGCCTTTGGCTCAGGTCATGGTCCTGGTGTCCTGGGATCAAGTCCTACATCGGGCTCCCTGTGGGGAGCCTGGTTCTCACTCTGCCTCTCTCTGTGTGTCTCTCATGCATAAATGAATAAAATATTTAAAATAAAATAAAATTCTCTTTTAATTTTTTTATTTTTTAAAGATTTTATTTATTTATTCATGAGAGACCCAGAGAGACAGGCAGAGACACCGGTAGAGGAAGAAGCAGGCTCCATGAAGGGAGTCCGATGTGGGACTCGATCCTAGGACCCCAGGATCACACCCTGAACCAAAGGCAGATGCTCAACCACTGAGCCACCCAGGCATCCCTAAAATTCTCTTTGTAAAGGTGTCATAATCAGTTAATTGTTCTGAAAAATACGAAACCATTGTTATACATTTGTACAATATAAAATAGCTAAAATAGCTTTGCACTCTACTTACTTAATCTAAAGCCTTTTTCCCATCCTCATCCCTGTCTTCTCCATTCTCTGATAGATTGGGTGATCAGCTCAGCATTGGTCCCACAAGTAGAGGGTTTAACATAAAGACACAGAGTCTTATGTCAATCAGCACTGCTACGAAACCACCCAATCACCCCAAATAAGGTTTGTAACCATGTATGCAGATATCTGGAATCAGGCACCTGGCTACTCACCCTCAAAGATGGGGCAAATCTTCCTCCAGGCTGTGACGCCTCCCTGGCTAGTGTACTGGCCCAGTGCTGTCTCCAAGAGGAAGACAGGAATGCCACAGGTAAAGAGGAAGATGAGGTAGGGGATGAAAAAGGCACCTGTGGGTGGGAAAAATGCTTTACATTAGCTGGCACGAGCCTCCTCATGGTCCACATTTATCTTCTCCCATTACCACCCTGTACTGTCCATCAGAACCCCCAGGCATGTGGGACATGCAAAACTGTGAGGGACATCTCTACAGATATCTGGAACCATAGCAGAGATCAAGAGTGGCCACCAACCCCCTTTTTTTTTTTTTTCACTCTGAAAGTTTCAATCTATACCTACCAGGATTTGCTCCCCATCAAACCTCGATTACTAGCTCAATTACACATAACTGTAGCAATGACAGCTCCTTGAATAATGGACATCCAAGAGCATTAACATAGCCCACAGATTCTAATTCTTTTCAGGGAATGACTATTTTTAATGCTAGATAGAGACTTCTAGCAGACTGAAACCAGATTTCTCTTTAGTAGTAATCCTTTCTGCTCAGCTTTCTGCTGAGACAAGTGTACTGATGCTGGAAATGCTGGCATTTTCTCCACTGTGGACTTCTATCTGTTGCCAAGGTAGACAGAGAAGAGAGAATTGCACAGAGAGGGATATCCAAATATCTGCAGGGAGTCCCCTTCTAGCTTTCAACTGAATGCTGGTCAGCACATATATATGAGGAAACTTCCCAAAGTAAGGGAAAGAACCATTCAAAAAGATTGGGAGCAATGGTGCTCACACATGGCTGGGAAGAGTGCTGGCTCCCACCAGTGGTTGAGCATCTGCTTTGGCTCAGGTCATGGTCCTGAGGTCCTGGGATCAAGTCCTATATTGGGCTCCCTGCGGGGAGCCTGGTTCTCACTCTGCCTATGTCTCTGCCTTTCTCGGTGTGTCTCTCATGAATAAATGAATAAAATATTTAAAATAAAATAAAATTCTCTTTTTTTATCCAGTCAGACTGGATAGTCCCAGAATTCACAGGACATTGGGAAGAGAAGGCATTTCCTCAGAAGTGGGGAATAATTAGCCCTAGATTGAGCACAACTCTGGTTCTAAGAAATCTTAGAAGTAAAACCCAAAAGTATCAAATAACTTCACTGGTCCCAAACAAATCTCAAGAGTATTTATAGACATATAAAAATACTCAGCAACCAATAAAGCAAAAATCACTAGGCCTGGTGTCCAATCAAAAATTACCAGGAAAGGGGCGCCTGGGTGGCTCAGTTGGCTGAGCTTCCAACTCTTGATTTTGGCTCAGGTCATGATTACAGGGTCATGGGATTGATCACTATATTGGATTCCATACTCAGCACAGAGTCTGCTTGTCTCTCTCTCTCTCTCTCTCTCTCTCTCTCTCTCATACATACATACATACATACATACAATCTTTAAAAAAAAATTACCAGGAAAACAAAGAAGCAGAAAAACATTACTCATAATGAGTAGATAAATCAATCAATTGAAAAAAATCAATCAACTGAAATCAACGCTAGCTTACACTAATGTTAGAAAAAGTAGATATGGACACTAAAATGATTATTATAGGGGATCCCTGGGTGGCTCAGTGGTTTAGCGCCTGCCTTTGGCCCAGGGCACGATCCTGGAGTCCCAGGATCGAGTCCCATGTCGGGCTCCCGGCTTGGAGTCTGCTTCTCCCTCCTCCTGTGTCTCTACCTCTCTCTCTCTCTATGTCTATCATAAATAAATAAATAAATAAATAAATAAATAAATAAATAAATAACTTAAATAAATAAAAATAACTTAAAAAAATAAAATGATTATTATAACTGTGTCCTACATATTCAAAATGTTAGAGATGTGAAAGGTATTGAAAACACCCAAGTCAAATCTCTAGAGATGAAAACCACAGAGGCACCTGGCTGGCTCAGCCAATAGAGCATGTGACTCTCAATCTCAGGGTTATGAGTTGAAGCCTAATGTTGGGCATGGAGTCTACTTAAAAAAATTGAGATGAAAACCACAATGTGGGATCCCTGGGTGGCGCAGCGGTTTGGCGCCTGCCTTTGGCCCAGGGCGCGATCCTGGAGACCCGGGATCGAATCCCACATCGGGCTCCCGGTGCATGGAGCCTGCTTCTCCCTCTGCCTGTGTCTCTGCGCCTCTCTCTCTCTCTCTCTGTGACTATCATAAATAAATAAAAATTAAAAAAAAAAGAAAAAGAAAACCACAATGTCTGAGATGAAAAAATACATTGGATGGGATTAATGGCAGATTAACAGCAAAATAAAAGATTAGTGAACTTGAACCACAGAGCAGAAACTATCCAAAATAAAATAAAGAAAAGAAGTTTAAAAAAAAACGTCAGTGAGCTATGGGACAATTTCAAATAGTTTAATATACTAGTAAGTGGAGTTTCTAAAAGAGACAAAAGACTAGGGTGAGGGAGGGGGAGGGGTGCAGGCTCAGGAAAAAAAAATTGAAGAAATAATGGATGAAATTTTTCCAAGTTTGATGAAACTATAAATCTTCATATCCAAGAAGCTCTATGAGCCCCAATATAAGAAACATAAAAAACACTAGACCAAGGTTCATCATAATCAAATTATTTAAATCAGTGATGAAAAGTTTTTAAGAGGAAATCTTAAAAGCAACTAGAGGGGAAAAAAAGACATATATGTACAGAGAAACAAAGATCAGATGACATCAAATTTCTCATTGGAATCAATGCAAATGAGAAGACAGCAATAAGAAAGCACATTAGTTAGTACTGAAGGAAAAAAGAAACTGTTAGCTAGAATATTGGGATTCTGTTCAAAAATAAAAATGAAGTATGCTTCCTAAAACCTGAAAGAATCCATCACCAGAAGATCTGCACTATAATAAATGTTAATGAAAGACCTTTAGGCAGAGGGAAATAATGATGCCAGAGAGAAGTATGAATCTACACAAAGGAATAAAGAATGTTAGAAATGGTAACTACATACCTAGGTAAACATATAGGATTTTTCTTATCACCCAAATCTCTTTGAAAAATAATCAACTGGTTACACAGTATAAGGTGGAGTTTATAGCATGTGAATAAAGTAAAATGGGTAACAACAAGAGCACAAAAGTCAAGAGAAGAGAGATGGAAATGTATTATTGTAAGGTTCTTATAGGTAAAGTGGCATAATATCACGTGAAAATGAACTGTGATAAATTAAAGATGTATGCTACAAAACCTAAAACAATCATTCAACTAACATAACAAAGACTTGTGGCTAGTAACCCATCAAAAGAAGAAAGTCAACAATGAAATAATAAAAAATATGCAATTCATTAAAAAGAAAGGGAAGGATTGGAAAAGGAGAACAAAGAACTGATAGGATAAGTAGAACACAAATAGTAAGATAATTGATTTAAACTTCACTGTATAATTAATTGGATAATTGCTTTATTTTATTTATTTTTTCAAAGGTCCAAAGTTTTAATGTTTTGAATACATTCTCCAGCAGCCCCCCAACTTCCCTCCCCCCCATAATTGCTTTAAATGTAAATAGTCTAAATATCCCAAATAAAAGGCAGAGATTGTCATATTGGCTTCAAAATAAAAACTAGAAAGACTCAGCTCTATGTTGCTTAAAAGAAATGCACTTTAAATTTCAAGACACAAAAAGAAGGTAATCCTGCCTTTAGAGATAACATGGACAGATCTTGAGGACATTATGCTTTCAGAGAGAAAGAATAAAAAACAGTATGTTCAAGCACTGCAGCATTCCCCACCTGCTGGGCTGGATGGCAGGAAACCCTGGGTTCTCCTCCAGCTTTGGCCTCTAACTTCTTGGGGATCCTAAGCAAGTGTCCTTTCTCGTTCATGTTTCTCATTAGCAAAGTGAGGAGTAGAGTAGGAGTCCAGAAGGGACCTGACAGCCCAGCTTTACTGCCATCCAGGGTCCCTTTCCTAAGGTCCCAAACCCAGACCAGTAACCGCAGCTCAGAGCACCAGAGGTCTCATTTACTCAGTACTCTAGCAAATCCTGTATGTTGTCACTTATACGTGGGCTTTCAAAAAGCCAGATTTGGAGGGCACCTGGCTGGCTCAATCAGAAGAGCACGTGATTCAGAATACACAAACTTGCAGCTATAAAATGAATACGTTCTGGCAATCTAATGTTTACAGCATGGTGATGATAGTGAGTAAAACCATATTATATACTTGAAAATTGTTAACAGAATAGATCTTAAGTGTTATCAGGAAGAAAAGATAATTATGTGAAGGAACAGAAGCATCAAATAACCTTACTGTGGTAATCACTTCACAGTAGATATGTGTATCAAGTCATCACATTGCACACCTTAAACTTACCTATGTTATGTCAATATCTCAATAAAACTGGAAAGACATTTTTTAAAAAACAGGTCTGTGGTTACTCTCTGACAGGGTAGAAAAGGTAAGAGGTGGGAGAAAGGGACAGGAAGAAATTTGAGGGAGTAATGAATATGTTCATTATCTTTTTTTTTTTAAGATTTTATTTATTTATTCATGATAGTCATCACAGAGAGAGACAGAGAGGCAGAGACACAGGCAGAGGGAGAAGCAGGCTCCATGCACCGGGAGCCCGACGTGGGACTCGATCCCGGGTCTCCAGGATCGCGCCCTGGGCCAAAGGCAGGCGCCAAACCGCTACGCCACCCAGGGATCCCTGTTCATTATCTTAATTGAGGTTTCATGGGTGTGTATGTGTCAAAACTTACCAAATTGTACACTTTAAGTATGTACATGTCATTGTATGTCAGTCATATCTCAGTATAACTGCTTGAAATGAAAGTTAACAGGGAATAGCTTTTCTGGAGTTCTTCACCTTCCAAATCTCTGGCTCATAGTCTACACACCCGTAAGTCAGGGACTGAGGAAAGCATCTGATTACCACAAGGACAAAACAATAAAGATCATAAGCACCTCAGCCTAATAAGACCATAAATTAATCCAAGACTTGTTGAGCAGGAAGGGAAGATTAGGGAAGAGAGAACTCAGCTGATATGAACAGTTACTGCTTGGAGTTGGAAACATGGTAGACAGAGAGAACAGAGAGAGATGGAAAGACAGAATTTTCAGCCCAGCTCAAGCCCCTCCTCCCCATCTTTATGCTACCAGCTCTTTCCCAATCCACCAAGCCAATGTTTAACCATGGTGGGTTCCATGGTCAGCTCTGCTCCCCTCACCCTCTGCATCTTTGAGCACGTGGGTAGCTGGCCAAAAGGGGCAAGGTCCACACTCAACAAGTAGAGCCACTGGCCCTACAGGAGGGAGGGGTCAGGGGAGCAATGGCCCCCAGAGGCACCCAGGTGTAAATGGGGGAGTCCTCTGGGGCACTGCCTCTTTCCCCACCCAAGCCCCAGTCACCATGGAGCTAGTCCTAGAGCAGAAGATGGAGTTCAGTTACCTGCTCCCCTATTCCCACAGGTTAGTCTCCTTGCCCAAATTCTAAAATGTCCTGGCATATTTCTCCATAAGATGGGAGAGGCCACATCTCAACCTAGAAAGGAATCATTCTGCAGGCCACCCTTCTCAAAAGGAGCACATTCTGTGGTGTCATCTGTAATGTTCCAGCTAATCTAAAACATAAACTGGTGAGACGCCACAGGAGTAACACAGCAGAGAGCATACACGTACCGTTAGGTGCTGGAGTCAACAATTAATCTAACCACTACTGGGAGTTGAGTAATTAAGTAACAATGGTAAAAAGTCATCACATACTACTAAAATAACTATCATTCTTTTTTTTAAAAGATTTTATTTATTTATTTATTCATGACACACAGAGAGACAGAGACACAGGCAGAGGGAGAAGCAGGCTCCATGCAGGGAGCCCGAGACGTGGGACTCGATTCTGGGACCCCGGGGTCACGCCCTGGGCCAAAGGCAGCGCTAAACCACTGAGCCACTCGGGCTGCCCTCATTCTTTTTTTTTTTTCATTCTTTTTTTTAAGATTTTTTATTTATTTATTCATGAGAGACACAGAGAGAGAGAGAGGCAGAGACACAGGCAGAGGGAGAAGCAGGCTCCATGCAGGGAGCCTGACATGGGACTCGATCCTGGGTCTCCAGGATCACACCCTGGGCCAAAGGCGGTGCTAAACCATTGAGCCACCTACTGTCATTCTTATATAGAGAAAAAAGTGCTCTTTATTTCTCTTTGTTCTTTATACTAACAATCAACATCAAGGTGATCGGTTCTCCCTGAGGCCAGGTACCGTTTAATCCTCTCTGCACTGGTGTCCTGCTGGTCTCTCTCCCTATGGTCTGCAGCTGCCCTGCTCCCACAGCCTGCTCCTTTAAGATCCCTATTCCTAGAGATTTGGCTGGGGGACATTCTATTGTAGCCTCCTAGCCTCATGAGGGGTCTCCAGGCATTCTAGGTATTGAGGAACTCAGTTGGCCAGCAGCCAGGGTCCCGGGAGCTGGAGAGACCCCAGCTGAAGGCCCATGTTCTGATGCATTCAGGATCTAGGTGTGTGGGGACTGAAGATCAGTACAGGGAGGGCTTGGAGGAGGACAAGGAAAAAGGAAGCACCTGTCTTCACACAAGGTGTTCTATGACTAGCAAAAACCAATGATTCTTTCTTAGCACAGGTGACCTCTGCCCCTGGTTTTCAGCAACTTGGACTTAGAAATGAAGTAAGGGGGAAAAAAAAAAAAAGAAAAGAAATGAAGTACGGGGGCACCCGGCTGGCTCAGTTGGAGCAGCATGTGACTCTTGATCTCGGGGTCATGAGTTCAAGCCCCACGTCAGGTGTAGAGGTTACTTAAAAATAAAATCTTAAAAACAATACATAAATAAAATCTTAAAAAAAAAAAAAGAAATGAGGTATAGAGGGGATGACAGATGATGTGTTCTGATCTGGGCTGAGATTGGTGGGCAAGTAATTTAAATTCCCTCCTGGCAGATTTGAATCCTATTACCAAAGCCCTTTCCTACCACCTTCCCCCAACATCAGGCCTTTGGGGTTATCAAGAGCCTTTTCAAAGCTAGAGCTTTAGGGGTCAAGCCCCCGGGGAAGGTCATGTTTGCTATGCTTGCTTTTCCCTCCAGGGAGCTGAGGGTGGAGAGCTTGAGAAAGAGTTCACAGGTGCAGAGTCTTCGGCAGGAGCCCCATCCCCACCACCACCGGATGCACCACGGAGCACACTGTCACTACCATGCAGCACTCATTCTGGCTTCTTCCTAGCCCAGAGGGAGAACACAGAGCAGATGCGTACTTCACCCACTCCCGAGTTTTGCCCAAATAACCCATATTTCCTATTTCTGAGTCTTTTCCTCCCCATCATCTTGAACCAGCTACAAGCAGTCTTTGCCCTGGCATCCCGCTGCGACTGCTCCTGCAAGGTCACCAATGGCCTCCACACCACCCACACCAACACCCCACTCTCCCCTGTATCTTTCTACCCTACCTGCAGCATGTGTTGCCATTGTCTGTCCGGCCTCCCTGACATCATCTCTTTCCTTGCCTCCCAAAACACTTCACTGTCCTGGTTGTCACCCTTCTGTACTGGTTTCTTCTTCTATGTCTCCTGCTGGTCCCTCCTCTTCCCTCCACTCCTATGCTCTCTTCTCACCATGAAAATGCTAATCACTCTCAAATTTGTATCTCCTGTCCACATCTCTCTCATGGACTCTGGACTCACATGTTTTACTGCCTAGTCGACATCTCCACTTGGATACCTAATAGATATCTCAAGTCATTGCTCCCCAAACTCAACTCCTTCTTTTCTTCCTAAAACCTGCTCCTCTCATGACCATCCACATTGCAGTAAAGGGCAAGTCTTTCCTTCACAGCGATCAGGCTACAACCCTCAGACCACTAAGACCAGGCAGTAGCAGTGGAGGTGACAAGAAGTGTCAGATGCTGCAAACATCATGGGAGGTCTTTAGTCCCCACGTTAAGGAACTCAGTCCATTGGCAGCCAGGGTGCAGTGACCCTAGCTGAAGACTGATGTTCGGAAGCACTCAGAATCTGAGTATTTAGGTAGATCCAACAGTTTGGTGGGGCACAGGGTGTGAGGGTGGGAAGGAATCAAGGATGACTAAAATTTTCAGCCTTGTCACTGGTCTGCTTCTGCCCTGACTCTTGTACAATCAGTTCTCAACAGCAGCCAAAAAGATTATTTTAAAAGGTAAGATCATGCTGCTCCTGCTCAAAACCCTGCCCTGTCTCCCCATGTCACTAGAGCAAAAGCCAAAGTCTCACAATAACTGACAAGGACCTACATGATGTGCCACCCTCGTCCTATTTACTTCTCTGACCTCAGCTTCTATTTACTCCCCTCCTTGCAACTCCCCAAACAAGCCAGTCAGCCTCTTGCTCTATGACTCCTAAATCTTTTGTGTCCTCTGCTTGGAGCACTTTTACCTTCAATATCCACACAGCCAACTCTCTCACTCCTGGCAAACCTCTGCTCAAATGTTATTGGTGTCCACACCCTACACACCCCCTCCTGGTCCCTTTTACCCAGCTCCACTTGGTCTTTTTCCATAGTACTCATTAACTTCTGATACACTGTATAATTTTCTTATGCAGTTTGTTTATTGTACTGTCTCCCTCCTCTAGAATGTAAGCCCCACAAGGACAGGGAATCGTTCTGTTTTGTTTCTAGATATATCCCTACAACTTAAAAGAATTCTGGGCAAATGGTATGTACCCAGTAATTGCTGTTGAATGACACAGTCAGGGCAGGGGCTTGGTGGGCTGTGTGCTAGGGCAACTGGCAGAGATTGGAGACTCCAGAAAGCTTTTTCAGGGGTTGGATTGGCCACTAAGGTCCTGGACAGCAGGGAGAGCGCTCAACCAGGTGATGACTAAAGCAAGCATGGCTCACATTCATCTCCCTGAGAAGCCTGCTAGTTGCTTTTGATTTTAGATGGGCTTTCTTATATCCACTTTCTTAGCTTCTCTGGTTTTCAACCATAGTGTTTAACTGTTTACCTGCTTTTCTATCCTATTCTTGCATCAGCCCTTTCTCTGGTCTAGAACTCACTTCAAATTGGATCTAACAAATGTTAAAGCTGGAAGGAACCAAAGAAGACATCATTTGTATTTTAAGATGAGAAATAAAAGTATGTCTTGGGGACTTTTTCATCTCTGATTTCACCATTGAACAAATATTGATAATAAGGTGCCTGCTTTATCCTCTCGCCTTGCCCCAAGCACAGAAGTGGCTGTTAAGGCTAAGAGGTTGAAGAGAGGGCCCAGAAGCAGACCAATAGTGTCCATTACCTGAGCATGGTACACCCCAGAGTACCCAACATCCTTCTCCAGAACTTGCTCAAAACATTCCTCTCATCACCTGGGAGTCCAAGTTCCAGTTGGAGAACCATGGGTTTAAATAAGATCACTAAACCAGGAGGAAACAGGGTCAAATCAATGTAAGTGGTCTCCATTCTCCCTGCCTTCCTGCCCCCCATTGTAGTAAAGTGTCCTGTCAGAAAGAGGCACTGTTCCTTGATAGACAAGAAGGTGAGAAGAAGAAGCGTTGGGGGGCAGCCCCGGTGGCTCAGCGGTTTAGTGCCACCTTCAGCCCAGGGCGGGATCCTGGAGACCTGAGATCAAGTCCCACGTTGGGCTCCCTGCATGGAGCCTGCTTCTCCCTCTGCCTGTGTCTCTGCCTCTCTCTGTGTGTCTCTCATAAATAAATAAATAAATAAAATCTTGAAGAAGAAGAAGAAGAAGAAGAAGAAGAAGGAGGAGGAGGAGGAGGAGGAGGAGGAGGAGGAGGAGGAGGAGGAGAAGTAACAACGTTGGAGCCCATTCTCTGTAGGAGCTTACTTTTCTGGGAGGCAAGGAGAACTGGGTGAGGCCAGAAAGGTAAAATTGCTGGGAACACCAAAAACTGGGCATGTCTAGGTTCCTCTCATGACTACACATTTCCTCGGTTAGTCCCCCTTACCTTGGCAGAGGAGGCTTTCCATTAATTCACTCAGTGGCCCTGGGTGACTCATGGCCTTCAGAGCAAACCTGGGCATCAGCCTCTAGCTCCAAAGCTGTCATCCATCAAGGAAAAGAGGAGTCCTAAAGCCCTGCACTTGATCAAGGGAAGAGACTATGGGTGGTAGTGTTAGGGATTAAACAGAAAGTTTGACTGGGTCCAGGACCCCTAAAAACATTTCCATTCTCAGTCAGAATCAGCATGCTGAAAGGCAGGCTCCATCCAGGGAGGAAGCAGCCACAGGCCGCCACACCCATCTCTTCCCTCACAAAACCATGGCAAGAGCCAGGGGCCTGATACTCTTCCTGGGTCTGCATTTCCACCCAAGACGGTGTCACACACTTCTGGACCTGCACAAATTTACTACAGAGCCCTGAGGCAGAGCTCAGATCGATACAGACACTGCCTGACAAGCTCCCCTCAAAAGGGTGAGCCCACACCCCCCACCGCTCCTGATCACAGTTCCCTTTGCTTCCCCTTCCTCAGCCCACTGGTTTTGCGCCAAACCCACAAATCACTCCCTCCCACCTCTTCGTGCCCCTCGGGCTAATACCCAGGCCAACCTTTACCCAATTCCAGAGAGGCTTGGGGAAAGCTGCTCACCTCCTAATCTTCCTGCCATGTGAGGGGCTAAGCTGGTTACTAGGCTCCAGGTACAGAGTCCCAGTGTCGAGCATAGCCCCAGACTCCTCCTCTGCCCTGGACCAGCCTTGTCCCTCCAGCCAGTTCACTGAAGGGAAGCATGTGCAGTGTCTAATGCTAGGGTGGAAGTGGGAAGGCCTCCTTCCTTCCCTCATAGTGCACACGGGACAAAGTCCTGTGATTTCAGGCTGCTGGCCAGAAATCCTTGGGGAGAAAGGACATACCAGCCCATACCCACCCCTCTGGAAATATTCACATTAACTTCCAACTCCAAGGCCAGTCCTCCAATTGCCACAATCCTGAGAATAGGGCTCCAGGGCTTTAGAGCACCCCTGTCCCCACCCCCACCCAGCCTTCCCACCTCCACCACCCAAACCCACTGGGAGACAGAGCTCCATGTGTTTAGAGGCTCCTACTCCCCTGAAAAAGGGTAGGTGTTACATTAGGGTATCCTCCAATCCTTGCAGCCCACAAAATAACTACTGCCCTCAGCATTTTCCCATGTGATCTACCTCCGCATTTCCCCTTCCTTCACCCTAACTGCAGCCTCACTTCCAAACCAGATTTGGGATCCCCAACACCCATAAGCTTTACCCATGGACAAGCAAACCCATCCTAACCCACTCCTCAGCCAGAATGCCTCAGTATCTGAGAAATCCCTCCAAGCTCTCCCACAGAGGTCTGGGTTGCCCTGAAAGTGAGTTACTGGTGGGAAATTAACTCCATTACTGTGGGAGAGCAGAGTTACCCTGGGGGGCTGGAATGGGGTGGGGGGATTGAGAAGCCAGTAAAGACCTAGGAAAGAGTTAGAGGTAATACCACATAGACACACACGTTCAGTGGGAAATTTTTAAGGAAGAGCCACTAGTATCAAAGGTTATGACACCGGAGGGGTTGGGTAATGATTGGCTTACGGAACATCATGGTGCCTGGGGGAGAGCACAGGAAGACACAGATTAAGGAGTCTCATGACCACAGGACAGTTCAGTAGCAACGTCATCTTCCACATAGCTGCCATTTATTAAGCACTTTACATACATACCTCTAATCCTTATAACAACTTGAAAGGCAGGTACTACTATCTTAATTTACAGGAAGAGCAGTTGAGGCTCTAGGGGCTTAAAGAATTTGCCCAAGATTACACAGAGATTAGGCAGCAGAGCCAGAGTCCAAACTCTGATCCATCTGGTTCCAAACCTATGTTCATATTCTTATGATGCCATACCAGTCTAGAGAAACCCCTGGGAAAGTCAGGCAATCTGTCTAGATCTCAGCCTCCTGCAGTGTCCTGACTGACTTGGACTGGTCTTTCTGACTCCAGCATTCTATGTACCCCCAGCACTCCCCAGAGGGGCAGTAAGCGCAGGAGATGGAGACATCCTCCTTCCAGGGATGGGTGGGGTGGCGCAGTGGCTCTCACCTCCCCCATTTTTGTAGCAGAGATAGGGAAACCTCCAGACGTTGCCCAGGCCAATGATCTCCCCAGCCACTGACAGCACAAACTCCATCTTGTTGTTCCAGTGTCCCCGCTCCAGAGTGCCCTCTCCCTTTGCCTTTTCCATGACTGGGTACGCGGCCTTTGTCTCTCCATTACTGGTGGTGCTCGAGACCCTGCTATCCATCCCACCTGGAAAACAAGCAGCGGGCTCGGTTACTGCTTGGAACCCTGGGAAAAAAGCCTTCCCCTTCCGTCACCAGCAAATTCCCCAAGGGAATAAGTGCGCTGGAAGAAAAAAGATTCCAACCCCCTTGCCTGCAGACCCGTGTCCTCCTTAGTTAGCACCCCTTATTAGTAAAGGCTGAGTGAGAGCTGCCGAGAATGTATATTCCTTTCCTGTTCAGGAAGAAAGCATCGATACCAAGGTACAGACCCTGCTTCCCCTAGGCAGGTCGTCTCGGGTTGGGGCTTGTGGCTGTGGAAGAATTCACGTGGCCCCAGGTTGTCTAAGTTCTCCCTGCTGGCCAATGACTCGCTTTGCGTACATTAGTGTGTGCTTCAGTTTCAGTGTCCTGTATGCTGGGGACACTGAGGCCAGGAAAGGATCCTTGAGGCCAGCAATTTCCCTCATAGGAATTTACTCTAGGGAAATCACTGTGCCTGATTTGGCATTGAGGATGTTCATTGTGTACAACAGCAAAAAATGAGAATGTATATAAATGTTCCAAAATGGTAGATAGGTGAGTAAATTATGGCACGTGCATAGAGTGGACTATTCTACAATCATTAAAAATTGTGTTGCAGAAGAATGTGTAATGAAATGAAAGTGTTCACAAATATGTGAAGTGAGAAGTTATAAAATAGTATATATGATATGATTATGCTTGGGAAATATTTTGCAAAGTGTACACACTGAAAGATTGGGATATCCACCAAAATGTTTCTCTCTCCGTGGTTGGATTATAGAAATATTTTCCTTATTTCTATTTTCTACATTTTCATCAAAGAACATGATATATTTCGAAATATTAAAATAGAAGCAACTTTAAAAAAAAATCCTTCCAAAGGAATGAGAGAGGCTGAATGGGGCCCTGGAATTCTGAATAAGATAGGCTTATCTTTCCACTATCCTTCCATGTCTCTCTAAAGTCAACGTAAGAGAAAGATCTTTTTCTTTTTTGGTGATGATACATGTAGGAATCTATTATGGTAGAGAAGACAACATGAAATGAATAAAGAGCCATAGTTCCAAATGCTTCACTGCCCTATTCTAGACTCTTATTGGGATTGAAGAGAAGATTGGGTATTGTTCACACTTAGTGAGCAACTACTATTAAGTGCTTTACATATATTTGTTTCATTTATTCCACACAACCACCCTGAAAGGTAAGCAGTATTAATTCTGCTTTGTAAATAAGGAAGCTTCAGCTCAGAGAGGCTAAGTGACATGTCTGCTGCCATACAGCAAGTCAAAGGCATAGGCAGGACTTGAACCCACTCTGTCCCTGCTCTTTCAATTAAATCTCTCCATTACATTGGCTACCCAGGTTTATCAGCATGTCTCAATAAGCATCTTCTGATGACTCTCTCCTGATTTTATACAGTGGTCCCTTTTCTGGAGAAGGAGACACATGGACTTTTTCATATGCCTCAAGAAAAATTCATGCTAACAAACTTTCTCACTGCAAGCCCCATCTGGCCAGACTCTCCAATGGCTCTGCCTCTCCCAAGGGGCTACCTTAGGGATTTAAAAAGTCACAGAGAAAGTCAAGGAACAGTAGGAACCTTTGCTTATTTGGTACATTGGGGAATAGGCTCCAAAGATTGTGAGCTGAAAAGGAGAAAACCCAACCAGCTGGTCCCAAGAAGGTTCCTCAGCCCTTTCAAGAAGCTTGTCTACGTCTTATGCTGGTTCAGAGCTTCCCTTTACCATCTGATGGGTGTCTTCCTATGGTGGAAGGCCATTTTCCTCCACTCCTTCATCCTCAGGGTACTGCTTCTCAGAAACTGCAGTTAAAAGGTCATGAGCCATGCAGTCAGACAAACCGGGCACAGATCTTAGTTCTGTGCTGTACCACTCGCTGTCTGACTCCAGGGAAGTGAATTAACTACTCTGAGCCTCAGTTCACTCGTCTGTAAAAGTGAGAAGGACTAAGTGAGGCGATGTATATATAATAAAGCACTTAGTAGAACAACAGGCATTCAATTTTTTATTTTCTTTCAGTCTTGCCAAGAGTTGTTCATTGTCTCATCTCACAGAGAAGCAAGCCTTCCTTTCTTTCCTTTCAATCTGGGGTTTTCTTCCTCTAAATCACATGGTCCCTCAAGCCAACAGCCACTGAAGCTTCAGAAACCCCAAGAATATAGCATCTAGTCTTTGCATATGCACACATAAGTGGCAGAAAAATATTTTCTAGGAGGGTCAAAAAATCCTTTCGTTGTAAGTCCTATGATCTTGCCAACCTGTAGTCTGAGACCTAGAAACAGAAGAGAGAGAGAGAGAAGAAAATGTTACAAACCTTAGTGCAGTTGCTGCCAGAGGTCCAGTCAGGGGGAGAAGAATTATCTAAGGGGGAAGGGGAAGGTGCTGGCTATTTAAAGTGCGGTTCCAACTCCTCTGCCGCACTTGTAATTCTAAACTTGGCCCAGCCCACATTCCGCCTCCTGCCACCCCACCCCACTGTTCCCTCCCCTGAGCACCAGACAACTCACACGCGAGTGATTTCACAGCCTGGGGAGTGTGAGCACACCCTGGCAGGTCAGGCCAGTTGCTTGTGAGGCTGGGCAGCAAGCTGTCTTCCCCAGGGTTCACGAGCTCTTCCCTCTGGCAGCCTCAGGGTCTCCCTAGAAGGATCCCATCTTTCACCCTTTTTCCAGTTCCAGGTCTCCTATACTCCCATCAGGAATAGGTGCTCCTTTAGTTGGGTGCCATTTAGATTGAACACACATTTCTCTTATCCTTTTGCAGTTTACGATTTAGTGTGGACTGTGATTAAGAATAAAGATACGTGGGGGCACCTGAAACTAATGTCATGTTGTGAGTCAACTATACCTCAATAAAAAGATACATTAATGGAATGAAAGAATATCAATCATTTTTGCAGGTTGTACGTATTATCTTTTTTTTATTTTTTACTTTTTGTTTCACTGGCAAGATTATTATGCACAGAATTCAATAAAAGAAAACTTATGTCAGAAAAAAAAAGATACATAAATTACAGAAATCTGAGAAGTCAGAAAAACTTCCTAGGGCACACACATACACACACAAAATTTTTTTTTTCAGATTTTATTCATTTATTTGAGAGAGAGAGCACAAGTAGGGAGAGGAGAGAGGGAGAACCAGACTCCCCACTGAGCAGGGAGACTCGCCCTGGTGCAGGTGCAAAGCTAGGGCTTGATTTCATGACCCTGAGATCATGACCCACAACTGACCACGGCCCACAACCTTGAGATTATGACCTAAGCCCAAGTCAGAGGCTTAACTGACTGAGCCACCCAGATGCCCCACGCACACACATTTATATATATGCTGAAAACTTTGAAAAAATATTCACTAAACAATTAATACGCGTTCTATTTGGACCGTAGTGTTGGGGCCAGGAAGTAAAACGTGAAGTCAGGGACATTTTTCACTTCTGCTTTTGAAGCTTTGGGATTGTTTGGATTGTTAAATAATGTGCTAGAATTGATTTTTAAAAATAATTTTTTTAACCAATAGGGAAAAGAAAGTGTTAAGCTTTAAAACAAAGCAAAGCCCCAGACTCATCCTAAGTGAAAGAGCTGGCAGGATAGAGGCAGCAGCCCCGGTGGCTTTTCACTTTGTGACCTTTTTGCTCAAAAACATTGTTTTCAAGAAACCTATAAAAAAGGGGCACATACTCCTTTCCTCGCAGGGTTGAGTAAGATTTCAGGAGACGATAGGTATATGTGAAGGGCCTAACACATAGCAAGCCTTTGAATAATAGCTGGTATTTATCCTTAAAAAATCATTCACAGAGAGCAAAGATGAGATTGGGAGACCCCTGAGCAAAGCTGGGCGGAAACGGAGTCAGGGGATGGGGGCGAGGGTAGGGGTGGATGCATGTGCCTGAAAGGACGCAAAGGAGTGGAAAAGAAGGCAAATTCACTGATTCTAACAGTTTCTATCTCTCTCAGCCCTCATCCGCCTCCAGGGCAGGGAAGCACATCATGATAATACCCAGAGAGGGGCTCCTGGGGGGCTCAGTAGGTTAAGCCGCAGCTTGGATTCAACTCAGGTAAAGATCTGAGTCCTGGAGTACAGCCCTGCCTCTGGCTCCCAGCTCAGCTTGCCCTCTCTCTCCCTCTCTCTCTCTCTGAAATAAATAAATAAATCTTAACAACAAATAAACAAATTAAAAAGGCCACCCAGGGAGCCTCGCAGAGATTATTATTACTGTGTTTCAGCTTCCCCTTCTAGTCCCTCCATTTTATTTAATGATTAAACAAGAGACCAACAGCGTTCTCTGAGAAAGGTTACAAACTCAGTCAAAAAGTTTATTTTCAAAGGCAATGCTATTAATTTCTGTTTTTACTTACCATCAGGTGGCACTAATGACCTAGTAATTGACCTGTAAGCATTAGAAACTCTAGTGATTTTGCTCTGGAATGACCAGATAACTGGATTTACCAAGGCCTCAGATATCTGTATAGTATTCGAAGTTAGGACACCATCAAGCCTTTAGCTATGCTGCACAGCCCCTCCTCTGCCCTCTATGTGCAAAAATTGGGGTTCTCAGCTTCCATGGAAGACTCTCAGTGATCAGGGCATCGTCAGGAGCAGGCTGAGTTGGTTTAGACTTGTATTAGGGTTATTTAGAATTGCTGCCCTTGTATTAAGGAATGTTTGGTCTTGCTAGTTGATCTTATTGTTTTTACATAACCACCTACACATTACCTTTTTTTTTTTTTTTAAGATTTTATTTTCAAGTGATCTCTATACTCACCATGCGGTGGCTCAAACTTAACACCCCGAGATCAAGAGCCACACACTCCACTGACCAAGCCTGCCAGGGACCCCTACATATTACCATTTTGATTGCTATTTTATTCCTCTCCAAATCTTTGTTACCCCCAATCTCTTTCTCCGTAAAGTAGGATTTCATGCTGTAGGTCTTTTGCCATGTTTAGGTTGACCAAAGTTTTAAAAAGTTTGAGAACCACTGGTAAACGAGTGTTTATGACAATTCCTCACAACTCCCTGTCTGGGGTTTAGCACAACTCAGGCAGGACTAGCCTTGTTTCTACTTCACATCACCATCATCCTTCGGCCTCCTGGGTCAGGAAACCTGGGAATAGGTAACACTAGAATTAGAATTAATTCAAGAGTTTTCACTCAAAAGGCTGCATAAGTTTTAAGACTCACCTTAGACTGGTAGGATAACTGAAGGAGGCACTCCCCAAAAAGGATGTACGAAATAAAGTGAACCATGGAGAAAGCAGTCTGGTAGATCTTGGCTTCTATCCAATTGACCCCAGGCATATTTAGATGCCGATATGCCATGATATAATCCCCCCAGCAATTTTGTCTTTACTAGGGGTGGCACAGGGCAAATAAATATTAGGAGTGTGATTCATTTCGAAAAGAGTATTTCTGAGGAATACCAGTTTCAACACTGGAATGAGGTGATAAAGGAACTGGTGGAGATCTTCAAATTAATAGGCATAGGGGCACCTGGGTGGCTCAGTCAGTTAAGCATTTGCCTTCAGCTCAGGTCATGATCCCAGGGTCCCAGGATCAAGCCCCACATCAGGCTCCCTGCTCAGTGGGGAGCCTGCTTCTCTTCTGCCACTTCATCGCCTGCCCCCACCCTCACTCATGCTCTTGCTCACTCCCTCTTTCTCAAATAAATAAATAAAATCTTTTTAAAAACTAATAGGCATAGTTTTATTTAACCACAGGGGTGAGGAACCTATTGACTTTTTCTTTTTTTTTTCCTATTGACTTTTTCAGTTCTTTTCAAATATCACACTGAAAAGGAGGAAAGGAACAAGTAGAATAAACTAAAATTATGATTTGTAAAACTGGAACGATCTGAGCAACAAAATGAATAAGAATGATACCAGATTTCAACCCAAAGAATGAAATATATTCATAGGTCCGTGCTAATATAAATAAATAACCAATTAAGTAAATAAATGGGGGAGAAAGGACATTCACAATTAATAAAAGTAGAAGGAAAGCAAGAAATAGAAACTAACCATTAGACAAATACCACTGTAATGATTGTTGGAGACAAGATCCACCAATGAATGGTAAAATTAGTGTGTAGGAAGTTTACATAGTCTCAAAGTATCTCCCCCAAGATATTTATTAATTATAAAGAGATAGTAACTTCATGATGTAGACATCAGATAGAAACCACCATAGCCAAATGACCAAGGCTACCATCTCTAGTAATAAAATGTGTCACTGGGGTGCCTGGGTGGCTCAGTGGTTGAACGTCTGCCTTTGGCTCAGGGCATGATCCCAGGGTCCTGGGATAGAGTTCCGCATTGGACTCCCTGCAGGGAGCCTGCTTCTCCCTCTGCCTGTGTCTGTGTCTCTCTCTGTGTCTCTCATGAATAAATAAATAAAATATTTTTTAAAAATGACATATTACTATCCATATCATGAACCACAGGAGATGATATACTAAGAAAAACACAACCACATTTCTGCCAAAAAAGCAGTTCAGTCATGAAGAAATTTAAGACAAACCCGGACAAAATAACTGACTGCTATTCCTCAGAAACATCAAGGCCATGAAGGACAAGGAGGCAGGAACTGTTTTAGGCCACAGAAGACAGAGGGGAAATAATGCTCTCATGTACCCTGGGATCCTACCTAGGGTCCTAGACAGGATGCTAGAACAGAAAAGGGCCATTAGTGTAAAAGCTGGCACATGAAGAAAGCCTTTAGGTTGACGGCGCTATGTTATGTTCCTATTCTGACAACCATTCTATGACTAAGATGTTAACATTAGGAGTATAATGGAAACTGCGCTATTTTTGCAACATTTCCTCAAGTCTAAAATTAATTAAAATAAAAAGGGTTTTTTCAAAGATCATGATTTGCTCCCTGACTATTGTTGTCCATGTCCTTGACCCTGTTGGAAAAAGCACTGGGAACACAGGTGTCCTGAAAACACTGATGACTCTTCTCTTGTGCTGTGTTTGATAGCACAAGACCCACACTTGTGCTGGGTAGGATAGCCTAAATTCTACAATCCCAAGGTCTTAAAAGAAATACAACTTATGACAGAGAATATTAATCTCAGTCATCACCATTACTAATTTTATTGGGCACTTCCAACGTGCCATTCGCAATGTGCTAAGTATTATACATGCACCATCTCATTCTACCCTCAGAATAATCCTACGAAGTGGATGTAGAGGCCGCTTTGGGTCAACAGGCTTGAAAAATGGAAGCCTGAGTAAGGTAGAAGGGCCTAGAGTGACCCCAATCCCCTGGCTGAAGACAGGCCCATCAGGGGACCCACTCCAAAATCTCCATAAGTTCCCGCTGACCAATGGGTTACTGACACACGGACACAGGTACCAAAAAAGGAGAATGCCATACATTCCCATACCTCCTCACCCTTCCCTCTCAAATACAGCCCCCACCCACGACCTCTTCCCACACATCGTCTCCTCTGCTGGCCTGCCCCCAGCTCCCTTGCCCCATCTTTGGTCCTCATGAATCATCTATCTCCTTTGTTCTGCCTCGGATGAACTCTTTCACCTCATGCGATGCTGGCTTCCAACCAAGCAGGTTGCCCCACATTTGGGGGCCCCCATCCAATCGGGAGAGATACCACAACAGAGACTGCTGGTGTGACTACTCAAAAATGAGAAACTATAGACTTAGGGAGAAGCAAATGACTTTCTCAAGGTCACGTAAGTAGAAAATGGTAGAGGCAGAATTTGAACTCAGGCTTGTAAGAGTTCAAAGTCCACTACTTCCCAACTACCAGGCTACACTTTAACTCCAGGAAAAAAAAAAAAAGACAAGAAAAAGGCTACCAATCACAGCTTGTGTTTATTTGGGTGATTGCCAGCCCATGGGGTTAAACACAGCTTTCTTAGAAAAATGGTGAGTAATGAAATGACAAGAAAAAATTCTTCACCCAAAATTTCATCAGACCTGAAGAATATTTTTAACAATCTAATTAGAGGCAGTCTTCTATACAGATGTGTTTACAATCCTCCCCCACTACTCTGCCTTCCCTACCAAGGAAGGAAAAAATCCTAACCTTTCTCTTTCACCCCAGGAAATTGTTCTTTTCCAATTGTATCCAGTTTCTTCTGATCCCTGTTTCCCTGGTTTCTCATTTGATCCTCAGACTACACAGAGAGGGGAGTTTGCAACATTTATGTAACTAGTCTCAGCAGGAAACTCTAGGCTGATTAACAGGGAGGAATAAGGGGCTCTGAGTGAAAGGAGAAATTTTCCACATGGCTTCCACACCCTAATGCTACATACAGCCCAGAGCTATGGTGAGAGATTAGGGCAGAGTGACCATGTGTAAAATAAACTATTTCAACCTTTGGGCAGTCCTTTATGCTAAACATTATTGAATAGCACCACAGGAGTTTATTTTGACAGGCAAGAACATATATGGATGCACTGATCACTTAGCTGATGGATATGGAACTGGAGGCTGCACCCAGAATCTGGTCTCTCACTGCTGATGACTCTTTTCCTCGTCCAGAGGGAGAGGGGACCCCAAAGGGAGCATGATGGTACGGCTCTCCTCTGCCCTTGTCCCCCCAAACTAGGAAAGAGCGGGGCCCATTCAAACGGTATTGGTTCAAAGTCCACCAGCCAAAGACATCAGGACACACCTGTAGTTAAATAGGTCAACTACTCACCGCAGAAGGGGGAACACACTGTAGGAACTGTGGGAGGTCTCAGCAACAGGGTTAGGAAGGATTCGTTACAAAATGAATTCGTGTTGGGACACCTGGGTGGCTCAGTGGTTGAGCATCTGCCTTTGGCTCAGGCCATGACCCCGGGATCCTGGGATGGAGTCCCACATTAGGCTCTCCACAGGGAGCCTGCTTCTCCCTCTGCCTGTCTCTCTGCATCCCTCTCTGTGTCTCTCGTGAATAAATAAATTTTTAAAAAATGATTTTGTGTTAGGTGATTTTGAGGAGGGTCCAGGAAGCAGAGCTTTGCTCTGGATTGGGTGCTCTTAGGAAGCAGAGATAATTCTACAATCGGATCTCTTAATACATTTTATCTAGAAAGCAGGAAGAACGTGAAGCTGGAACTGGCCAGGAGGCGGCCGTGTGTTAGCCAGCACACAGGGGGGTGTGGTCGTTTCTTGTGATCTGGACACTGTTTGTGTCTTTGCCTCTTTTCCAACACGATCACAGAGCGTTTTTCCCTCAAAGTCCCCAGAGATGTCCTATCGTGCCCGCCTCGTGTGGTCTACTCTCCCTCATCCACACTTTCCCAATTCTACCTGTTCAAGGCCAGCTCAAATCCCACGCTTTCCATAAAGTGCTCATCAGAACTGGACTTCTGGGGCAGAACCATTTAAAGATTTATTTATTTGAGAGAGAGGGTGTGTGTGGGCAAGAGAGCACGAGTGGGAGGGGCAGGGGCAGAGGGAGAGAGAGAACCTCAAGCAGAGTCCCCACTGAGCACAGAGTCTAACACGGGGCTCCATCTCATGACCCTGAGATCATAACCTCAGCCGAAACAAGAATCGGATGCTTAACCGACTGCACCACACAAGCGCCTCAGCAGTCTATACCATTTCATTCAAGTTAGTCTCTTGTGTGTGTTTCCTAATCACTTCCAATGCAAGGGTTTGTGAACTCCTTAAAAGGAAAAAAAATCTCAGTTTTCTCTATTCTCAAAGAATACATAGTGTTAAAGAGAGAGAGAGAGAGAGAGAATACATAGTGTTAGACACATAGGATGTTCTTGGTGCATGTCTACTGATTGATTGCTTGCCAGGCTTCCACTTCAGGTTAACATGTGTGTTAACTGGGAAAGGAGGCAACCAGAAGTGAACATACATTTCTTCCCACGCACACAGCCCTGGGTGTTTTTCAAGGCAAAGTTAATGCCATCAAAATCTGCAATGTCTTACTCAGAGCAGATGTTAATGAGAGGTGCTGCTAAACTAGGAAATCAGGAGGTGTGATCCTTCCCTAGAAAGTGATTCCCAACATGGACTGTACATCAGAATTACCCATAGAGCTGTATAAATTTATAGATAGCTATATTTAACTATATATATATGTGTATATATAAAATACATAAATTTATAGTCTGGGTCCCACCTAAGAGATTTTGATTCAATCTTCTGGGGTGGGACCCAGAGATCTCTGTATTTTTAAAGCTCTACAATGTGATCTTGATTCTCACAAAGATAAACTTGATGCACAACCAGGGTTGAGAACTACTACATCTGAAGAAGGCTACCACATCAAACCCTATCTCTAAGGGATTTAGAGACAGACAGATGTAGATATAGACAGCTACCTGTACAGATGTAGCTGTCTATCTATCTACACCCCAAGAAGCTAAGGGCCTATTATATATTTAAAGCATTTCCAAGTAGGAAGACCACACCCTCCACTTAGGGTCCCCTCCCAAATCACATCACCCTTAGCAGGAAAGGAGCTTTTATCTTCACTCTTAGCCCACGTTCTTAACCTTGTTTTCCCATTGGGCTCACCTGGAAAACATCTTAAAAACTCCTGGGGCAGCCTGTGTGGCTCAGTGGTTTAGCGTTGCCTTCAGCCTGGGGCCTGATCCTGGAGACCCGGGGTTGAGTCCCGTGTGGGGCTCCCTACATGGAGCCTGCTTCTCCCTCTGCCTGTGTCTGTGCCTCTTTCTCTCTCTGTCTCCCATGAATAAATAGATAAAATCTTAAAAATAAAAAAAATTCCTAACGTTTGGCTCCCAACCCTAAAGATTCTGATTTCATTATTCTGAAGTGCCATTGGCTTCTCTTTTTTTTTTTTTTTTCCAGATTTTATTTATTTGAGAGAAGGAATGTACACACAAGCAGGTGGAGGGGCAGAGGGAGAGGGAGAAAGAGAAGCAGACTCCCCACTGAGCAGGGAGCCCCACATGGGCTCGTCTCAGGACCCCAGGATCATGACCTGAGCCAAAGGCAGACACTTCACTGAGCCACCCAGGTATCCCTTGGCCATAGACTTTTTTAAAAAGCTCCCCAGATGATTCTAATGGGCAGCGCACATTGAAGACCTCTGTAGCCAAAATCCTCTTCCTGCCATCATCTTCTCATTCTATTCTCAGGGAGGACGTACTACAACTGGCCTTATATTTGAAACTCTTTTTCATTTTTTACAAATTTTATTAATGAGAGACACAAGAGAGGCAGAGACACAGGCAGAGGGAGAAGCAGGCTCCATGCAGGGAGTCCGACATGGGACTCGATCCCAGGTCTCCAGGACCAGGCCCCGGGCTGAAGGCAGCACTAAACTGCTGAGCCTCGCCCGCCACCACCACCCACTCCCCCGCCACCCCCGCCACCCCCCACCCCTGCCGCCCTGAAACTCTTTTTCAAAGCCACGCTTAGCCTTTTCTTCTCCAAGATAAATAATCACAATTCCTTTTATCTTTTCTAAGAGTTCTCCTTTCTAACTCCACCCACTGTTTTTACTGCTGTCCTCTGGATGCTCTCCAGGCTCTTAACATCTCTGCAAGCCAGAGTGCCCAAAACTTCCTCCTGATTCCACCATGCCATATTGCCATTGACTGGTTCCAGTTGTTTGCTTCCATAGTGGCTCTGCATTGCTGACTCAATTCTTGGTTTCCACCAATCAAGGAATCCAGCAATTGAAGTGACTGTTAGGATTGGGTGGTTAAGTTTTTCCAGGTGACCAATGGTGGGTGTGCAGAGGAGGCAAAAGGAAAGGGCATAAATGCAGAATGAGGGAAGAACAAATTTCAGTGTGACGGAAAAAACGGATAACCTAGAACCAGAAGTCCAAGATCCTAGTCCTAGAAATGACTCTAATTAGCCACACAGCCTTGAAGGCTCTACTTCACCTTTCTAGGACTTAGTTGCTCATATGTGAACTCAGATGGTTAAGACTGGATCATCTCAAGGTTTCAATTCAGCTCTGAATCTTCCAGAGCTGACCTCAGGCTATAATAGAAAATAGAGAGCCAGGGATCCCTGGGTGGCGCAGCGGTTTGGCGCCTGCCTTTGGCCCAGGGCGCGATCCCGGAGATCCGGGATCGAATCCCACATCGGGTTCCCGGTGCATGGAGCCTGCTTCTCCCTCTGCCTGTGTCTCTGCCTCTCTCTCTCTCTCTGTGTGTGACTATCATAAATAAATAAAAATTAAAAAAAAAAAAAGAAAATAGAGAGCCAGTCTGATGATTCTTTTCTTTTCTTTCTTTTTTCTTTTCTTTTCTTTTCTTTTCTTTTTTTTCTTTTTTGTGATTCTCTATCCCATCTGCCCACAGTTCTTTCTCCTGGAAGCTCCAGTCATTCCAAGAGATATTATTTTCCCAATTCGGATGTCAATGATTACAGATTACAGTCTAGACCTAGCACCACTAGAAAGACAGCTTTTCTAAGACAATGCAGTGCCATCTCTTAAATATAGAAACAGTCTCAGTCAGCTCAGCAGATCCTTGAAACATTTAAATGAGTCAAAGACACACATACCTCTATCTTTAAGAATTAGAGCTCTAGGGACGCCTGGGTGGCTCAGCGGTTGAGCATCCACCTTCGGCTCAGGGAGTGATCCCAGAGTACCAGGATCGAGTCCCACATTGGGCTCCATGCGAGGAGCCTGCTTCTCCCTCTGCCTGTGTCTCTGCCTCTCTCTCTCTGTGTCTGTCATGAATAAAGTCTTTAAAAAAAATAGAGCTCTAAAACAAGAATGACCAGAATAATCAGTGTTCACCTCTTTATCAACAACTGTACCTGTCAAAACTTAGCACCACAACGTCATCAATATTAGCAATATTCGTCATCAACACTGTCATCAATAAGATACCTAGGAATAAACCTAACCAAGGAGGTAAAGGATCTATACCCTAAAAACTATAGAACACTTCTGAAAGAAATTGAAGAAGACACAAAGAGATGGAAAAATATTACATGCTCATGGATTGGAAGAATTAATATTGTGAAAATGTCAATGCTACCCAGGGCAATTTACATGTTCAGTGCAATCCCTATCAAAATACCATGGACTTTCTTCAGAGAGTTGGAACAAATCATCTTAAGATTTGTGTGGAATCAGAAAAGACCCCGAATAGCCAGGTGAATGTTGAAAAAGAAAACCAGAGCTGGGGACATCACAATGCCAGATTTCAGGTTGTACTACAAAGCTGTGGTCATCAAGACAGTGTGGTACTGGCACAAAAACAGACACATAGATCAGTGGAACAGAATAGAGAATCCAGAAGTGGACCCTCAACTTTTTTTTAAAATTTATTTATTTGTGAGAGATACAGAGAGAGAGAGAGAGAGAGAGAGAGAGAGAGAGAGGCAGAGACACGGGCGGAGGGGGAGGCAGGCTCCATGCAAGGAGCCCGACGTGGGACTTGATCCCAGGACTCCAGGATCAGGCTCTGGGCCCAAGGCGGTGCTGAACCGCTGAGCCACCCAGGGATCCCAACCCTCAACTAATGGTCAACTAATATTCGACAAAGCAGGAAAGACTATCCACTGGAAAAAGGACAGTCTCTTCAATAAATGGTGCTGGGAACATTGGACAGCCATGTGCAGAAGAAGGAAACTAGACCATTCTCTTACACCAGACACAAAGAGAAAGTCAAAATGGATGAAAGATCTAAATGTGAAACAAGATTACATCAAAATCCTAGAGAAGAACACAGGCAACACCCTTTTTGAACTTGGCCACAGCAACTTCTTACAAGATACATTCATGAAGGCAAGGGAAACAAAAGCAAAAATGAATTATTGGGACTTCATCAAGATAAGAAGCTTCTGCGCAGCAAAAGAAACAGTTAACAAAACTAAAATACAACCTACATAATGGGAGAAGATATTTGCAAATGATGTATCAGATGAAGGACTAGTATCCAAGATCTATAAAGAACTTATTAAACTCAACACCCAAGAAACAAACAATCCAATCATGAAATGGGCAAAAAACATGAACAGAAATCTCACAGAGGAAGACATAGACATGGCCAACAAGCACATGAGAAAATGCCCCGCATCACTGGCCATCAGGGAAATACAAGTCAAAACCACAATGAGATCCCACCTCACACCAGTGAGAATGGGGAACATTAACAAGACAGGAAACAACAAATGTTGGAGAGGATGTGGAGAAAGGGGAACCCTCTTGCACTGTTGGTGGGAATGTGAACTGGTGCAGCCACTCTGGAAAACTGTGGGGAGGTTCCTCAGAGTTAAAAAGATCTGCCCTACGACCCAGCAATTGCACTGCTGGGGATTTACCCCAAAGATACAGATGCAGTGAAACGGCAGGACACCTGCACCCCAGGGTTTCTAGCAGCAATGTCCACAGTAGCCAAACTGTGGAAGGAGCCTCGGTGCCCACTGACAGATGAATGGATAAAGAAGCTGTGGTCTATGTATACAATGGGATATTCCTCAGCCATTAGAAACGGTGAATACCCACCATTTGCTTCGAAGTGGATGGACCTGGAGGGTATTATGCTGAGTGAAGTCAGTCCATCAGAGAAGGACAATCATCACATGGTTTCACTCATACAGAATATAAGAAATAGTGAAAGGGATTAAAGGGGAAAGGAGGGAAAATGAGTGGGGAAAAATTAGAGAGGGAGACAAATCATGAGAGACTCCTAACTCTGGGAAACGAACAAGGGGTCGTGGAAGGGGAGGTGGGCGGGGGCGTGGGGTGACTAGGTGACGGGTACTGATGGGGGCACTTGACGGGATGAGCACTGGGTGTTATACCATATGTTGGCAAATTGAATTTAAAGAAAATATTTTAAAAATTAAAAGAGTCATAAAAAAGAATAAACTACAAGTGCTAGGGAAAAAAAACAAAACAAAAAAACCACTGTCATCAATATCAGCAGTTATAGCACTGAGCTAGGCACTTTAACATCTAGTCTCTTATATAGGCTGTACTGACAAACCAGAGATATTGGTATTATCCTCATTTTATAGGTAAGCCTCAGAGAGCTTCAGAGAGAAGTAAATGCCCAAGATTCCAAAGCTACTAAGTGACAGAGTTGGATTCGAGTTCGAGGCTCCCCCGGATCCTTCTGCCTCACCCAGCAGAGATAGATATACCATTAAATTAATGTTTCAGGGCCCCTCACTTGCATAGGTGCCTTTCAATCCTCTGTGCCCAGTTTTAAATCCTTAATCTTTCACTACTTTTCATAAAGAGGGCCTGCCACAATTGCCAAAACGTCAGGTCCTGCAAAACTTGCATCAACCCCTGAACACAGCTTCCCAAGTTAGCATAAACACTATCTTGTTTAGTAATTTCAATCTGAGAACATTTTTTAGACATGAATTCAAGAAGAATCTTTGCTGGCTTTCTGCTCTAGGAGGCTCTGATGCTACTTTAAAGATATAGCATATGGTTTCACCTTGTGCCCTGTGAACATGGATCACTCACTATTCTTCCACTTCTATTTTGTACTCACAGTGTCCTTCTCTTGTGACAGGCTGTGGATTTCCTCTCTCCCTGTGGTAGGCCTATTAGATTGAGTTTCAACCTGTAGTATGCACCCCTATACTGAGTTTCATAGATCTCTATTTGCACCTGAACCGTGATAATGACTCTGCTCTGCCCCTCCTGCCGCCTCTTTCAGTCTGCTCTCTGGACCAGAACCTACAGTTGCTTTGGCAATGGGCTTCAGTTCTTTTTGTAGCCAGAAAAGCAATGCTTCTTGTTTAGAAGGAGTACCTTAAAAAGAGGGGTGAGGGGGGAAGAGGGAGCATCTTATACCTTAGTTTCTGTTAGGTCCTAATGCCAGAGTTTTTCACATGTCATTCCAGCTTCTTCTATAAACACACCAAAATATTCTAACACTATTTTTATTTTAAAGATTTTATTTATTTATTTGAGACAGAGAAAAAGAGGGATACCTGGGTGGCTCAGTGGTTGAGCATCTGCCTTCAGCTCAGGGGGTGATACTGGAGTCCTGGGATTGAGTCCTATATTGGGCTCTTTGCATGGAGCCTGCTTCTCTTGTCTCTGCCTTTCTGTGTCTGTCATGAATAAATAAATAAAATCTTGGGAAAAAAAGAGATAGAGGAAAAGAGAGAGAGAGAGAGCATGAGTGGGGTGAAGGGAGAGAGGGAGAGGCAGGCTCTTCACTGAGCATCAGGGAGCCCCCATGCAGGACTCAAACCTAGGACCCTGAGATCATCCACATCAGGCTCCCTGCATGCTTCTCTCTCTGCCTATGTCTCTGCTTCTCTCTCATGAATAAATAAATAAAATCTTAAAAAAAAATCTGTTCTTTATCATGACCTTAGTTATCAAATCCCTGTTCTTTAATGAAAGCAATTGTTTTTCTCTTTCCTCTCCCCTTCCCTGCAAAGCAGAGAGGGTGCAGATACAACTATGGACAAACATAGCTTAACAGAGAACACCTTCAAACCCGGCAATATCATGTGAACTCACCATAGTATCTCCTCCCCTCACCTGTCCATTCATCATCTCCCACAGTCTCAACACATCCCACAAACCAGACAAAGCTTTGCTTGGTAAACAAATATTGACTGTACAATGATAGCTTAATTAGAAATATTAGAAAAAACAAGAGTGGAACTAGGCTATTTATACATAATATTTCCAGACACATTTTTCATGCAAGCATTAGCCATGTTTTAGAAATGATTTAGATGCTACTGTATTGGCAGGAGAAGCATAAAAAAGTTGACATTCGGATGCCTGGAAATGTTAGGGCTATGTTATTCTAAGACATGATTTAGGATATATGTATATATGTGCATACATATCTAGAACTTAAGGCAGAATATTAAATATTCCCCAGAAAAGAACTGCAAAACAACACACAGAGCCAGCACTGACTATGCCCTTGCTGAGGTATAAAAAGGTCTATAGGCAAGTAAATATATAGGAATCACCTATCAGTAGCAGATATGGAAATCTGACTACCTGGGGAAGGAATTACTATTAATTTACAAACTTGGGTGGGAAATTTTAAAATTCTGAATTCTGCTTCCAGTCCCTTGTCTCCTATCTTTTATTAACACATATCAAGAAATCAGTTTATAAAACTCCCAACTAAAGCATCCCTAAAAACAAAATAGAAACTCTCAGGATACACAGAAAAGACAAAAGTGCAAATTCAATGATGAGGGAAACCTCACATTCCCATATTTGTGAATGAAAATTAGAAATGGAAAGTACAGCAGTTTTTGCTGGCTAGCCTCCAAAAACATGAGGCTACAGAAGACAAGAAAATGTATGGAGAGGAAACAAATTTGCCAAGCCTCTTGGCTATGCATACTGTGAATCTTTTGAATTAGAAAATTCAAGGAAATTTGATTCCTCCCTCCAGAATTATAGTTTAAAGATTAAAAAGAATGTTTTGCATAGACATTAAAAAGGATATGAACAATTTGGAATGTGTTCAGAAAAGAATTACCAGTAGGGTCAAGGAACTTAGAACACATAGAAATAGATGTGATAAGATTTGGAAATTTCTATTTCTTTAAGAAGCAGAAAAGATTTGTTCCACTGAATGGAGGAGGGATATGAAGTTGGACTTGGTGCAGATAAATCCAATGAGTTTGAGTTTGAAGAGACTCAAAGTCATAGCACATGAGAATTAATATATTAAGCCAGAAGACTGACAATGAGGGTTGGGGAGGTAGAAATAATGGTCATTGTCAAATATTGAAAGGTTTGCCAAACAGAGGCAGTTAAAACTAGTTTTTCATATCCTCAAAAGAATCAGGATTGATGTATGAGGCTACAGGAAGATGGATTTTAGTTCTAAGAAGATCTTTACAATAAACTTGTTCTAGGCATTGAGCTAGAAGCTGGAGATATAAATGTATTGATTATGATACAGTCTAGCAGTTCTCAAATTTCTGCAAGCATCACAACCTGGAGGGGCTGTTAAGATGCAGGGTGTGAGCCCCACCCCCAGTAAGATGTCTGGGGTAGGGCCCAAGAATTTGCATTTCTAACACACTCCCAGGTGTTGCTGATACTGCTGATCCAGAGACCACACTTTGTAACCACTGTATAATCTAAATGCTATCAGCTCCATGAAAGGACATCTAAATCAGATGAGGAGGAAAGGATTAATCTGAAAGACTTCTCAGAAGAGTTTTGGGGATGAGCTGAATTTTGAAGAACGAGGAGTGTTCAAAAGACAATCACAGACCCAACATGGAGTCACTTATGTCAGGCCTAATCACTATACTAGGGCTTAATACCTAACCTAATTGCAGTTTCAACTTCCCCAGAGATGTGGTCTTAGTCAGTTATTTTCTGGTGAGCACCAATGAAGTAATCTGTCACACGGGCCCTCTCTATCCTCCTCCCCAAAAGAACTGGTAGTCAGCCTGAGACCTCCTGCTCTTCCCCCTAAGAGAAAGTGACCTAGTTTGAAATAATCTTTCTTTTGCTAATTTCCCACTCTCCTTCCTATAAAAATTTCCATTTTGTACAGGTTCTCAGAGCTCCCCTCGCTCGATAGGATACTGCCCCCTCATGAATCTTTTAATAAAGCCAATTAGACCTTCAAATTTACTCAGTTGAATTTTTTTCTTTAACAGGAGGAAGTAAGGAAAAGTACGGATGAGGACATGGCAGCCCAGACTTAGAGTACGATAAATTGAGAGAGAACAACATATAGGGAGGAACAAAGGCAGGAAACAACATTCATTCATTTATTGAATGTTTACCATATGTGGGGGATTCTTCTAGTTGCTGGGTATAAAGAGATGAAGGAAAAAAGGTCCTGCCCTCATAGAACTTATCAACAATTATGTCACACGTTGCCAAGTCCCACAAGGGAGTAAACAAGCTGTTGAGAGAGCAAGGGGCCTCTGAAGAGGTAGCATTTAAACTGGCATCTTGAGAATGAGCTAAAAGACCATTCCAGAAAAAACCTAGGAAAGGAACATCTGTGTCTGAAGCAGTGACTGAGGGTGTGTATGGAAATGGATCTTAGAATGGTAAATGGGGCAGATTCTACAGGATAATGTCGGTTGTTTTTTGGAGGTTTTGTTTTTTCTTAGGACAATGTGTTGAACAGACTGGCTCTTTAGACAGTTCATTCTAGTAATTTCCAAGATAAACTAGATTGACAAGACTAAAAGACTAGTGCAGAAACCCAGGTGAAAACTGAGGAGGGCTGGAGTTAATGCATCACAATGGGAACAGAAGAGATAATTGCATACAGGAAGGGAGGGGTCAAAAAGAATATAGGATGCTTCACAGAATTTGGGTTTGGGCACTTATTCTTTTTGGAAGTAATGAAGAGAAAGTGGTTTGAGGGTGGAAGGAAAAGTTTGGTTTTTGACATGAATTTAGAGTGATTAAAATAATACAAATAGAAATGCTTACCAGACAATTGATTAAGGAGCAAAGCCAGCAAGCACAGGCAGGTGATATTGATTTGGGAAACATCTGACTAAAAGTGGTAAGTGGTAATTGAAAGTGAATTAGGGCATCCAAAGGGCATAGAGAAGTGCCTCTGATGAAACCACTTTAAGATGCTGATGGTATAGGTGACTAGAGAAACTTTAGAGCTCTCCTGTTAGCTTCAATTTGCTCAAGTCAGGCTTAGGGAGGGTAGGCCTCTGCTGAGGGAAGAGATGGCAGGTGGGGACTTGACAATGGAGTAAGTAGGAAACAGTCTTCAAAAATGCAAGAGATTGCTGGACTACTGGGTCTTTGAGAACTCACCTACTTGAGTCAATCTGTGGTGCTACCAGTCAGTAGCAGATACTCAGTAGTATTCAGCAGCCTACAAGAACAAACAAGTCAGATGGCTAAAATGACCCAGAAATAGTTTCTGCAGGGCCAGAGTGATGGGGAAACACCATGAGTGATAGGCCATGCAGTCTATGTTAAATGGTGAAGATAGTGAAATATTCAACAGTCCATATTCCCTCATCAGAGTGAAGACTGAAAGAAAAATGTGATTGGATGTTTCCCAGAGGTCATAGAGTAAATATACTGAGAGGAAGAGATCAAAGGACAAGACATTAAAAATCAGACTAGTATAAATAGGGTCCTAGACTTTAATGTTTCAGAAATAAGTTGGGTTTTTTAAATGGCTTTATTGTGTTTTTTTGGGGGGGGGGGTTGGGGGAGGAAAGGAAGAAAAAGGGGTGGAGGAGGAGGAGACAGAGAATTTTTAGCAGGCTCCATACTCAATGCAGAGCCTGATGTGGGGCTAGAGCTCACAACCCTGAGACCATGACCTGAACGGAAATCAAGAGTTGGATACTTAACTAAGTAAGCCACCCAGGTTCCCCCAGAAATACATTTTTGACAGAGTCCAAGCTATGGCCTTGGAACTGGTTTGCTAAGTGGAGTGAAAATGATTATTGGAAGTAGAGGTACAGAAATGGTAGTCATCCATGATCGTGATAATGGTAGGGCTGGAGGCAAAGATGCTCTTAAACCATCAAAGTCCTCAATGAATATAAGAGTAAACAGATGACAGTAATGAGGACAGATGGCAGTACAGATGAATATCAGAGGCCTCAACATGTGGCAGTGGAAATCAGTGGTAACATAAGAGAAACAGCCCTTATAATCTACTGGTTCACACCTTCTAGTAGTAAAGTGAGAAAATGAGCAACTTGAAGTAGCCCTACGCATTGCTAAGAGCCAGGTTCCATTTAATGAAAAAGTAGGGAAGTTCACAAAGGAATAGGGAAGCCAGAGTCTCTATAATTCGTATGTATATATGTATTTATTTAGGTAATCTTTCCACCCAACATGGAGCTGGAACTCACAACCCCAATGGAGCCACATGCTCTACCAACTGAGCCAGCCAGGTGTATTTTTTTTTTCAAGTGTCTGTATTTAATGCAAAAATATCAATAGAAAGGGCAATGGGAATATTAATTGGGTAATAGCAGGTAGCAGTAATGGAATACAACGAGAGGATTTATGATTGGCTGGCCTTCTTTTATTTTAAGTAGGCTCCACACCCAACACTGGGCTTGAACTCACAACCCTGAGATGAATACTTGAGCTGAGATCAAGAGTTGGAGGCTTAACTGAACCACCCAGGTACCCTCCTGGACTTCTTTTTTAGATAGCAGCAATGAATTACAGGGATGAGAAGCCAAGTGTATTAAACTGACCTTAATGTTCCAACTGGAACTCTGAAGTAATGTGTCTATGACAAAATAAATAGAAGCACTGAGCACTGACCAAGACTTGATGTGCCTGAACTGTTGTTCTGGGTTCCAAAGATTATTAGTGATAATCCATCTTGTGTCTCAACAAAGCTTAGCCTCCAACTGGAGAGGATGACAAAGTTAAGCCAGAAAAAGACTAAAGTAGCCTACTAAGACTAAAGATCAGTGAGTGTCCCACTGGTTTCAGCACAGTGCAGCCTAGTATGGAGAGGAAAGGGGCCTTTGCTTTGAGCAGTGGGATAATATTATTAAGGCCAAATATCAATTCAGGAGGAGTGGCATAGTTAGGTTTGTCAAAATGTGTCTGATATTATCACCTTATCTCCACAGGGTTGGGCACTGGATAGAATTGTGAGATCAGTCCTGGGGCAGACATAAAAGTGCTGGACGACCTCTGCAAAATTTAGATTCAAGTTAGTGAAGACTATGGGTCAGCTCTACTATGTAAGTGACTAAAATTTATATTTTCCAAAAATAGAATATTCACTATAGTCTATATATTCCCTCATCAGAAGTACTGAATAGATTTTTCTATCATTAAACAGGAATTTGAACTAACGTCCTAAATACCTCTACTATCTTCCTTTCGAAATTCTACATAAGTTTTAGTAGGAAACATCCTTAAAAATCATCATTTGTCTCACCCTCTCGCAAAGAAAGGGGCTATAACTTAAATGTCTATCCACACAAACTAACCCATACATGGTAGGAAACAGTCTCAAAAAAAAAAAAATATATATATATATATATAAGGTCATATACAGAGCTAAAACCAATTATTTATTTGATTTCTATATTCTTTACCTTATGTAATCCTAAAATCCTCATCTGGGTTTTTAAAATTTTTGTCCATTTGTTTGTTTTTGTAAACTACAATTTTTTTAAACATTGAGCTTTTTTTTTTTTTTTTAAAGATTTTATTTATTCATGAGAGACGCAAAGAGAGGCAGAGACACAGGCAGAGGGAGAAGCAGGCTCCATGCAGGGAGCCCGATGTGGGACTTGATCCTGGGACTCCAGGATCACGCCCTGGGCCGAAGGCAGGCGCCAAACCGCTGAGCCCCCCGGCTGCCCAACCGCAGACAATTCTGACTTCATCCCAATATTCCTAGCAATTCATCAGGATTCTGATATAAGGTTTAGCTGGTTATAAGCTGGATCCACCAAGTCATTTTTGAGACTTTATGTGGTGCTTTTTTTCCCATTAGCAAGAGATACAACCTAGCTCCAAAGACGAACTTAGGGAAAATCTTTGGTAAAGAAATTTCACAGACTTTACCATATGGAAATGTCAATTAAATCTTTCTTTGAGGGCACCTGGGTGGCTCAGAGGTTGAGTGTCTGCCTTTGGCTCAGGTTATGATCTAGGGGTCCTGGGACAGAGTTCCCGCAGGGAGCCTACTTTTCCCTCTATGTCTCTCATGAATAAATAAAATCTTAAAAAAAGAAAATCTTTCTTCCCACTAAAGTAGTGTAGAAACAGACTTTTAAAGAAAAAGAAAAAAAAACCCAAAAACAAACAAACAAAAAGAACAAGTAGGTGAAAAGAATCAAGAAATTCCAAAATCAGGGATCCCTGGGTGGCGCAGCGGTTTGGCGCCTGCCTTTGGCCCAGGGCGCGATCCTGGGGACCCGGGATCGAATCCCACTTCGGGCTCCCGGTGCATGGAGCCTGCCTCTCCCTCTGCCTGTGTCTCTGCCTCTCTCTCTCTCTCTCTCTATGTGACTATCATAAATAAATAAAATTTAAAAAAAATATTTAAAAAAATTCCTGGGATCCCTGGGTGGCGCAGCGGTTTAGCGCCTGCCTTTGGCCCAAGGCATGATCCTGGAGACCCGGGATCGAATCCCACGTCGGGCTCCCAGTGCATGGAGCCTGCTTCTCCCTCTGCCTCTCTCTCTCTCTCTCTCTCTGTGACTATCATAAATAAATAAAAATTAAAAAAAAAAAGAAAGAAATTCCAAAATCATTCTAAGTATATTCCTATAATACAGTATTTTTCTGTCTTCTATTTTCTCTCCTTGCATCATGTGTGACTTCCCAATTAATGGCAATGTCTAAGATTCTGGATCTTCAATTTATTCCTATCAATCACAATGCCAAAGCCTCATGAAATACTTGGTAAACTGGGAGGATTCCATACAATTTTTAAACAGACCTTGTCACTGTATGGAATTTCAGGAGTCTTTTTTGGTTGGCAAGAAAAACATTTTCCAAGTTAAGAGATTTTTTCCCCTCCTTCTTCCCACCAATTTTCCTCTCCAACACACACACACACACACACACACACACACACACACACACACACACGCAATCACATACTTCATATTTGAGGCCAATTTCACTAAAAGCAGAACCTTAACATTTTCAGCAACACTGTATGAATGACCTGGTAACGTTGACAATGAAGAAAAAAACCCGCTATTTATTTCTCTGAAGTTGCAGTTTGAACTAGATTTAAGCATCAGGAGACCAAAATAAAGTATTTCCTCATTTTCCCTGCTATTGCTAGTTTGCTGCAAGGAACAAATTGCTCAAGAATCAAAGGTGGGGCAATGTCTGTTGGTCATCGCTGGATTCTTGCTGAAAATAGGACAGGTAAGATCTTCGAGAATCTTCCACTTCACATTTTCTGAAAACATTCTTCCCAGTAACAGGCTAAACACACCACTGATCAAATTATTTGAGGCCAGTTATTTTATTTTATAGAGAGAAATTGCAATACTAGAAACTGCTTTGGCACAAGTTAAAAGTGGCTCTTGTATACTTGCCAGTTTTCCTCAGGATCATCAATACTCATTACCAAAATTTACCTTTACTTGGTTACCATGTAGAGTTGCCACCAATGTAAATGACGGAGTAGGGGGGAACCTGAGCACACATACACAACTTTATTTTTTTAGATGTAATGCAAATAACCATATCTAATATTCTTTCAGAAAACAAAAGAAATGGAAAACATGCTCAAAAAACACGAAATCAAGTTATACTTTTCGTAAGGCACCACCAAAAACCCTGGTAAATTAGAGTCCATATTATATTTAAGTGTTTCACTGACAAGTAAATAAATATGTAAGAGAATAATCAATAGAGGGTCTTGAGGTTTACAAAAGGCATTCCTGTTCAGACATCTTGGAGTATTGCAAAAGTAAGAATTAGCAGACTACATCTGAACCCGGCATCTCCTTTCCCAGTGCACATCATTCATTGCATAGTGGTGACTGGATATGATCCAGGCCAAGAGAAGACTGCAATTCCAAAATATAGTCACATCCCATTCTTTCTTTCTTGTGTTGGGACTATCACTTGGCACATCCATATCCAAAGAAGTAATGATATGCTTTAATTGTAAAAGGGGGGAGGGTTCAAAAGGTAAAAGACAAATCAGTTGTTTACTTTTAAAAACTTATACTTAACAGACCTACTGCAAAAGCAACTTTTTTACACACATATGAAGCTAGTTCCATATGTAAACCTTTATTGAACCTAATTATATGTGGGACTTTAACAGCTTAATTCTTCCACAATTTACAGTTTTTAAATCCCACTCAAAATGGTCACTTTCTCCTTTAAAAAGTTGATAGTTCCATCCTTTGAAAGAAGGGCTTTCTCAATTTCTCCTTTCATCCTCCTATTTTAAGTACTGGCTGATAGTCACACAAATGTACTACAGAATTAAAATATTGACAAGCAAGGAGTTTCTTTTACGTGCATTGAACTGCATCCAGAATCTTAAAATTAAGAACAAACTGACATTTCTCGGACACCAAAGACAAAAGCAGAGAAGAACAGAAGTGAAGCACAGGTAAAATTAATCTAATCTTACAGGTGTGTTAGACTTTGCTAGGACTTGGGATTCTTAAATAAGTACATGGTAGGCGATCACAGATTTAATGCTTATCTTTTCAATTATTCAAAGCATGACATACAGTAATTTGTAATTTTATTGAGGCACAAATTTTAATCATGCAGTGCAAAGGTTGTTTGCAGTAACTCAGGAAGGGAGCTTTAGCATCTAAATCTCAACATGGCTTTGTTGCAATAACTATCAGGAAGTAAAATAAACATTTGTGGGAAGAAAATGTCCCCTCTTCTGCCAACAAGAAAGTGAACTCTAATGCTATAGTTGTAAACTTGGGAATTTGCATAGTTCCATTGACCTACCCTTTGAGAATATTAAAGACCTACATAGATAGCATTTTTTCATTTTTCTTTCTATAACTTTCCCCAACACAGTTATGATGAAGGTAGTAAGAAATACTTTTGACAGAGTGAACACAGAAGTTAAAATACCAATGGTGGAAATGTACAACTGTGGAGAGAAGGGTAAAGGAACATTTTAAATCAAGTTTTAATATGAAATATTATAACATTGAAAAATGGAGTACGTTGGAAGTAATTTCCTCTAACTGAAAACAATGTTTTATATTATATCAGAACACCAGCATATCTTTAAATAGATGAATCTTAGTTCATTAATTCCAAAATTATAACCTTGTTTATGTTCATTTTTCTTTCTTTCTTTTTTTAAAACTAATTTCTCTTATCTGTTCTTCTCAGCCTTGGTCTAAATCTATGGTCAAGTCAGACCAAATCCTCTGTGACTTTCAAATAAATACAGAAAAGCCCATAGTATCAACTAAACAATATAAGTTTCAAAATACCAGAAGGTAAACAGGGAGCTACTCATGGCTGGAGAGTGCCTTGCATCTCTTTCTCTCACATCTCCAGCAGGTAAAATACCATATTAAGGACATGAGTGATTCCCTAAACAGTCACCTATATTCATCCACCATACTCTAGGAAGCAGAGTACCTTAGCCATCTGTCTCAGCATATTCATGCCCTTCCACTGATGGCTGAATAAAGTTAATGGGTGACTAGGAAGAAAAAATAAAATATTTAAAAAATGTATTCCACCCAGGCAGCCATCACTTAAAACTGCATTCAATTTTTAACCCACATGTATCTGAAGATCTTTACAGAGAAGATGAAAAGACAAAAAATATTGTGCCTCCTTTTATAACATCAACCAGATGAAATTCTTAACTGAATAAGAGTTTCTTTATATAGATTGGCAAAATGAAAACTTATGAAATTGGTTGATAGTTACCTTGCAATATCCACTGAAATCTTAAATCATATACACACTTAAGATGAGATCATGCACAGCAACGCTTATGAACCTCTTAACAGGTCAAAACACTAAAAATGTTTTATAATATTAAGGGAAGAAGGACTAAAAATTAGGTAGTCTGAACCATACAGAAAGCATTTATGGAAACTGGGTTTTATAGAAAAGCTTTTGCTTTTTTTTTTTTTTTTTTTTTTTTAAGTAAGATGCCTTTTGAGTTAAATCTCATACCCACTCAAACTGTAACTGGACAGTACATTTCACTTCTAGTTACTAGAAGACATTTCTTCAAAAGAGATTGGGGCATAAAGGAAAAAGGAGATTATAAACTGTTCTCTAGGCCCACCTTGCTCCTCCCTTTGAAAAAGAAAACTGATGAATTAAGTCAAACCACAGATTTTTAACCAAAATAAGGGACACAGAATAGTGAAGACCAAACACTACTTTTAGGTTTTTTTTTTCTTTTAAAAATAATTAGTCCCCTTCTAATAAACATTTCCATACAGCTTACCTAACACCTTAACAAGAATAAAGAACACAATAGGAGGAAAGTGGACACAGCACCATAGTTTCAAACATTCACATACAAAAACAAAACAAAACAGCCACCACAGAAATAGTAAGACCAAGTTTCCCAAAAGACAGGGACAAGTTCCAACACACAAAGGACATATAATTATCTATTTGAACAAAACAACATGGAAAATCTGGTCAGGCTAGGATGGAGAATGAAGGCTAACTCCTTGTATACTACAAGGAAGGAATGGGGTTTCTTTATTAAAAAGCAAAAAAGAGAAAGCAAGCCCCCAAATAGATTTTTGATGCTGAAACTCTGTCATATGCTGCTGGTAACAGTAAATATATATATTTATATATCCATATGTGTATATTAAAAAAGGAAAAATAATCTATTTATAGAACAGTCAGTAGTCAGAGACATTTAGAAAAAAGTAAAAACAAGTCCTTTTTTCTTTTTTTAAAAATGGATTTACTAAAACAACTTTATCACCCAGAGGTGCTACAACCCCACATTCTCTGATGAAGCCATGGTGTTATTCAACAGCATCAGCTGTGGGCCACAATCAGAAATTGCCAGAGTTGGAAACAGCAGACATTGAGATCAGGGCTGCAAGGCAAAAAGCTGTTATTTGCTGGTCTTGCTCATGGCCATGCCTGAAGCCTGGTGGTATCTGGTATACTTGTGAATGAAGGTTCCCCCGAAAAGCATGCATCACTGTGTCTCAGTAAAACATTCTGACTTGTCTTCTCTTCTTTTGCAGGAGCCTGGATCCATGTACCTGCTTGCCTCTAAAATGCTGACCCAAGACAGCAAGACTTCTCAAAGCCAAAAAAAAAAAAAAAAAAAAAAAAAGGCTCCTTGCCTTGAAATAAGAAAAGCTCTTCTTTCCAGAATCCAATCTAGTCAGATTTCTGAACTAGATGACATACTCCTCCTTAGGAAGATAAGGTGATCTGCCTCTCACTTGGGGTTTTCTTCTTGGTACAAACACAAGTAGCTGGGATCTAGACTTTGCTCCTCTCCCATGACTAACAGGAGTATCTGTAGGGCATTATATGCCAGGTACCAGTGGAAGGAGAGTATACTCTCACTCCTCTCCAACTGTCCTAAGGAGAGCCAAGTAGTCAGCACCTCCAGATGGTACCACCCCTAGGCTGTAAACCTCTAACTAATATCAGCTGGCCACAAGCCACATCCTACATGCCCTGCTAGCATACCAATGTATTAATGCCAACAGCCACTCTAGAGCTCAATCAAATGTCTGGCCGTAAAGTAACAAACCATACTCAGAGGAGACATAAATTGAAATATTGGCTGCTGTACCAAAGACACCCTCTGCATAGATGTGTTGAAGAGAATGTAGGTTACACAGTCCATGCAAAGAGGAAGTCAGCAAAAAGGACTTTCTCTGAAGGCCATTCGTCTTTGGAAGCAACATTCTGAGTGGATCTAAACCACTCGATGACTAAGATCTCAATGTGGTCCATTTCCCCCCATGTCCCAAACTAACCCAGCAACTGCTAACTGGTCTCCTTAAGATCCTCCATTGGTAGTTTGTAGCTCATTATGAAGGAAGGAGGTGGTGCTTGACCTGGGCTATCTGGCCCTTGCTTCTTTGCACAGTTTATACAGATGTAATCTTCATTTTCAGCCATTTCTGGAGATACACCCACACAAACTTGATGAAACCACTCATCACAGCCACCATCACATTGTACCCAGTCTACCTGTAGGAGACAAGATTGGGGAATGTTTAGGTTACATAAACATTAAGCCTAGAAAAAAAGCAAACCAAAAAGCTTTCTTGGCTTAAATGATAGCAGATAATTGGGATGTCCAGAGACAGACAATGACTTCTTATGGGACTACTTTTTAAAGACAGAAACTGGGAAGTTAAAATCCCCAAATTCTATTTTACCATAATATGTCCACAAAATTGGGCCTCTTAGGTACTCCATTACCTCATAATTACCCGGGGCTCCTTTTGAGGCAGAAACATGTTTGAGAAAAACTTGACAAAAAGGAACTTCTAATAGAGCAGCCAAGTAGTTTTAGCTAATATTAACAATTTCTAGGCTCTAAGACAATGCAATTATCAATCAAGAAAGGAAGAATACAACAATGTGAAGGCAATCCTGTGTATTAGCTTTATTTCAAAGAGATAAGCCAAAGTACTAAGAGCATTAAATACCTTTTTAGAAAAGCAGTCACATAGGCCACTTTTAAAACTAATATTTTTTATTCTTCTCTTCTTCCGTTACAAATACAACTCCCTATAAAAAGTTAGCAAATATCAGAGGTCAAATCTTACAAATTAACCAATTAAAAACAGTCAAAGTCACAGGTCAATAGATCACTCTGGGGTTTCAAATTAAAGTCTGTATCACTTGATAGGTCAGTGGCAGATGCCAGGCAAACTTTGACCCTCCAGAGAATATTGTGATTATAGGAGGCTAGAAAATGACTGTAATTTGGTGACTTTAAGCCTTGGGCCTAAAGTTAACAAGTTAACAATAAGGCGATTTGGGCCTTTTGTATTTGGAGGGTGACAGTGGTAGTTTTTATAGCTGATGTCATGGCAGATGAGAACCTTTAGGATTAAAAGCTATTCTTCCTCTCCCCAGTACAAAGTGGATCATCTCACTGGCAACTTACTGAAAATGCCAGTTTTTAGAGCCAAGAAAGAGGTATGAAAGGATCAAATAGGTACCTCAGTACAGCTTATGAGAAAGAACAGAGGAAGGAGGTTTTGGCTAGGTAAATGAGTTTCAGGGAAAGTGAGTACTTTCCAAAATTAGTTTCCAAGTACTATAAGAATTATCAAAACAATGATACTCATGTTAGTGGTTTTAGGGTTGTGATACAGTGTGGGAAAAATCATTTGTCAAAATAATCTTTCTGCTTCCATTGTTCCTAATTTGAGGCCAATAATTTAATCTCATTAAGGCTTAATTTCCTCATCTGTAAAATGGAGGTAACATCTTGTTTACAGGATTATTTAGAGGAACAAATGAAAGGCAGCTAATTCTCTGCCTAGGATATTGGAGGCATTTTTTTAAGATCACAGTTTCATGGCTCTACTCATTATTCTACCTTACACAAAAACCATTATGTACCTTGAAATAACTGTCTGCAGCACTGCTTCTCAAAATGTGTAGACCCTAAGATAGAATTACCTGTTGCATTTGTTAAAAGTGTAGCTGAGATCCATCCCAAATCTACAGATTCAGAGTATCTTGGGTGTACAAACCAGAAGCCTACTTTTTCAGTCAGATATTCTGAATTTAATCATCCCTGGCACTCTGCGATGCTACTTGCTAGGAAATTCAGAGCAATTTAACAATTCCTTCCTAAAACAAATTGTGGTTTTGTTTCTGTAATTGTTTCTATTTAGCTTCTGAAGCTGTGTAATATAGAAAATTGATCAAAATGTCCTATTGCAGCAAACTAGTACATGAAAAAACAAAGGGGAGATAAATGACTTCTGAGCAACAGACTAAAAATACACATACTGCAGCCATGAAGATTTACAAAGTGCTAATCTGACAGTAAGTGCTTTAGCTATTTGGAGCTAGTAGGGACAATGTGGAAGATGATCTGTTTCTTCTAGCTGCCCGAATTTGAGATATTACGCTGTTTATGATGCCACTCTAAACCAACAGAAAACTCTATTCCTACCTCCAACCCTCTTAATCTCATCTCATCTTCAGTCATACTAATCCCCAGGATAAGAAAGTTCCCAATTCACTAGTATTTGCTCCAAGAAAAGTGATACCATGTTTCTTAAAATCGAACTCTGCACTATACTCTCTGGCTTCCAGGTTTCCCCAAATTAAATCTACCAGTATCTCCCAAGTAAGGAAGATATGTTCTCTTTTGTGATTTTGGCTAGAGATCCATTCCTAAACCTAACTCTCCCACCATTCCAAAAAAACTTTTCTTGAGGTATTCAGCAGTACACAGATTCTATCCCAGTCTACAGATTATTTAACAATTTATCCCAACAATCTAGCAGAGAAAAAACAGTCTTTCCCTTACTAGTATCTTTTTATCACATTCACATGATAAACCCAGTGCTACTTGTTTGAAAAGACCCAATGGATCATTAAGTAAACTACAGTTTGGAATGTCAACTGAATCCACTGATGATTTTGACACAGGGGCAATAGACTATGTAGTACTCTGAAGACTCAGGAACATACCATTTGGTTAATTGCATATTAAATTCTAATAGACCCTTCCCCTTTCATTATTTTCAAGAGATCTACTTATCACAAAAATAATTACTGAAAAACTTCACAGCTATGAGCTGTTCAAATGTTAGCAGATAAGAGATTCAAAAGTATAGTACAAATAGGTTAATAGTTGGATTTGGGGAAATTTTAAAAGAGAAATATATTAAATACAAGAAATAGTGTTGGTTTGATATTTATGTTTTGCAATATGGTTTCATATTTACCCTAAAAAATATTTTGCATATTTCATCTTGTTCACTTCCCAGAGCATATTACTGCACTGGGGAAAAAACAAAGCCTGGAGATTTAGTGATATTCTTAGCTTAGTCCCCCCACTGAGCTTTTGTGATTTTGGCATTCAATCTCTACCAAGGTTCCTTGCAAAAACCAGATTTGAAAAATTAAAACAATTTACTCAATGGAGTACAATATAACAATGTTCAAAATCCTTGTATTTTTTTGGTGCTTTCGACATTTAAGTGACCAACCCTCCTAGCCAGCCCAATATTGAAGTTTCCCCAAGACACAGGAATTTCAGTGCTAAAATTAGCAAAGTCGAGGCAAATTAGAACAGTTGGTTACCCTATCTCCACATCACAATAATTTATACACACATTCAGGGTAATACAACTTCTGATTATCTATGCTTTTAGAAAGAGATATGAACCAATAATGCAAATACTGTGACTAAGACAACACCCCATGAAAATCTTTTAAAATCAGAATGACTAACAAATAGTAAGAGACAAAGGTTTATAAACTTAATCTCTATTTACCATCCCAAACTTCTTATGGAAACAGTAATAGGTAAGGAAAAGGCCCAAAGGAAGAGTTAGATAAAAGAGTAAAGGAAAAAGTCTTATTTTCATAAATAAAATGATTATATTCTACCACAGAAAACAAATGTTACTTAAATGTTAGATTGAAAGAATTTGCTGGGGCAGCCCGGGTGGCTTGGCAGTTTAGCGCCGCCTTCGGCCCAGGGCGTGATCCTGGAGGTCCAGGATCGAGTCCCACGTCGGGCTCCCGGCATGGAGCCTGCTTCTCCCTCCTCCTGTGTCTCTGCCTCTCTCTCTCAAGAATAAATAAACAAAATCTTAAAAAAAAAAAAAAAAAAGGTTTTAAAGAAAGAATTTGCTCCTTTGGGAAGCCTGAGTGGCTCAGCGACTGAACATCTCCCTTTGGCTCAGGGTGTGATCCTGGGTCTGGCGATCGAGTCCTGCATCAGACTCCCTATGAGGAGGAGCCTGCTTCTCCCTCTGCCTATGTCTCTGCCTTTCTCTGTGTGTCTCTCATGAATAAATAAATAAAATCTTTAAAAAAAAAAAAAAAGAATTTGCTCCTTCAGGTTAACTTGTTTTACTCTTGGTACCAGTAAGATTTAATGAAAGGGGCAGATCTCAGGGAGAAAAAGATTCTGAACCTTAAAAGTAATTTTCTGAAAACAATTATTTTATTTTTTCTTCATTATTGTTTTTTAAATTAATTTCACCTTGAAGTTAATTTGATAACGATGGAAGAGACAGTTTTATTGGAAACCCTCTACAACATTATTCTGGATAATATTTTTCTCTTTCTAAAACATCCTGAAATTGAGTCTAGGTATGTTTAAGTAGCTTCTTCAAAGTTTTCTCAATTTGGGCAGCCCCAGTGGCGCAGCGGTTTAGCGCCCCCTGCAGCCCGGGGTGTGATCCTGGAGACCTGGGATCAAGTCCCAAGTCAGGCTCCCTGCATGGAGCCTGCTTCTCCCTCTGCCTGTGTCTCTGCCTCTCTCTGTCTCTCATGAATAAATAAATAAAATCCTAAAAAAAAAAAGTTTTCTCAATCTGTACATTTTGGGAAAAAAGTAGTAAATTACTTTTAGAAAACAACACTTAGAAAAACAACACTTACTTAAATATGAATGAACCCTAGAAGGTATTTTTTGCTGCATAAAGAACATACAGACTTCTCTAAAAAATTCTTTTCTTATCATTTTGTTCTGAAGATGTGTCATAAATACTACACTTCAAATTGAGAAAGTTGTAAGATTCTTTACAAAGCAGCTAAAGATATATACCTTTTTTTAGTGCTTGAGAACAAACTTGGAGAACCAGAAATATTGCAGAACAGTAACGATGGGCAAAGTGTTTACAATATAAAGTAATTTCTGTTTAAAATTAAACACATTATCAAAATACATCATTTACTGTTTCTTTTATAAGTTGATGACAGGTTAAGGCACACCTTCCTCACTTTTTGTGTGTGTTTTAACAGTTTGAAACAGACATTCTTTCTGAATGTTCAGTTAAATTTCCCTTTGTTCTATTAAGGTAACTTTCCAGATTAAAAAAAAAAAAACCAAACTTTAATGTTAGGAGCAAATCTTAGGGCTGACTTAAAAATTACCATCATATATTAACATTTACTCTGCATTTTATTTAGCAAGTGCTTTCATACAAATTATCTTCTCCTATTCTCATAACCCTAGGAGTAAGTAGGGCATGTGTTAATTTAACAATTTTACAGCAGACGAGAAAAAACCTGCTGTAGTATTTATATGCTACAGGAAGATAATAGATGAGCTCAGACATATTTAAAATGCTGAGCAGAGAAGGGAAAGATTATTAAGTGAAAAGGTTAAAAAAGAGAAAGCAAAAGGTTCATGATGGATATAAACACTGTAGAAAAGATGATAGGAAAGCTTGAAAAAGAAACACCACTTCTTACTGCCAGTCCTGAAACTGCCATAAAATCAGTTAAAAGAGAAACAAAGGGAGAAGTTTCTGCCAATACTTCAGTACCCAAAGAAATAGTTAACCTTTCATCAACCTCTTTAATGAACAAATTCAGATGAGAATAAATTCCAAATGAAAGAAAAACAATACACATATATAATGTAGCTACTAAAATGCTTTAAAATAGAAACATATTTATGTAATCAGTAAAGATACAAAAGTTAAGTAGAGATGGTACGACATGATATAAAATAAACTATCTGGAAAAAGGACCAGAAGGAGACACACTAAAATATGTAGGTATTGTCCTTGGAAGGTTAGGCTACGGGATATTGTGTCTTACCAAAATATATTCATTTTCCAAAAATGAGTGGGAAATATTTAATAAGTATTATTTTAATATAAGTGTCATGTAGTTTTGGAATGTATTTTTGTACTTACATCTTAATTATCGGTGGGGTGGGGTTATTAGTGGAGAAAACCTGGTCTGGGAGCCAGGAAACCACAGTTCTACTTTTGGCTTTGCACTACTTAGCTCTGTGACTTTGGTCACATCATTTATCTTCACTGAGTCCTGGTTTCATCATTTGTAAAATGAAGAGCCTGGACAAGGTGACCTATTCAAGCTCTAACAAGTATTTGACTGAGGAGGGAAGTAAGGGAATAATGATGCAGTTATATTTATTCTGTTCATAAAATCAAATTGAGGAGGTATTAAAGTTTTAAATATCAAGTGGTACAATGAGCATAATAAAATTAAACCTATGAATTTACTAATAATCTTGATGGGAACCATAACAAATGTCCCCAGTCACTGAATGAACTGGGATTTTTCATAAAGCCCATCCATCTTTCTCAGAAGTTCATTAATGTCAGTGTTACCTAAAGAATGGCATCATGTAATTATTACACTTAAAATTTAGGGCTGAAATTTTTTTTAAAAATGTATCTTTAAAGGTCTTATTTTTTGCAAGGTATTTGAAAAAATCTTATTCCACACAGAAGAGTGAACATAGGCCTGAGCATAGGTAAGACACAGACCAAAGAGGAAGATAGAGCCCTTTGGTTTTAGGTCTTTATGACAAAAATCTTAACATGATTTGCCAGAGCTCTTAAAATACTGGCCCAGAACGTTTTTAGGCCACTGTGACTAACGGACAAGGTACTTAGTTCCCTGAGTCACCCTACAGGGAAGGCAAAAGGACTAAGAGACTACACTGAAACCTGCTACACCAGCCATACATGAAATGCACCGCTACCCAGGGTTTCACATAGCTTCTCTCTGCTCTGCTCTCATTATGTTCACAAAGTACATGATTTTTAAAGCACATTTATTCCATTAGGCACACTGACCTAAGAGCCTTATAATTCAAAACAGTTTATAGAAACTGTAGAAAACATATTCTGCTGAAAGCCCAAATCCTGGAATCAAAACCAAATTCTCATTATATCAAGCTTCTGTCTCGTGACTGCTGCTCCTTGTCCTCTCTCACATGGGGGTGTATACAGTTAGAGCTCACCTTGTCCTTGCAGGGCCGCTGGCAGTTCTGTGCTGCACACACAGCATTTTCGTCATCGGACTCCTCTGCTCCAGACCAGTCGTACTTTGAGGGGATGTCCAGCACCTTCTTCTCTCTCTTCTTCTCAGTAGTCTCTTTCACAAGGTCAACTTTGGCTGCAGCAGCCTTCTCCTTCTTTTTCTTTCTCTCTTCTTCTTTTGCCAGTTTCTTGGCCAGTTTATTCAGCTCCTTTGATTTTTCTGCACTTAGTTTTAATTTCTTCTTTTTAGGTTTATCCATTTTCTTTAACTCCTTGGACTTCTGTTTTCCTTCTCCAAAAAGCTGTTCTACTTTTTCTAGCTTCCGTTTCCGTTTCTTCTCTGAAGAGTCTTTTCCTTTTATTTTTAATGGTTTCTCTTCCATGCTGTCATCCTTCAATAAGATAAAAATAGAAATAAATTTAAAGCAAGACATTTAAAAACAGCTTTATTCTCTTATAGGAAGTATACTGAATAGACAAACCTCATACGGACAGAAAGTAGAGTAGAAGTTACTGGGGGCTGACAGGAGGAGGACAGGAGGAGGAAATAGGGCTTATTGTTTATTGGGTACAGAGGTTCTGTTTGGGATGATTTAAAAGTTCTGGAAATGGAGAGCAGCAATAGCTGTGTAACACTGTAAATGCAATTAACACAACTGAATTGTATACTTAAAATGGTAAATTTTGGGCGGCGGTGATGGTGATGCCGCGTGGCCACACGTGAGTTTCTTCTATATCTCTCTGATGCCCGCACCCAGTCCCAGGCCCATGGAGCCCACGCGAGACTACCCGCTGTTCGGGGGCGCCTTCTCCGCCACTCTGCCTCCGGGGGCCCTTGACGTAAGGTACCACTTTGAGGACGTGGGCGGGATGCAGGAGGCTAGGGCCCTGCAAGTGGACAGTGTGCAGCCCCTCCTTTCGGAGAACCTGGCTCTCCGGAGCTACTGTCAAGAAGCCTGGGTCCTCTCTGGCAAGCAGCAGGTAGCTAAAGAAAACCACCAGCCCTGACAATAGGTTATCTCTTGGTCCTGAAAATCTGTCACTTCTGCCCTGGAGCCTGGGTGACTTTGAACAGCTGGTGACCAGTCTGACCCTTCACGATCCCAACATCTTTGGTCCCCAGTAAAGATGCTGAAACACTGCGTAAAGCTGCTGAAGCACACAGGGACCCCGTTCTGCAAGGGGACCAAGGAGTTGGATATATGCCCTTAATTCCTTCCCTGTGCATAAACATAAGACACCTCCTGTCTGCAGAAATAAACTTGCTTTATAACGAAGATAAAAAAAAAAAAAAAAAAAAGGTAAATTTTATATTGGGTACATTATACCACAATAAATGTTCTAAAGATATTTTAAAAACATGTAAGAAAGCAAATATAATATTAAATGAAATCAACTCAATGGTAGAAAATAAAGCCTGTATAAAACATGTGACTTTCACTTACTAGAGAAAAAAGACCACTGTCAGCATATATTAGTATAGTGGGTAGCACCTTTGTTTAACTAAGATAAAACATACACATAAAGCTAAAAGTAATAAATGTACGCTGAATTATCTAATAACTTTATTGGTCTTCATTTACCTCTATTACAATTCTTTATTAACTCACAATAAATTCCTGATGGCTAAGAAGTTATTAAAATTGTTGGCAAAACAAAACTGTATCCATGATCTGATTACAAAAGACATTCAATGATTTTGGCAAGGGCTAGAAAACAGTTGATATGACAAAGCAAACAAAACAAAACAAAAATCTCTTATTTTTCTTTTCAATTTTCTAATATTGTTCTAACTTCTTTTATATGCCAATGTAATAAACATTTTAAAAATTTATTTTTGGGGCGGATGTCAGGGTGGCTCAATGGTTGAGCATCTGCCTTTGGCTTAGGGCATGATCCCGGGGTCCTGGGATCAATGTGGGCATCGGGCTTCATGCATGGAGCCTGGTTCTCCTCTGCCTGTGTCTCTGTGTCTCTCTCTCTGCATCTCTCATGAATAAATAAAAAATAAAATCTTTAAAAAAGATTTATTTTTTAAAATTTATTTGAAATTCTATTTTTTTTTTTAAGATTTTGTTTATTTATTCATAGAGACAGACAGAGAGACAGAGACACAGACAGAGGGAGAAACAGGCTCCATGCAGGAAGCCTGACGTGGGACTCAATCCCGGGTCTCCAGGATCACACCCCAGGCTGCTGGAGGCGCTAAACCACTATGCCACCAGGGTTGCCCTTATTTGAAATTTTAAATTGAAATTGACAGAGAGACAGCATGCGTGTGGACACGAGTGGGGGGAGTGGCAGAGGGAAAAGAGACTCTCAAGCAGATTCCCATTGAGTATGGAGCCCAACACAAGGCTCAATCCCACAACCCTGAGGATCACGAGCTGAGCCAAAACCGAAAATCAGACACTTAACCAACTGAGTCACCCATGACCCAGCATTTAAAAATTTTAATAGTTTGTCTAACAACAGGAAGAATGAGGAATAGAGAAAGAAATACTGAAAAACATAAATATTTAAGAAATACCACTTGAGAATTTTGTGTCATATTTGAGACTGGAAAATCTTTGACAGGAACCTACGAAAGTGCAGAATGCAGCAGAACACTGTATTATAAATGTTTTAAGTCTATCACATTCTGAACTCTATATTTACCCTTTCAATACTTTGTGTTTGCTTCCATGTAAAATAAAGAGGATCAGATGAGACAATGGATGTAAAGAAAACACTTTATATTTTGAAAAACATAAATCAGGCTACCTTTGATCTGAATTCCAAACCAAAAACTATCAATTGCCAAGTGTATCTGTGTCAAGTGCTGGTGACATTGTACCATTCTATTGTATGGAAGTAAATAATGGAAGAGTAAGAGAGAAACGAATGCTAGGACTCGAATGCCAGAGTTGGAATCCAGGTCTGTTTTTACCAAATATGTGACCTAGGCAAGTTTCCAGCTCTCTGCCCCTTAATTCTCTTCATATGTAGAAATATGTCTATCCTTTCCTGTCTCCTTTTCATGATTATGGTGAGGACTGAGTGAGATCATGGATATGAAAACATTGTACAAACTGCAAAATGCTAGGGGCACCTGGGTGGCTCAGTCCGTTAAGTGTCTGCCTTCCACTCAGGTCTTGATCCTGGGGTCCTGAGATGGAGCCCAGCATTGCATAGTGCTCCCTGCTAAGCGGGGAGCCTGCTTCTCCTCTCCCTCTGCCTCCTCCCCCTGCTCATGTCTCTCTCTCACACACAAATAAAATCTTAAAAAAAAAAACCAAAACAAACCACAAACAAAAGCCAAACTACAAACAACTATGTAAGTATTAATATATGGATGTAGACTCTCTCTCCCCACAACCTTCTTCTGTTTAATCCTTCCCTTGCTTCTTCTTCTTCTTTTTTTTTAAACCACTGTATTTTCTTCTGCCTTCTCTTTCTGGGTTTTCAACAGTGGGGAGTCTGGGCTAAGAAGCTTGTCCTTCCTTAGGAGAAGAACTGGTAGTTTTCGGTATCCTCCTTTCTTTTTATTTTTATTTTATTAAAATAGACACATAGATTTATTTAAGAAAGAGAGAGAGGGGGGATCCCTGGGTGGCGCAGCGGTTTGGCACCTGCCTTTGGCCCAGGGCGCGATCCTGGAGACAAGCTCTTCAAGGTTAGTAACCCCTACCCCCTTACCCTAACCCCCACAAACAATTCTTCAAACCTGTAGAACAGCTTTGATCTAAATTGACTTGAAATGTCAGGAAAAAGGAGATTAATGTACACAGATCCTTCATCTGAGAGATGGTGTGATAAGGCAAGATTTCGGGATCCCTGGGTGGCGCAGTGGTTTAGCGCCTGCCTTTGGCCCAGGGCGCGATCCTGGAGACCTGGGATCGAATCCCACGTCGGGCTCCCTGCATCATGGAGCCTACTTCTCCCTCTGCCTATGTCTCTGCCTCTCTCTCTCTCTCTGTGTGACTATCATGAATAAATAAAATCTTAAAAAAAAAAAAAAAAGAGAGAGAGAGAACGAGCATGAGCAGGGGGGAGTAGCAGAGGGAAAGGGAGAAGCAGACTCCTAGCTGAGCAGGAAGTCTGACACAAGGGCTCCATCCCAGGACCCTGAGAGATCATGACCTGAACCAAAGGCAGATACTTAACTGAGTCACCCAGGCACCTCCCCGTCTTTCTTTTTAGTGGAAATGGCATCTGGGTTTTTTCCCCCCTATTACATAAAATCGCAATAAAGAAGACCATAAAGCAGAACTACATTTGGCTTAATGGAAAAGGAAGACAGCCACAGTACCACCCACTCAACCTTCCCCATCCTGGGATTTGTGGTACCCCAAAGAACCATGGCCTTCTAAAAAATGTTAAAAGCACTGTTTTAGTAAGCTTTAAATCCTTGCCTCCATGATATGCAGGAATCTGTCTTCAGAGGGTGGGTGTGTGGCCTGCAAAATCCGCCATATGTGTTGAGTCTCATCCAGAGATACTTCTAGGAGATCTCCAACCATCATAAGTTCTTCCAGCTGGGTTTTAGCTCCAGGTGACAACTCCAACACTGGAGGTTCCAAACTTCGGGGCACCAAAGGGCTCTTTCGGGGTTGTTTCCTGGGGGTGCTAGAACCTTTCCAATAAAATATAAGACAAAACAAAAAATGAAAACTATGGAAAAAATGTAATGTTTCCAGAGTAAGTATTTAGGGAAACGGTCCCTCCTCTTCCAATACTTAATTCCCGCCCCCAATACTTACTTTAGATATTTGAACTCACTGCATCCATGTGAAAGTGAGAATGAAACCTTCAAAAAGTACAAAACAAAAAGATCTAGAACTCTAATGCCCACTCTAAAAAATCGGTTAGAGTAAAAAACTGGTTCCTTACTAGTTCTTTATGCTATAGGAGAAAGAAAAATAATCTCTTAATCCCTCTTCTCTCCATTTTAGAGGGCACCAGAGATTAAGCACATGTGCTGTCACTACCCTCCTAATAAACCAATGGTAATATGCTATTCCCTAAGATGTTGAACTTTCCTATGAAAAGAGAAATACTCTTTAATTCCCAGAGGTGTGACCTAAAGCAGTGTGATGTATTTTCACTAGGGAAAAGGAAAGTGGACATACAGGAGCAATTTCCTACCAAGGAAAGGAAGAAGTCTCTAACACTCAAAGCTTTCCTGAACAGAATGAATATTCTTAAAAAGCAGTAGTTTCTCAACAACTGGTAATGAACACGTAGAGATTTTATAAAAATGAAGAGATGGGACTAGAGGGCCTCTGAAGTTCTTCTTATTAGGATGCAATAATTCCACGTAAGTTTTTTCAGGTTACCACCTAGTAACATGAAATGCACATAGGGACTTAGCTATTCCTAATCAAAATTGCATTTTCAGGTTTTACTAGCATTTCATAGCCAGGATGTTCATTTAAGAGGGACTCATAGTCTGGGGTGCCTGGATGGCTGAGTCGGTTAAGCAACCAACTCTGGATTTTGTCTCAGGTCATGATATCAAGCCCCATGTCAGGCTCTGCCCTCGGCATGAGGTCTGCTTGAGATTCTCTCCCTCTGCCCCTCCCTCTCTTTAAAATAAATAATCTTTTAAAGAATAAAAATAAATTTTAAAGGATTCATAGTCTTAATAAATACCATTTTTTTCCTCACTGGTTTCAGGTCTATCTTCTCCACACTGTTTTAAAGGGTAATACCTTGAGAACAACTCTTAGAAGCAGAAGAATAAGCATGTTCTGCACAGAATGAAGGCGCTGTCCACATGTGAGTGACCACCTCTTCAGACTTGATGGGAATTTCTTCATCACAAAAAAGATTGGGTTCCAAACTACTGGAAGACTTCACACTGGCTGTGTCCTGAAGAAAAAACAAAGAAGGGTATTAAGAATTAGAACCACTTCATTTATCCTGTGACAAGGATCTAAATGCAGGCTTTCAGATTAAAGCTTGTAATATATTAAAAGTATGACCTTAAAATTAAATGCATAGTATTAAGTAAGACATAAAATGCCCACTGGGGGGAAGAGAGAGAGAGAGAGAGAGTAATGACTACAGTTTTAAGCCAAAAGGGAAAGAGTAAACCTCAAAAATAATCCACAGAGATAATAAACCTACAAGAAAATTACTATTAAATAATCTACCTTCTACAGTCTACAACTCATAAAAAACTCCTATACCTACAAGTTAGAGAACCTTGACACTTAAAATGGACTTAGGAGGGACTAAATGGCTCAGTGGTTGAGCGTCTGCCTTTGGCTCAGGGCGTGATCCCGGGGTCCTAGGATTGAGTCTTGTATCAGGCTCCCCACAGGAAGCCTGCTTCTCCCTCTGCCTATGTTTCTGCGTCTCTGTGTCTCTCATGAATAAATAAAATCTTTTTAAAAAAAATGGACTTAGGAAGGGTAAACTTTAGATGTGACATTTTAAGGACACAAATCATTTAATCCTCTCCAAAAGTTTTCAAACCTAGAAGTTTACTAACTGCTCTTACAATGAAGAGCCTGACAATATTCAAACTATATATTTCTGACAACTCTAATTAGTTCTCAGATGATTCTCCCCTGTCATTAGTTTCCAGAAGCTCACATGTACAACTTTAATGGTAGAGTGCAATCAGGAAAACAAATCACAGGTATTTCAATAAGGCTAATTTAATAAAGTGAACTGGTGAGATGTATATTAAAGGTTTGAAAGGGCAAAATGGAAACACTGAGCCAAAACCAAGAAAGAACTGGGAAGAAGTGAGGCTTTAGAATGTACAAGCCCAGAAAAGGGCTCTGCAGAGATGCGAGCCAGACCTCTGAGAAGGAAGTGCTAGCCAGTTAGTTCTGCTCTCTCTCATGGATTGTGATATGGTTGGTTTCAGGGATGTGAAAAAACAACTAAAAATTGGACCCAGTTCCCAATGCCAGAGTAAAAAAAAAGAAAAAGGAAAAAAAAAAGCATGCAGTTCAGATGATGAGATGAATAGAGAATAAAATGGGAAAGCTCATGTCCTTTCTCACTACTCAGGCCTTTTAATATTCTCTAATGTCCTCTATTAGCAGAAGGAAGGCAGTAGGCAAAAAACAACTGTGTAGACCAGGAGTTGGTTGGCATACTGCAACCCAGCTGGCAGCTCATTATTTGTATGGAGTATGAGCTAAGAATAGTCTATATTTTTAAAGAGTTGTGGGGGAGAAAAAGAATATGCAATAGAGACCATATGTCACTTACAAAGCCTAAAATATTTACTAAGCTTTATATGTGTGTATATACACATGTATATACATCATTAATATATATTATTACATATTAATGTATATTGACATATATGCATTACTTTGCAGAAATGGTTTACTAACCCTGGTGTAGAGCCCAAGTCCCAGCATCACTAAGCAGAGTACAGAAGCGTGAGTTAGGAGAGGAGCCAAGAGTTTCGTGACTAACACAACCTCGTGATGGAAGATCTATTACCATGAGACAACCTTAATTAAATAGGGAATACTATGGAAGACAGTACCACTTACTAAGAATTTAGAAATAGCAGTTCATAGTCTTCTTCCCTATTCAAGAATTTAAGTCCTAAAAAAGCAAGAGATGGGAGTGTACTTGAGTTCTCTCCCACTTTAGATCACACATACTTTTTCTCAGGGACTAGAATTGTCTTTTCTGACTTTGATTCTATTCATTTCATTGTTACATATACAGGGAACTTCCTGTTAAGCTTCCAAAACGGAAAGAACAGTGATCAGAAAATAATGATGGAAAGTAGTGGTAGCTAAAAAGATTTGTTTGTTTGCTTGTTTTAAGATTTTATTTATTTATTCACAGACACAGAGAGAGAGAGGCAGAGACACAGGCAGAGGGAGAAACAGGCTCCATGCAGGGAGCCCAATGTGGGACTGGATCCTGGGTCTCCAGGATCACACCACCCCAGGCTGCAGGCGGCGCCAAACCGCTGCGCCACCAGGGTTGCCCCAGCTAAAAAGATTTGTAAAAAAATTACTTCCCCGAGGTGAAGCATGCAAAGTGAACATGTACAATACTGACTTTGTGTATGTTAAAGACATACTGTTAACCCTAGAGCAATTCCTGAAAACACACACACAAACAAAAAAGAGGTATAAGGCAAGAAATCAATAAAGGAAAGGAAAGATTAAAAATTTTTTTCAATTAACACAAAGGCAGCAGGAAAAAGAACAACAAAGGAACAGAAAGCAGGAGATTAATAAAAGATAAATAGTAAGATGATCAACTTAAAGAGAACCATATATTAAGTGAAAATGGACTAAACACCCCCAACTAAAAGACAGAGATTGTAATATTACTTAAAAACCAAACAAAAAAACAAGATTCAACAGCATTCTACAAATAGATATATATGAAGAATTACAGTCCAGAGGGACACTATTATATATGCTGTCCTCAAGAGACACATTTTAAATATAAAGAAATAAGCTGAATGTAAAAGAACTGATCAACAAAAAGCTTAAACAAATTACTCTCCCTAAGGAGGAAAATTATAATTCAGTCCCATTAACAGCAAATACATAGGAAAGGTAGAATGTCCTCTCAGTGAGAAATGTATTTTATATGCAGATCTGTCACTCTATCTTATCTGGTATTAGGCTGGACTAAACTCTCAAGACAAAATTGACTCTATTTCCACCAAAGTTCAAGCCACACATGCATTAAAAAGGGTGGAGAAGAAAACCTAAAAGAATCTAAGTGTTTTACTTGCCTTTCTCATTTTTTAAATTAGCAATTACTGGGCTACAAAAAAAGAACTTCCCAGGAGACAACAGCTACTTCTGTTATATATCCTCCTTTCTGATGTGCAATTCTGCACATACGTGCATATGCAAAATATAAACTGTGATACGGATGGACAGTTTCAGTAAAGGGAAGACAATCTTCCTTTTAAGGAAATGATCATATGAGTATATGAAAGGTTATGCCAGGCACACACAGAAAAGATCCATGATAGACTTTGCTTCATTAAACATATACTTTTCTAAGTAATGATTTTCCTGAATTGCTGCTCAGTGATTCAGCGGTGATTATAAGATATTACATGCAAATGAAGTAATCCAACAATGCAGAGCACAAATTAAATGCTATGATAATTAAGATCAAATGACTGATTTTATTTTTCTATGTAATTACCTACTCTTCTCCCTAAGCCAGTAAGGGGTCTTTCCCTCAGGCCAAGATACTAAATTCAAAGATGAATTTAATTTTTAAAAATTTTTTTTTTTTAAGATTTTATTTATTTATTCATGAGAGACACAGAGAGAGAGAGGCAGACAGGCAGAGAGAGAAGCAGGCTCCATGCAGGGAGCCCGACGCGGGACTTGATCCCAGGTCTCCAGGATCATGCCCTGGGCTGCAGGCAGCACTAAACCGCTATGCCACCGGGGCTGCCCTCAAAGATGAATTTTAAAGATGAATTCATGGTCACAATCAGGGGACATTATACAAAGGAAAAAATCGCCAAATTGTAACTAAACTAGCAAATAAAATTTTAATTATGGAGTAAGTGATTGCTCTATGGAAAAATATGCAGGAATTTAATTTTTTTTAACCTACAATCAAGGTGAATGTGACCTTGAATCACTCTAAGTCTTGCCACCTACCACTCTTCCAAGCTGTCAAATACATTGCTAAAAGTATGAATTCCTAATTCATACTATAAAGTGCCCCCCTACCAAAGGAAAGCCCATTATTAGCTAATACTGTTATATAAATTTTATTAAAAAAATACTACTCTCTACAACCACATCAAACCACAGTTTTGATCCCTAGCCCTGAAGTCCCATAATACTTGTGATGTTTTGTTTTCATTGGTTTCCAAAACACTCCCAAACCAAGTCCATCCCGTTTAACAATTCTAGGGTACTGGTTGATAATTAGTATGCTAGAAAGAGAACCCAGTTATCAAAGATCTCTAAGCTATAGTAAACCAGTAATTCTAGTATTAGTTAACTTATATGTAGCATGGGCTGCATTCCCATTCAGCTGCTCCTTTAGAACTTTACCTTAACTGGCTAATTCAAGTTTCAACTTTGCTCAAGTCTTTAATTCATAAAACTAAAAATTCCCTCATTAAAACTTTCCCAAGATCCATTTTTATCTTGAGAAAAAATATTTTCCAGTAGATAATTTATAAGCATCTATGATAGATGGTTTAATCTATCCTGCAAGTTTTAATGCTGATGTCGTTCATGCTCTAAGAATGAGCTTACCTATCTGATTTGCACACTAAAACGACAAAGAAAGGATAGTTAACCACCAGTAGGAGAAAGAAATGCACTCTCGTTTTTCCACACATCAGAGTATGAACTCCCTGGTTACAGACACAAATTCTAAACAGTTCAAAGACTAATATAAAACAGATGAATGGATTAACTGTAACCTGGCAGAGTTCCTGCCTAGATCGTGATGTTATACTAGCTAAAAAGACAAAGGGCTTGGGCCTGACACAAAATAATAAAAGGCGAATAGGATCCAATACAAAACAAACTTGCCAAAACCAGGGTACTGTTATTATCAAAGGAATCACATTGAGGACAAATAATTTTTTCTAGCTGCAAATGTAACTGCAAATTTGAACCATGGGCCCAAATATAACTCATCTCTGAATAGGACATTATATCCAGCATCATCCAGAGAGATCAGAGCAAAAGACTCAAAGCACAGCTAGAATGGGATTCTTAAAATACAACTATACAGACCTGAAGAGCCCAAAGGAAACAAAATACTGAAATAAGCCATGAAAGCTTTCAATAATCTAAACGCATAATTTTTTTAGGCCCTCTAGGACATAAGGAGTTACAAGGTGAAGAAAATATGGATTTTTAAAAAAATTCCATCCTTTAAAAAAAAGTTTCATCTATATTTTGGGGGGCTTTGGAAAAATGCTATTACGATAAACCCAAGATAAACGGACTAGTATTCTCTTCTACTTTCAGGCTTCCAATACCAGTGTTCACTATTTTTAACAAGCCCAGTGATCAGGTATGCCTGTCCATTAATTACCTTCATGTCATAGCCATATGTCTCCCGGATATCTTCATCAGAATCTGTTTCTTCATCATCATAGTCCATTGTTTGTCGAGGAGAAGAAGATACACTGCTCACCACCCGGTTAAAAGCAGACTGCTGGAAACTAGGTAAGTGTCCCTAAATAACAAACAATTCCAACATGGGTAATTAATATGCATTTAAGACCACCAAAATGTAATGAACTTTCAAAGTGGCCAACAGAATTCCATGGTTAACACAAATCAAATTTGTGGTTTTAATGCCAAGGTCCCTCCCTCAATACTATTTCCAGTTAATAGTTCACTAAAATGATGTAGGTATATACCTGAAGGAAATCCTACAGGTGTATATAAAAAGATGTTATGGATAACATAGCTGCTAGCAACTTACTGCTGTTTTCCTCATCAGCTGTTAAGATATATTTAATTTACTATTTATACACATAATCCCATGAAATAAAAAAAGAAAGAAACCCTAAACTTACCTGTAAGTCAGGATTAGCAGCTGCTTTCTGGAGTTCTGCACTGATTATCTTTTCAGTTTTCTCTCGAGCTGCCTGCTCCACCATACGCTGGCTCAATACAGATAGTTTGGCTAAGGCAGAGGACAGTTCATCTGTGGCTAGGGCCTGCCGTGCTCTATCCTGCCAACTCATAGCACGTTCTGTCAAACACTGTAGGGCCTCTCCTTCAGGCAAACGTACTGGCAACTTCTGAAGGGATACCAAGAGCGACAGAATAGTCTCTAACCTTGGCCTTCGAGACCGCATACACAGAGGGCAAAGGAATTTCACTTCTTTAGCCTGCCAGCTAGACCCTTTTTTTTGGGAACCTGATTTAGGAAGGGGAACACAGCTGTTATGGAACCAGTCTTTGCAGAGCTCACACTGTAGCATAAACCCACTGGCTGTCTTGCGGCAAATGCAAAATTTTACTTCTTCTATGCGGTCCACCATTGTCATCTTGGCTAGGTTGGCTGCTCTCAGGGAATGCATGGCTTCAATCTCTTTTTGTTCCCGTTCTTTGAAAACCGCCACCTGTGTAAAACAAATGATTAAAAGGAGTCACTGCAAAATATTTCAAAATGTCAAATCCTCAGACCTGAGGGATCATCTCCCCATTGTGCCCTCATTGTGACAAAGTATTATCCTAAAAAAAAAAGGCAACCACCCAACATTTGTCAATAATTTCCTATAATTTGGGAGCAAACATTCCTCATCTGTGAAATGGGCAAAGTGCTACCATGTTTGACAATGTAGATCAGTAGAGTATGTTGGAACTCTTCTGTAGATTGAACAGAAAGATAATATGCCTTGGGAGTCAAGCAACCTGAGTATGAAGCCTGGCTTTTGTACTTATAGACAGCTGATCTGGGGCACAAGTTTTCTGAATATCAGTTTTCTGAAAAACAGTATACTAACCAACCTCATTTTGTTGTTTTGAGAATTAAGATAATACATGTAAATGTCTAACTTGGTGCCACGTGCAAAGTAAATATCCACTATATATTACTTCCCTCTCCCCTTGTAATTCCTTCCCTGAGGGTGACTTCTATACAAATCAATTTTTATTTCTTTCTAAATGGCCTCTCCAACTCATGTATAAGTAGAATGATGAAGTCTGATGATCAGTTATAACAAGGTTTAGGTTACTCATTTCAAAAAAAGAAATAAAAGTAAACAAAATTTCATTATCATGAACATGAACACTGTCCGTGCCATTTTCTTTTTTAAACTGTGGTAGTGGGACGCCTGGGTGGATCAGCAGTTAAGCATCTGCCTTAGGCTCAGGGCGTGATCCTAAAGTCCCGGGATCAAGTCCCACATCAGGCTCCCTGCATGGAGTCTGCTTCTCCCTCTGCCTATGTCTCTGACTCTCTTTCTGTGTCTCTCATGAATAAATAAATAAAATCTTTAGGTAAACAAACTGTGGTAGCTTTGCAACAATTTTAAAATACTTTCCAGTTGTATTCATCTGGCAGGACTGACTTGTTAGGCAGGCTCACTAATAAATCATTTCCACTAGCATCAAAACAGGATCATTTAGGGGTGCCTGGGTGGCTAAGTCAGTTTAGCATTTGGCTCTTAGTTTTAGCCTGGGTTGAGGTCTTTGGATCATGGGAATGAACCCTGTATCAGGCTCCCCACTCAGTGAGGAGTCAGCTTACCCCCTCTCTCTCTGTCCTTCCCCCGGCTCATGTATGTGTGCACGTGCACACGCTCTCTCTCTCAAATAAATAAATCTTAAAAAAAAAAAAAAAAAAAACAAAACCCAGGATCATTTGTAGGCAGAAACATTCATATCAAGTGACTTAATGTATGTATTTCCTTACTGTTACATATTGCCCAAACACATTTTTTATTTTTCTTTACATCCCCAGGCTCCTAGTTATCATCACATATTCCTCCTCCTCTCCAAAAACACCCAACATTCTAATTAGCTACAAATATTTTATGGAGTACTCATCATACTGTGAATGAGATTAAGAGAAGGGAGATATTTTAAATAGCAGCTGATATCATTAAATGGATATAATTCCTTTTAAAAACACAGTATTAAGTGTTATGTATTAAGAATACTATTAAATTCTAACAGTAATCACATTCCTAAGAGTCAAATATAAGAAAATAATTTGAAAAAAGGAAAAGGCTTTATAAAGAAGTTCACTTTATAATAATAGCAAACACTTAGTAACAATCAAAATATTTGATGTATCAGAAAAGCACTCAACAAGTTATGGACAATTTGATGGAATATTAGATAAGTACTAAAACAATAATAAAGAAGAGGGATATGGAAAAGACAATTTCAGGGGAGAGAGCAGACTAATAAATTTTGATTATAAATTTTTAAAAATATTTGTTTTACTATACAGCCAAAAATATAGAAAAATAAAAATAGTTAAGAACATAAAACCAGTGTATCTGCTAATATATGGAATTTTGTAACCACAAAGCAGACTCAAGATGTATTACATAATTTCTTACCACCATAGCTGTATCTCTGGTTTCCTCTAATCCTTCCTCCAGATCACTCAGAGGCTCAAGGTCCAAATCCTTTTCTTTTTCTTTTTCTATTAGTTCTTTTACTTTTTTCCTTCTGTTTTTACCACTCCCATATATACCAATGTCAGTCCGGGGACTCAGCACCTACAAAAATAAAACCAAACACTGATCTCTAGTTTTAAGTCCTAAAACTGAAAATAATACAAAGGAACCATTTACCGACCACTCATCCTGACCTAGGCACTTTCTTAATGTACTTTCTACACATTATCTAACTCAATCGTCACAATGACCCTCTGTAGTAGGTAGTATCATCTGTATTTTACAAACCAGGCAAACTAATGCTTGGAAAGGAAACAACTTGCCCAAGGACAAAGAGTTAGCAATTAGGGAGCCAGTCCTCAAACAGGAAAGTATCTCACTCCAAAGTCTATGCTTTTTAACTACTGGGATGTTCAACTACTCAAGGGTAATGGGTATTTAAATTTGTACTTCTGAGAAATAAGTTATTTCAAGGACAGAATCCATTAGTAACAGAGATAAGATCTGGGCTGATTATTTTTTCTGGACATAGCACAAGATGAACTGGAGATAAGTCTGCCTAAGGCTGAGATTTCTAGTCAACATTTGAGATCACTTAATAGGAATCACTTCTATAACCCTAACCAGATAAACTGAAAACAACCCTCATCAATGAAACTCCTACCTACAGGTATTAAATTACCAACTGTTCTTTACCTGCAATAAGGTATGGCTAGAATTCTTCTTAAGAAAGGTCCGCCCAGTCCGTTCTCTCCAAGCCCTTGCAGCTGCTACTTGTGATTCTACCTGAGGCAAAGCATCCAGACGCACAGGGATAGGGCGCCCTTTAGCAGATAAGCTCTCCAGCTGCTCCAAGTAAGCATAGTTGCTGCCACTCTGAAAAACAAAAGTGCATTCTCACACAACTTGCACTTTCTTATAGAGTCTAGTAATACTGGCCAGAAGATCTTACAGAGTTTAGTATTAAGTATTATTCTTTATACCTAATTGTATCTCTTGAACGGATAAATAGAACCTCAAGTGCCCTTTTTAAAAAGTCTGTAATTCATGCTGTCAAAGATTTTTGTTTATTAGTGAGGGAACCAGTTAAGATGTAAAAATTAGTTCAAAACACAAGTTAAAGAACAGACATATGGGGCACCTGGGTGGCTCAACTGGTTGAGCATCTGACTCTTGGTTTCAGCTCAGGTCATGATCTCCTAGTCAGGAGATCAAGCCCCAGAGCCAGCTCCCTGCTCAGAGGGGAGTCTGCTTCCCTTCTTCCTCTGCCTCTCCCCCAACTCTCTCACACACCCTCTCTCTAAAATAAATAAATAAATCTTTAAAATACATACATAAATATATATATATATATATATATATATATACACACACACAATCAGGAATGAGGTAAGAAATTTGCTAATAGATGGAAACAGATGTTTAATATCATGCGGGACAATGCAATCACTTTTCTATCATGGGGAAATCAACTGTTTCATCATAGATAAATTTAATTGCTTTTCTATGAACATAATTCATTTGTATTACTATCACTCTCTAACATTTGACAGAGTTGTAAAATAGCCTGGTCAAAGAAAATCTAGGGCACGTACTCCTAGAATAAGACCATCCTGGAGGATTCACCAGACAACATCCGGGACTCCACTTAAGAGAACACCCGGTAATTTCTTTTGCCTATTTCAAAGTCTTTCAACTTTTCCAACAACTACAAAATAGTATTTTAGTTCTGATAACCACCTCCATTTATGTTGTATAAATACAAATGAGAACAGATATCTGCCTTATCACAAGGGTTCAGTATTTCCATGTAATGATGTCATTATTCTTTGTAGAACTATTACTGCTGTAACTAAATGAATCATAAGATGTGAGAGGGTTAGTAATCTATTCCAGGGATTTGGCAAAAACAACTGAAGTGGGTTGGCAGGCAACAGATAGTAATTCAGAGTGATAACTTAGACTGGACAAATCTCCAGGCAGACAACACATAACCAGTCCTATAAGAAACTGTATATATGCCCTTAATGTTCATTGTTATCCAGAAGCTCTGAATCAAGGAAAGGCATAGTTACATGCTATAAATAGACATTCCAATAAAAGGTTATTTCCTATATTAGCTGACTTATCTGCCTATGAATTCATTTTGAAAGTTACACTGAAACATGTGGAAAAATTAATAGGCAAAAAACTTAACTGAATTTTTTTAAAGTAGTCTCCACACCCCAATGTGGGGCTTGATCTCACAACCCGGAGATTAAGAGTCACACGCTCCACTGACTAGGCCAACTAGAGGCCCCAATGTAAGTGAATTTTTAAAAATAATGGGAAGGTTCTAGCCCTAAGAGATATTCTAATGGTATAATTAAATCACTGTGGTACTAGGATTAAAGAATAGACAGCAAAATGGAAGAGAAAAGAAAGCTCAAATACAGATACAGTTGAGAAGTATTGTGTTTACTGCTACTCCTTCTTGTATCCAACTATAGTTGTTTGACTACAAAAGACCTTCTGGCTAAGGCTTGACTTAGCCTGCTCCCAAGCTATGTATCTTAAAGAAGAGTCTGCCTATCAACAGAAGTTGTCAGTCTCCCCTGAAGGGACGGCTTGGTGGAAGACATGTCCTTCGAAATTACAGAGGAAACACAAGACAGCCACCTATACTTGTAGACTTGGTCCTGTGGTCGTAAATAAACATTCAACTGAGGGTTATCAAACATTTCAATCAACCTCCTGAAATAGGTTAAAGAAAGAGAGGATGATGAAAACAGAGGTAATTTTTTTTTCTTCCAAGATTTTATTTAAATTACTTAACAAATTGGTTTCAGAAATAGAATTTAGTGATTCATCATTTACATAGAACACCCAGTGCTCATCACAACATGTGTCCTCCTAAATGCCCATCATCCATTTAGCCTATTGCCCCAATGACACCCCCCCTCCAAGAAATACCTGGTTTGGAAAATAGAGATACTTTTAAAAATAGCATTGAAAAAGCAAAGCTAAGAAGCTCTAAAAAGTCAACTGAATACAAAACAAAAGTCATTAGAACTTCACACCAAAAATACGTTCTTTCTTGGGACAGCAGTTTAGTACAAGAGAGTTGGTTTCCTTTTCTTTGGATATAGCTCTACAATAAAGAGCATGTATAGCCTTAATACTGAAAATGCTACAAGGATTTTTATAATTCAGAGGGAATATTATATATTGTTTTAAATTAATATTTAATACATGTCTTTCTAACTAGAAAATATGCTATTTTGAGGGCCAGGGTACGTACTATCTACAACCTTCCCTCACATTTCTACTCCCAAACAACTAGAATAGTAACTATCATGAGTGTTATGGTGTTCAGCAAATATTAATTTCATTTTCTTTTTTCTGCCTCTTATTTTAAAAGTAATTTGTGCACATGGCAAAGATTCAAAGAATACAGCAGGAAATAAACTCCCTATTGCTAGTTAAACAAATAACTAATTCCATCATCTTTCCTAGCAGGGAGTCAACAGAAACAAGTAACATTTAAATAGGTAATATTTATTTATTTTTTTAAAGATTTTATTTATTTATAGAGACACAGAGTGAGAATGAGAGGCAGAGACACAGGCAGAGGGAGAAGCAGGCTCCATGCAGAGAGCCTGATGTGGGACTCGATCCAGGGTCCCCAGGATCATGCCCTGGGCTGCAGGTGGCGTTAAACCGCTGCGCCACCGGGGCTGCCCAGGTAATATTTATTTTGAATGAGAGAATCAGATGGAAGAACTACTGAATTTTAAGTGTTATTATTTTATTGTTATTCTATTCTAAACAATTAAAGGCTTAAAGAATTCATTTGTGAGACAGCATTACCCAAATGGTAGGATAATTCAAGAGGCTCCTTACCTGAATAGCTTCCACTTTAGCTGTCCATTCTCGAGCCTTTTGTAATGCTTCTTTCAGGGACAATATATTGGGTAAAAAAGCTGGAATGTTCTTGGCTTCATTCACTATGCTTTCTAAACTTGCCACGCTGTGCCGTGGTCTAAAAAAAACCACAAAAATAGGGTAGATGCATGAGGAAAAGTCAAACTGCTACCAACATTTAAGTAACATTTTAGAATGTGCAGAGTACTTTCATATGCATGATTTTTAGTTTTTATCATAATCCTAAAGAGAAGCAAAGCAGCTATTGCCATTATTTCCAATTTACAAATAAGATAACCTGAACTAAAAAATCTCAATTATTTTCTCCAAAGCATTTAATATAGTGAATGGCACAGCTGAAATTCTGATTCAGAATGAGTCTCAGATCCCATGCTCTTTTCACTACACCAAACTGCATCCGTCTTAGTTCTTCACAATATCTGAAATTGTCAGAGATGCATATCATACAGCAGCATGGAAAGCAATAGTCCAGAAGTCCAGTCATGTACATTTAATCCAATTACATTCAATACTACGTAGTAGTTAAAAGATGAATAAAATAGACCCTTTCCTCAACGAATTAAAATATAAGACAAGAATTAAACTTGTACTGGGGACAAAGAACAAATTACTATAGGCTCACTACTAGGAGAAGTTGTGACTAATTCTGCTTAGGGGAGCTGAGACCAGCTCTGAGTTGAGGCTTAAAAAAAGAAGTATGATTTTTTTCAAGTGAAACGTTAAAGAAAAAAACCCTAGGAATATAATGAACAAAGACATGAAGAAATATTAAAAAGTAAGTTAGACGTCCAGGGGTGCCTGGCTGGCTCAGTGGGTAGAGCATGCAACTCTTGATCTCAGGGTCATAAGTTCAAGCCCCACGTTGGGGGTAGAGTTTTTTTTTTTTAATTGAAAAAATAAGATCTTAAAATTAAAAAGTAGGTAGTTTAAGATAGGGTGGGATAGCTATGAGTAAGAGCAAGAAGTAGAGGAATCTGACAGGAAAGAGAGATGTAAACAGATATGAGGTCCTGAAAAACATGAATTTTGCCATGGAAGCAATAGGAAGTTACTGTGGATGGGAACAGTTTCATCATTCTACTATATGCTAGGCACTATGCTAGACCCCTTGCCTCATGAGATATTTTAATCTTGTCGTAGTGGAAGGTGATTATTAATAGCACTGTAAGATGCTATCAGAATATAGAGGAGGACCTAAACTGACTTGGCAGATGAAAGAAAGAAGGGTTTCCAGAAATGACTTCTAAGCTTTCTTATCATTTCTAAATAGGACTGAGTCAGGAAAGCTGGGACCAGAGGCAGAGGAGGAGTACAACATAGAGGATGGGCAGAAGGGAAGAGGAGAATAAAATGAGCATGTTCAAAGGTCCAGACATAAGAAAACATGGCATGTCTGAGGAAAGCAGAGGGATCACTACACTTGGAACACAGAATGCAAAGAAGAATGGCAAGGGATGAGGCTAGATCCTTAAGCAAGGGGCTAGATTACAGATGGCCTTATGAATCAGATGACTGATTCCATTCCCGGGGAATGGGAAATGGTAAAGGGCTTTAACCAGGGGAGTGAAAAAGCCACATATGTATTTTAGGAAAATACCAGTGCAGTGCAGAGAATGGGTGAGAGCAGGGTGAGGTCTCAGAGCCTGTGGCTATGATTTAGGCCAGCTATCCCAAAGAAGAATGAAAGTGAGAAACATTGAGGAAACTTTAATCAACATGGCTTGGTAGTTAACTGTAGGGGAAAAGTTGAGGGTATGGAAATGGAAAGGTCAAAGTTAATTTCCAAAGCCTGTTTAAAGGAGGAAAAAAATGCTATATAATTCAAAGAAAAAAGAAGCAAAGGAAGAGATGATGGGAAGGAGTTAATGAATCCAATTTTGGATATGAGGAATTTGAGGTATCAGCAGGACAGTCAATGGAATTACCTAATAGGCAGAAGATATCTATGAAAAATATCTATGCTATAGATGAGAATTTGGAGTTGATAGAAAGATGGCCAAAGTAGTCATGAAATTAGATGAAATTTCCAGGGAGATGTACAGAATGAAAAAAAGAAGTGGTCTGGGCCAGAATCTTGAGGAAAGACATTATTTAGAGGCAGGGAAAAAAGGCCAAAAGGAAAGGAGGAGGATATTGAGAAAATAGTGGGCAGGAGTTAACCGATACTAAGAGGCTAAGAATACTGTAGATATGTTTCAGAAAGCTAACTTCAACAGGAGTTAGAAAACAAAAGATTCCATTTTCCACTATCCTCATCAAACCCCATCTCCATTTCCTTATTAATTTTATTTTCTTCAGAACACTAATTATCTGAAATTAATTCATCCATTCATTCACTCACTTATTCATCTATTTCTCCCCACTAGAATGTTGACTCTATTACAGAGGAGGGACTTTGTGTCTTTTAACCTGTCTCTACAGCACTTAGAAATAGTGTCTGGTATGTAGTAGGTATTCCATAAATATTACTGAGTTGCAAAGATTAAGGGAAAATACAAAAGTACCATAACTAAGTCAGTGACAATGGAGTTGAAGAATACAGAGATGAAAGACATTTCAGAGGCAAACTCATTAAAACTTGGCGACTGACTAAATGTGGAAAAATGAGAGAAAGTTTTAAAATAACACAACCAATAAAATTTCATTCTGTAGATTACAGTAAGTTACATCAGGTATATCAAATCATAGTTTTGCATTCCAGAGTTATTTAGCTTCTTCCTAGAATAGTTGTGAATCTAAAGACACAGAGTAATTTAAAGGTTTCAAAGAGAAAAAGCTATGGATACATTTTAATATGTATCCTCCATGGCAACTAGAGAGCAAATTATCCAGCAAAAATATATGCAGCCTTTTCTTGGCTAAACAGAACTATGTTCACTGAATCATCTAAGGCTTTTTCCATCAATTGCAACCAAAACAAATGGCTGACAGAGTATTTAAGTACATGAAGACTTTGGAATAAAGTGGAAAAGGCTTTAAATTTGAGCTGCATTATTTAGTAATTATGTGATCTAAGTATGCCAAGTTCCTCATCCTCACAAGAGAAATCATATATCTTAATTTTAGCTGAAGAAATACTTTCATACAGAACATTACAGTCTAATTCATTGATATACACTCAAGAATGAATGCTTTACTAAAATCTCACAAATCCAATGGGATGCCAAAGCTAATGCAACTGTATAATATTCTCCTGTCTTTCTTGCTTCTTCTTTCCCACTACTTTCCTACGTAAATCCTCCACTCCAGTAAAGCCCATTTAACTTTTGTCACCTAAACACACCCTATATATTCCTAAAACTCAGCTTATAATATTTCTCTTACTCCTCTTCCACTTTAGTCCCACTCACGCTTCAAGGTTCTACCTAAACTTTCTTTTCTCTCAAGTTTGTCTTCTGACCACCAAAGCTAACAATGACCTCTCCTCCTCTGAACTCCTGAGGAGGAGAAAAAAAAAAAAAGCATTTTTTTTTGTACCTCTCAGTTAACAATAAAATATTGCAGTGAACTTTACATTTCTTAGCTCTGAACTATAGCATAGATAATGAAAGGTTCTAAACAAAAAACTACTTTATATTACTTAAAGTACCTAGCAAAGTACTCTCCCAATAAGTATGCCCACAATATTTGAAACTGTTTATATGCAGGCCTATTTGATAGTTTTGTGATTGGTGAGGGAAGGCGTAAAATATCTAATTAAATATTTAATGAAACAGATCCCTGTGTTCCTCCTTCGGTTCTACCCTTAGTTATTAAAGAGGCAACAGTCACCAATGTATGTGTTCACCTTGCCTGTAGGCAGACCTTAGCCTTTTCTTCCCATCTCTCAGAGACTGTAAGGAGCTCCTGTAGTTCAGCCATTGCCTTCTCCACAGCATGGTGCGGTGCCAACCCCACCCCAGAGTCAATCAGTTTCTTCATGACATCCAAAGTGACCTGTTGTGGATCTGACAGGGTCAGTCTTACTTCATCCAACCATCGAGCCTGCTGTAGCTCTTGCTTTAGTCGGGCTAATTCAGGTAGCTCCACATACAGACTAGAGCCCATGTCTATCAACATCTGGAGTTTGGAAGAATCTGGGGTTTCGTCCATCATGGCCTCTTGAGCACGTTCATGAAACTCTTCCACATCATCCAGGAGATTCTGAAAAAGTCCAAAGAATAAAAATAAAAAACAAATTTAAAAGATACAAAATGAGTATGGAATAGACATAGTTCAGGTAAGCTATCAAATTCTAAACCGTCTGATAATCTCACCATTATAGCACCAGATAGTTAAAAACATAAATATGCTTCCCTGCGAGTACTTACACAGAATTACTTTTAAAATATGATTAATTCATTCAAACAATATTTAATGACAGCAGACTCAGACGCAGCTAACTGCTCTAAGCACACAGCACTAAAACATTCAAAGTCCTTGTCTTCATGGAACATATTTTAATATGAACAGTCAGTCAGACACTGACTACCTGAATAAAATGGGTCAGTTTTAAATACTATGAAAATAAAACAGGGCAACACAACAGAGAAGGACCAGAGGGGGCAGGCATATTACTTTGCGATGGTGGTCACAGAAAAGAGATGAACTAAAATTAAAATGAGGAGCCAGAGATGGGAACTATATGAAGATCCGGAGGAAGAGCAGTTCAGGCAGGACAGATAACTGCAAAAGCTTTTACAGGGAAATGTCTTGCTCTAAAGTAGATGATGGGAGATAAAGTGGAGAAATACAGTTTAAAAATAAGCAGAAGGGGGCAGCCCAGGTGCCTCAGCGGTTTAGCGCTGCCTTCAGCCCAGGGCGTGATCCTGGAGACCTGGGATCGAGTCCCACATCGGGCTCCCTGCATGGAGCCTGCTTCTCCCTCTGCCTGTATCTCTACCTCTCTCTCTCTCTCCGTGTCTCTCATGAATAAATTTTAAAAATCTTAAAAAACAAAAGAGAGAGAAGGAAATGCGAATGAGCAAAGAAAACCAGAGTGTGTGGTGTCACAGACACTCAGAGAGGAAAGCCTCTCAGGAAGGAAAGCACGGTAAACTACCAAAATGCTCCTACAACATGGAATAACAGCAGAAACAGAACTGATACTAGAATTCACAAGATAACCTTGATAAAAATCATTTTAGGTAACCTGTCCATGGCCAAATCACAAAACACACCACAAACTATCAGAGAATTACTACCTATGGTCATTAATATATTTGATATATGCTTTCTGAGAATAGAAATATTCAAGAAACCACCAGGTCCTAAGAAGTTCAGAGCTCACATTTTTAAAAGCTCATGAACTAATAACTTACTGATACATTCCAATTCTTTTAACTATTTTCTTGCATTTCAGTTACATCTATGCTAAATGGGAATTCTGATCAAAAATTAATGTAGAAAAAAATCCTAAACTACCTACTCTTGTTTCCAGAATTTTAAAAGGAGAATTAAAGGCTAAGACCAAAGCCAGGGGATTCTTACTGCCTACTGAAAAACTTCAAACAGCAGCACTTATGTAACAAACAAACAAACAACAAACTAGTCTAGACACAATATTTTGTTTGCCCAAAACAGAAACCCATACTACAAAGGATATTATCCAAGAAAAAAATGTAATACTCCACCTTTACTTGTCGAGCTTGACTGATGACACATGGAAGACTAAAAAGTTGTTGGACAAAGGCCTTTAATTCTTCCACTGTCAGTTTGGTCCGAGTCCTCCCACTATCTGGGCTCTGCCTAATGTGAAATAATGAGACATAAGTAAGAAAAATTCATAGCCATCTGATATCAAAGGGGCTGCTAGTCTCTCTAGAATTATAACCCAAGCAATCCCAGAATATGAGTGTTTGAGAGGTTGTACTATAATGGTGATCACTTCCAAATTAGTTATTCAATTCACTGATTTAATTGAATCATTAGTTAATCATTCAAAGATTCAACTCCAAGTTATAGTTCCTCCAATTGTACAAGTACTGAGCATTTGAAATAGTCAGTGAATTCCTCAGAGTAAAATACTATGTTCATTAATAAAACTAAATCTTCGGGGCGCCTGGGTGGCTCGTGGTTGAGTGTCTGCCTTCGGCCCAGGGCGTGATCCTGGAGTCCCAGGATCAAGTCCCACATTGGGGGCAGCCCGGGTGGCTCAGCAGTTTAGCGCCACCATTAGCCCAGGGCCTGATCCTGGAGACCCAGGATCGAGTCCCACGTTGGGCTCCCTGCATGGGGCCTGCTTCTCCCTCTGCCCTGTGTCTCTGCCAATCTCTCTCTCTCTCTGTGTCTCATGAATAAATAAACAAAATCTTAAAAAAAAAAAAAAGTCCCACATTGGGCTCCCTGCATGGAGTCTGCTTCTCTCTCTGCCTATATCTCTGCCTCTCTGTGTCTCATGAATAAATAAATAAAATCTTAAAAAAAAAAAAAAAAAAAAAAACCTAAATCTTCTACCTCAAAAAGCTTAAAATGTGAAACAAGGACCTTTATCTTGGCTAGGGGACAATCAATCTCCTTGAAATGGATTCATAATTATATGTATATGTGCATTTTTCCAAGAAAATGGTCCCTAAGCTTTTGCCAGATTCTCCAAAGGGGTTAATGACCCAATGACCGGTAAAGATTTGCTGACCGATGTCTCAAAGAAAGGTTCTCTAATCAAATGGTAAGTTAAAAAATGTACAAAGTAATTTGTATACGAAACAATACCACAGAAAATTTAACACATATAACTACATTAAATCAAGGGTGCATACTTCTACACCCCTTTCTAACACAGCCTCTCCTGCATCCATCCATCAAGGTTATTACTCTTTACTGCCACCTGCCTTCAGCATGTAGTATCATTTACTTACACATATTGATTGCACATCCAGTATAAGCCAGACATTGTTCTAAGCACAAGAAACAATAATGAAAAGAGGATAAAAAATCTCCAACATTCTAGTCTAGTATGTGTTCTAGTGGGATTGGGAAAGAAAGGAGGAGACAATAAATAGTGTATCAGGAAGTGACAGGGCTAGGAGAAAAAGAGAGCAGGAAAGAATAAAAAGGTTGCAATGAAATTTTATACAGGGTTATCAGGGAAGACCTCTTCAAGAATGTGTCAGATATCTGAAAAAGGCCTGAAAGAAGTGAGGGAACAAGCCACCTAGGTATCAGGGAAGAGCACTCAGAGCGTGAAGAAAAAGTGCAAAGGCCCTAAACAGAAATGTACGTGGTGGGTATGAAAAGCACAAAAGGTAAGAAGAATGCAAAGTAGAGCAAGAAAGGAAGAGAAGTAGGAGATGAGATTGGGACATGACTGGAGGAGGGACGGAAATGGCCACCACAAGAGGCCAGTTAAGTTTTTGGCTTTTACCCTGAAAGAAAGACAGACAAAACCAAGAAAACCCACAGGAAACTACTGGAGAGCTCTTCTTCATCTTACCTGTGCTTCTGCTTTTTGCTCAGAAGCAGCTGAGCCACAGAAGCGCAAGTCTCAGCTTCTTTTACAGCATCCCTGAGTTTTCTAAAGAGATCATTCTCTGGATATTTCCTATCCTCGGCATCTTCCAGCATTACCCGCAATTCAATCAAATCTGTAAAAATAAAGCTATATACTATGACCACAGACATCAAAAACCATTTAAAAATACTCACCAACCTCTCTCAAGTTAGTCATCGCTCTATTAGTGGAAACATCGCAGCTGTGAAAATCTCATCAGTGCAATAGAAGCTTAAGAGCAGCAGCTCATTCCTAAACCTTAAAAACAATTTCTCTTCAGGAAGGAAATTCCTCATTCTTAATTAACCTTTAGTGTTAGTCCATTGTTATCAGTGGCTCCCCAAGACACGTATCTACTGCAAGTTAGCTATCTATCCCATTTTATATTAACTTTTTAAGTAAAAGAAGATTCTCAAACAGAAAAGTAAATCTGTAGTCAGTCAACCAACCCATTAGTCACCAATCTCACCTGAGGCCCAGGTTGTTCCTTAATGGGGAAAAAGCACACAAAACAAGGCCTCTTTCAATGTGACAGTAATTTCAGTGTATGTATACAAAAGGAGGAAACTTAACCTTTTTTGTGGTTGAAGTTGGCAGATAAAGCTTCTGTAACACGGCTGACCCAAGTGTCATAGGACTGTGCCCTGACCTTCACACCATATAGAAGAGAAGGGAGGTCCTCTAATGGGTAGCGGTATCTAAAACCAAAGAAAAACAAGACAAAATAAACAAAAAGCCAGAAAAATCAAGAACTTTGCAAAAACCAACAATTTGAAAATAAATTTTAAGTACAATCAGCTTAATACAATTACCAAGGTAACAGGGTCTTAAATCCAAGCCATCCACAGAGTTTTAGCACAGGAAGAGACAGGGAACATGTGAAATCAACTGATAAAAAAAACTAACATTAGATGCCAAATTTAAGGCCAACTTTAAAGGACTAGTCCTCAGCAGGGACACAGAAAGACAAGGAAAAGTTGCCAGTGCATACATGGGAAAGAGGAATTACAAAGAACAGCGCACTTGGTTTTAAAAGAAGTAACAAGTTTTTCAAGAAACTTACGGCTACCTAAGACATTTCTTCTGCATGGGGCAGGGACACAGATCATTTGGATGGTAGAGACACACAAGCCGCTCGGGATTACAGGAGCACGTGAGAGCAGAGAGAAAACATGTGGTTCTGCATGCCGAACACTGTCGCTCATCATCAGGAACAAGTTCAAACACTTCTTCTTCAGACATTAGGACACCCTGAAATATAGTTCATGTCACTACACCAGGTCCTTCTAGACTCTCAAGCATCAAAGAACTTCAAATTACTAAATTTTTTTCTACAGGTAAATCTGACTTAAGCTATAAACATGGGAGGTACGATGCCACATCATCAAAATATTTTCTAAAATTAATCATTCTTAATTCTTTAAAAATGGGAAAGACTAAACCTTGGTGTGTAAGAATACATTTGACTGATAACAATTATTCTTTAAAATGCAGGGAATTTACTACTACAAAGGACAAAATAACCATTTTTGAGGGGAAGGAAGGAAATTATAATTGGGGGGTACTTTGGGGTGGCTAACAAAGTTCTATTTCTTGACCAGAATTGTAATGACAACAAAGTTTACTATGTTACAATTCATGAAGCTATATATTTGTTTTCACAGGATTTTGTCTTCTCCTTAAAACAAGAAAAAAATTTTTAAAAACTTCTTTTGTCCCAGGGACAATATACCCTTAAATCCTAAATACAGATATATATTAGTATCAATGATCTGAAAATAACACTGATAAATACAAACATATGCAAAGATAAAGTAATAAAAATTACTTAAACTATGCAAATCAAAATATAATCTACTTCAGCAAGACATCAAAAACAAAGTTAAATTCAGTCTGCCAGCTTAAGAAATAAGAGCATTTAAAGTGCATTTTATAAAGACTCCCATTTAATACATAAAGGTTCTCTTTAAAGTTACTACTTATTTGAGAAAGGTACTTATATAAAACCTAATTCCACTATGAGAGCAAACTTTTTTCACTTACACAAGGGAAAAACCCAGTAATTTATTCACTGGCAGACACAATTCAGTTCTTGCAACACAGATTTTGTTTTTGATTATTGGTTTAATCTACATGTCACTTAACTATCCTCTCATATCTTTCCATCTCATATTAGCATTTAATATTTGCTTTTAAAATTATTTCATGTAAAAATGGTTCCAAAATAAACTGCAGGTATTTCTTAGCTTACAAGAATTTACACAGCTTCAGAACAGCTGGCAAACAGGATATTCATTAATACATCAAGACATTTGGGGCACCTGGATGGTTCAGTTAGTTATGCGAGCAACTCTTGATTTCAGCTCAGGTCATGATCTTAGGGTTGTGGGATCGAGCCTACATCAGGCTCCACACTCAGTAGAGTCTGCTTGGGATTCTCCCTCTCCCTCCGACCCTTTTCCCCTCTACTCATCTGCTCACTTGCTCTTTCTCTCTCTCTGCAGATTTTATTTATTTGAGACACAAAGAGAGAACACAAGCTGGAGGGGTGGGGGTAGAGGGAGAAGGAGAAGCCGACTCCTCACTGAGCAGGAAACCCAATATGGGGCTTGATCCCAGGACCCTGAAATCAGGACCTGAGCCAGAGGCAGACGCTTAACCGACTAAGCCATCCAGGCACCCCTAAATAAATAAATCTTAAAAAAAAAAAATACATCAAGAAATTTTACACCAAATTCTAAAGTATGCTCCAGGAACTACTAGTCCTGGAAGATATTCTACAAAAAAAATAAATAAGTTGTCTTTGGGGAAATGCTATGTATTACTATATCCCTCCCAACTTAAGAGATTAACAATGAATACCAGCGTATCATGGAAGTTTTACAGTAAAGAATCCCATTTATTATTTTTCCCCCATTTATTTTTTTCTTAATCTACCATTTCCTAAGTTTTTCTATCACAGAGCAATTTTTCCTTGTAGTGCTGGAAATTATATAGCTTAGAAAATCATAAATTATTAGGAGGAAATGGAGAAAAAATTAAAAGGCTATCTGAAATAATGAAAGTGAGAACTTTTTTTTATTTAAAAAAAATTTTTTTTAGATTTTATTTATTTATTAATGAGAGACACACACGGAGAGGGAGGGGGAGAGAGAGAGAGAGAGACAGAGACACAGGCAGAGGGAGAAGCAGGCTCTATGCAGGGAACCTGATGTGGGACCCGATCCCGGGTCTCCAGGACCACGACCCAGGCTGCAGGTGGCACTAAACCACTGGGCCACAGGGGCTGCCCTGAAGGTGAGAAAATTAAGGAATAGAACCAAATGGTACCAATAAAGAAAAAAAGGGGGGAGGGGACTGGAAGTGAAAGAGACATTGCCAAAATAAACAAAAACTTCAAACCAGATAGCAGATGACTATGAAAGAGACAGATGAGTTAAGGATCACATTTAAGTTTTTACATAATGATCCTAACACTTACTGGCAATTAGTAATTCCTGAAAAGGTAGATGGAGAGGAGATGATGATATTCTATCTCAGGTGCTGAAAGTGAGATGACAAAAAGCTAAAGAAAAATAAATGTACAGTAATCCCGGAGAGGCTTGGATTACAAATGGGTGACTGGAAATGACACTCCTCTCAAAGTGACAATAATTCCTGTGTTTGCACATAGTAGGAGGAAACATTAAGATCTGAAAAATAAAGCCACAAGGTAAAATCCTAAGAAAGGCTAAGAACTCCTTGAAAAGGAACACAAAAGGAAAACAATAAAAGGTCAAAGGCTGCACCCTGCAAACACTGGTAGTTGAGGAGGATAAGGAAAATAATTAAAAGTGACTGGCAAGGGGCACCAGGGTGACTCAGTTGGCTGAGAGGCCGACTCTTGGTTTCAACTCAGCCCATGATCTCAGGGTCCTCGCTCAGCAGGGAGCCTGCTTGTGGATTCTCTCTCTCTCCTTCTCTTTGTCCCTCCCCCAGTTTGCTCTAATAAATAAATCTTTTTTTTAAAAGGTGACTGGCAAGTGTCATCAGAGGCTGAAGAAGCAGTAAAGCAAGTGTGAGGGAAAGGAACAAAGCAGCAATATATAGTGCAAAAAGAGGTCACAGGGATAGATGACAAAGAATAATGAGACTTGGTGATAAAATCACTAGCAAACTCTGAAAATCAGAATGACAGTGATGATAAAGGGACAAAAAGGATATAAGGGTACTGATCACAGAAAACCACTCCAGAAGTTTTTTGGGAAGAAATAAAATGACTTTTTTCAAGATAGGAAAGCCAAGTACACAATATGCAAAGAAAGAATGGAGATCAGTGTCTCAAGGGCGCAGGAAGAAGCTAAGTTTATAGAAAAAAGAGTCCTTAGAAAGAAATTTGATCAGGGTCACCTGGGTGGCTCAGTGGTTGCGTTGCGTCTGCCTTTGGCTCAGGGCGTGATCCGAGGGCCCTGCCTGTGTCTCTGCCTCTCTCTCTGTCTCTCTCACTGTGCCTCTCATGAATAAATAAATAAAATCTTAAAAAAAAAAAAAGACAACAATGGAGTCTGCTATATCATCGCTTTCTTTCCCATGTGACTTCTCTGTAGCATGCAATGCTGTTTGATAGCACTTTACCCACAATTGGAACTTCTTTCAAAATTGCAGTCAATCCTCAAACTCTGCCACTGCTTTATCCACTAATTTTATGTAATATTCTAAATCCCTTGTCATCGTTTCAATAATCTTTATAGCATCTTCACCAGCAGTAGATTCCATCTCAAGAAACCACTTTCTTTGCTCATCCATAAGAAGCAGCACCTCATTTCCTAAAGTTTTATCATGAGATTGTAGCAATTCAGTCATATCTTCAGGCTCTACTTCTAATTCTAGTTCTCTTGCTATTTCCACCCCATCTGCAGTTACTTCCACCAATGAAGTCTTGAACACCTCAAGTCATCCATGCCAAGACTGGAAACTTCTTCCAAACTCCTGTTCATGTTATTTGGACCTTGTTTCATCTATCACAGATGTTCTTTTTTTTTTTTTAAGATTTTCTCATTTATTTATGATAGACATAGAGAGAGAGAGAGGCAGAGACACAGGAGGAGGGAGAAGCAGGCTCCACGCCAGGAGCCCAACACGGGACTCGATCCCGGACCTCCAGGATCGGGCCCTGGGCCAAAGGCAGGCGCTAAACCGCTGAGCCACCCGGGGATCCCCTATCACAGATGTTCTTAATGGCATCTAGAACAGTGAATCTTTTCCAGAAGATTTTCAATGTACTCTGCCTAGATCCATCAGAAGAATCACTATCCACGGCAGCTAAAGCCTTACAAAATGTATTTCTTAAATAATAAGACCTGAAAGTCGAATTACACCTTAATCCACAGGCTTAATAACAGATGTTCTGTTAGCAGGCATGAAAACATTAATCTTGTTGAACACCATCACAGCTCTTAGGTGACCAGGTGCATTGTCAATGAGCAGGATCTTTTTCTCTGAACACTAGGTCCAAACCATCTGTAAACAGATATACTGTCATCCAGGGTTTGTTGTTCCAGTTATAGAACACAGAGTTAGATTTACCACAATCCTTAGGACTCTGAGATTTTCAGAATTGTAAATGAGCACTGGCTTCAACTTAAAGTTATCAGCTATATTAGTCTCTAACAAGAGTCATCCTCTCCTTTGAAACTTCAAAGCCAGGCATTAACTTCTCTCTAGCTATGGAAGTCCTAGATGGCATTTTCTTCCAATAGAAGGTGGTTTCATCTACATTGAAAATCTGCACTTAAAAAAAAAAAAAAAAAAAAGAAAATCTGCACTTAGTGTAGCCACCTTCATTGATGAACATAGTTAGATCTCCTGGATAACTTGCGGTTTCACCTTGCATTTTGTGGTACAGAGATGATTTCTTTCTTAATCCTCATGAACCAACTTCTGCTAGCTTCAAATTTAACATAGTACTTTGAAATTGCTTATTTTATTTATTTTTTAAGATTCTGAGATGCCTGGATGGCTCGGCAGTTGAAGTGTCTGCCTTTGCCTCAGGGCATGATCGCAGAGTCCTAGGATCGAGTCCCTCATTGGGCTCCCTCCATGGAGCCTGCTTCTCCTTCTGCCTGTGTCTCTGCCTCTCTCTTTCTGTGTCTCTCATGAATAAATAAATAAAATAAAAATAAAAATAAAACCAATTAAGCCAGAACAGGAGATCTCAAATTAGTATTCTCAGAAAAGGGCTTAAAATCATAAGTGACATATGCAGGAAAACAAATTTTGATCTATACCTCACTCCATATACAAAAATTAACTTGAAGTGACCCTACATGTAAATGTATAAGCTAAAACTGTAAAATTTCTGGAAAACATACGAGAAAATTTTTGTGATCTTGAGTTAAGCAAAGATTTCTTAGATATAACCAAAAGCACAAGTCACAAAAGAAAAAATCGATAAACCAAAGAAACTTCTGTTCTAGGGGATCCCTGGGTGGCGCAGCGGTTTGGCGCCTGCCTTTGGCCCAGGGCGCGATCCTGGAGACCCGGGATCGAATCCCACATCGGGCTCCCGGTGCATGGAGCCTGCTTCTCCCTCTGCCTATGTCTCTGCCTCTCTCTCTCTCTCTCTCTCTCTCTCTCTCTCTGTGACTATCATAAATAAATAAAAAATTAAAAAAAAAAAAAAAAAGAAACTTCTGTTCTTCAAAAAAAAGATAAGCCATACTGGAAGAAAATATTGTCATATCACCTATCTAATAAAGAATTTATATCTAAAATATACAAAGAACTCTCAAAATTCAATAACAACCCAAGTTTTAAAAGTTGGGCAAAAGATTTGAACAGAATCTTCCCTCAAAGATACATAGACAATAACTAAGCACATAAAAGGTATTCAAAATCATTAGTCACTAAAATTAAAACCATGATGAACGACCATGACAAACCTATTAGAATATCTAAAGTTAAAATTCCAAGTGTCAGTGAGACTGCAGGACAAGTGGAACTCTCCTATTCCTGGCAGAACTGTAAAAACTGCTTTGGAATACAATTTGGCAGTTTTTAGAAAAAATTAAACATACACATGTCATATGACCCAGCCGTTTCATTCTAGTATTTATCCAAGAGAAATGAAAGCATATGTCAACATAGAAATTTGTTCAGAAATGTTCACAGCAGCTTAATCATAAAAAGCAAGTTAAAAACAATTAAAATGTCCATAAGTGAAGATATAATACTTGGCAATTAAAAGGAATAAACAACTAACACATGGAAAAACATAAATGAATCTCAAAGTAATTCTGTTAAGTGAAAGAAAGTAAACAAAAGTTATAAAGTTTATACTTTTAAATTAAAATTTAAATAAGACACTTTTTAAAAAGGCACACTAAAGAAAGTAGACTGGTATTTTCCTGATAGGGGTGCAATTGGGATTAGCGAAGACGGGGAATGGGATAAGGAGGAAGGATCACAAAGGGGCATAAGAAAACTTTTGAAGGTGATATGTTCATTATCTTGATTGTGACAAAGATCTAGTTTATTCTAAACATTCAAAATCCCAGCACTTGTGGGAAGGGTATGGCCATCCCCTGCCCAGCTACCACCACTATAAGGAACTCCATCAGAAATTCAACTGGCTTACAAACAGGGAGTTAAAAAAGAAAAAGAAGAAATCCCGACACTTGGTTATTCAGTACTTCCTACTCACTACATCGTTATATTATTTAGAAAGAGGAAAAAAAAAAAAAAACCCAGATCAATACAATGGAACAACTGAAATCACCAGAAACACAACTTTTATTCTATTTCAAAGCTCAGAGAAAAGGAAAGGATTTGAATTTTCTCAAAGAAATAATACTGTATGTAAAGATTTTTAAAAATAAATATATACCTAAGAAATTCAATGTGACAGGATTCCATTTTTTTAAATCTAGAGATGACATGAAGATTCCTAAAACTTTTCGATTTGTAGAACCCAAAATAACAAGTATAAAAATATACCTCCTCCAAGACGCCTAGGTCAGGCAACTGGTTAAGCACCCAACTCTTGGTTTCAACTCAGGTCTTGACCTTGTGAGATCAAGCCTGAACGTGAGGCTCCATGCTCAGCAGCAGAGTCTGCTTGAGATTCTCTCTCCCTCTGCCCCTACCTATTATGCTCTTTCTCTTTAGAGAGATAAATAAATCTTTAAAAACGTATGTGTGTAAACATATGTATACACACATATACCTTCTCCAAACCTGTGATTTTTGTGTTCAACTTCTAAAGGAATCAAAGATGAAAGATGAAAATGGATTCTTTTTACAAGTTTAATTTTTAGTATATTCTCTGAGCAGTATCAAATACAGAATATATGACCTGCAAACTCACCATTTGAACAACAGACTCCCTTAATCTTGTCTCTTCTTCAGTCATGAGAGTCAATTCTTTGCACACCATGGCAGCCAGGCCCACATCTAAGCATTCTGGATCTGCTGCCATCTTGAAAATGAGTTCTTCATGTGAAAAGACACAATGACGCCTTAGCCGCCGGTAATGATTGACACACTGACGTCCAATGGGCAACTATAAACAAGAATTTCAAATTAAATCGCTTGCTTATAAAATATTCCAGAACAAAACCACTATCCTTTTATCATAAAAAAGAGGCAGAATAACAGATCTTCTCTTTTATCAGAGAAAAACAAATTCTATTTAAATATAAGAGGTAACTGTAAGTATTAAATTTTTATGGCCTAGCAGGAATTTCAAAGGCCTTCCCACAGAAAATTTTCACAATTTGAGATGCTAAGCTTCTAGCCTATGCTACTATATAGGTTTTCTATTCATAATGGAGAACAAGAAATACAAGTTCCTTGATATTTAAATGAGGAAGCAAACTCCTTTAGAACAATCTAACATAAGCTGCCTTAAGAGTAAAAAGAAAGGGCAGCTCCGGTGGCGCAGCGGTTTAGTGCTGCCTGCAGCCTGGGGTGTGATCTGGAGACCCGGGATCAAGTCCCACATCTGGCTGATCAAGTCCCACATCGGGCTCCCTGCATGGAGCCTGCTTCTCCCTCTGCCTGTGTCTCTGCCTCTCTCTCTCTCTCTGAATAAATAAAATCTTAAAAAAAAAAAAAAAAAAGAGTAAAAAGAAAAACATTCAGGTAATAAAGGGTTAAGTGGACATATTCAGCACAAAAGTCTCCACAGACCAGAAAGCAGAGATGTTATTAAAAGTTAAAAAAAGAAAAAAGAAAAGGGGAGAAAAAAAGCACTATTTCAGCAATTCACATTAACTCACTCTTAATTTATTCTAAGAACCAAAAGCAAAAGACAGTTTACATTTTAGCATCCTGAAATTCTTTTTAAAACATCTGTCTGGGGACACCTGGGTAGCTCAGTGGTTGGGTTGCTGCCTTCAGCTCAGGTTGTGATCCAGGGATCCAGGATCAAGTCCCACATCAGGCTTTTGTGAAGAGCCCACTTCTCCCTCTGCCTATGTCTCTGCCTCTCTCTCTCTGAATAAATAAATAAATCTTTAAAAAAAAAACTGTCTGGCCTAAAGAGAATTCAAAGTGAAATCACGAGATTATGTACTTTATTCTCCCTTAAGTGAAATAAATCACTAATCACTTTTCATAAATCATCAGACACGCTCATTAAGATAAATTCTAAAAATTTCTTTAACCAAATCATGACACTCATTATACTATATAGGCATACCTTGAAGATCCTATGGGTTCAGATCCAGACCACCATAAATTATTACAATAAAGTGAGTCAAATGAATGTTCTGGTTTCCCAGTGCTTATAAAACAACACTATATTGTAGTCTATTTTGTATGCAATAGCATTGTCTAAAAAAAAAATGTACACACCTTAATTCAAAAATACTTTCTTGCTAAAAAATGCTAACCATCACCAGAGCTTTCAGCAAATTATAATTACTAATCACAGATCACCACAACAAATAATAACAAAAAGGTTTGAAATATTGCCAGAATTGCCAAAATGTGACACAGAAACATGAAGTGAATAAATGCTATGGTGGTGCCATTTTATAAATAAAATGGTGCTAACAGATCTGCTGTCTTGACACACGGTTGCCACAAGCCCTCAATTGTAAAAAAAACAAAAAAACAAAAAAAAACAAAAAACAATATATGTACAGCACAATAAAGTGCAATAAAACAAGGTGTGCCTGTATACACACACACACACACACACACACACACACACACTCCCTCCATTGCTCCTCCTCCCCCCCAACCTCAATGTTTCTCTCCACTTTTCCCCAACTTATATCCTCATGTCCAGTGAAAGAACTGGGTGGTTTATTTTTTTTTTTTAATATTTTTTATTTATTTATGATAGTCACACAGAGAGAGAGAGAGAGAAGCAGAGACATAGGCAGAGGGTGAAGCAGGCTCCATGCACCGGGAGCCCGACGTGGGATTCGATCCCGGGTCTCCAGGATCACGCCCCGGGCCAAAGGCAGGCGCCAAACCGCTGCGCCACCCAGGGATCCTGAACTGGGTGGTTTAAATCAGAGTTTTAGTTTATATTTGAAAACTACGATATGAAAAAAAAAAAAGAAAACTACGATATGAAAGAAAAAATAAGAAAACGGATCTTTAAGAAATTTTTAGAATTCACCTCCATTTTGAGAAAGGCAGAAGATAATCACAGGAAACACATTTTGAGAATATAAGACTATCTCTGAATCAAGCAGTGTTTCCATGCTCTTTTTTTTTTTTTAGTAGGTTCCAAACCCAGTGGGGAGCCCAATGCCGGGCTTGACCTCATGACCATGAGATCAAGACCTGAGCTGAGATTGAGAGTCAGATGCTTAACTGACTGAGCCACCCAGGTGCCCCTACATATTCTTTTAAAGGAACAATCTTTCCCAAACAAATAATTATACTTATGATTAGCAATTATCTTGTCTATTAACAATATACAACTCTTTCATTTCCTAATTCATAAATATCTACTTGTTAAACATTTCTCATATGGCTTATTAATAATGGCAAGAAGATATGCAGATCTTAACTATTATAATCTAAAGAAGCCACATAAAATAGAACTGATTGCCCACTATGACCTATAAAACCTAGTAATATCATTTTATTCCAATCTAAGGCTGCAATAACTCATTTCTACCACGCCGTTCTTCTAAAGAGTTTCAAAGATTCCTACATATATCATCTAACTTGTCTGAGTTTATTAAGCGAATCTCTAAAGTATCTTTACTTATTTACCAGGTAAAAAACTTAGTTAGGCCCAGTGAAATTAAAAGAGCTGCCCACAGCCACATATCAATAACAGTAAACACATTAAAGGCAGAAACCATCTCTAATCCATTTCTGAATTATCTCTATTTCCTACCTACATCAAGCCAAGAAGCAAGTAAATCATAAACATTTTAACAAATGTTAGTTGAATTTTAAAAAACAGAGCTCAAACCCAAGGGAAAGTCCGAAGCTCAGTACTGCTTCTGTTACTTCCTAAGCCTAATAATAAGTGTTAAATTAGTAGATCAGATTACTCATCATATCATTCGTTAACCAAGGAAAGAAAAATCATGAAATTTAATAAATTTATGTACCTACAGAAAACATAAGACCCATTTACTAAAAAATATTTCTCCTTGGGGCACCTGGGAGGCTCAGTCAGTTGTGTGTCTGATTCTTGATTTTGCTCAGGTTGCGATCTCAAGGTCCTAACATCAGGATCATGAGATGGAGCCCCGAATCAGGCTCTGCACTCAGGGCAGAGCCTGCTAAGATTCTCTCTCTCCCTCTGCATACTCTCTTAAAAACAAAACAAAACAAAACAAAACATAACAACTCCCCAAATGTTGAGAGGAGATCAAAAAAAAAAAATACTAAAGGAAAAATAAAGTCAAAGAGTGAATCATAAATTTGCAGTCTTTTCCCAACCAATATGACATAATCACAACTAATTAATTTTTGATAACCACCTCATACAAAAAAGCAAAATAGCATTCATTGGCATTATCATTTAAACAAAAATATAGAGATCTCAGTATTATAGTTATCTTTAAAATAAGATTTTAAAAAGAAATTGAAAAGCCACAAAATCGTAGGAAGAGAAAAATAACCTGTTTATAGGAAGGAAAGTAATAAAGGTATAAAAACTTTAAAATAAACTTTTTAAAATAAAAATCTTTAAAAAAAACTTTTAACTTTTTAAAATAATAATCTGAGATATTTGAAAATATGGGTAAAATGAATTCTTAAAAAGATCTGGTCATAAAAAAAAATCTAGTTTCATTATAAAATTCTCAAGTTGTGGGCAGCTCAGGTGGCTCAGCAGTTTAGCGCCACCTTCAGCCCGGGGCATGATCCTGTAGACCTGGGATTGAGTCCCACATCGGGCTCCCTGCATGGAGCCTGCTTCTCCCTCTGCTTGTGTCTCTGCCTCTCTCTCTCTCTCTCTCCTGTGTTTCTCATGATAAAATCTTAAAAAAAAAAAAAATTCTCAAGTTGCTAAGAGGAAGCAAAGACTAGAGGAACCATTGTCTCTGAGAAAAGAAAGATTCAAAACCTATCAACTGCTCACTTAAAATTCAAACAGAATGGGGAAAATAATGAATGGATGGGAAGTAAAGAACTATAAAATCTTCCAAATAAAAACTGTAATGGAAACTCAAACTGAACTTTCTAAATTACAACAGTCACTTCACTCTCTACTGAAATATTCATGAATCCTCCCCTCCCCAGCTAAACAAATAAGGCAACTAAGATGCATTTTCCAGGGGTGTTAGTAGACGTACAACAGCTACTTGCTATAGAACAGACCCAGTCAGCAGTACAGAAGTTCACAGCTTCAGCAAAGTTGTAGCCCTGGTTAAATCCAGAATGATAGGCACGAGGAAACGTCACAACAAACTCGCCAGCACACTGATTGGTCCTGTACACCTAAACGCAAAGTGGGAACAGGGATACAAAACAAAATAAAACAACAAAAAAGAGGAAGAGATTTTTATCAGTCACTTTCAGACGCATTCTCTAAAATTAAAACAGTAAAGCATTCACCTACACATTTCAGAAAACAGTACCAGGGTTCAAGCAGCAGCCCAAACTCTACCTTCTTAAAATAGTCACTGATAACAAATTACAATAATCCATAACAAGAAGTAGCAGACAAATTCTCAAAGACAAAACATTACTCTCACTGGGCTACTGGTTTCTGAAACTTAATACAATTTTTACAATTAAGAGAATTTTTCTTTTATTCCTTTTATCCTTCTGTTGTCAATAACAAAAAGATGGAATTTCCTCCTATTCTTGGATAATTATTTTTTTGGAAATTAACTAATTAATTAGATCACATTTTATGGAGATATCCCCAAAATCAGTTTTCCTGAATCCCACTTATTTTTATGGTAATATTTTGTGTCTTTATTTATTTATAGAGTGTTTATGCATGCCACCCAGCCACTCCAAAACTATATGTCTTTAGAAAAGTCCCAGATGCTAGTATAAATTCACCCCACTTTTGGCTCAGGTCATGATCCCATCAAGTCCCGCATCGAGGTCTCTGCTCAGTGGGGAGTCTGCTTCTCACTTTGTTCTCACCACCCCCCACCCCACTTGCACACCCACCCACTCTCTAATAAATAATATCTTTAAAGACAATCTAACACTAGGCATCTGGGTAGCTCAACTGGTTAAGTGTCCGACTCCTGATTTTGGCTCAGGTCATGATCTCAGGGTCATGTGATCCAGCCCTACGTCAGGCTCCACGTTGGGCATGTAGCCTAAGATTCTCTCTCTCTGCCCTTCCCCTCCCCTCTAAAAAATAAATAAGTGAATAAATAATCTGAAAATCTTCTAAAAACATAAAGACAAATTAACAGTACTATTACTCAAACTACTTTCTCATTAAGGTTGTGATGAATATTTGACCGTATACACCAAATGTACTAAATTTATAAACTTTGTAGTAGTGGCTTAAATTTAATGATCATTGTCATAACTAATTTGAAAAGTAAAAAAGGTAGGGCTCCAGCACGGCTCAGTCAGTTAAGCATTCAACTCTTGGTTTCGGCTCTGGTCATGATCTCAGTGGGATCAAGCCCCTTGTCAAGCTCCATGTTCAGTGGGAAGTCTGCTTGAGATTCTCTCTCTCCTTCTGCCCCCCTTCACCTTCTCTCTCTCTCTCTAAAATAAATTAAATCTTTAAAAAAAAAAACAAAAAAGGGGACACCTGGGTGGCTCAGTGGTTCAGCCCAGGGTGTGATCCTGGAATCCTGCAATCAAGTCCCACATCGGGCTCCCTGCATAGAGCTTGCTTCTCTCTCTGACTGTGTCTCTGCTTCTCTCTCTCTGTGTCTTTCATCAATAAATAAAATATTTTTTGAAAAAAGTAAAGGTTTTTATAGTATATTTCATTATTGCATATTTAAAAAGCTATAAAATATGATCTTCAAAGATAAGTATTACTTAAAATATAGTTTAGCTAAACACAGACAGTAAAGAATACAAGATTTCTGTCAAAACCAGGATATAATGGTTTACTGAAAACAGAAGGCTATTTTATTAGATAGCTACATATAAAGTATGATTAATACTTTAAAACACCTCTTTCTTAACTAAAGAAATATAAATTCTAATTTGGCTATACGACATGTTCTTTTGCTTCCAGTTACAAAACAAGGTATGTTGTGCTTCTGTCTAATGAAAAGCTAACATAACTTTTTTTTTTTTTTTTTTTTTTTTATGATAGTCACAGAGAGAGAGAGAGGCAGAGACATAGGCAGAGGGAGAAGCAGGCTCCATGCACCGGGAGCGCGATGTGGGACTTGATCCCGGGTCTCCAGGATCGCGCCCTGGGCCAAAGGCAGGCGCCAAACCGCTGTGCCACCCAGGGATCCCCGCTAACATAACTTTCAAGTTAAAATATTAGAAGTAGAGACACACACACACACAAAAAAAGAAGTAGAGACACAAAAAGACTCACCGGCACACCATGCTCCATCAGTATATTAGGGTTCATGATGGTGACTAACTGATGCAGGAGATCAGGCTGGGATTCAAATAACTCAGGAGCCAGCTCCCTCATCACCTCCTCCAGTTGTTCTGCAGCATGAGATGGCACACCATACCATGTCTTTGGCTCCCCCCTAGCAAAAGAAATAACTGTTTAGCTAGGTGAGCATGGTATTAACGAGGCCAGGATCTCTCATTCAAAACCACTAAACTATAATTAATATTGCCTTGTTCCATGGTCACAGATTATACACCCCGAATTCTGGCAAACTAACTCTTAAATCTGTTCATAATAGGAGGTAAGGCAAAGGTATATAAATAGGTAAATATATACTTATCACTACTATTAGAAAAGCAATCCAAAGCACATAAACTCTTTAAGGTGAATCAATAAATAGTATCTTCAAATAGGAAAGACACTATACAAAAAATAAACATTGTTCCAAAAAATACTGACATACTACCTTGATTCCCAAGTCCACTAGACATTCCAATTATCCCCACAATGATCAAAGTTGAAGTCAACACTCTGTAGAAGACCTTCACATAACTTCATTAAGTTGAATTTTACTATCCAACAAACTAAAGCAAGGCTAGAAATTGTTGAAATATTGAAAAGAGTTCTATTTACAAATCTTTTTTTTTTTTTTTAAGATTTTATGTATTTATTCATGAGAGACACAGGGAGAGAGGCAGAGACACAGAGGGAGAACCAGACTCCATAGAGCACCCGACGTGGAACTTGATCCCAGGACTCCAGGATCACAGCCTGAGATGAAGGCAGATGTTCAACCACTGAACCACCCAGGCACCCCTGTCTCATTTACAAATTTTAAAGACCAAAAACTTGCCATCATTAATGCACTAGACTTTAGTGGACTAGAGTTCATTTATAATACTAAGTTGTACTCCTAGGAAATGGATTTAGTGAGTGATGCTATTTATAAAAAACTGAATCTCCTAATCCTAATACAATTCAGTGCTATCTCCAACAGAACTTATACTGCAATAATGAGAATGTTCTAGGTCTGTGCTGGACAATATACAGGGGCCCTAGTCAACTGTGACCATACAGCACTTGAATGTTTCCTATAACCGACAAAGTACATTTTTAATTTTATTTAATCTTGGGACACCTGGGTGGCTCAGTGGTTAGCATCTGCCTAAGGCAGTGGCTTGGCATGATCCCAGGGTCCGGGGATCGAGTCCCACATCGGGCTTTCTGCAGGGAGCCTGCTTCTCCCTCTACCTATGTCTCTGCGTCTCTCTATGTGTCTCTCATGAATAAATAAAATCTTAAAAAAAAACAACACACACACACTTTACTTTATCTTAACTAATTTAAATAGCCATATGTAGCTAAGAGTTATATTACATAGCACGGTGACAAAGCAGAGAAACAAAATCACTTTAGTTTTCCAGTACTATGCAGTGTGATTTGAGTAGTATCTTCCAAATGGAGAAAAATATCATTTAATTGACATTATAATAATGGACAAGGAACTGGGCAAGTGTGTGGGGAGACACGAATTCACCCAAACCGTTTAATGAACACACATATAACAGGCATTTTTAGGGAAAATGTTATTTTAAAAAAAATCATTTAATGATTTCCAAATAAGTATCATTTGGTTTAAAACTCTAGGCTCTGCTGCATGCACATACTTTAAAGGGAAGGGTATCTGAGATGTATATATACTTAGGACCTCTACATTTCTCAATATATTATCCTACTTTGGGTAGGAAATACTTTTAAATTCAGTACTTACTAATACATACCTAGCATTATTACACCTTTAAAAAGGTTACTTAGCATATAACAAAGATCATACGTACCAGTGTAAGTAGTTGATAGAATAACTCCAGTGATCTTCAATGTGCCAGCAGAAAGAAGAGAAACACATTCCTACATAGAGCCATGGCACCTTCATACCAGAGATGTCTACATTAATATGTGCAAGAACAGACTGCTCTAGGACAGGCATATTATTCAAATTCCAACCAGAAAGTGCATATTCCTATAAAGAAAAAAAAAAGATGTAAATAAATACAAGATCAGAAATGACAAGTGTCCAATACAAATGTCAAGGGAATCTTAAAAAAAAAAAAAAGTAAAAATTATATATAATATTTACAATAATCTAGTCCATAGAATCTGTGCTCTTTGCTCCCTGCAACATGTAACTTTTATATCTATTTAATCCTATCTCCTGTCTAGGTGGTATTTAGATTTCCCTTTCCCTGAAATAACTATTTCAGATACCTCTGGTTTATTCTGAAGCATATGAGCAATTTTTTAAACCACTCCTCCCTGGCTCATTAGTAAAATAATGTGAGACTCATTTCAAGATTATATTTCATTTTACCCTCAGTAGCCTAACTTCTCAAAATGTTTGCCACATATTTATAGAATGGTGTCAGATACTATGAAACCAAAAAATAAGACACATAATCCTCCATTTACACCAACACCAAAGACTTAGATGATGCAGAAAGTCAACCATTATCACCCCCACTACAAACACATCCAGAAATATTAAATTCTAACAATAACAAAAACATTTGTTTCCAAGATGAATTCAAAAGAAAAAAGAATTTCAAGTTTCCAGAAACAAAGAAAGGAAGGGAAGCCAAAATCAAAAAGGAAAGCTCTTGGGATCCCTGGGTGGCGCAGCGGTTTAGCGCCTGCCTTTGGCCCAGGGCGCAATCCTGGAGACCCGGGATCGAATCCCACGTCGGGCTCCTGGTGCATGGAGCCTGCTTCTCCCTCTGCCTGTGTCTCTGCCTCTCTCTCTCTCTGTGTGACTACCATAAATTTAAAAAAAAAAAAAAAAAATTCTAGCTATCATACACAAAACAAAAAAACAAAAGAAAACAACTTCTTTAAAAAAAAAAAAAAAAGGAAAGCTCTTGTCTGAGGTTTCTTTTTTTTTTTTTTTGTCTGAGTTTTCATTGAGGTTTCTGACCAGTTATAAAGACTGGACACCAAGTTTCAAAAACCTATCCCTGAAACCATGTAAGTAAAGCCCTCAAGTGCTTATCATCCTTGTGGAGAGCAGTTCTCAATGTGGGATCTAGGGAACCTAAGACTATTTCAGGGAATCTGCAAAGTCAAACTATTTTCATAATAATTGAAAGATATTATTTGCTTTTTTCGCTCTTGTTCTCACAGGAACATAGTGTGAGTTTTCCAGAGGATACATGATAATGTGACATCACAACAGATTGACAACAGAGTGAATGCAGAAATAGATAAGAGAATCCAACTGCCTTCTTTAGGAAGTTGTTAAATACTGAACCTGGATGCCAGGTACTAAGGGAAGGAGGGAAGTTCATCATTATGTGTACTTTTATACATTTTAAACCTTGCTTAGGGAATCTCTGGGTGGCTCAGTGCTTTAACACCTGCCTTCAGCCCAGGGCATGATCCTGGAGATCCGGGATCAAGTCCCACATCAGGCTTCCTGCATAGAGCCTGCTTCTTCCTCTGCCTATGTCTCTGCCTCGGTCTCTCTCCTCTGTGTCCTTCATGAATAAATAAATAAAATTATTTAAAAAAATAAAATAAAACTTTGCATAATACAGAGTTGAAAAAATAAAACCTGCAAAGTAAGAGGTTTAACAGCCAATGACCAAGCTGAAGAGAGAATGTGTCAACGAGAACTCAGATTTGAGGGTATCTAGTATCCATAACGTAGCACAAAAGAATGAAAACTCTATGAATAGTTAAGAGTCACAAAGGATAGAATAAGAAAGTCTAGCACAAGCTTAAGTAGGAATTCCATTAAGAATTAAAAAAGACATGGGCAGCCCCTGTGGCGCAGCAGTTTAACGCCACCTGCAGCCTGGGGTGTGATCCTGGAGATCCAGGATCAAGTCCCACGTCGGGCTCCCTGCATGGAGCCTGCTTCTCCCTCTGCCTGTGTCTCTGCCTCTCTCTCTCTCTCTATGAATAAATTTTTAAAAATTAAAAATAAAATCTTTGAAAAAAAAAAGAATTAGTAAAGACATATGATCCATACCTCAAAAGGCTTTTTTAAAAAGATTTTCAGTTGTTTTATTTTTTTTAAAGATTTTATCTATTTATTTGAGAGAAAGCGAGTGAGCACACAAGCAGAAGGGGCAAAGGGAAAAGCAGACACCCCACTGAATGCACAGAACCTGATCCAGGGCTCAATCCTAGGACCCTAAAATCGTGACCTGATCTGAAGTCAGACACAACCAAAAGGCTTTCAAGAAATACTACTCAACATATTTTTTAGTTGGTTGGTCAGTTGTCTGAAAACATAATGAATCTAGTTGAAGAAACAAGGCCTACATACAAAAGTTTCAAGACAAGACTGTATATATTAAGCTCCACATACAGATAAAAGAGTAATTTCTTGGGATCCCTGGGTGGCGCAGCAGTTTGGCGCCTGCCTTTGGCCCAGGGCACGATCCTGGAGACCCGGGATCGAATCCCACATTGGGCTCCCGGTGCATGGAGCCTGCTTCTCCCTCTGCCTGTGTCTCTGCCTCTCTCTCTGTGTGACTATCATAAATAAATAAAAATTTAAAAAAAAAGAGTAATTTGTTTAGTTCTTCAGAGAACAACAGTAATCAGCATAGGTTTGCATCATTAAGAAAACTTCATAGAAAAAGAAGAACCTGAGTACAGTTTGGAAAAACAGATAAGCTTTGGTAGTAAATGACAGAGAGAAAATATACTGTTCTGGATGGTGAAGAAGAAGAATGGAATAGTCACACTCAGAAATATAGGAAATAAGATTAGAAAAGAAGAACCTTGGACCTTTAATCTTAAGATTCAAACTAAGAAGCTTGGATTTTATCCCGTATTCGCAAGGGAAATAAAACAGAATTTGAAAAATGAAACAATATAAACATAGTATCTTTAGGATTTTTAAACCTTTGATTAAAAAAAAATTTCAAACATAAACAAAAATAGAATTGCATAATAAATTCCCAAAGACCTTCCAACCCTAAAATTTAAAATTTTAAATTTTAAAATTCCCAAAGACCTTCCAACCCTAAAATTTTAAATAAAAGCAAAGCAGTAAGCAGAAAATGGTTAACATTAACAGGTTTAAGACTGCTATTCTTCAAAAAGCCTTCAAACATTCTATCAGCTGGTATCTGCAAATGTATATGATAAACAGTTCCCTACACTAATACAGAGTGATTCATGATGCCTAGACTGTATAACATGGTTAATGTACACTTGCATTCCTACCGGGAGTCTGGGATTTTAGTATGTGTTAAGCAGAGAGTGCCTATGTCATCAGCCTCCAATAAAAACCTTGAGCACTAAGCCTCTCATGAGCTTCCCTAGTAGGCAACACTTCATACATGTTGTCAATTTGATATTAGGATATCCTGTGTAACTCCACTGGGAGAGGAGGACCCTTGGAAGGTTCTACCTGGTTATCTCTGGACTTGGACCATACATCTTTCCCTTTGTTGATTTTTCTTTGCATTATTTCACTATAATAAATCACAGCCATGAGTCCTTCCCAAAAAATCATGGAACCTGGAGATCGTCTTAGGGACTCCCAACACAAGTAGTCATTAAGTAAGACTATGACAAGCATCCCAACATGATGTGATAGGACCTAGACAAGGATGGTAGCAGTGAGTATGAAAAAGAGGGCAAAAAAAAAAAAAAAAAGAAAAAGAGGGCAATCCCTACAAAAAATGAAAAATGAATTAAAGAATTTAGTCAAGGATTTATTATGGGAGCAACAACAAGAAGAAAAAAATGTTTCCAAGGTTTCAGGTTCTATGCCTATTTTTATTCCTCAGAAGCCTTGTTGGTAGAGCACACTATATTTATAAGACAGATTTTTTTTAAAAGATTTCTTTTTATTTATGATAGACAGAGAGAGAGAGAGAGAGAGAGAGAGAGAGGCAGAGACACAGGCAGAGGGAGAAGCAGGCTCCATGCCAGGAGCCCAACTTAGGACTCGATCCCGGGACTCCAGGATCACGCCCTGGGCCAAACGCAGGCGCGAAACCGCCGAGCCACCCAGGGATCCCCAAGACAGATTTTTTTTTATAAGACTGATATATTAGCTTCAGAAGTACTTTCCTAGTAAACCATGATACCAGAGAAATATGCTAGCAGATATCTATCAAGAGCAACTCATACAGAAGTTCAACGTAAATATATAACTCCTGGTGAAAAACTAGTAGTTATATGCTATTCTAATATAGTAACTTTCAGAGAGGAGTAATGAACTGATAATAAATCTAAGAACTCCAATTGTTTTTTTTTGTTTTTTGTTTTTTTTAAGATTTGAGAGAGAGAGAGAGAGAAAACGCGCTTGGGGGGACGGGCAGAGAGAGAAAATTCTGAAGCACATGCCTCGCTGAGCAGAGAGCCCAACTTAGGACTCAGTCTCACTACCTGGAGATCATGACCTGAGCTGAAACCAAGAGTCAGCTGCTCAACTGAATGAGCCACCCATATGCCCCTAAAAAGTCCAAAGGTTTTATACACACAGTCTAATTAGTCCTTAAAATCCTTTTATTAAAAAAAAATCCTTTTATAATAAATTGGTTCTCTCATTCCATCTTTCAACACAAAATCAGGATCCTGAGAAAAACAGTACTGCTTAGAAAATAAATGGTAAATCAATGACCCAGTCTAGAAAAAAAAGTTGTACTACCTGTCTCTGCTTACTACCGTTGGTTAAAGCCCAGCATTTCTCCACATTCTTTCATAAGGTGAATACAGCAAAAGTAGAAATAGAGGGCAGCCCCGGTGGCTCAGCGGTTTAGTGCCGCCTTCAGCCCAGGGCGTGATCCTTGAGACCCAGGATCAAGTCCCACATCAGGCTCCCTGCATGGAGCCTGCTTCTCCCTCTGCCTGTGTCTCTAATAAATAAATAAAATCTTAAAAAAAAAAAAAGTAGAAATAGATAAATGAATATCCATTCAAAACTCAAACATGGAAAAGGATTAATATGTATATTACTAATCATTAGGTTTAACAGTCAGAATAATCAAAAATTCTATGATCGTCTCTAAGATTAGAAGATATAAATATACATTCAAAAACAACTTAAAAATTCAAAACAAACAAAATTCAGAAAAAGGCAAGAGCTATATATAATGAAGTAATTTATTATATTATTCAATATATATTATTATATATTATAATTTATTATATTACTCTTTCCAGTAATTTAAATTGCTTACCATTTGGCAACAGGAGGGTATAAAGAAACTCAGATTGAAAAAAAAAGAAAAAAAAAAAAAAAAAGAAACTCAGATTGATGCATCTCTTTGTATTTATACAAACCACCCATATATAATTTATTGTTCTCCATCTATTGTAATCATTCTTTTTATCCCTTGGTAAAACCCAACGTGTATTCTCTAATCTATATTATCCTAACCTGATTATTGTAACCTGTACTCTACCTTCACGGAGGAAAAAAATCAATTAACAAGGCTAGAAGAATAGAAAAAAGTCAAAAGATACACCTTTTGATCATAAAAACAAAACAAAATGAAAACTTCACTCAACACATATTAACTGCTCAGATATAGGTTGGCATAATACACAATAAGATGGTACCATGAATAAACTGGGTAGGTAATTCTATAAGGAATTAGGATGGACTGGATAGGGCCTGAAGGGACTCAAAAACAGAAAACAAAAGGCAAATCAGGTACAAACCATGTAAGTGGTATATTCCATTTCTGTTCAAAAAGGAGTATGTAAGGGACGCCAGGATGGCTCAACAGTTAAGCTCTGCTTTCAGCTTAGGACATGACTCTGGAGATCAGGGATCGAGTCCCACATCGGGGTCCCTAAAGGGCGCCTGCTTCTCCCTCTGCCTGTGTCTCTGCCTCTCTCTCTCCCTCTGTCTCTCATGAATAAATAAATAAATTTTTTTTTTTTAAAAAAAGGAGTATGTAAAAGGGACAGAGCTTGGGTGGTTCAGTTAAGTGACACTTGATTTCAGCTCAGTCACGATGTCAAGGTTGTGAGGTTGAGCCCCCTTTAGGCTCCATGCTTGGTGGGGTGTCTGAGATTCTCTCCCTCTCCCTCTGTTCCTCCTCCCAACACCATGCACTCTCTAAAATAAATAAGTCTTAAACAAAAAACAAGTCAATAAAAGGAAATATGTAATTTTGGATGTGTAATATATAAATGCTTATATAGACATATCTAGAAGGATGCACAAGAAGATAAAATAGGGTCTTCCTCTGTCACACTGAAGATTTGGGTAAGAGGGAGACTTTTAATTGCAAAGAATTTCCAGCAGTGGTAATATGAAGATGATGGGCAATTCCCCTCCACAGGAAACAAAGATAAATCTGGACAAAATTACCAAAACCACCATTTCAAGGCAGTAGAAATCAACTAAAGGAAAACAAAAATTGAGAAGCATTTACTGCTGAAAGACTAAAAGAAGCCTGAATAAAAACCTTTCCCTCTTTCTCTGTGTGTGACTATCATAAATAAATAAAAATTAAAAAAAAAAAAAAAAACCTTTCCCAGATAGGCAAGGACTGAAAGAATTCATTGCTTAGCAGACCCACACTACAAATAAAAGCAGTCCTCCAGGCTGAAAGAAAATGAACTCAAAAGGTAACATGGATCCCCAAGAATTAAAGAAGAACATCAGAAATGATAAATTTGTAAGTAAATGTGTAAGTATATATGAATTTTTTCTTTTAATTTTTTTAAAAGGTGGCTTAAAGTAATAATTACTTTGCTTTGTTGCTGTATGTATACAACATGTAGATATAATGTATAAAAATACACAAAAAGACAGTAGAAAATGAAGAGACACTTTCAAAATTGCTATATTCACCAGAATCAACATGAAGTAGGCTGTACATTGTCAATAAAACCATTTTTAAAAAGATGCATACTATAATTCTTAGAACCATTAAATACTAAAAAGTATACAGCCAAACAAAAAAATCTGGAGAAAGTAAGATGGTATTATGAAAAATATCTGTTTAACACCCAAAAAAAGGCTACAAAAAAGAGAGGAACAGAACACACAAGACATGTAAGATCACAAAATGACAGACATAGATCAATCATAACAATAATTATATTACATAAATGGACTAAATACTCTAATCAAAAGGCATCCCTCAGACTAGATTTTAATAAAGCAAGATCCGATTATATATTGCCTATAAAAGACACACTTTAGATTCTAAGATACAAAGAGCTTCATAGGGGATCCCTGGGTGGCTCCGCAGTTCAGTGCCGTCTTTGACCCAGGGTGTGATCCTGGAGTCCCGGGGATTGAGTCCCACATCGGGCTCCCTGCATGGAGCCTGCTTCTCCCTCTGCCTGTGTCTCTGCCTCTCTCTCTCTCGGCTATATTTTTAGCTGTACATCCTATTACACTATGTAGCCGCCTTTTTTTTCTTTTTGTTTAACCATGTGTAACTCTTTTAATAGGAAATAAAACTCTGAATCACTGCCAATTATAGAGGGAAAGAAAAAGTGAAAAGGGTCAAAATAATGAGAAAAAGAAATGAATGATTATCTTTTTTTTTTATGAATGATTATCTTAATTCAGCTCTGTACACAGGGGTCATCCCCAAAGTTACAGGATTTCATGTTACAGTTTAAACATACCTGAAAACCTATCTGCTCAGATATTGAAGGAAACTTAATTTGAGACCTATCAATGAAATGTAATTTTTTTAAATTCTTAAATCATCTTCTAGATTCTCAAACAGAAAGAGCTAGGTAAAATTCTTTTATCTGGAATCAAAGTTTTAAACTAATTAAATTGGTTTTATAATGCAAAGTTAAATTCTTAAAGGTACCTTGTATTGTTTTTAAAACAGCAGATCATTTATAACATCCAAATCCTACATATTTAATATTTTAAATGAATATAAACCCTCAAGATTATAGAGAAAGGTAGCTTCTACTGTGCAAAACGTAAATCAACTTGGGGTAAGTTTGAATTACTACTATCTGCTCTGCACCTCTTCTTCTGGCAGCATCTTTCTCCGACCATCCTTTACGGGAAATCCACTTCCAAAGTCTTTTGAGGAGATATCAGCTCCATACTCTACAATAACATCTTCTTCAATGCTGCTCACCAGCCGCCAGAATTCCTTTTCTACCAGTTCTGTAGGAACCATCTACACAGGGAAAACAAAGATTACAGATTACTAACTCACTATAACCATAACCTTCTAAAACATAATATGCAGGTAAAGTGAACATAAACTCATGATAAAGTGAAAAAAATCTTATTTTCCAGAACTGAAAAGACCAGGGTCCTAGGTTTTTTCACCGAGGATGGGAAAAGCTAAAGACAAATTAGATGGTCAGAAAAACATAATAAACTTTCACTGCCTTTTTCTGCAAGCTATTTCCCAGTTAAGAACTATAAAGATGACCCAGGACATCAAGGAGAAAAAAGAAAATGCAAAAATTAAGGCTGAATTTTAATAGCTTTGGCAAACTTTTTGGATAAGGATTTTAAAAAGCCCAAGATCCTCAAGGAAAAGAAGCAAACTTCATATCACAAATAACTAAACAGAAAGCAACTGTCACATACTTCATGCTTTTCTATAAAAGATTACTCACAGAAGCCTAATAAAAAATTCAAAGATCAAAGAAGATTTTTCAAAAACGAGTACACTGCCACATTAGCGAGTGAAAGAAACAGATGCCAGGCCCCTTACCTTTAGATTTAATATTCTATCATCTTTTTCATGCTGTTTCCCAAAAAATGATGAAAGCGAACCAAAAACTTTAGACTCAAATAAATCTTCATACCTCCCCAAATGGACCTAAAACATAGATACTCACATGAACTGGCATATTGAAATAATCAGACTTAAAATTATCTGCCATCTCTCCAAAGCTCTGAAGTGTATACTCTCGTACAGCTTGTTCAAATCCAAAGGCCTCTCGAGGTTTATTACATTCCTAAGAACAAGAAATACCCAAGGTTAACTCACTGAAAATGAACTGAACAAAATATTAAGGCTCACAGGCATTACCTTCTTTGATCATTTCTCTAAGTGAAGCAAATCCAATCAACCTTACACAGCAAAACAAGTGTTAATCACTTGCAATGTACAATCAGGAAATAATGTGCTAGAACCTCAGCTGCATTTTCAGAGCCTTCCAGTAGGAAGATGGTAACAAGACAGCTTCAGAACCTAAGACTGGCTTTTAAGCTCTGACACCAAGACAAACACCTGCAGAGCTACCAACATGCAATCAAGCCCAGGGATGCCTACGATTCTGAGTTTCTCAGTGGATGTAGCTAAGGACAAAATAAATGTTCATGGATGAAGGAAAGATAATGGATAGAGAGACACCAATGTATTCCAAGAATATTTAATTATAGGAATGGATGTTTCACACCATCAATCACCCTGACCAGTATCTTAACACAAACTAGCAGAGTAGAACTGCTTCTGAATCATCTAACCTTGAGAATAATAACTGAAACCTTTGAATACACCTAGATACAGTCCAGCCAACTCCTTCCCTTCCACGTTCTATCACAATATTTTGTTAAAAAAAGTAAACAGATTAGATATTTCGGGACACTAATCTTTCAGTAAGAATAATTCAGTATAATTGGGATACCTGGGTGGCTCAGTGCTTGAGCATCTGCCTTTGGCTCAGGGTGTGATCCAAGTCCCTTATCGGGCTCCCTGAGAGGAGCCTGCTTCTCCCTCTGCCTGTGTGTCTGCCTCTCTCTCTCAGTGTCTCTCATGAATAAATAAATAAAATCTTTAAAAATAAATAAATTTTTTAATTCAGTATAATTAACTAAAAACTTAAATAAGCAAACAGATATCATTAGTTTACCTGGTAATGTGAAAACTGGATGCATAAATCCTAAGTTCCAGACTTTCATGTCTGATTTTTACATTTTTATAATTTAAAAAAAAGAAACCTACAGTCCTCTTCATTTTTATTATTTTGCAGGAATAAGAATGTTCTGAACAAAATTATCATTCATCTACAACAATTAACAGAATTATCTAACCAACAGTCAGAAAACAAACTTTTGAAAGGTAAGCTGCCACAATACAATTATATTTTCATTCAATATTGCTCTTAAAGAAATCCTAGAGATTTTAAACACTGAAGAACAAAGTGAGGGCTTTTGAGAATGAGTTTACTCTGTGTGTGTATGTGTGCATCACTGCTGCTAATTAAAGACAAGATTTGTAAAAGTTAGGCTTGTACCTCAGCAACACACTTAGGACATCTCCAATCTCCTTTGGGCACATCAGGTAGTGGGGGAATTAAACAAAATGTATGATAGCTGTCATCACATCCATCGCACAAAAGCAATTTATCTTCATTATTTCCCCGACCACAAAACATACAAACATAGAGATCAACCTGTTAGAAAACAAACAAAATAAAATAAAAGTCTATTTTCTATAATAAGTAACTTAAATTTTTACCAGGAACTCCTTAATTGAAGCAAACAAAATAATGTATGCTGAAGAGTACACATAACTTAAATCCTGAATATTTTTTAAATAAATTTAAACTGCTTTTCATAAAACTTCCTCAATTTCCTCAATGCTTCTACAGGCAAGTTAATAAAAGTGTATCAAGTTATCAGAATAAAGACCACAAATCCAGGTTACTTGAAAGTCAACTTATATAAATAAAATATACCATGTCATCCTTCCTATACACAACACTCTTTGGAAGAGCATGAATACTGAACATGGTCTACAATACAGCTCAAGAATTTACAGATTCATATTCATTCTCTCACAAGGTATTATGTGAGTATGACTTAGGGGAAGAATCAATGTAAACAGACAGAGCAAGGTTCACATTACATAAACAAGAGCTGCAATTTTAGATTTACCCTCTAGTCTTCTAACCAAATGAACTAAACGGCATACCAATATATAGCAAGATAAAAAGTGCAAAACTAAAAAAAAAATCCTTTCCCTCCTGACACATCTCAGAACACTTACAAAGTTAACAGAGAGAGTTCCTTTCCGTTGTCTCATTTGCATGTTAAATGCGTCTGACCTGTTGGTAACTTTTCGTCTTCGGGAGACCTCATCTTGAAATAAAAATAGTTATATAATAATAGTAAAAACTAATGTTGAGAGCCTACTATGGACCAGACACTATTTAAAATAATTTAAATTAAATCTCAAAACACTATGAGGTAGATATGCTATTATCCCCATTGAAGATAAAGAATCTAATTTATAGAGAAGTTAGGTAACTTGCCCAAAATCACACAGCCAGTCAGTGGCAGATTTGGGTATCTAATCCAGGCAATCACGCTCGAGAGCTTCACTACTAATTCTATACTGCTTGGATATAGTACTTATAAGTGACAAATTTGAGACTAGTTTTAAGATCACTGCCAGTCAATGCAGTAAGTACAAGTATGAAAAAGATAATTAAAGCACTTAATTCTTAAAAGGGTGATAAGAAATATAATGTATTTAGTAAGTCCTATCACACTGAATGTTTTTAGAGTGATGGGACACTATCATCTGACCCTCCAGAGTTCTCATCCACAATCTGAACTGTGACTTAAATTTCTCTTATCACAAAATGGGTAATAATTAATACAACTTGTGATTATAGCATTTCATTAAATTCATATACATTAAAAACAATTCCAACACAATCATTGTTAAACTGAGTTTTAAAATTGACACATATGGGATCCCTGGGTGGCGCAGCGGTTTGGCACCTGCCTTTGGCCCAGGGCGCGATCCTGGAGACCCGGGATTGAATCCCACATCGGGCTCCTGGTGCATGGAGCCTGCTTCTCCCTCTGCCTGTGTCTCTGTGCCTCTCTCTCTGTGACTATCAAAAATAAATAAAAAATTAAAAAAAATAAAAATAAAAAAAAAATAATAAAATTGACACATATGTAGAGAGAATAGTGGAACTTCATCTTTGCATTTGCAATTTTACTCATGAAAAGTTTCAAACATATTAAACTGAAAGTACAAGGCTTTCTTCAAGCAGTTTATTTAGAAGTGGCATAATATACCTAAGCAATTATGGAAAAATAACAAAACCAGAATTAGAATTTAAGTCATAAGCTCTCCACAGTACATTTTGGTATTAAATGTTGGAGAATCCTGTCTGTGAATTTAAAAGTTTAAGCTAAAAAAAAAAAAAAAAAAAAAAAAAAAAGTTTAAGCTTTGAAAATAAATAAATAAATAAATAAATAAATAAATGTATGTATGTATGTATGTATGTATGTATGTATGTTTAAGCTTTGGATCGCCAAGTGAGGATGGTTCATTTCACCATCCTCTCATAAACTAGCCTTTAGAAAACTATAAATTTCTGTGTCACATGTTAGACATGGAAAAGGAAAATTTCTCTCTTCCAAATATTATAAAAATTCAATAATTCAAAAATTCAATAATATGCTTCCTCTAACCTTAAATTTAAGATTATCTACCATAAAAGGTAATCTGCCTAGGAACCACATTGCAAGTTTACACTCATAAGAAAATCCCAAGGCCGACTGCAATTCAAATATTATTTGAATCTTATCAGAACCATATGGCTGTACCTTATTTCTTTTCATGACTGAATAACAGATTTTACCTTCTTTATCTTTTGCTCCCATTGCTAGGCCCACGACCTTAGGCCCAGCCCCAAAAATTCGAAGTTTCTTCAGTTCCGTGTTCCTGTTCACTTCTCCAGATTCTGACTAAAAATAAATAAATAAATAAACAAGACTCACATTATCTAATCATTCTGATGCATGTATTTATTTTCTTACCCGAGAAAAGTTTCAAGATCCTCTTCAAAATGAAGAAAAAATTATTTGATTTCTTCTCTCTAAATCCACTCACTGTCTCATTACAATAGTTGAACAGTCATCCAAGCACTATGCAACACCCAGCTTCCTTTCCACAGAAGAATATCTTTATTAAAAGCACAGTTGTCAATTAGGTTCTGTCCAGAGACAAATACCACTGGTAATAATCAATATAATATTGGTAATAGAAATCCTCACTTCTAACTTGCTAATGAACACCCAATTTGATCAGAAGGCAATATGCCCATCTCATGAGACAAATAATGATTATCCTAAGCCAAGCATGCCACTTCTTTTTGCTGGGGATAACCTAGCTAGGTGTAGAAATGTTATCCTGGTTTAGCCAATGAGACATGGAGAACATCTACTAAAAGCCTCTGGGAAGGATTTTCAACCTTCTAATAAAAGAGAAAGCTTCTCAAAAAGTAATAAGCCTTTTGCTCCAACTTTCTTTCCTACTGTTAGGAGATTCAGCCTGGTAAAAACCTGGTGCTAGACTGTGTAGCAGCCACACTGCAATTAGGAAGAGATACATTACCCACACACTGAAGAAAGCAAGGCAGAAAGATGGAAAGCGCCTGGGCCCTTCATGGCACTGTGCAGTTGCTGAATCAATCCTAGAATTACCTATTTCTGGAAATCTTACATGGAAAATGTGTCCTTACATGAAAATTGTGTTGTTAATGTTAAAGCTGATATCATTTGGCACTCTAGTACTTAAAGATGGGACCATCCTGATAGATGCAAGTGTTACATCGTGAATTCAGATGGACCATACACTCTGAATGTATACTAAGTAAATAACCAAAACTTATTAAAAATATACTCAATAAGAATAAAAAGAAACCAAGTAAAATATAAGCTTTATAAACCTATGGCTATATAAGAACCAAACAACCTAAAAAAAATCAAAAAATAAATAAAAAATTTAAAAAAAAAGAACCAAACAACCAAAATGGCATTTTTATGTATATACTTTTTTTTTTTTAATTTTTATTTATTTATGATAGTCACACAGAGAGAGAGAGAGAGAGAGGCAGAGACATAGGCAGAGGGAGAAGGAGGCTCCATGCACCGGGAACCCGACGTAGGATTCGATCCCGGGTCTCCAGGATCGCGCCCTGGGCCAAAGGCAGGCGCTAAACCGCTGCGCCACCCAGGGATCCCGAAATAATAAAACAACATTATCTGATCTTAATGGAATAAAAACTAGAAATAACAAAATAAAAAAAATCAGGGCGTCTGGGTGGCTCAGGTGGCTAACCAGTTGCCTTCAGCTCAGGTCATGATTCCAGAGTTCTGAGATCAAGCCCCTGGCAGGCTCCCCACTCAGTGCGGAGCTTGCTTCTCCCTCTCCCTCTGCCACTGCCCCCTGCTTGTGCTTGCACATGCATACTCTGTCTCTCTGTCAAATAAATAAAATCTTTAAAAAAATAAGTAAAAAATAAAGACTTGTTAGAAATCTTTAACTTCCTATTAAAAATGATAACAAAAAAATATTGTAAGTCAGAATCTCAGGAATAAGATAAAGCAGTGATCACAGGAAATTTTATAGTCTTAAACGTATCAGGACAGAAAGAACAGAAATAAATGAATTAAGTTTCTAACTCAAAAAGCTAGGAAAAGACTACAACATAAACCACAAGAACTGTGAGATGCTAGATTAGAACTGGAATTATCAGTCGAGTTCTGAAAATATAAACTCATAATGTTTTAAATTTTATTTCCCAGACCTAACCACTAAAAGGCCTACAAAAGCAATGGTATCCCATCAGAAACAAGCACACCTTGTGCTCAGATCTTGGTTTCTAAATATTACTTCACACTAAAATGAACCAGAAATGGCTGATGCCAGGTCTAAAGCAAGACATGAAGACAGTGAGCCTTTTTGTGCTAAAAAGTAAGTAAGAGATTACTTAGATTACCAAGATTATCAAAAAGAAGTAAGAGATGGTAGGGGATCCCTGGGTGGCTCAGCGGTTTAGCGCCTGCCTTTGGCCCAGGGCATGATCCTGGAGACCTGGGATCAAGTCCCCCGTCAGGCTTCCCGCATGGAGCCTGCTTCTCCCTCTGCCTGGGTCTCTCTGCCTCTCTCTCTCTCTCATGAATAAATAAATAATAAAAATCTTAAAAAAAAAATAAAAAAAGAAAAAAGAAAGCATGGGAGAAGAGTTCTCCTTTTAAGAAAAATGCTGGGACGCCTGGGTGGCTCAGAAGTTAAGCCTCTGCCTTCGGCTCAGGGTGTGATCCCAGGATTGAGTCTCACTCTGGGCTCCCTGAATGGAGCCTGCTTCTCCCTCTGCCTGTGTCTCTCATGAATAAATAAATAAAATCTTAAAAAAAAGAAAGAAAGAAAGAAAGAAAGAAAGAAAGAAAGAAAGAAAGAAAGAAAGAAAGAAAGAAAGAAAGAAAGAAAGAAAGAAAGAAAGAAAAGAAAGATAGATGCTAACAAATGTAGAAAATGACAGAGCTAGAAAATCACCTGGTTTGTAACCACCAACATAACAACTAATTCAGGTAAGGATCATCAATGAATGTGAAAACCACTGGGTAAAACATAACTGAAAGACAGTTTATTCACACTGTCTTATAGTTTACTCTGATTACTTTTATTAAAAACAGAATAAGTATATTGGAAAAATCTGGCTCAAACTTAGTGTTACCAATAATGAAACATATTGGCATTAAGGGCTTCATTCCAATGTATAACCCTTCTGATAACCCTTCATACAGACAAACTGATCCCAGCTGTCAAAAAGCTCATTGGTAAGGTCAGAGATGAAAAAATAATCATAGCAGGGTGCCTGGGTGGCTCAATAGGTTAAGTGTCCAACTCTTGACTTCAGTTAGGTCATAATCTCAGGGTTGTGAGATCGAGACCTGCATCAGACTCTGCTGCTTGAGATTCCCTCTCCCTCTTCCCTTCCCCATGCCACTTGCATGCACTCTCTCTCTCTCCCTCTAAAATAAAATCTTAAAAAAAAGAAGAAAACAATCACAGCAGAGTAAAGCAAGTGATGTGATATGATAGAGGTAAGAAAAGGGAGCAGGATAACTTTCATAACTTATGTTTCTTGTTTAAGAGACTATTGGATAGCTGTGCTTGTCATGGACACCAAGCTAGAAAATAACAAAAGAAAAACAGATTTAGAGAAGATGATAATGTTTGAGATGTACTGAATTCAGCATACCTGCTGTGGCCACCAATGGCCACCAATATGCATACACATGTATACATATACTACATGCACACACACATGCCTGGTAAACAGAAAAGAAACATGGGCATCTATGAGACATATTTAGGAATCTTGAGTGTACACGTAGTAACTGAAATCACAGGGTAGACGAAATAGCTAGAGAGAGTAAAGAGAGGAAACGACTAAAAATACCATGTAAAAGACAATTAGAAAAGAGAACAAAGATGACTGAGGAGAGGTCAAAGAGTGAAGAGGATAACCAGGAAAGAGGCAATACAGAAGCCAAAGAAAAATCAAGCTTGGGGGATCCCTGGGTGGCTCAGCGGTTTGGCGCCTGCCTTTATCCCGGGGCACGATCCTGGGGTCTCAGGATCGAGTCCTACGTCCGGCTCCCGGCGTGGAGCCTGCTTCTCCTGTGTCTCTGCCTCTCTCTCTCTAGTTCTATCATAAATAAATAAATAAAATCTTTAAAAAAAAGAAAAATCAAGCTTACTGAATTTCAAGGAGAGTAATCAACAACCATATTAAATGTATACATGACCAGAAATGATGAAGGCTAAGAAATAAAAAAATTTTGACAATTAACTCAGTGGTAACTTGGGTGGTGTTTCAATAAAATGATCTAGTTCAACGTCAGATTACAGAGTAAGAAAGCTAGATACTGAAGAAATTGAGACAACATAAACTGTTTTTCCAGGAACTTCATGAAAAGAGGCAAGCAGTAAGGCATCATCTAGGAAGAGAGTTTTTGTTTTAAGATGAGACTTTCAACATGATTAAATTGGGGGTAGGAGGAGATCCAGCAGACAGAGGAGGTAGGAGAGAAAGATTTCACATCTGATAGATTAAAATCCCCAAAGAACCCAGAAAGGACAGATGTAGGACGTTTATTCTTAGAGACAAAGGTACCCTTTGCCCACAGAGATTAGGAGAAATTAAGAATGAATATCAATAATTCTGGATATGGGGCAAAAAGTTAAAGGATTTCTACCAGAAAGTCTCTTTTCTTTCTGAAATTGAAGACAAGGAATGAGGCCAACTTGGCAATATAGTAATTAAGGATAAATTGTGCACTAAACAAATTCTTCACTGAAAATCCTACAGATGGCTCTAGTTTCTACCTGATATCAACCAATCTGACTACGGTGGCAATTATTACAATGGGTAAAAACATTCTATGTTGTCCTTTTCTTATAATACATACAGGCAATGAGTAGCAGAAGGTTTCAGAAGGAACATCAAAAGAAATTTCATCACAAGCTGTCAACTAATTAGAGGAGCAGGGCCACCTGGGGCAACTCTTCAAAACTGAGTCCCCAGGTCAGAGACTAGTTTTCAACTGTTTTAGGTCTTGAAATAGAATCATCACTGTATACCCAAAGATGATCAAAATTTTTTAGATCGACCACAGTAACACAAATTACTTAATGACTAAACTAGAGTTACTAATTTATAATAGTTTGTAATTAAAAAATTCTTATGATAAATGTAAAATAGAATTAATATAATTATAATGCAGTAAAACACTAATCTAATTATAAACCACTAAATGATTTTTATTATATACCAGTAATTTACTAACAAATGAACGTAAGTTTATAATTCACTTTCCAATGAATTCCCATTAAATTCACATTTGCCATCCAAGACACCTACCTTTGTTATCAAAGTTCCTAAGAAGCTAAATTATCATTCAGGAGATTATTTAAGGAGCATAAATTCAGAGCAAGGAGAATAGCATCTTAACTGTCCCAACCTACCGACCTGTCTTTACAACAACTTTAAATACACATTTTGAGAACCACAAATGAGAATGGGGAAAGGAGAACAAGCGCAGACAAGAAGAAATTAGGGCGTTTTTCTTCTGATGAAATTATTTTAAGCTACAAGAACACTATAGAAGTTAACAGTGGAGCAGTTCAGACACTAAAACTTATACTCTAGCTTTTAAAGGAATAAGTAAAAAATAAAACCACACTTTCCTATAAGTAAAAAATAAAACCACACTTTCCTACTACTCTCATTTCTACTAACCACAAAAATAAAATATAATATAGTTCAGCAGCATGTCTGTAACACGGGCCCTACAAGTTCCCAGAGTCACCCGCTGGTTTGTCTTCCCCATCAAAAACTGGTCAAAATTAACAAAAAGCTTTCCAAATCAAATCAGACTGAATTTGCAATTTCTTCCTGGTTCACCTTGAAGGTAAATGAAAGAGAGGTCTCTTCAAGTTCTAAAGAACAATAGTATGTGAATGTCTCTAATAATCACATAACTGTTCTGCACAATGAACTGAAAACTCCTGTTAAAGAGGATCCCTGGGTGGCTCAGCGGTGTAGTGCCTGCCTTTGGCCCAGGGCGCGATCCTGGAGTGCCGGGATCGAGTCCCGCGTCGGGCTCCCGGCATGGAGCCTGCTTCTCCCTCCTCCTGTGTCTCTGCCTCTCTCTCTCTCTCTCACGAATAAATAAATAAATAAATCTTTAAAAAAAAAAAACTCCTGTTAAAAACGATCCACAGAAGTTGATACCTGAGACTTGACACGTCTTGTTCTCTTCGGCAGAATGTTCATTCTTGTGCCAGGCTCTGGGGAAGTTTGAACATCAGTGCCAAGAACTTCAGGCTCTACTTTTTCCTTAAGATCTAAATTAGGCATCTGTACACCCTAAAGAATCAGAGCACAGAAAGAGAGCAGGTTCACTGGTAAGAAATCAGATTTGAGAATCAGGGGAAAAATAGCAAATTTCCAATAAATCCCCAAAACTACATGAAACCAGATGACAACCCTATATACCAAATTGATCTATAGATGTAAAACAATCCCTATCAAAATTCTAGCAGGCTTTTGTTGTAGAAATTGAGAAGTCAATCCTAAAATTTACATGGAAATGCAAATTCTTTGGAAATTCTGAAAAGAGAAGAACCAAGTTGGAAGACTAACAGTACTGGATATCAAAACTTACTATCAAGCTATAATACTCAAGATTAGTATTGGTGTTAAGGTATATACTGATCAAAGAACAACAACAACAACAAAGAGATCAGAAATAAACCCACATTTATACTCAACTGATTTTCAACAATGATGCCAAGGTAAATCAACAGGAAAAGGGTAGTAGTCTTTTAAACATATGATACTGGTACAACTGAATATTCATATGCATTTCCCCTCCCCCACCAAAAATGAACTTAGACTTTATACCCATACAAAAAAACTCTCAAAATGGATCTCAGAGCTAAATATAAAAGCAAAAACTAAAATACTTCTAGATGAAAACAAAAAAAAAGGATCTTTGGGGCCTTGGATTAAGAAAAGATTTCTTAAATATGACCACAAAAGCACAATCCATAGAAGCAGGGGAAGGAAATCAATAAACTACTCTTCAAATACACACCATTATAAAAATGAAAAGATAAACCACAGACTAGCAGAAGGTATTTGTAAAATCATATACTTAGATAAAATCCTGATTATATAGCAAACTCTTAAGATGACAAGCAATCCAATAAAAAAAAGATCAGAACAGACACTTCATCAAGGAAGATATACAAATGACTAATACGCACATGAAAAGATGCACAACACCACCGGTCATCAGGGAAATGAAAATTAAGACCACAATGAGATACCACTACACACCCACTAGCATGGCTATAAGCAAAAAAAAAAACTGACAATATCAAGTGTTGGCAAAGACGTGAAGAAACTGGAAACCTACATTACTGGTGGGAATGTAAAATGGTTCAGCCACTTTGCAAAACAGTTTTGCAGTTTCTTAAAAAGTTAAACATAAACTTACCATATAACCCAGCAATTCCACTCCTAGGTATCTACCCAAGAGAAATGAAAACATATGTCCACACAAAGACTTAGACATGAATATTCATAGCATTTATTCATAACAGCCATAAACTGGAGACAATCCAACTGTCCACCAACTGGTAAATGGATTAACAAATATGGTATAACCATACAATGGATTATTATTCAGCCGTAAAAAGGAACAAAATAGTAATAGAGTCTAAACACAGATGAACCTTGAAAACATTAGGCTAAGTGAAAGAAGACAGACACAAAATCATATTGTATGATTCCATCTACATGAAATTTCTACAAAGGCATAAAAACTACAGAGCCAGAAGGCAGATCAGGTATTTATCTGAGTTTAGTGGTAAGAAAACAAACCAACCACAACCCAACACAAAGGACCTTTCTGGGCTGATGGAAATATTCTAAAATTGTACTGTGGTGATTACTGCATAAATGTATAATTTATTTAAAGCCTACTGTGTAGCTACAATGACTGAATTCTATCACATGCAAAGTATAACCTCAATAAAGGTGTTAAAAAATACATGAAACCAACAGGAGGAATTTTTCAAAAAGCTTAAGTCATGAGAATCTACCTTAAATAAAGAAAATATCCTTCATTACCATTAGCCTTTACTTTTAACCACCAAAAATTACTCAATTAAAACTCATACCTTGATACCCCAAATTTTGGTACCTGGAAAAGCATAACTTGCTATACTTATTAGTGAACTGCTAACTTGTTATGTGAACACAGTCTAACAATCATATGTGGCAGACTGGATTTACCCACTCCTAAAAAAAAATGATGCATCTCACCATAAGGCTGACACCAGATTGGAAAAGTTCATATGGGTAGAGAATTCTTTCATAATGTGACTTCAAAAGAGAGCCAGTTCCTTTTCCTGGCAGATATCCCAAGCGACTACCCACTTTAGACCATTTCTTCTCTTTCGTGACCATTTCAAAACCACCTTTGCTGGCAACAATCTGAAAAGAAAGTAAAAGTTGTTTAAAGAAAGAAAGGAGATTCATATATTGATTCTATATCTTGCCTGCTAAGTACAAAAATTATTCTGATCTAGATTTCTGATTTCCGTCCCATAAATACCTGACAAAATTGAAACCTGTGTCAACATTTAAAGTATGAAAGACAATGATCGGGGATCCCTGGGTGGCGCAGTGGTTTGGCGCCTGCCTTTGGCCCAGGGCGCGATCCTGGAGACCCGGGATCGAATCCCACGTCGGGCTCCCGGTGCATGGAGTCTGCTTCTCCCTCTGCCTGTGTCTCTGCCTCTCTCTCTCTCTGTGACTATCATAAATAAATAAATAAATAAATAAATAAATAAATAAGATTAAAAAAAAAAACTGTTTAAAAAAAAAAAAAAAAAGAAAGACAATGATCTTTAGAAGTTTTAAACTCTATTATTTAACTAATGTTATTGTGCCTATTTTTTAATGAAGCATTCAAAAACATTTAATAAATACACTCTGTGCATTATATACCTTGAGAAAACTAAACAGATTTATGTACTTGATATCCACAAGGAACTCTAAATATAAATAATTAAAAACAGAACAAAAATAAACAAAACCATAAATGTAAATTATATAGTATGAAACAAACATAAATCCTAAAAGTAGGAAAAGTAGATTATAGAATCTAAAAAAAAAAAAAAAAAATGGATTCAGAGAATATTTTGGAAAAGGCCGTAATTTTTCAGTTTTTTGAAGGAATGATGGCAAAGATCAGATCATAGTGGTAGACTTACTAGAAAATATAGTACAGAATGTATTGACATAGGAAGAAGCAAGATAAATTGGACAATTTGGATGAATGCTCACATCAAACCAGGCACTATACAGAATATACATATATCAAAAAGTTCCCTATCTTCCAGAAATTGATATTGTACATCTCTCACACTCTAAAATATAGGCAGTCTTCAGTTGATTAATGATAGAATAAAAAGGACTGTGATCGTTATTTAAACTCAAAAAAAAATTTCCTCTTAGAGTATACACTACTGTTATTCTTCTGTATCAAAAAAGTTGAGAGGGGGGTGCCTGGCTGGCACAGTCGTTGTGAAGACAGATGAAAAAACACAAAAAGCACCAGGACAAAATAAACATGATTTCAATGTTAGCAGTATTATGATGTCTCTGTGTGGGCAAATGGGAGGTGTGCATGCTATAAATAAAAACATTTTCAGCTCTTGTACTCTACAATGTTATTACAGACAAAGACAGATCTATAGCAAAGCAAAATTTCCCTCTTCTGAAATATGTGAAAGCTTGGTGGAAACATGTAAGTTCACGTGCACAAGAGTTGAACACGTCTCGGATCCCTGGGTGGCGCAGCGGTTTGGCGCCTGCCTTTGGCCGAGGGCGCGATCCTGGAGACACAGGATCGAATCCCACATCGGGCTCCCGGTGCATGGAGCCTGCTTCTCCGTCTGCCTATGTCTCTGACTCTCTCTCTCTCTCTGTGACTATCATAAATAAATAAAAATTTAAAAAAAAAAAAAAAAAGAGTTGAACACGTCTCTAATTCATGGGATCCCCTGGGTGACTCAGCGGTTAAGCCTCTGCCTTTGGCCCAGGGAGTGATCCTGGAGTCCCGGGATCGAGTCCCACATCAGGCTCCCTGCATGGAGCCTGCTTCTCTCTCTGCCTATGTCTCTGCCCCTCTCTCTCTCTGTCTCTCATGAATAAATAAATAAATAAAATCTTTAAAGAAAAAAAAAAAAAGAACACATCTCTAATTCTTTAGCTTCTTTTATCACATCCTCAGAGAAGCCCCTCTCTGTTAAAAAAGGTTATCCAGGAGAAAATTATAAAAAGAAAAAAAGGCTCATTTTTCCAATTTTGTAGTGTAAAAGAAGACACAATGAGGGCGTCTGAGAGGGTTTTCTGGAAGCAAGTGGATGAATCAGGATGCCTCTCATTCACATCTTTCCAGTGCTTCTATACTGTCAGGTACTGTTCTAGGTGCTTGAGATACATCTGTGAATAAAACAAAGATCTTTGCCCTCATGGTGCTTACATTCTAGAAGGAAAAACAGGCTATAAACATAGTATGTAAATTTTAAAGTGAAGAAGAAACTTTGAAAAGCAGTTAAAAGACCTCACAAGAAGCAGAGTAAGGGTATAGCTGAAGTATTAAACAAGCACAAAAAACTTCATTATAAAGGTAAAATTCAAGGTGAAGCAGATATCCAAGCAGATATACAGGGAATAGTCAGGGCAAGGGCCCCACATTAGAAAGATTATCTCAAATGTTTGAGCAACAATAAGGAAGCCAATGCGGCTGAAGCAAGTGAGGAGGAGTCTGAAATGAAACAGAAGCTCTCTTAGTAATCTTCATTATACAATATAATTATCACCATTACATACTACTCTACTTCATATGCAAATCATCTTAAGCTAAATTTCCATTAGTAATGATATATCTGCATGGATTGAGTCATGCTGTCCCACCCAGCTAAGATGCTTACTGGCACACAGCTGTGAAAATGACAGCCAGCAGAGTATGGCAAAGAAATAAGATAAAACTATCTCACAAAGAAACTAACACTATGACTTTGGCTTTGTGCATACAACACTCTAACAGGGCCTAATACTATAAAACACACAAAACTTGTCACTTGTTTTTCTTCAACCGACAGATTCAAAAATTATCATGTATAATTCCAAAATAGAAAACGATTTACTACATTTTGCCATGAAATATATCACACCATTGTCACGAGAAAAATATCACTTATACCAAGCCTTCTAAAAGATACATGACATGCAACAATATACTGAACAAAATAGAGACAAGCCCTTAATCAAAACTTGACCAAAGAATAATGTCAATCAAGGTCAGAATTTCCATCCAATGTAAAACTAAGTGTGGCTAGTAGGAGACAATCTTAATAGACATTAAGTAGCAGTAATCTTCTACTTAAAAGCTCCCTCTCAAGCCTTCACTGAAATGACAGTAAAGGAACAAAAAGACATAGGACACAGATGAGAAAGCAGATACACAAGTAATAATCTAGCAGGCAAAAAACAAAAACCAACTGAATACCTTCAAAAGAAGAAAGCCAAGGAGAAGCCTTTCCAAAATAGGGCCTGGAAAGGCTTAAGAAATGGAAGCAACAGTCCCTTTAAAATCAGATATAACGGGATGTCTAGGTGGCTCAGTGGATGAGCATCTGCCTTTGGCTCAGGTCGTGATCCTAGGCTCCTGGATGGAGTCCCACATCAGGTTCCTACGGGGAGCCTGCTTCTCTCTCTGCCTATGTCTCTGCCTCTCTCTCTCTCTCATGAATAAATAACATCTTTAAAAAAAAAATCAGAGATGACAATAAACAAAGAATAGGACTGGCTGAAAACTTTTATAAAAATAATTAGAGGGCAGTCCAGGTGGCTCAGCAGTTTAGCGCCGCCTTCAGCCCAGTGCCTGATCCTGGAGACCCGGGATCGAGTCCCACGTCGGGTTCCCTGCATGGAGCCTGCTTCTCCCTCTATGTCTGCCTCTCTCTCTGTGTCTCTCATAAACAAATAAAATCTTAAAAAAAAAAAAAAAAAGGCAATTAGACCTCCTCCAGTCAGTACAGCCAGGCAACTACCCCAAGCTGTCTACCCCAAGCAGATTAGAGATTTACTCTCAGGGGAGTTTGAAAAGAAGGGAACCTAACCTAAGAGAAATAGGTAAGCTAACTAAAGATCAGTCTAACATCCAACTAGTAAAAGTTCAGAGAAAAAAAAGGTAAGTGGAAGAAATTATCAAAGAATGGAAAAACTACAAGAAAAGTTATAGGACCTCAAAAACATGAGCTCAGATAAGAAAATTTATCAAGTGCAATAAAAATATTCAATGATGAAGTGGACATTCTCTCCGCAGAAGCAGTTGCATGGAGAAGGGTATCAGGAAGTTTGGAAGAAGACAATACGGCACATTACAAGGAGCTAAAATTGAATCTGAGATGGAAGGTTACCAAAATTTTGCTTTTGCTTAGAGACATCTCCTGCACAGTTGTGCCACTGAGAAAGACAGCAAAAAGATGAAAAGTCTTAGAATCATTGACTGGAATGATTCACAAATTCCCTTATGATGACCCTACTTAAAACAAACTTCATGAAGACTTACATAAAAATAAAAGGTAAAAAAATAAATAAATAAAATAAATAAAAGGTAAATTTAAACAGCTTTGTTCACTATGGAATGTTCTGCTGGACTTTAAAATTAGTGCTGAAGGTTCTACATCTTCAAGAAAAATAAAGCCACATAGGAAGGAACAAGGATTACTATTGCATCTTTCTTCTCAACAGCAACACTGGAAACTAAAAGATAATGGAGTAAAGTTTTCAAAATACTAAAGGAAAACAATTTACAATTGAGACTTCTAAACACTACCAAACTACCACTAAAGTATAAGAATAGGACATTTTTAGATAAGCAAAAAATTTACATTCCATTTATCTTCTTGTTCATAAAACTAACAGAAGAAATGCCTCACCAAAATAGGAGTAAGGTAAGTAAATAGGAAGATGTGAAATAAGAAGAGAGGCAAAGGGAATTCCCAGAATAATAAAGTAAAAGGAGGTTCCAAGCTGACAGTTGATCTTAAAAAACAAGGAGTCTGGATTGGAGTAGAAAAAAAGAATTCCAGGGGATCTCTGGGTGGCGCAGTGGTTTGGCGCCTGCCTTTGGCCCAGGGCACAGATCCTGGAGACCTGGGATCGAATCCCACGTCGGGCTCCCGGTGCATGGAGCCTGCTTCTCCCTCTGCCTGTGTCTCTGCCTCTCTCTCTCTCTCCCCCTCTCTCTCTCTGTGACTATCATAAATAAATAAATTAATTAATTAATTTTAAAAAATTAAAAAAAGAAAAAAGAATTCCAGAGGAATGGCTCCAAGAGGAAAATGGAACTGATAGACTACCTGATAGGTAAAGCATATGGATTTATACTGCTGGTAGAAAATCTGAAAAATCAGTTTTTGATGGGTAACAAAGAAAGCTTACAAAATGAAAACAGGAAGGGGGATTAATTCCAAGAAAAATAAAAATTGGTATAAGGAAAACAATCATATCACACTATAAGGCTCAGGTACAAATAATATTTGTATTTACAGTCACAGTAATAATTTTTTTATTAAAGAGTTTATTTGATTGAGAGAGAATGAGCACAAGCAGGGAGAGTGGGAGAGGGAGACGCAGGCCCCTCACTGAGCAGGGAGCCCAACATGGGGCTTGATCCCAGGACCCTGGGATCATGACCAGAAGCCAAGGCAGACGCTCAACCAACTGAGCCACTAAGGTGCCCCACAGTAATAAGTTTTCATTAATAAAAAAGTTGATCTGGGATACCTGGCTGCCTCAGTCAGTGGAACATGTGACTCTTGATTTTGGAATTGTAAACTCAAGTCCCACGTTGGGTATAGAGATTACTTAAAATCTTTTGGGGGCAGCCCGGGTGGCTCAGTGGTTTAGCGCTGCCTTTGGCCCAGGGCGTGATCCTGGAGACCCGGGATCGAGTCCCACCCACGTCAGGCTCCCCACAGGAAGCCTGCTTCTCCCTCTGCCTATGTCTCTGCCTCTCTCTGTGTGTCTCTCATGAATGAATAAATAAAATATTTAAAGAAAAAAATCTTTTTTAAAAAAATTTGATCTAAGTATACTAGAACAGAACAGGGGAACTATGTAAGGATTTAGGTTTCTTATACCCATTCTCCATCACTAATAGTAGAAAATCAGGCTATAGTATTTAAAACTGAAAAGTGAAGAACTAACATGAGCATAGTATTTGGAAATAAAAGTATCTAAATCAGAAACGACCAAAAGAATTGAAAATGATTAGTTCTGAAGACTGGGGATGGGAGTGGAGAGGTGGAAAGGAAGAATTTAAGCCTTATATTTTAAAATATTACACAGACCAAAAAAAAAAAAAAGGTTTAAGGTTTAAGGGCTAGAACGAATGTTCTTTGCTGCACTAATTATAAACAGTAATTATTAACATAAAACTCCATTAAGGGGAAGCCCCGGGTGGCTCAGCGGTTTAGCTCCGCCTTCAGCCCAAGGCATGATCCTGGAGACCCGGGATAGAGTCCCATGTCAGGCTCCCTGCACGGAGCCTGCTTCTCCCTCTGCCTGTGTCTCTGCCTCTCTCTCTCTCTCTCTCTCTGTGTGTGTGTCTCTCATGAATAAATAAAATCTTTTACAAAAAAAAAAACTCCATTAAGTTATAGATATTCCACGTAACACTTTTTATTACTAAAAATAATAAGACAAAATGGTTTAGTCAACATAGGAAACCATCAAATTAACAATTTAAACACTCAGACTGATAACTAAAAATTGCTTCCCATTATAAAGTAGTGGAAAGCAAACTGTTTCAAAGTCATGTCATTGATGACACTAATTCCTGAGACACTCACCAGCTGTCAGCCATATAAATCTTCTGCTTTAAGATTTAGTATAAAATTTTTAAAACATTCTGACCTGAAACTAAATTTAAAATATTTTACATGTTTGTCTCATTTTTCCTTGAAAGTGATATCTCTAAAACTAACTCTTCAATTTAAATAATTTTATTTCAAAACAGTGTCAGAGGATATGAAAGACCACACAGAAAGATATTTTGTAAAATTCCTCAGATAATCAAGCTGTCTTCACTCAAGTCAAAAGGATTGTAAATTTTTATTATTGTATTAACAAAACATGTTTTCAAGGTAATTTAAACGCTGCCGCAGGTCAGTTAGTTCTTTCACATTAAGAAATATAATTTTACAAAGTTAATGGAAGTGTAGGCAAAAATTAGTCTAAACTCTTCACCCTTGAGTTATCAAGCTCTGGATAATGCTGGCTTCAGTTAGCATGCTTACAAATATTAACATAAGTGATACGCAGCATATGAGAATGGTGAGCACCATGAATCTCTTTTAATAAAACAAATTTTCAATTAAATTAAAAAAGTATAAAAAAGATGACAAGATCAACATAAAACATTTAAACTCAACACAAGATAATATTAACAGATTGGTGTCATTTTTTTGTGTATTATTTATCACAGAGCCTACTAATCTATGTCATTAAATGTTAAATCTTAAATTATAAAATAATTTTTTAAAAAATTTCAAAATCTGTCATTTACACTTATTCATGCTTACATTACATTGTCAATTCCTCCATAGCAAACAATGTTTTCCATCAAGTTTATTGGAAATTCCTAATTTCATAGATTCACTAGTCTCTGCTCCAATTTCTAAACCAAGTACAGCCTCACCTTGCTCAAAGCATACAGATCCAGGATTTTTCGCTCCACCACTGGAATTTTTAAAGTAGATCCTTGGAGTTCCCAAAATTTTGCTAATTGATCCAAGAAGTCTAGTCTCACTCTGGTCATTGCCTAAGATTATTAAAAAACAGAAATCAGAAATAGGAATTAAGTTATGATTGAAAATAAATGAGTTTTACTTAACAAAGATACTCATTTCTCTTTTTTTTTTTTTTTTTTTTTTAATATTTATTTATTTATGTATGATAGTCACAGAGAGAGAGAGAGAGAGGCAGAGACACAGGCAGAGGGAGAAGCAGGCTCCATGCACCGGGAGCCCGATATGGGATTCGATCCCGGGTCTCCAGGATCACGCCCTGGGCCAAAGGCAGGCGCCAAACCGCTGCGCCACCCAGGGATCCCGATACTCATTTCTCTAAAGAAATTCAAAGTCTACATTATTGCTTAGTCCAACCCTGTAAAATAAGGCAATAATAAAGAGAGAAAATCCTTTTTTAAAAATATTCTATTTATTTATTCACAAGAGACACAGGGAAAGAGGCAGAGATATAGGCAGAAGGAGAAGCAGGCTCCCTGCAGGACTCAATGCAGGACTTGATCCCAGGACCACAACCTGAGACAAAGGCAGACACTCCACCACTGTGCCACCCAGGTGCCCCAAGACAAAATACTTCTAATAAGCTTTATTCACTACGGCAAAAAAAATCACTTTCATATATGAGAAATGTTCTTACATTTTATCAACCAAAGCAATTTTTTGATAAAAGTTGGCTTGTCTTTCAGCTAACCAGAAAATTTAGTAAATTGGATTATTCTGTTTCTAAGCATTTTATCATTTCGTCTGTAGAAAATATGCCTACCTCAGTACACCAATTCTCTACCCCACCGATATTAAGATCCTTCATGTATCTAATGACAAGACACTAAAGGGAAAAAGATTAAAATCTTGGAAAGTAAATATTTCAGGAGCATCAAGGGAAAAAAATATTTCATTGCGACACATTAAGCCTCAGCTAGCTAAGATTTCTCTTTTGTACTCTGAAACAGTTTTCTACCATACTGAAGTACCTTTCTGATAAACCAGCAGACAGAAAAAAACAGATATTTAAACAGACTTCAGGGGATCCCTGGGTGGCTCAGTGGTTTGGCGCCTGCCTTCGGCCCGGGGCATGATCCTAGAGTCACAGGATCAAGTCCTACATCGGGCTCCCTGCATGGAGCCTGTTTCTCCCTCTGTCTGTATCTCTGCCTCTTTCTGTGTGTCTCTCATGAATAAATAAATAAAATCTTAAAAAAAAAAAAAAAAGACTTCAATTTAGAAAACTTAAAAGAAACTACTAATATTTAAAGAGTTATTAATAAATCAGATTACAGTCCTGGAAAAGTTCTGTTAGAACTAAAAATAATCTTTGAAAACCTCTGATAAAATATTAAAATCTACTTTCCAAAGACCCCAAGAGACAGAATCTTCCAACATCAGCAAAAATTTTAGTAGAATGGTAAGGAAGCAGAACTTAGAATTTCAGGTCTCAAAATAAAAAAATAAAAAATAAAAAATAAATAAAAAAGAATTCCAGGTTTCTGCAGGTGAGCACTGAATATTTCCACTAAGAAAAAAAAACATAGCTGGAGATACTTTCCCATAGTCCCAGTTAAGTTGAAAAACTGTTAAGAACTTTTTACTTTTTTTTTTTCTTTTTAACCAGAAACTTCCTTCCATTCAGGCGTGCCTGAGTGGCTCAGTCAGTTAAGCAGCCTACTCTTGATTCAGTCTAGGTCTTGGTCTCCTGGTTGAGGATTCAAGCCCCACATAGGGGTCCACGCTGAGTGGAGCCTACTTGAAAAAAAAAGAAGAAAGAAAAAAGAAAAGGAAAGGAAAGGAAACATCCTTCCATTCAATCCCAACAAACATTCTTTTTTTTAAAACTTTTTTTTTTTTAATGTTGTTTATTTATTTCAAAGAGAGAGACCCTGACCCCGCATGTGTGCATGTGAGCATAAGAGGGGGAGGGTCAGAGGGAGAAGCGACTCCCTGATGAGCAGGGAGTCTGAGGTGGGGCCTGAGCTGAAGGCAGCTGCTTAACTGACAGAGGCACTCAGGCGCCCCTCAGCTAACATTAATTCTAAGCCCTGGTACGTGAGTTGCTCAAAGTTCTCTACAGGAGCCCTGACAAAGAATGAATCAGGAAGCAGAAATCACAATATAACACTCACCTCAAGTTCATTCAGGCGCTGGACTCTGGGAGTGAAACGAAAGCTTTTTACTTCACATGCAAATGGTGGTTGCCAATCCTAAATAAAAATACATATATATTTTTAAACATATTGATGTGTAAGAATGCATTATTCGTTCCCTCAAATTTAAGGGATGAATAGCCATAAATGATGACAAGTCAACTTTAAGTCTTTTTCATTGTAGAAACAGGAAAAGTAATACTTTTTAGATGAGATGTTTTTAATATTACTTCTCTCCAATCACTTCTCTCTCATACTGTCTTATTAAAAGTATTTTATCTATAAATCCTCTTCAAATTTCAGGAGTCCCATCCTTTATAACCCACAATTATGCTTTCCCCAATTAATCAAGTGGAATGCAGTGAACTTGTGTATCACAACAGGGTCTAATAAACCTCCCAAGTTTACTAAATGAAAAATAAAACAGAATTTGAAAGAAACTAAAAAGGGTAAAACTGAAGATTAAAAGGTGATTTTTAAAGTACTTATATAATTGGTTAATATCTTTTTGTTTTCATGGGTAATGTGACACAGCACTTTACAGTCTGTGTTACATAAATGTTTTGTTCAAAGCCTGGTTTCTCAACACCCAAATATTTTTTTAAAAAGTAAGCAAATTCACAGAATAAGGGCAATTTCCAGATTGGAGTTATGGTATAACTGAAATGGGCTGGCACAATTCAAGTAGGATTCTAGAAAACATATTTTGATTTGGCCTAAATAATAGTAAATCTACTTAAAAATGTGAGAAGTAGTCAAAAAAATTTTCCTTACCTTAGAAACCAAAGAACATCAATTTTGAAATTAAATTCTGCTTGTAAACAAGATTTATTTTTAATGATAATAAGACATACAAAGAGAAGGTATATTATTTCCATCTTTTTTTAGTAATGAACTATTTTTTTTGTACTAAAGGAATCCTGAACACAATTTCTAATTCATAAAGGCAACAGAGTAGATGAAAATATGGTTTAGGAAAAACTTCAGAGCTTAAAGTTTTGCCAGTATTAGGTAATTTTGATAGTTCAACAGTTAAATGAAGCTTTTAATTAAATGTCAGAAGTTAAATGATGCTTTTGGCAATGCATATGCCATCATTCGTCATAGAAATCAGCTTTTAATCTTTCATCTGTAATTAACGTTTATAAATCTTAATCAAATTCATTAAGCATAAACAGGTGTAGTAGCATGCCTGGGTTTTAGAATAAAACAGATTGATCTAGGTTCAAAATCTACTTTGCCACACACCCAAGATCATTCATTTGATAAGTTATATAACTTATTCAGAGTTGTCTTATCTGTAAAATGAGATGTTATTTACCCACTAGGGCTTTAAAGAATATTAAGTGAAATAATCTGTAGGTGCTAAATTAGCTTCTCCTCCTCCCTCCTAGCTTCAGCTCTTTTTATTCTCTATGGTGCACACCACTGTGGTAGTTTGTGGTGAGAGCAGACGCTTTCTAAAATGCAACACGAAAACAGTACTTCATCCTTTATTCTTATAACTAATAGACAAAACATAAAGCAAGGTGTCCCTTTAAGAAGCACCGAAGGCAATAGTTCACACACTTTAATGTGCATTAAGCATCATCTGAGAGTACTTACTAAAAAAGCACATTCTAGAACTTCCACATCCAGAAATCTATTCTAGTCTGAAAAAGGGGCCTGGAGATCTGCATTTTAACAAGCAGCTGGTTGAGCCTTGTGCAGGTGGACCAGGAACAGCATTTGAAAAACGTTGGTCTCATGGGTAAAGAAAAAAAATCTTTTGACCTTGAGCAAATCACTCAACCTCTTGGGGCACTAACGCCCCCAAAGGAGTAGTATCTGCTTTCCTTAAAGATTGAGGATTATAAAAAACCTACAGGCAAACAGTTACTTGCAATAATTGCAATTCATAAATCTTTGAACCTTGGTTCCTTATGTCAAAAGAGTTCCTCTTAAACCACCAAATTCTAAAATAAATGCTGCACCTTCTCGTCCCCTGGGAAGACTTTTTCATTGCGGCAACACAGTCTAGGGTTCTTGTTTGGTAATCCCATTCTAGGGGACGACTAGATCTCAGATTACCGTTTAAGAAATCTTTCCTTTGAAATGAGGCTTGCAAATATTTACTAAATCAACCATTAGTAGGACTCGGATTAGAAAAACAAAAAGTCAGTGTAAAGGCAGTTTTTACTCTAGCATCCTAAGGAGAAAGCACAGTACACGAGGGTACAACACGTCCTAACACTTCGAGCACCTCCTCGGCCAGCGCAAGGCCCGAAGTCTTTTGTTACCCTTGCCTACAATCAAAGGGGAATAGAAGTACCAGCTCCCAAGTTCTGGGCAGGAAGGCCCGTGGGACACCGCTCTGGCGCTCAGACAGGCCTACCACAGAAGCCTGCAAAAGAAACCAAGAACACCCAGAAACTTAGCTTCTAATTGTTGAGAAACGAGAGAGTAAATATGAAAAGGAAGAAGGACCGGGAAAGTAAAGCTAGGGACGCCTGGGTGGCTCAGCGGTTGAGCATCTGCCTCTGGCCCAGGGCGTGATCCCGGAGTCCCAGGATCCAGCCCCGCATCGGGCTCCCTGCGTGGAGCCTGCTTCTGCTTCTCCCTCTGCCTCTCTCTCTCTCTCTTTCTGTGTGTGTGTGTATCTCTCATAAACAAATAAAATCTTTTTAAAAAAGAAAAGAAAGTAAACCTAAAGCACTCCCCCTTCCGTCTCCCCGGACTCCGGTACCTTGGGCGGTCGGATTTTGCAGATGCCGGTTTTCTCTGCCAGAGGCCGGATGCGGCCGATGAAGCTGAGCGGGTCCGTGAACTCCTCCCAGCTGGGCTCAAAGACTGGGCACTCCGGCGGCGGCACAAACTCGGCCGCGTAGCCCCCCGGCCCCACGCCGGCCATGGCAACACCCGGGGGGCCCTCCGACGGGCGGGGGGGAGAACAGGTGGAGAAAGGCTGGTCGAAGGCCACCGAACCCTCTCACGTCTCCTGACAGGGGCCGAAGCTCATCGTCTCGGACCAGAACCGCTCCACACAGGAACCCAACCCCACAGTCGCTTCCTCTTCTCGTTTGTTATTGTTTCCTTCGGGGTTTTTCGTCTCTGGGTCAGGACTTTTCCGGAAGTTCAGGTACCGTCAAATCCCTCCGCCGCCGCCACCACAGAAACAGAATCCCTCCGCCGCGACGCGCTGCCTCGGCGCAGGGCCTTCCCCTTCCTGGCTTTGCCCGCAACCGGGGAGGGTTCCTGGTCCGCGGGCGTGCGCGGGTCGGCGCCGTTCCACAGCTTCGGGCGGCCCGGCCCCAAGGGCCCGCGGGCTCTCTTTCAGGGAAGACAACGCTGAGGGCGAAGCCTCCGAGGCTCGGGGCCGCGCTCTTCCGGCGCGGAGGAATGTGTAAAGCCCCAGAGGGCAGAGGTTCTGCTTCCGGGAGGAGGGCTCTGTTCCCTTTTGTGTATGAACCACACGAAAACAAGCTCAGCCAGCCCTGGGCGGTGCTGTCCCCCGGTCCCGGTATCGCGGCTGGTTTTAACCTTCGCATCTGCCTTTTTCTACGTAACTAGCTTTTTCGGCATCTCTTTCTTCAGTCTTGTGTATCCCTTCCGAACACTCTCCCTCGGCCGCTTTCTAGCTGCCTCGTCTCCATGACGACAGGTTCGGGTCCTATCTGTCCCCCAAATCCTGCCGGCCGGCCTCAGCCGCGGCCCAGGAATTGTTTTTTGTGCACGTGGAAGCCACCGCTCCTGACCTTGCTGTTCCAGCATTGACCCCGAGTCATCTCAACAGCAAGCACTGTACTCTGCTGACTCGCTCCCTAAACCCTTCTCGGTACGCTGTAAAAGCTGTGGCAACCGTCTGATCCTGCTTGTCAAAAATTTTTAAGCCAAGGTACTTCTCCCCTTACTTCAAATTGTGGGCAATAACGTAGAAAGAACTAAAGAAGAAACCGTGAAAAGGTAGTTCCAGCATTAGATATTTGGAAGGAAGGCTTCTTTCCAGGGCTTTTTCTCGGGCTCCCTGTGCAACAGCTACCCCAGGACCTATTGCCAACTGTGGTTGATGACTCCCAAAACTGTATTTCCAGCCAAGATTTTTCTTTTGCATTACAAACCAGTGCATCTAGGGCCGCCTGGATGGCTCAATCAGTTGAACAAGTGCCTTTGGCTGAGGTCATGACCCTAGCCAGGCTCCCGATCAGATCAGCGGGTAACCTGCCACTCCCTCTATAACTCGCCCTTGTGCACTCCCCTCTCTCTGTCAAATAAATACATAAAATCTTAAAAAACAAACAGTACATCTAGCTACCTACTAGATAAGCCCACTTAGTTAATTAAAGTACCCACAGTTGGGGGATCCCTGGGTGGTGCAGCGGTTTGGCGCCTGCCTTTGGCCCAGGGCGCGATCCTGGAGACCCGGGATCGAGTCCCACGTCGGGTTCCCTGCGTGGAGCCTGCTTCTCCCTCTGCCTATGTCTCTGCCTCTCTCTCTCTCTCTCTCTCTCTCTGTGACTATCATAAATAAATAAAATTTTTTTAAAAAGTACGCACAGTTATTACAGTGTTCCCAGTTTTCATGAATGATTTCATCCACCTACTCAGTTGCCTGAGCCAGAGATCTAGATATTAATCCTTGACTCCTCCCTTACTATGTACAATCGGATGTCAAGTCTAGAGATTATGTCACCTAAAGATTTTAAATTATCCATTGCTTCTTCATCTTCATTATCATGATCCTAATTTCTCCCCTGAATTGTGATAGCTCAGTTCTTACCCCCTTCAAGCCCCATTCAGCATCATTGTCAGATTGCTTTGTCTAAAACCCATCCTACTCCCAAGCACCATCTGTTAGGTTTCTCCATGTACTACACAAAGAGTTTCTTGATGGCTTTAATGCGCCATGCTTTCTCTCATCTCTGAGCCTCCACAGATGTTTCCTCTGTCTGGAATATGTATGTTTACTCTCTTTACCCCACCCCCACAGTTTCATTTATCCCCTTTCAGATCTACTATTCTTTCATCTATCAGATTAAATATCTCTTCCTCTGGGACGCCTGGGTGGCTTAGCAGTTTATCGTCTCCCTTTGGCTCAGGACAAGATCCTGGAATCCCAGGATCAAGTCCCACATAGGACTCCCTGTATGAAGCCTGCTTCTCCCTCTGCCTGTGTCTCTGCCTCTCTCTCTGTGTGTGTGTCTCTCAAGAATAAGTAAATAAAATATTTTAAAAATAATAATTATCACTTCCTCTGGAAAGCATTCCCTAACTCTCGAAAATCATTTACTCAGTAGCAACCTGTACTTCCTTATCAAACTTTTTTGGCTTAATTGCCTTTCTTCCTCCAACTGTAAACTATACAAAGACAGGTGCAGAGTTTGTTTTAGTGACCATGGTAGCCCCAATTCCTAAAATAGTACTTGGTGTATAGAAGGTCTGTTGAATGAGTCTGTTGAATGAAGGAATGGCTTCATCCAAAAATTCACCTTGGGGTCCCTGGGTGGCGCAGCAGTTTGGCACCTGCCTTTGGCCCAGGGTGCCATCCTGGAGACCCGGGATCGAATCCCACGTCGGGCTCCCGGTGCATGGAGCCTGCTTCTCCCTCTGCCTATGTCTCTGCCTCTCTCTCTCTCTCTCTCTCTCTCTCTGTGACTATCATAAATAAATAAAAATTTAAAAAAAGAACTCATATATTCTTTAAAAAAAAAAAGTTCACCTCGTGTGTTCATTGCCTCAGCCTACATTTACATATAACAGATTTTGAAATTCTACCATGGTGTGGCATATATAATATCCCTTCATTTGATTATAGCATTCATAAAAGTTAACACACAGTTACTCACACGTACCAGTCTAAACCCCATATACAAACACTTGTTTCAGTTAGCCTTTGTTATGAAACAAACCACCTCAAAACTTAGTGGCTAAAAAGCTTAGTGGCTAAAAATGAAAATATTACTGCAATTCTGTGGGTTGGTAATCTGGTGTTCTCATGGTTTCCCCTAGATCACTCATGCAGCTACAGACAACTGACAGCTGAACTGGAGTTGGAGGATCCAATATGGCCCCATCACATGTCTGGCAGGTGGTTGCTGGCTGTTGCCTGGGAAGCCTCAGTTCTCTACATGACTTCTTATCCTCAGTTGTGCTTTTTCATGGGATGGTCTTAACATTTCAAGAGCATGAGAGTGGAAGCCTAAGCCGATGTTCTAGGCTCCAAAATGTACAAGATCACTTCTGTCACATTGTGTTGGTCAAAGCAAGTCATAAGGCCAGCCCAGATTCAAGAGAGTGATGGAACAGACTACATATCTTGATGGGAAAAACAATATCACATTGCAAATGGGTAGAGAGAAAGAAAAGTGTGATTCATTCCATACAATTATAATGATTCACAATAAAATCAGATTTTGTAGTATTTAAAGCTGAAAAATCCATATTCACAAAAAAGAAAAATAATGAAATTCTAAGTAAAGCAAGTAATATTGATGTAATCACTAAATATGTAATTAAAGTATAATGGTTTTGCTTTTGTAATAATGATAGAGCAGAGGAGCCCTGAGTGACATTCAAAATAAGCACAAAAGAAAAAAAAGCACAAACTCCTAAAAGCTTTGTTTCTGTTTATTTGCTTTTTTGTCTTTTGAGTTATACTTACCAAGTACTTTATTATAAACTGTCTCCCTAGTAGAATGTAAAAGCACAGGGTAATTATCCTCAATCATTTTTTGCTTCGATATGCCAGAGAAATTTGTAGCAATCATTTAAACAATGAGTCTGTAATAGAAGAGCAGTGAATAGCTCCGCTGGGATGGAAAAAAACTTCTCCAGTTTCACCCACATGAGATTCTGATGCTCCCCTCAAAGAGGGTAGGTGAACCCACCCTCACTCCTCATGCCCATCCCTTTGAGAATCACTACTGTACAGGTCTAACTTGCATTTAATCAGCTCCTATGAGGGCTTTCTCTAAACAGCATGTAAAATTGTCAATAGTACTTGGGTCTCTGGGTAGAACAGGTATAGGTGTAGTTTAAAAGTGCTGTTTGCCTTATTTAAGCAGTTCCTAAAAACTTTTGCGAAAAAAATTTAATGTTAAAGTATTGTGTTTTATCCAAAATTTATTTTCCTTAGTGCTAGAATAGGATAAAATGAATACCCAACTCTGATAATCAATTAACTAGGCTGTGATCTCTGATAATTTTTAAACACATGACAAAAATTCATAAATTCAGACTGAGGAAAGGCTTGTTTCAGAGAGCCAAAAGTCAAAATTACTTAATTTCTTTAAGGAAGAGCTATTTTGTTTCAAATATAGTTTTTACCAGTGGTTCTCAAACTTTTTGGTCTCAGGACCACTCTATACTCTCAAAAACTCTGTACTCTTAAAAAAATATTCTGTACTTTGAGAACCCCAAAACTTCTTGTTTATATGGATTACATATAGATATTTACTATACTAGAAATTAAAACTAAGGAATGTTTAAAATATTTACTCATTTAAAAATAAAAATAAGGGATGCCTGAGTGACTCAGTCAGTTAAGCATCTGCCCTCAGCTCAGGTCATGATCCCAGAGTCCCTGGATTCAGCCCTGCATTGGGCTCCCTGCTCAGTGGGGAGTCTGCTTCTCCATCTGCCCCTCATCCTGCTTGTGCTCTTTTCTCTCACTCACTCTCTGTGTGTCTCTGTGTGTAAAAAATAATAAACTCATTATATGTTGTATTAGCTTTCTCCAGAGAAACAGGGCCAATAGGATGTACATATATGAAGAGAGAAAGTTAAGAATGAGAAATTAGCTCACACACTCATGGAGGCTAGCAAGTCCAAAATCTGCAATGTGGGCTAGCAGGCTGGAGTTCTAGGAAAGCTGATGGTCCAGTTCAAAGACCAGCAGGCTGGAAACCCAAGAGAACTGATGGTACAGATGAATTCTGAAGGCAGTCTGCAAGAGAATCACATCTTGCTTGGGGAGGCTAGATTTTTGTTCAAGCTTTCAGCTGATTAGATAAGGCCCACCCACATTATGAAGAGCAATCTGCTTTACTCAAAGTTCATTGATTAAACATTCCAAAATTCATCATACATGCTAATATAAATATATTTTATAATAATATTTTGCAAGAGGAGTTTAGTGATAGTGGCTTTGGTTTATATTTTTTGAAAAACTTTTTAATGTCTGGCTTGTGGGATCAAGCTGGATTCTTATATTTGTTTCTGCATGCAATCTTCTGTGACATTTTATTTGAGTTGAAATATATGAAAAAAATCCAGCATCACACAGATATGTAATTGGAAAGGGAATAGTATTTTTTCAGTATTCAGCCTTTTCAGCTAATTGTAATTTCTTAAAGGCTGCAATATGGAACCTAAAACTTTATCAATGAACTTTTGGAACTCTGTTACATTAAAATGCACATCAACATTGTCCTTGAATGGATTTTTTACTCAATCATGAGTTTGTGACATCATGCATTTATCATTTCAAAAATATTAGTGAAATATTTTAATTGAGTTATAAAGGTCTTCCCAATGTTGATGCACATAATTATATAATATTAAAAGTCATAATAATGTCACCATTGATGTTCTCAGAAAATTGGGAGGCTGTCAAACGCAGAATAACAGAAACAAGTTTTCCAAAAAATAATTTTCACTTAAAGCTCAAATTTTCATCATCAACAAATACCATCAGTTCTTTCACTTAAATAGAAGGGCTTACATTTTTCATTTTCAAGAAAATGTCTGAGAATATCTAGATCTAAATAGCCACTGTTTATCTGTCAGATCTTCTGGCATGCCATAAAAAAGTGGCTAGTTTAGCTCATAAGTTCTTCTCCCTGAGAAAACCCTCCTGTTTTCCACACGGTAGAACTGCTTTATGTGTACTTCCTACATCAGCACACAGACTATTAAAAATACATGTTCAAGAGTTACAATTTATTAAGACCAATATTTTTACTGCTTCCTAATGGGCATTCTTAAATTAAACTGGCTTTTATTTAAACCTCTAGTGTGTGTAATGAAGACAATGGTTGCAAGTGCAGTTTGGTGTCACTGCCATGATTCATAATAAAAAACCAGTAGTTTTACCCACCATTGCTTTTGCACCATCAGTGCAAATGTCAATGGTAAAAAAGGCAAATATCATCTTAGTATTATGAAAATAATTTTGACTTCAAGACCTTCAGAAAGTATCTCAAGGACCAACATGGGCCTGCAACAAACAAGAATCTGTTGACAACACTTTGGGGACTACTGGTTTATTTCTATCGTTAATCATTGAATTAATATAAACAATGAAAGAGCTGAAAGAGACTTTTTTTTAAGATTTTATTCATTTATTCATGAGAAACACACACACACAGAGAGAAGGAGAGAGAGAAAGATAGGCAGAGACACAGGCAGAGGGAGAAGCAGGCTCCATGCAGGAAGCCTGATGTGGGACTTGATCCCGGGTCTCCAGGATCAGGCCCTGAACTGAAGGTGGCGCTAAAACGCTGAGCTACCCGGGTTGCCCGAGAGCTTCTTTAAAAAACAGAAAAAAGTTAAAAAAGTAAATAACCTGGGGCACTGGGTTGGCTCAGTCATTTAAGCTTCAAGACTCTCGATCTCAGCTCAGGTCTTGATCTCAGGATTGTGAGTTTGAGCCCCATGTAGAGCCCCATATTGAGCTCTACTCTGGTTATGGAGCCTGCTTAAAAATAAAGGCGATGGGGATGCCTGGGTGGCATCTTAAATCTTAAATTTTTAAATCTTAAAAATAATAATAATAATAATAATAATGGAGATAACCTGTTAGAACTAAAGTCTAAACAACAGGTCTTTGCTTATTAAATACTTAACCATTAAAATTTTTATGCTGTGTATGTTACTAGATTCTTCTAAAGTGCCATAAAATAGGTTCTCTTACACATTTTATTTTTTCTCTTACACATTTTAACATTACAAGAAATGAAGTGTAGTTAACAAATCCTTACATTCATTTAGCTCAAAATAATGATAGTTTATTCTGTGTCTAGTGATCTGTGATCAAATTCAATCAAGTTCAACAATTCAACTCTTCCAAATGAGCCAGCCAGGCACCCCTTAAGACACATTTTTAAGTGGGGTTTGGGAAGACAGACTCTTTTTTAAAGATTTTATTTATTTATTCATTCATGAGAGACACAGAGAGAGGCAGAGACACAGGCAGAGGGAGAAGCAGGTTCCCCTCAGGGAACCTGATGTGTGACTCATTCCTGGACCCTGACCCAGGATCATGCCCTGAGTCCCGATTGGAAGGAAGACGCTCAACCAGACGTCCCTGGAAAGATGGATTCTTAAGTAGTTCATAAGGACAAGTCAGAGTAGAAGGAAGGGATTCAGTCTTTATGAACTCTAAATAAAGGTTGAAAAGCTATGATTTAAAACATTTCATTTCTTCTTCCTTTATCATAACATTAATAAGGAGATAATCATTTGAAATATTGCATTTATTTTTTTTTAATTTTTATTTATTTATGATAGACACAGAGAGAGAGAGAGAGAGAGGCAGAGACATAGGCAGAGGGAGAAGCAGGCTCCATGCACCGGGAGCCTGATGTGGGATTCGATCCCGGGTCTCCAGGATCGCACCCTGGGCCAAAGGCAGGCGCCAAACCGCTGCGTCACCCAGGGATCCCGAAATATTGCATTTAAAAATCTTTTTGATCACTTTACCTACCAGAGTCATCAGAACTGATATAGGCTAGATGCTGGTGTGTTATCTCTAAATTCTTATGAAAATAAAAACCAAAACAAAAAATAGGGCACTTGGCTGGCTCAGTCAGTAGTGTGAGCAACTCTTGATCTCAAGGTCATGAGTGCAAGCCCCATGGGAAGTGTGGAGCCTACTTAGAAAACAAAAACAAATTCTTATGAAGTGCTGCCATTCATTGTTGAATTAATCCTTTCTTTTATAACTTTCTCCTACATATCTTAATGTTTAAATGAAAGATCTGTTGGTCTCTATGTTCAAAATTCTGGTATAAATGTAGCCTCTTAACCAAAGCTCTTCTATATATGCTTTCTTTTTCTTCTCCTAAAATACAATTTCTTCTCCTACAATGCATACTAATTAAATTTTATTATGGGTTTCACCATTACCTTAAAATTCCACAATTTTTGCAAAGAACTTAAACTTGACATACTCTTCACATGTAAGTGATAGTTTTTATTTTATCTTTTCTCTAAGATAATTAATGAAAATATTTGCACCTAAAATTAAGGTCTATAAAAACTATTTCTATTGTCCTCCCTTAATTAATGTATCAACAACTACTTTCGAATCAAATTATTTGAACACTCTTATTTAGTCTGTCTACCTTTCCGCAGAATACCCACAGCTTGTTTTGCCCAAGACATTGTATTATTTATTTGAATGTGACTTATGTGACTTTTAGTGGATTCTTAATCATCTATTCTTTTGTACTCAGCAGATAAAGGATGGTTATAAGGCAAGGCACAAGGTTACCAATAAATATGGGCACATTCTATTCTGTTCTATTCAGGGGCAAAACCATGAATATTCTTCTAAGAACATTGCCTCAAAGATAATATAATGTGGGCCACCTGGCTAGCTCAGTTGGAAGAGCGTGCAACTCTTGATATCAGGGTTGTGAGTTTGGGCTCCACGTTTGGGGGTAGAAGTTGCTTAAAACACTTTTTAAATAATATAATGTATTTTTCAGTTTGTAAGTTCCTTTGCTGTCTTTCCTGGATTGTGATTTAGTTCTGGAATTTAATTTGATATCCTCTTTTCCAAATGGGAGTAAGTGTAGAATTACACTTATTCCCTAGGCAAAACATGTCTTTTGAATCTAAATTTAGATTTAGATTTGCCAAAATATTTGCATAATTTGTGAAATAATGTACCAAGAATTTCTACCCTAAAAAACTGGGTGAACTCAAGAGTAAAGCCAAATGCCATAATAAAACAACAATAACAATTAAAACAACAACAAAGGGCAGCCCCCGTGCGCAGCAGTTTGGCGCCGCCTGCAGCCTGGGGTGTGATCCTGGAGACCCGGAATCGAGTCCCACATCGAGTCCCACATCGGGTTCCTTGCATGGAGCCTGCTTCTCCCTCTGCCTGTGTCTCTGCCTCTCTCTCTCTGTGTCTATGGATAAATAAATAAAATCTTTATAAATAAATAAATAAATAAATAAATAAATAAAACAAAAACCTGGGTAAAGCATTCTCATACTTGGTTTGGATCAGCTCAAATTGATTTCAAATATTTTATCAATAATTTTCTATATCGCAGATGCCTTCATAAAGAACTGATAACACAGACCTTATTTACTATTATGTACCAACCTACACATGATAATACAAATATAAGTGGTAATAAAGGAAAGGAAATGATAAACATCAGTCTTCTATGTTCTCTCTGCCCTGTGATTTTTCTTTTTTCTTTTTTAAAGATTTTATTTATTTATTTATTTATTTATTTATTTATTTATTCATTCATTCATTCATTCATTCATGAGAGACACACACAGAGAGAGAGGCAGAGACACAGGCAGAGGGAAAAGCAGGCTCCATGCAGGGAGCCTGATGTGGGATTCGATCCTGGGACTCCAGGATCACACCCTGGGCCAAAGGCAGGCACTAAACTGCTGAGCCACCCAGGGATCCCTAATTTTTCTTTTTTAATAAAAGATTTTATTTATTTATTTGAGAGAGAGAGAGATCCAGAGTGATCATAGAGGGAGAGGAAGAGGGAGAAGCAGACTCTCCACTGAGCAGGGAGCCCAACAAGGGGCTTGATTCCAGGACCATGATGAGATCATGACCTGAGCTGAAGGTAGATGCTTAACAACTGAGCCACCCAGACGCCCCTGCCCTGTGATTTTTCACAATTAAAACATCGGTACTAGTTATTTCTTCTTTTTCCTGGTGTAGGCTCCCTGGACAGGCACATACTTTTTGAGTACTCATATTTCCTTTAATATGTTTGTATGTGCATTGTCGTTTTTCTGTGATCTCTCAGAGGGCAAGAACCATTATGTTTTTAAAGATTTTATTTATTTATTCATAGAGACACAGGTAGAGAGAGAGGCAGAGACACAGGCAGAGGGAGAAGCAGGCACCATGCAGCGAGCCCGACGTGGGACTTGATCCCAGGTCTCCAGGATCATGCCCTGGGCTACAGGCGGCGCTAAACCGCTGCGCCACCGGGGCTGCCCCCATTATTATTATTATTTTTTTTAAGATTTATTTATTTACTTACTTATTTGAGAGGGAGAACACGAGCAGGGGAGTGGCAGAGAAGCAGACTCCCTGCTGAGCAGGGAGCCAGATGCAGGATCCCAGGACCCTAAGATCATGATCTGAGCCAAAGGCAGATGTTTAATCAACTGAGCCACCCAGGTGCCACAAGAGCTATTATTTCTTAAATTCAGCATTAAGTGAGGTTGGGAAACATACCAAATACATGTTTCTTAGTTATATTTATTCTTACTTTCATATGTATTATTGTTATGAAGCCTATGGTTCCTCCTGCACAAGCAAGAGAAACCAGAAGTTTAAGTTATGTTTTTCCAGGAAGGCAATAGCTCTTTCACCTTAAAAAGAAAAACCAGCATGTGACATTAAGAATGAATGGAGAGAGTGATTTGAGAGTGCTTTAACAGTTGTCAAATGAAGAGAACTTGGAGAAAAAGATGAAAGTTAGCAACAGTATAAAATGCCAGAAAGGATGGGATAAGACAACTTAAGAAGTGATCCATCGGGATGCCTGGGTGGCTCAGCAGTTGAGCGTCTTCCTTCAGCCCAGGGCGTGATCCTAGGATCCTGGCTTCCTGCATGGAGCCTGCTTCTCTCTCTGCCTGTGTTACTGTCTCTCATGAAAAAATAAAATCTTTAAAAAAAAAAAAAAAGAAGTGATCAATCTAGCAATTAGGGGATCCCTGGGTGGCACAGCGGTTTGGTGCCTGCCTGGCCCAGGGCACGATCCTGGAGACCCGGGATCGAATCCCACGTCGGGCTCCCGGTGCATGGAGCCTGCTTCTCCCTCTGCCTGTGTCTCTGCGCCTCTCTCTCTCTCTCTCTCTCTCTCTGTGACTATCATAAAAAAAAAATCTAGCAATTAGTAGATCATAAAACAATTTCAATAAATTTGGAGTCAAAATCCCTTTCTAGTAGTTGGGAAGTGAATGGGAGGTGAAGAAAAGAAGCAAGCATGGACTCAAGGTTCTTGGCTGTGGAGGAAAGGCTGGGCACAGGAAGATGGAAGTTACTGAAGGGGAACCAGAGAAAGTCTTCACAAGCTAGTGAAGTGTAGTGAGTGGGCCTCAGCGCTGAGAAGGAAGAACTTTTTAAAATTATTCTCCATTAGGAGAACGGGAAGTTGAAAAATAATAAGAGATAACAAGAAAATCTCAAGCAGACTCCCCACTGAGCATAGAACCTAATATGGGGCTTGATCTCACCATTCCAAGATCACAAACTAAGCTGAAACCAAGAGCCAGAGCTTAACCAACTGAGCCACCTACGTGCCCTGAGAGACTGTAAATTTACGGTGATATCTCCCATAAATGTGAAACGTTCTCCAGCAGCACACATCGAAGGAAGGCAAATGGTAAAAATAATCTGAAGTGTAGGGATTATCAGCACTGTCAGAGCAGGAGGACAAAGAAAACAAGGTCTGATTACTGGAAAGAACAATGTTATGTGCCACAGAACTAAGCTGACTAGAGAAGTAAAGGCCCCAAGCAGGAGAATATACCAACTAGGAGTTTCCCAGGCTGTTCTTCTCATAGCCTCCATACATACTCTTCATCTTATATTTTTCATTTTTTAAAAAGTAACCTCCACATCCAACATGGGGCTCGAACTCACAACCCCAAGATCATGAGTCACAGTCACATGCTTCACTGACTGAGCCAGCCCTGTGCTGCTTGTATTTCCCATTCTGATAAATGTCAGCTAGTCTCCCTGTCCTGGATCCGGTCAACTGGAACTTTTAAATATCTTCCATTTTCCTCTTTATAGTTCCATTATTGCCTCCCTTGTTTAGTTAGGCCTTTTCCTTCATATGAATTATCATTGCAGCCTCCCAGATCTTCAAGTGTTGTTCTTAATTGGTCCTCTACCGCCAGAGTGTTTAAAAAAGAAGAAAATCAATCTGATGTTAGGTAGTCGTGAATGAGGGAGGGGTTGAGAATAACCCTTTGATGTTTGAATGAAGGATGATACATTAATCTTGACATAGAATGGAAGAAGAGCAATCTAACAAGACAGGCAACAGATGTAGGGAGGAATGTTATATGCGCATTTATTCCTTTGGCAACAACTTTTGAGCATCTGCTATGTGCCAGGCACTCTTCCAGATGCTGGATGTATGACATGAACAACAACAACAAAGCATACAGCTTACTTTCTAGTGGTGAGGGGATTCAAAACAATAAGAATGGGATCCCTGGGTGGCGCAGCGGTTTAGCGCCTGCCTTTGGCCCAGGGCGTGATCCTGGAGACCCAGGATTGAATCCCACATCGGGCTCCTGGTGCATGGAGCCTGCTTCTCCCTCTGCCTATGTCTCTGCCTCTCTCTCTCTCTGTGTGTGTGTGACTATCATAAAAAAAAAAGCTGATAAATATAAATTATTTTAGGTGCCAATAAGACCTTGTAAAAGTAGAGAAGGCAGGGAGTGAAGGGTGGTAAGGGGGGATAGTGTGGCTAGAGAAGGGCTTAAGATTGATGACACTTAAACAGAAGCTATGTTGTAAAAATATAATGACAAATTGCTTAATGAACATCAAACCAGAAGGGATTACTTCCAATAAAGGAAATAGTATTTGTGTTGACCTTGGTAGGAATTTCACGGGTAAAGATTCATGGCAAGGGCCAATCCAGATAAAAGGAAGGATGTGATTCAAAAAGAAAGTCCATGCTACATTCATAAAATAACCAGTTAATTATTATATAATAGAGATAAGTAGAGTTAGCTTGTGTCAGTATTTGAATGCCATATTACTATCTGAACTTACTCTCTACTCTTCAGGAAATCACCAAAAATTTATGAGCAGGAGTGCAACATGTCCAAAAGTGTGCTTTTAAAAAAAGAATCACCTTTTATAGAATGGATTAGAAAAAGAAAAAAACACCAGTTAGAAACCTATTGTAGTAGCCCAAGTGAAAGGTAATGAGACACAGAGTAGAAATAAAAAGGAAGAATATCTTATAGAATATATACTATTTGAGAGCCAGTACGAAGATAAGATCACCATGATTTTGTTTAAAAAAAAAAAAAAAGGATCAAAAGAAAAAAAAATACCGAGTTCATATGTCTGGGAAGATCTCTCTCTCTCTTTAAAGTGTCTGGGAAGATCTTGACATAATTAACAGAGAAAAATCACAAGGTAGAAAAAAGTAAACTTAGTAGATGTCAAGTTACACCAGTGAGAAGTCCCAGCTTTTCTTTTTTTTTTTTTTTTTCCCAGCTTTTCCATAGCAGTAGCTGCAGCTCTGAGACTGAAGTGCCTTTCCCCCTACTGGTCTTCTGGAAAATGAGACTGCAATTGAGTTTTGCACTAGTTTAATATGATTAAAGCCAGTTTTTCACATCTTTCAGGAAAAGGAAGTAGTATCTACTAACAAAAATAGTAGCATTTATATACATAATCCTCTGATTGTAGAAATTGAACCACAGGTCCTATCTTGACTGTAGGCCACCAGGTCATTGAAGGAGAAACTCTCTTATAATCTTCACCTTGATACAAGGAACACATAGTAATCTTGCGACCCATTCCATAAGTATGCATCGCGTTTCTGCATAATTTTTCGTGAAAACAAAGCAGTTGAGCAAGCTTAAACTGGGGGTGCCCAAAACTAGTGCGTTCTGACCCCGAACACCATACCGCCGGTACTGGGACCGGCTGGATTGCAATCGGTTTACAGTCTCCTCCCGGAAGCAGTGTGTGGAAGTAAAACTACATTTCCCGGCGATCTCTGCGCAGTTAGACGCAAAGCAAGGAAAGGCGGGGAATGTGTGAATAGCCTTCTTATTGGTGCGCCGTCCAAAGGGCCATGTAAACTTGTGGGCGATTGGACGGATTCGTGCACGCTCAGTGGCGCCGCGACGCTACCGGATTTAAGTTTTGTTTTTCGGTTGGGGGTTTCTGACTCGGAGGCTTAGTGTGGCGTGAGTATAGAGTTTTGGGTTTAGGGTGCAGGGGTTAGGGAATGGGGCCTTGGACTAAAAACAAAAAACAAACAAAACCCTAATGAGGGAGAAGTCAGTGCGGGTACCGGAAGAAAGAATAGACAAAGTGGAAGGTTTTGGGGTATTGGAGGACCTGGGAGCCGTGGCGATGAGGGAGGCAGCAAACGGGATGAAATGTAAAAAGGAATATAGAATTTGATGGTCCTGGAAATGCGTTCCAGTATTCCCTCATCCCAAGATAGTCCAAGCCCTCAGTTCCCTTATTTGTAGAATTAAGGAATAATAAAAATACTTAGCAAAGTTGTTGTGGGGGTAAATAAAGTGAATGTCAAAGTGCTAATCAAGGTATGCTGTAAGGAGATGTAAGGCTGTATTAAAACAGCAACAACCCTAAACGAAGATATCACAGAGGTAGAAGAATAGAAGAAGCTACCTGAAACCCATTAACTTATCTATAAACAAAGGCATTGTTCTTTTGGGGGATACAGTGATGAATAAAGCCCGTTTATCTGCAGGGAACATACCTATCGTGAGAGAAATGACAGCAACAAAGAACTCTGTTCTTTGTTAACGCCTGTTAATTTTTATTTTTTTTAAGATTTTATTTATTCAGGAGAGACAGAGAGAGAGAGAGGCAGAGACATAGGCAGAGGGAGAAGCAGGCTCCATGCAGGGAGCCCGACGTGGGACTTGATCCCGGGTCTCCAGGATCACGCCCTGGGCCGAAGGCAGGCGCCAAACCTCTGAGCCACCCGGGATGCCCCTGTTATGTTAACTTTTAGAGAATTACATTTGCGGTTCTTTTGCAGTTAGATCATTTTGGTAGATCAATTTGGATGGAAAGAACTCAGCAAAGAGATGAAGGAGGTAATATTGAGTTTTCAGGTACTGACTGGGTTCCACTAAGTAAAATTATGACAGTGGAGAGAGTTATGTTCTAGCTGAGGGGAAGCTCACCAACAAGGGCATGGAGGCAAGAAATTATCTGCATCTGGGGTTGATTTAAGAGAGTAGAGGGAAATTAGGAGAGGTAGGTTTGGACCTTAGAACTTCATGATGTCTAGGTTTAATTAGATTTAATGCATTAGGCTATCAGGAGCCACTGATGAATTTTATGACTTCTAAGAATATGGTCCATGGGAGATAAGGGGTAGATAGAATAGTTAAGCCCTTGTAGTAGGGTGGGTAAGAAGATATGGAAATCTTGAATTAACATGGTTATTCCCAAATAGAGTATACAGGATTTTCATATGATTGGATGAGGGTCAAGAGAAGGAGTATGGAATGATGAATTTAAATTTTTAAAGTCCGCGTTGCTTGGAAGATGCTGAAGTAGCTTTGAAGGGCTAAAAATTAGGTGACTTGAGTGGTGTTTTAAGTTAGACTTTTTTTGAGTTAGATATTTTAAGCTCCAATGGAACATGTAGGTTCTGTAATTGGAAATTCAAGCTAGGATATTGAAAGATGTCATTTATTTGTTCAGTAAGTAGTTATTACTCTGTGCCAGATAGTGTTTTAGATAATAGAGGTACTCGTAAAAGCAGTGGAAATAATAATGTTCCAATGGGTAGAGGAAGTAGGAAAAGTTGAAGACAACTTTTTGAACCAAGAGAGGAAAATTATCAGTAAAAATAATGGTAATCTTCATTTGAACACTTATGTGTCAGAAACTGTGCTCAGGTCTTTTATTCATTATTTCCTTTAACCCTTACACCTACTTATGATATATGCTATTCTCTCCATCTTTTAATAACTGCAGTATAGAGAGGTGAAATATCTTGCCTTTTCACACAGCTAATAAGGGACAGAGGTTTGACTCAAACCCAAGTCTGTTTTGATTTCAGAGCCCAAGCTCTGAACTACAATATTTTTTAAAGTGATCAACACTGTCAAATTAAGCATACAAATCAAGGAGTGACTTGTTGGATGGAGGATGGGAAACCAAGAAAGTAGTTGAATTTATTCATTTGGTTGTCTGCTGACCAACTTCAGTTCAGATGTTGTAGACATTGGGATAGTGGTGAGAATAGCTGCCTTCCAGATGTAGGAGAAGTCAGATTGTGAGACATTAAAAAACTAAATGAGATGTGAATGTAGACTACTTTTTGTAGATGTGCAGTAGTCATAGGAGAGAGGAGTGAGGACAGTCACTACGAGGAAGAAGAGAGGTTACAGGTTGTTTGAAAGGCTCTTTTAAAGTTCCAGAGATATTGTTATTCTGTGGCACCTGGCTGGCTCAATTGATAGAGCATGCAACTTTTTTTTTTTAAGATTTATTCATTTATTTATTAGAGATAGCATGTACGCCAATGGTGGAAGGGGCGGAGGGAGAGAGAATTTTTAAGCAGGCTGCCTACTAAGCATGGAGTCCAACACAGGGCTCAATCCCAGGACCCCGAGATCATGACCTGAGCTGAAACTGAGAGTCGGCCGCCCAACTGACTGAGCTAGCTAGTGTCCTGAGCATGCAGTTCTTGATCTTGGGGTCTTGAGTTTGAGCCCCACATTGGGCATAGAGGTTACTTAAGAAAACAAACAAAACGACTCAAAAAATTATTTTGAAACAAGTCCCAAGTTACTCTTAAATAGTTTTAGAGCAGTTTAGAACATTCATCTTTAAAATGTCATACTGTACTCATAAAATGAAATGTTACTTGGCCATATAAAGGAATGAAGAACTAATACATAGTATAACATGGATGAACCTTGAAAACATGCTAAGTGAAGGAAACCTGTCATAGCCAGCCATAAAAGACCACATACTGTGAAATCTCATTTATATGGAAGTCCAAAATAGGAAGATCTATAGAAATAGAAAAGAGATTGCTTAGGGCTTGGGGGGAGGTGGAGCACAGGGGTGATGGCTAAAGGATATAGGATTTTTTGAAATGATGGAAATGTTCTATAGTTGTAATGGTTGCACATATCTGAATATACTAAAATCTTTGAATTGTACACTTTGAATGAGTTATATGGAATGTGGATTATATCTCAATAAAGCTGTTAAAAAATATTGCCTGTAATCTTACTATACCAACCCAATTTACTATTTTTATTTTCTAGGTTATTTTTTACAAGGGACAAATTTGCCCAATTTGAAGAAGTTTTGTGGAAGGAGGTGAGTTTGAAGGAGAATAATCTTTTTAAAGGAGTGTGAGAAAGAGATGGTATATTTGAAGGGTTGGTCAGCAGAAGAAAGCTAATGGAATGATAGAAGCAGAAACTGATTTTCTAGCTAAATTGGATAGACTGATCAGTCAAAGAAAAAGATATTGAGCAGACTTTCAGATTCATATTGAGGATTTTTTAAAATTTTTTTATTTATTCATGATAGAGAGAGAGAGGCAGAGACACAGGCAGAGGGGGAGAAGCAGGCTCCATGCAGGGAGCCCGACGCGGGACTTGATCCCGGGACTCCAGGATCATGCCCCCGGCCAAAGGCAGGCACTAAACCTCTGAGCCACCCAGGGATCCCCCATATTGAGGATTTTTTTTTTTTTGAGGATTTTTTAAAAAATTGATTGAACATCTACTGAACCAGGCACTATTGTAGTCACCGGGGATATATCAGTGAAAGCAATAGGTTAAAAAAATGCCTGCACTTAGTGAGTTTCCATGTTCCAGCGTGGGGAGTTAATAAATAAATACATCAGAGGGTGATAAAAGCAGAGAAGGTGGGTAAGGGAATGCCAGATGGTCAGGGAAGACTTCATTAAGAAGGTAACACTAGAACCCTCAAGGAGAAGGAGCAAGCCATACAAAGATAAATGGGAAAAGAACATCATAAAGTAGAAGTTTGAAATCTGAAGTAAAAGTTTGTCTGGTATGTTTAAGGAACAGCAGAGGCCAATGCTGAAGTGGGAGAGTCTTAGGTGGAGTCACAGAGGTCCTGGGGTAGCTGGATCATGTAGGACCTTGGAAGCCATTTTAAAGACATTGGCTCTCTGACTAAAAAAAAGTCTCAGAGGCTTTTGAGCAGAGGAGTTTTGTGTTTTGACTTAACATTTTATTTTATTTATTTTTTAAAGATTTTACTTATTTATGAGAGACACAGGGAGAGAGAGAAAGGGGGGCAGAAACACAGGCAGAGGGAGAAGCAGGCTCCATGCAGGGGGCTGGACATGGGACTCGATCCCAGGTCTCCAGAATCATGCCCTGGGCTGAAGGCAGTACTAAACCGCTGAGCCACCTGGGCTACCCTTAACTTAACATTTTAAATAATCCCTCTAGGGGTGCCTGGGTGGCTCATTCGGTTAAGCATCTGCCTTCAACCCCACAGTGGGCTTTCTGCTCAGTGGGGAGCCTTCTTTTCCCTCTCCCCCCTGCTCATGTTCTCTCTTGCTAGCTCTCTCTCAAATAAATAAATACAATCCTTAAATAAATAATCACTGTAACTGCTGGGTGAAGGTAGACTGCAGGGCTTGGACTTGAGATTAGAAGCAAAGAGACCAGTTAAAGAGGCTATCCTAGTCTTCCAAGCAAGATATTATAGTGGGTTGACTAGGGAAGTATTGGCATGAATAATTGTCAGATTCTAGGTATTTTGATGGTAGAGCCAATAGGCTTTGCTCACAGATTGAGTATAGCATGTAAGAAGAGTAAAGTTTCTCCAGTTAAGTTTTTTTGGTCATAAACAACTGGCAAGATTGAGGTAGTAATTACTGGAATGTAGAATTCTGAGACAAGAACAGGTTTTTGTGGTAGGTATGTATCAGGAACTTGGTTTTGGACTTGTTAAGCTTGAGGGACCTATAAAATATCCAAGTGGAGATATGGAAAGGCAATGAGAGAGGTATGAGTGGAGTGGAGGGCAGGATTAGCACTGGAAATAGGACTTTGAAAACCATTAGAGTGTACGAGATGTTTAATTAAGACTGATACTTTCTTTTTCTTTTTTTTTTTTTTAATTTTTATTTATTTATGATAGTTGCACAGAGAGAGAGAGAGAGGCAGAGACACAGGCAGAGGGAGAAGCAGGCTCCATGCACCGGGAGCCCGACGCGGGATTTGATCCCGGGTCTCCAGGATCGCGCCCTGGGCCAAAGGCAGGCGCCAAACCGCTGCGCCACCCAGGGATCCCCTTTATTTTTCTTTTTAAGATTTTTATTAGGGAGAGGGATCCCTGGGTGGCGCAGCGGTTGGGCGCCTGCCTTTGGCCTAGGGCGTGATCCTGGAGACCCAGGATCGATTCCCACGTCGGGCTCCCGGAGCATGGAGCCTGCTTCTCTCTGCCTGTGTCTCTGCCTCTCTTTCTCTCTCTGTGACTATCATAAATAAATAAAAATTAAAAAAAAAATTAAAAAAAAAAAGATTTTTATTAGGGAGAGAGGGAACAAGACTAAGGGGGTGGGGCAGAAGGAGAGGAAGAAGCAGACTCCCTGCTGATCAGGGAGCCTGATGTGAGACTGGATCCCAGGATCGTGACCTGAGCTGAAGGCAGACAGTCAACCACTGAGCCACCTAAGCGTCCCTAACTAAAACAGACACTTTATGCAGTCACCAAGGCAATAAGTATAGATAAAGAGGAGGAAGAACTAGCAGTGACCGAAAATTAATGATCAGTGAGGAAAAAAGAAGAGCAGGAACACGTGGTATCCTAGAAGCCAAATGATGAAAGGTTTCAAGGAGGAGCAGAGGCACTCTCGGTTTCTGAGTAGGGGAAATGGTATATAGAATTAACAAGAATGATTTTCTCTTTTCACTCTTGTTCACAAAATTCTTCTCCAAAGGACTGAAGATTACAAACAAACTAAAACCAATTAAAAGAGCATGCTTTTTTTTTTTTTTAAGAGCATGCTTTTATTTATTTTTTTTAATTCTTTTTTTTTTTTTAAATTTTTATTTATTTATGATAGTCACAGAGAGAGAGAGAGAGGCAGAGACACAGGCAGAGGGAGAAGCAGGCTCCATGCACCGGGAGCCCGACGTGGGATTCGATCCCGGGTCTCCAGGATCGCGCCCTGGGCCAAAGGCAGGCGCCAAACCGCTGCGCCACCCAGGGATCCCAAGAGCATGCTTTTAATAGTACCTCATCATGCTTAATCTCAGAATGGCTTGACAGCATGCTTGATAAGCCAGCTTTCCCTAAAGCTAATAAACGTTCCCTTCCGTCCCTCCCCCTCTCCTTCCTTGTTTCTCCCCTTCTTCTTTTCTTTCCCCCTTTCCACTTCTCCCCTTCTCACCTATTCCCTCCCTGACTGTGGGGTTATCTTCATGAAAATTTTTGTGATAAGATTATTCAAGTAGAGGCACCCAAGCTCTATGTTAGCAATTGGAATAGAGATTGTAAGTGGACCTTATAAATTATAAAGTTTGTAAGTAATTTTTCCTTTCTCTAAGATGAAACAATAGGTAAAGCACACTAAATAAAGGTAAAATGTCCGTGGCTTTGTATTTAATTTAAATTTAGCATAATTGGCCCTCTACCTTAATTTTCATTTGCTGTCATTTACTTGTTAGAAACTTTTCTTCATCTTCCTCCAGTTTCAGCCAAAGGATTGTAAAATAGTTTTGCCTTGTTGCAGACAACCTTCATGTTAAGGAGGCTTTTCTTTTGTGTGTGCATATCCATCCAAACATCAGATGCCATTAGGGTTTTATATAAAAATAGTAATGATGAATGCCTTATAAAAATTGAAAAGTCATAGATTTTTATGATTTGGAAGTACTGTAAAGAATCCTGCGTTTTAGAGCATCACTTTCTCACCAAAATGTACATCTGGTGATGGTGGAAAGAAAACTAGTCTGTGTATCCTGTACTGTTTTTGTCTGTTCCTGACCCCTCATTCTGAATTTTTGTGTATTTGACAGGTGTGAAAAGGACAGCATGAATTTTACCCCAGTGCGTACCCCTGTCTGCAGAAGGTAAGACATTTGCTTATATTCAAGTTGTTGAAGAATAAAGACGTCTGTTGCCGTTAAGTATGAGTTAGCTTAAGAACTAGAAAGGTTTTATTTTATTTTATTATTTTTAAAGATTTTATTTATTCATGAGAGACACAGAAAGACAGGCAGAGACATCGGCAGAGGGAGAAGCCGGCTCCCTGCGGGGATCCCGATGTGGGACTCAATCCCAGGACCCTGGGATCATGACTTGAGCCAAAGGCAGCTGCTTAACCATTGAGCCACCCAGGCGTCCCACTAGAAAGTTTTTATTTATTTACTTTTTTTAGAAAGGTTTTAGAAGTAGGTTTCCAAACCCTGGACTTGAACTATATTAGACCTCATTTTTCTATTTTTATTATGTGGAATTTAGATTTAAAACTAGGACATAAATCAAGGCAGTGTGGTACTGGCACAAAAACAGACACATAGATCAGTGGAACAGAATAGAGAATCTAGAAGTGGACCCTCAACTTTATGGTCAACTAATATTCGATAAAGGAGGAAAGACTATCCACTGGAAGAAAGACAGTCGCTGCAATAAATGGTGCTGGGAAAATTGGACATCCACATGCAGAAGAATGAAACTAGACCACTCTCTTGCACCATACACAAAGATAAACTCAAAATGGATGAAAGATCTAAATGTGAGACAAGATTCCATCAAAATCCTAGAGGAGAACACAGGCAACACCCTTTTTGAACTCGGCCACAGTAACTTCTTGCAAGATACATCCACGAAGGCAAAAGAAACAAAAGCAAAAATGAACTATTGGGACTTCATCAAGATAAGAAGCTTTTTTTTTTTTTAAAGATTTTATTTATTCATTCATGAGTACACAGAGAGAGAGAGGCAGAGACACAGACAGAGAAGCAGGCCCCACGCAGGGAGCCCGATGTGGGACTTGATCCCGAGTCTCCAGGATCACGCCCTGGGCCAAAGGCAGGCACCAAACTGCTGAGCCACCCAGGGATCCCAAGATAAGAAGCTTTTGCACAGCAAAGGATACAGTCAACAAAACTAAAAGACAACCTACAGAATGGGAGAAGATATTTGCAAATGACGTATCAGATAAAGGGCTAGTTTCCAAGATCTATAAAGAACTTATTAAACTCAACACCAAAGAAACAAACAATCCACTCATGAAATGGGCAAAAGACATGAACAGAAATCTCACAGAGGAAGACATAGACATGGCCAACATGCACATGAGAAAATGCTCTGCATCCCTTGCCATCAGGGAAATACAAATCAAAACCACAATGAGATACCACCTCACACCAGTAAGAATGGGGAAAATTAACAAGGCAGGAAACAACAAATGTTGGAGAGGATGTGGAGAAAGGGGAACTCTCTTGCACTGTTGGTGGGAATGTGAAGTGGTGCAGCCACTCTGGAAAGCTGTGTGGAGGTTCCTTAAAGAGTTAAAAATAGACCTGCCCTACGACCCAGCAATTGCACTGTTGGGGATTTACCCCAAAGATACAGATGCAATGAAACGCCAGGACACCTGCACCCCGATGTTTATAGCAGCAATGTCCACAATAGCCAAACTGTGGAAGGAGCCTCGGTGTCCATCGAAAGATGAATGGATAAGGAAGATGTGGTTTATGTATACAATGGAATATTACTCAGCCACTAGAAATGACAAATACAGAAAAAAAATGAAAAAAAAATGACAAATACAAAAAAAAAAAAAAAAAGAAATGACAAATACCCACCATTTGCTTCAACGTGGATGGAACTGGAGGGTATGATGCTGAGTGAAGTAAGTCAATCGGAGAAGGACAAACATAGGTTCTCATTCATTTGGGGAATATAAATAATAGTGAAAGGGAATAGAAGGGAAGGGAGAAGAAATGGGTAGGAAATATCAGAAAGGGAGACAGAACATAAAGACTCCTAACTCTGGGAAACGAACTAGGGGTGGTGGAAGGGGAGGAGGGTGGGGGTGAATGGGTGATGGGCACTGAGGGGGGCACTTGACGGGATGAGCACTGGGTGTTATTCTGTATGTTGGCAAATTGAACACCAATAAAAAATAAATTTATTATTAAAAAATAATAATAAAACTAGGACATATTAAATGTTAACACCTGAATCCAGGCAGTTTGAGTGGGCCTGGTATAGTGCCTGTGGATCCTGGATTAGAGGAAACAGCCAGCGTGCAAAGAGGGAACTTCTAATTCTACAACCAACTTCCACCACGATGGACACATCCTCATCACCACAACTCTCCCCTGCAAAATATCAGGAGTACTTCTTAGTTCATCTACTGATATATTTTCCACAGTTGTTACAAGGCAACTCCTTCTGAAGATATGAAACATTAGGTAAAAAAGAGCATTTCTGTCAAGAGCTTTTAGTGATGGAGAAAATACTAGGGTTTTTTCCTTCATGCTAGCTGAAAGTAAATTATACTATCTCTGCTATACACACTCATTTATTAAAGGTGCTGAGTGACCATCACCTTTGTTAACTACAGCTCTGGGCTTACAGTAGAAAGTTTCTCCACACTGCTGTCTATTTTGTTGTGTTGTAAATTGAAGGGAGTTTTGTTTACTGACTTGCATTGTTTTAGCTGAAGGCTCTTGTTTGCCAAAAGCGAAACAAACAGAACTTCTTACCTAGCCTTTGATTAGCCTTTGATCTTGTCTAATCTTGGTCTGTGTAATTCAAATGCCTCTCTGATGCTAATGTGATTGCGTGGTAACTAGGCTATATTTTCTAATCCTGAATCTTATATTTGTCGTTTCTTTTCTCAATTATTTTGCCACTTATAATACCTGTTCCTAAAAACAGTTTCATTTGGCAAGTTCAAATCTTAAATAAATGGGAATATCTTCAATATATGTATCTACATACATTTTTCCGTTTGATATTGTTAGGATGACTCATTCATATTTGGGTATCTCTAATCCATAGTTTCTAATGACTTTGAATAAGGTTCCATTTATATGAATATACCACAATTTATCCATTATCCTATTGAGTAGATGGCTGGAAGGTTTACCATTTTTGTTACTACAAGTAATGTTGCTATAAGCATTTTCACATGTCACCTTGTATGTATGTGAATGAGTTTCTCTAGGACAAGAGGAATGCAATCTTACTAGATTCTGCCAATGTACTCTCTGTTGTGTCAAGTTAGACTCCACCAGCAGTTTATAGTGTTCTGCTGTGCGTCTTAATAGTATTAAATTTTGTTATTAAAAAAAATAAAAATAAAAAATAAATTTTGTTATTACCTGGTCTCACTTGGGTAGTAGTTCATTTTTTAAATCTTTTTACTCTCTAACCTCTATTGAATCTAGCTTTAAGCCTTTAATATTTGGAAACCAGTTCATAAAATTATTCACTAACCTGGAACATTAAACTTTGAAGGTTTATGAGCACCTTAATTATATAGCGCTTCAAGAACATAAACTCCTTTTTTATTTGAGAAATTACGATGTTTCATCAGGGCACCTGGGTGGCTCAGCCGGTTAGGCGTCTGCCTTTTTTCAGGGTCCCAGGGTCCTGGGATCAAGTTCCATATTGGACTCCCTGCTCAGCGGGGAATCTACTTTTCCCTCTCCCTCTCCTCCTGTTGTGCTCTCCCTCTCTCTGTCTGTCAAATTAGTAAAATCCTTTAAAAAAATTATAATGCCTCATAAATGTTCGTGTAGTTAAATGAATATATCCTTTCTGATTTCACATAGGCCGACACCTGTTTCCAAACAGGATGTTACCTGTGGCTTTAGTGGTCCTACCAAGTGGAAGAGAATGTCATTCTTGGATTCAGTGGAGTCAACTCCTTTGCCTTCCACGGAAGATCGTCTGGCTGTCCTCTGCCCTTCTCAGGAGCTTCTGGAATATTACCAAAAGAAGATGGCTGAGTGTGAGGCAGAAAATGAAGACCTGTTGAAGAAACTGGAGCTCTATAAAGAAGCTTGTGAAGCACAGGTGAAAGGGATGATGCATTGTACCCTTTTAGGATTCTGATTGAGTCTGTTCATTCCTGAGAGAAGTGCCAGCTCGTATCATAAGCAGATTTTTTTTTTTAAAGATTTTATTTATTTATTCATGAGAGACACACACAGAGAGGCAAAGACACAGGCAGAGGGAGAAGCAGGCTCCATGCAGGAAGCCCGATGCGGGACCCGATCCCGGGACTCCAGGATCATGCCCTGGGACGAAGGCAGGTGCCAAACCGCCGAGCCACCCAGGGATCCCCCATAAGCAAATATTTTATTTTAAAAATTCTTTTTTAATTCTATTTTATTAATTTTTTATTTTATTATTAATATTATTTTATTCCTTTCTCCTGCAGCCTAGCTCCCTATCCACCCTTTGGGCCCTCACTGGATCAAAATCTCCCCTCAACTACTGTACCTCTTAAATCTTAAACTCTTATGACTTGGTCTCTTTTATACTTCTGGTTCTTTCACCCCTTATACCTGACTTCTTTTAACTTCATTCTTACCTCTGTAGCTCAGATACACAGTTGTTATAAGATACTGATAGTTCAGTTTTTTAAGTGTTGCCTGCCAGCTTCTGATTTCATGTCCTTCCTTTCTAACCCAAACTGCATTGTGCTTCACTTCAGTAACTATACTGCCTCCATGACCCCTTGCTTACTCTTCTGCCCTACTTGTATAGCACACACCCTAACTATAACTTCATCCAGTCCTCCACAGGATTTCTTAACCTTGGCATTACTGACATTTGGGGCTTGGTACTCCTTTATTGTGGAGACTGTCTGTGCACTGTACAATATTTATTTATTTATTTATTTATTTATTTATTATTTATTTATTTATTTATGATAGTCACAGAGAGAGAGAGAGGCAGAGACATAGGCAGAGGGAGAAGCAGGCTCCATGCACAGAGAGCCTGACGTGGGATTCGATCCCGGGTCTCCAGGATCACGCCCTGGGCCAAAGGCAGGCACCAAACCACTGCGCCACCCAGGGATCCCCACTGTACAATATTTAGTAGCATCCTTGGCCTCCACTCACTAGACACCAGTATCACACCTCTTCCCCATTCGTGATCATCAGAAATGCCTGCAGACGCTGCTTCAATTTCTTCTGGGAGCATAGGCAAAATCACCCCTAGTTAAGAACCATTGTTCTGAAACAGTCACATATCATTACTGAATAAATTCATGTTAAACATGTCCATCTATATCCTTAGTCACCATACAGCAATTTTTCTTACTTGTGCACATCTGTGCCATACCTTCACCCTCCTCCAGCCTGAAAACCCTTCTTAGTCCTCTTCTCTCAGGCATCTTCTTCCTACTTCATAGAAGAAATGCCAGCTATCACTCATGCTCCCTTCCTGCCCATCCATACAAGTCACCAACATCTGTATCCATCGATCCATCATCATTCTTTCTTCCTACTTCAGGGACAATCTCTATTTGTTCAAGCTGCATTGATTTAGCCCTCCCCCATCCCTTTCTCCTCCTCAGAAACCCTGTTTCATCATCTCTTCTGTGTTCTGTTTTTAACTTCTTGCCTCACACTTACCTCTTTGTCCTCAGTATATAAACATACTCAAGTCTTTCCCGACTTAAAAGAAGAAAACACCCTTCTGTGGTTGTGCTTTCCCCTCTTAACTACTGTCTTACGTAGATGGCTTTTTTTTCTCAACCACACTTGTAGAATAGTTTGACTTTACCACCCACTCTGTGGCCTCTTTTTTTTTTAATTTTTTTTTATTTTTATTTATTTATGATAGTCACACAGAGAGGGAGAGAGAGGCAGAGACATAGGCAGAGGGAGAAGCAGGCTCCATGCACCGGGAGCCCGACGTGGGACTCGATCCTGGGTCTCCAGGATCGCGCCCTGGGCCAAAGGCAGGCGCCAAACCGCTGCGCCACCCAGGGTTCCCCTCTGTGGCCTCTTGACTGTAGTTTGGTCTCTGTCCTCATTGCTCTACTGAAGCTGCATCTCCTGTGGTCTCTGGAACCTGCTTGTCAAAATGAACTCTTCTCTTTGTGGCCTTTGGACTGTTTGTCACTGTTGATCTTTCTGCAGACTTGTCCTTTGTGGATTTCCATGTCCTTTTCCTTTCTCAGTCAGTGTCTATCTTACCTTTCTGACCATTCTTCTCAGTCTCCATCAACAGCACCCCTTCGAAGCTTAGTCTTAAATAGCAAAGTTCTAGACTCCACCTTATATGGTCTCATTGTGCCTTCTACTACTACATAGGAGATGATGACATTCAAATAACTAACATGGACTCACTTTTCTCTTGATCTCCGTGTTAACCCATCCGTGTCTGAACAACTCTTCCCTTTCCTACCCTACCCACACATAATATGTCTCACTAAAGTATCCCCTCCCTCCTCTTCATCTCTTCAATTTTTCTTTATTCTGTGTCCAATAGTAAATGGTATTGTTGCCTGCAATTCTCCCCAGCCCCTACTTCTAGCACTTGGTGAGTCCTCTTCATTCTGCTTCCTAAATGCCACTTAATCTGTTCCAACAACTTAATCACTGTTCCCTCCACACTGGTTCAAACCTTATTATGTCTCCCCGAACTATTACAGTGTCCTCCTTACCAGTATCCAGCCTTGGCCTCATACGTCCCCATTCTGCCTCTTAACTGTCAATGCCAGTGACACTGTAATACTTGGGGTTACCCAGATACTCAAGGCTCTGATGATTCTGTATTTCTCTCTCTTTCCCGAGAGTACCCACCCTCTACTTGTCTCTAGCAGTTTTCATCTTTCACGTTCCAATTTTTGGGTTGTGTTCTCTGACTTCCCAAAACCTGCAGAGGTTTTACTCCTGCCATACCTTCCCCTCTACCATTTTTCTATGCACACTCTTTCATGAAATAACTATTTCATTTTAATTGTTTGCAGGTCTCTCTCCCCGCACAAAATTCTTCAACTCTATGGGCAGGAATCATTCCTTTTTATCTTTGTTTTTCCAAAATTTTGTAATCCTTCTTACATAGAAAGCATTTAAAAAAGAAGTGTGAAAAAAATAAAATAAATAAAATAAAATAAAATAAAATAAAATAAAATAAAATAAAGTGTGGGGCAGCCCCCATGGCGCAGCAGTTTAGCGCCGCCTACAGCCTGGGGTGTGATCTTGGAGACCAGGGATCGAGTCCCACGTCGGGCTCCCTGCATGGAGCCTGTTTCTCCCTCTGCCTCTCTCTCTCTCTCTCTCTCTCTCTCTCTCTGTTCTCTCTGTGTCTCTATGAATAAATAAATACAATCTTCAAAAAGAAAATAAATAAAATTTAAAAAATAAAAAAGAAGTGTGACTAGAAGAGGTAAATCATATGGCGTTACAGGGTTCTGTAATTTATAAAAAGAAAATACAAGAACTTTTATGTTATATGCAAACATCACACTCACTCTGTAGCTTTATTTTTTTTTTCACCCTGTAGCTTTAAACTCAAGTCTGTACACAACCTGTTGTTGTCATTTGAATTCTGTGTTGGTGAAACCATTCGCTTTGTAATATTTCTGCATGAACTGATTCACCGTATCCAATATGAGATCCTACTGTGAAGCGCAATATCTTTTCAACTACTTTTTCTTCCTGTCCCCACCTCCTCCAGCATAAACTAGAATGGGATTTGCAGCAGAGGGAAGAAGAGATTGCTGAATTGCAGAAAGCTCTAAGTGATATACAGGTCTGCCTCTTCCAGGAACGGGAACATGTTTTACGCCTCTACTCAGAAAATGACCGACTGAGAATCAGGTACCAAGTGGGAGAAGGGAAATATTGGTTATATTTCTAAATTAAACTAAACAAGATACATTTCTCTGTGGCCCTTCTTTTAGGTTGTGTTCCCCAGGAAGCAGACTCTGAGATGGTTGCAAGGATGGTTATTAGTAGGAAGACTCTTCAGAAATAACATCTATGAGCAGATTTGAACTGTGATTCCATGATAGCAGAGGTTTCAGCCAACCCCACAGGGAGCTCTGAGGCCAGGATAGCCATTCAGAAGCAAAACGGTTGACCATTTGTGCCCTACAATGATCACTCAGTGGATGTAGGCTGTCACCAGAGAGGGGATGTAATCTTGAGAGAGACAAGCCCCCTTCAGCCTAGGGCAATTCCTGGAGGACTCAGCTCTTGGGTGGTGGGTGTCTTGGTCCTGAAGGTGGCATCTGAGCAGTATTCTACAACATCCACTACTACATTTTTTTTGATTGTGGTAAAATATACTTAACATAGGGATCCCTGGGTGGCGCAGCGGTTTAGCGCCTGCCTTTGGCCCAGGGCGCGATCCTGGAGACCTGGGATCGAATCCCACGTCGGGCTCTCGGTGCATGGAGCCTGCTTCTCCCTCTGCCTGTGTCTTTGCCTCTCTCTTTCTCTGTGTCTCTCATGAATAAATAAATAAAATCTTTAAAAAAAAAATCTGCTTATGATACGAGCTGGCACTTCTCTCAGGAATGAACAAGTCCCTGCATTCAATTCTTTTGTTTATATACCCAGAAGTGGAATGCTGAATCAAATACTAAATCTGTGTTTAATATTTTTGAGGAATTACCTTGCTGTTTTTGATAGTGACTGCACCATTTTACATTCCCACCAGAAGTACACAAGAGTTTCAGTTTATTATCCATACCAACATTTGTTTTGTCTTTTGATTTTATTTATTATTATTATTTTTTAAAGACTCTATTTATTTATTCATGAGAAAACAGAGAGAGAGAGGCAGAGACACAGGCAGAGGGAGAAGTAGGCTCCATGCAGGGAGCCCGATGTGGGACTGGATCCTGGGACCCTGATATCATGCCCTGTGCCGAAGGCAGATGCTCAACTGCTGAGCCACCCAGGCACCCTGTTTTCTTTTTAATAACAACTATCCTAATGGGTGTGAAATAGTATCTCATTGTTTTGATTTGTCTTCCCTACTGATAAGTGATATTGAGCATTTTCTCATATGCTTATTAGCTTTTGTGTGTCTTCTCTAGAGAAATGTCTAAGCCCTTTGCTCATGTTTGAATTGGGTTCTTTGATTTTTACTGTTGTGTAGCTTTAAGAGGTCTTCTGGATTTAATCCCATATTAGGTAAGTGGTTTGTAATGTTTTCTTCCATTCAGAGTGTTGCTGTTTTACACTGTTGATAATCCTTTTGATGCACAAGTTTTTTATTTTCTTAAGGTTCAATTAATATATTTTTCTTTTTGTTGTTTCTGCTTTTGGTGTCATATTCAAAAAATCCTTACCAAATCCAATATCACTATAGTTTTTTTTTTTTTAAGAGAGCGCTGGTGAGTGGATGGGGAGGTGGTGCAGAGAGAGATGGAGAGAGGGAATTTTTAGCAGTCTCCACACCCAATATAGAGCCCAACACAGGGCTCCATCCTACAACCCAGAGATCATGACCTGAGCTGAAATTAAGAGTCAGATGCTCAAACGATGAACCATCCAGGTGTTTTCTTCTAAAAGTTTTATAGTTTTAGCTTTTATAGGTAGGTCTTTGATCCGTTTTAAGATAACTTTTGTATATTGTGTTAGTTGTTTTGTATATTGTCCATCTTCATTCTTTTGCATGTTGGATATCCAGTTTTCCCAGCATGATTTGTTGAAAAGACTTTTTTTTCTCCATTGAAAGTTGAAAGTCATTTGACCATACATGTGGGACTTATTTCTGGGCTGTGTATTCAATTCTACCAGTCTATAGGTCTGTCATTATGTCAGTACCACACTGTTTAGATTATAGTTAACTTTGTAGTAAGTTTCGAAATTAAGATGTGTGGGTCTTCTGGGGCACCTGGCTAGCTCAGTTGATTAAGTGTCTGCCTTCAGCTCAGGTCATGATCCCAGGATCCTGGGATCGAGCCCTGTATCAGGCTCCTTGCTCAGCAGGGACCCTGCTTCTCACTCAGCCTCTGCCTGCCACTCCTCCTGCTTGTGCTTTGTGTCAAACAAATAAAATCTTTAAAAAAAAAAAAAAAAGTGAGAGATGTGTGGATCTTCCAATTGTGTTCTTTTTCAAGATCATCTTAACTATTTTGAGTTCCCTGAGATTCCATATGAATTTTAGGATGGATTTTTCTATTTCTGCAAAAAATGTCATTGAGATTTAATGGGAGTTGCCCTGAATCTATAGATTGCTTTGAGTAATACTGACATCTTAATATCAAGTCTTCCAATCCATGTACACAGCATTTCTCCCCATTTATTTTTGTGTTAAATACTTTCAGCGGTGTTTTTAGTATACAAGTATTTCACTTCTTTGGTTAATTCCTAAGTATTTTATTCTTTTTGTTGCTATTGTAAAGCAAATTATTGTCTTAATTTCCTTTTCAGATTGTTCATCAGTAATGTATACGAATGCAACTGATTTTTGCTTGAAGAATTTTGTATTTTGCTACTTTGCTGAATTCTCTTATATCAGTGGGTTTTTTTTAAAGATTTTATTTATTTATTTATTTATTTATTTATTTATTTATTTATTTATTTGAGACACACAGAGAGAGGCAGAGATATAGGCAGAGGGAGAAGCAGGCTCCCTGTGGGGAGTCTGATGTGGGACTTGATCCCAGGAGTCTGGAATCATGACCTGAGCCGAAAGCAGAACTCAACCACTGAGCCACCTAGCATCCCTCTTATATCAGTTCTAATAGAATTTCTTTGGTTTGTTTGGTTTGGCTTTTGTTCTTTTTGTGGAACCCTTAGGTTTTCTACATACAAGGTCACATCATCTGTAAACAAAGATAATTTTACTTCTCTTTCCCTTTGGATGTCTTTTCCTTTTTTCTTGCCTGCTGGCTCTGGTTATTTCCTTTTCTCCAGTGTATAATTACTTAAATAAATGGCCATACATCTTTTGGGGAAAGACTAGGGGACTCATTATCATGTATACTTGTTGTGGTGTCACCTAGTCTTACCTCCTGGGGATCCAGCTTCTCTGTCAGGTAATGGTCTTAAAACTGGCTGAGATGCAGAAAATGGGTCAGAGATTGTAGTTTTGTATAGGGAGCTGCCCTCAGCCTCCCTTCATTTTTTATTTATTTTATTTTAATTAATTAATTAATTAACTCATTCATTCATTCATTCATTTTAAGTAGGCTCCACATCTGGCGTGGAGTCCAGTGTAGGGCTTGAACTCACAACTCTGAGATCACGACCTGGGCTGAGATCAACAGTTGGATGCTTAACCAACTGAGCCACTCAGGCACCTCATTTTTTATTTATTTTAATTGTTTAAACTATACCCTGTTAACCACTCATCTGTCTTGTTCCTAAGAACAAACACTATGTTCTTTTTTTTCTTTTTGAGATTTTATTTATTTATTTAGAGAGCACAAGCAAGGGGTGGGGCATAGGGAGAAAGAGGAGGGACTCTCCAGCTGACTCTGTGCTGAGCACAGAGCCCAGTGTGGGGCTGGATCCAATGACCGTGAGATAATGACCTGAACCTAAATCAAGAGTTGGATGCTCAACTGGCTAAGCCACCCAGGTGCTCCAAAAACATTATGTTCTATAAACTGTCTCCATATCACAGCCTCTGAAATCTCATTTTAGAGTTTGCTTCCTTGGTCCTTTTCTGATACCAACTATCTTAGGTTGGTTTCCCTGGAAAACAGACTCTGCAATGGAGATTTGCTTGCAGGAAATTTATTGGAGAGTGCTCTTAGGAATAACCACCCATGAAGGAATAAGGGAAGTCTGATTGGGCAGAAGTTGAATTATAGTATAATTAATAACAAAAGACCTCAGCCATTGCCACAGGGAGCCCTGAAACTGGGATGTCCTTTCAGAGATATCCTGAATTGAAGCAAGGGAATTGGACTTTTCTACTCTCTCATTAGCCAGGCACTGGGTGCAGCCTGTCCATTGGGTATATAGTCAGTTAAGGCAGTCCCTCTTGACTGAGGACAATTCTGGAGAGAGATTCAGCTGTGAGCCATCAGCTTGCAACATTACTGGCAATTGAAGGAATGAACCCATCAGTGCTAAAAAGGAGAATCTGAGCAGTGTACCCCAGCATCCACTATAATTCTCTTTTAGAACCAACTAAGAAATTATTTTCTGGTCCCTTCTCTCTGAATTCCTGAATATAAATACATGATGTTTCAGAAATTAGAGCTAAGGTCTAAGTAAATCTTACTCAATTTTAATTTGGTGTTGCTATTGTCTTAAAAATAAATCAGAAAGGAGGTCCTTTAAACAGAAAATTTTACTTCCTCTAAATACAATGTGTGCTTTCTATGAGAATTGCAGGGAGCTAGAAGACAAGAAAAAGATACAGAATCTCTTGGCTCTTGTGGGCACAACAGACACTGGAGAAGTGACCTATTTTTATAAGGAACCTCCAAACAAAGTAAGTAATCTTTGGTATAGCATGGTAAGCCTGACTTTATTTATAAGACACAGGCTGGGGTCCATAATAAGAGCAATTTTAGTACTTGCTAAAGAAGATAGAAGGAGAATTAGCTGTCATAATCTCTAAGTCTTCAAAGCATTTTTGCATTTTCTATAATTATGAAGAGCTTTGTGCTTCTCCCCTCCCCCCCCAAATAAACCTTGGAAAGTGGCATCATTTACCCCATTTCACTGTTTGGAAACCTTACAGCATAAAGGAGTAGATGTTTTGGGTGAGATTAGAGAAGAAAGCAGGATCATACTTAGTGTGGGAGCAAGTTGCAATACTCAGGTTTCTTATTTAATCTTAGTTTATGCTGATGACAAAAGTAATATATGGCATTTATTAAGAACAGCTCTCAGAAATCTGTCATGTAAAAGTGGAAGTATCTTTTATTCCAGAGATAAAACTTTTTCCATTCATATAGAGATATTTATGTATATATAGTTTTTCCACTTTTACACTTCAATAAACTGCCTCAGTGACCTCTTTTATACATATCTACATATGCATGCTTTTGTGTTTCTGTTATTTTCCTAAGGGCCCTTGTCCAAGATTCCCCCCCTTTGTTTTAGCAGATATTACTAAATAACTCTGAAATTTAATTTATTTTTATTTTTATTTATTTATGATAGTCACACAGAGAGAGAGAGGGAGGCAGAGACATAGGCAGAGGGAGAAGCAGGCTCCATGCACCGGGAGCCCGACGTGGGACTCGATCCCGGGTCTCCAGGATCGCGCCCTGGGCCAAAGGCAGGCGCCAAACCGCTGTGCCACCCAGGAATTCCCTGAAATTTAGTTTTTTAGTTTATATTACCAGCACTGAGTTTTATCCAGTTTGTTACTTAATCCACTTTGGTATCTAACATGCATAACATCCATATAGGATTATGGCAATTTTGACCAATTTGTTTTTTTGGTTTTTTTTTCCAATTTGATTTATAAATAGTATTTTGATCTACAGAAGTAAAGCTAAAAAAGTAAAATATGACATTTATAGGAAAACTAATTCTATACTTTCTGTTTTTTTTTTTTTTTTTTTTGCTTCTTTAGGTCAGCATTCTCTCAAAGACTAACCAGGCTGTGGGTATATGTGAACAGAATGAATTTTCCTCAGCTTTCAGAACAGGTATCAGTCATACTGTTATAAATTCTCATTGACATAGAATTCAAAAACACAGTATATATTATTAGATTTTTTTCCTACTATGTAGTGATAATGAATGTTCATAATGATGCCTCTGGTGATTTAAGATCTCACTGAGCTTTTTTCCTTTAACCTTCCTATATTTTACTAAAGGAGAAAAAATATGTAATGAACATGTTTACAGGTGATAAGTCATAAAACAGATTTGGACAACTTCTGGGAATCACAGAATGTTAATTAGCTTCTAATCCTCCATCTCTCCCCTTTTCTCTTTTTTTAACAGAAATCCCAATTTTATTTCTGTCATTTTTTAGAAAATTGACATTTGATTGTAATTGACATATAGCATTATATTTAAGTATACAATATAAGGATTTAATATTTGTATATGTTATGAAATGATCACAATAAACCTAGATGACATTCATCACCACACATGGTAACAGATTTGCTCTTCTTGTGATGAGAACTTTCAAGATCTATTCTCTTAATATGAGCTTCTTGAAACATCCTAGGAATTTTGTTCAGTGTAATTTTAGTGTTGCTTATTTTTAAAATAATCTTATCTTTTGAAAACTGGGTGATCTGTCATAACCAAATGTTTAGACTTACTTTTCCTTATTCCTTACCTTTTCTGGTTAAATAAGATTTTACAAAGAAAATAGACACAGCTCCAAAGGAAAATTTAATGTAGTCTCTAGAAAAATGAGTATTATTATCCAGGAGACATCCTAGCAGAGTTCCTTTAGAGAAATTCCCATTCTTTTTTTTTTTTAAAAGATTTATTTATTTATGCATGAGAGATACAGAGAGAGAGAGGCAGAGACACAGGCAGAGGGAGAAGCAGGCTCCATGGAGGGAGCCCCATGTGGAACTCGATCCCATGACTATGGGATCACGCCCTGAACCAAAGGCATGCTCAACCGCTGAGCCACCCAGGCATCCCTAGAGAAATTCCCATCTGAAAAAGTATTACTATAGGAGTGCCTGGGTGGCTCAGTCAATTAGGTGGCTGCTTTCATTCAAGTCATGATGTCAGCTTTCATCAGGCTCCCTGCTGACCAGGGACCCTGCTTCTCCCTTTCCCCCTGTAACTCCCTTTGCTTGTGTTCCCTCTCTCTCTCTCTCTCTCAAATACATAAAATCTTAAAAAAAAAAAAAAAAAGTATTACAATAATCATCATATGCTTTCCTTTATCTTCTTTTCCTTCTCTTCTGGGTGGATGAAACCAGACTCCTCTGCAAAGGTATGCTGAAGCTTGAATAGCCGAAAGAAAAACTAAGTAAAGGTGTTGATTAATTTTTGTTTTCTGGGGACACCTGAGTGGCTCAGCGGCTGAGCGTCTGCCTTTGGCTCAGGGTGTGATCCCCAAGTCCTGCATCGGGCTCCCTGCCTGGAGCCTGCTTTTCCCTCTGTCTAAGTCTCTCTGTGTCTCTCTTGAATAAATAAATAATATCTTTTAAATAATAATAATTTTTGTTTTCTATTTTAGATTCTAAAGTAAGCAAAAGAAAACCAGTAATGAGAGAGAAGGTAGAAAGTTCTGAGCAATACCAGAGAGACGTACAAACACTTATCCTACAGGTAAAACAGACCAGAAGAGTTTCTGTCCACAAGTTTAGCTTTGTGTAACATACCATTGTTATCATAAAAGTATCTCCTTGCACACATATCATACCTAGGCATCAAGTGATTAAGAAAATTTAGGTTCCTAATTTCTAAGAGTTTATATTTTAAAACCATTATTCTCCATTCAGCCATTCTAGAAGTCCTCTTCTGAACTTTCTGTTCGTTTGGTTTGTATGCTAAACGGTTTGCAACAAAACTATCATACAGTAAGAATTCCTTTTGTGTTTGGCCTAGGGAAGACACAGAGAGTTTAATTGTCTCTGCTGATAGATTGACCTGTGGGGATAGATCCATTTATTTAGCACATGTATTCTAAAGTCATGAATCATCCTTTTACCACTTGGTAATTGTGTATCACATGCAACCATGATTTTTCATCTAGTTGCACTCAAGTTACTGTCTTTGCTGGGGCGCAAGAGGAGTCCGTCGCTCCAAATGATAATTTCTACCTTTGGCCAGTATCTCCGTTTAGAGTCATGACAGCCAGAATCAAAGAAGGAAATTACATGATACTGATTTTGCTCCACTTTTTAAGTTAAAGAATGAAGACAAAAGTCATACTATTTTTTTGCAACTAGGGTCTGTTAGAAGGGAGATGGTCCTAAAAATCTCAAGAGGAAGATGGTGGAAAGTGAGAATCTTAGGGCAGAGGAAACTGGATTTTCTAGCTTTTTGTTAGTGCTACAGGTACTTTGTTTAGTGTGGACAGAGCTTGCTCCTGTGTAGCCTAACCCCATTTATAAGACATTACATAAAAAGAAATATATTTAAGATTTTTCTTCTATTTGTTTTGCTGCTGTTCTTTTGTTTGTGGATTTTTTTGTTTTGCTTTTCTTAAAGTTTTCTAGAAACAGGCTCACTTTTTGAGGTTAAGAAGTAAGTGGAAGCAGGACAAAAGTGGATACCTTTTTTTGACCTGTCTAGGTGGAAGCACTGCAGGCTCAGCTGGAAGAGCAGACCAAGCTTTCTAGAGAACAAGTGGAAGGGCTCATGGAGGATAGACGGATTCGCATTGAGGAAATACAAGTTCATCACCAGAGGAATCAGGACAAAATCAAAGAGCTTACCAAAAAGTGAGTGTTCAAGAAAGCTGTACCTGACAGATTTGTAAATTCTTCCAAGGGGCTTAAAAGTTAACAGTCCTGTACTTTAGCAGCATAGGGAACTGAAAGGGAATTGAGAAAATTGTCTTCATCAAACACCCATGCCTCTACATAGGTGGGTGTCCAGGCTTCTCTAGGAGTGCTGTTGATTGTTTTCTTGAAGAATTGGCAAGTATCCCACATGCATTTAACCCACTTTAGAGTTTCAGCTTGATCTTAGACATTAAGAAACGTTCTCTTAAAAAAAAAGAAAAAGAAAAAAAGAAACGTTCTCTTATCTGCTGACATGTTATCTGACTCAATATTGCAGGGACCTTTTCTTTTGTGTGGTCCTTCACAAATGTGGGGAAAACAGCTACATACCTATACCAAAACCACAAGCTCTCTGTCCTTGCTATGTTTATTCCTCACCTGCCCGCCTTTCCCCACTTTACCACAGTCTCATTTCATCCCCACTGTTTACTAGGTCTGCCCTTTCTCAGGTCATCACTGACTTCTTAATTTCCATGACCAGTTATCTCTTTATAGTCCTCAGTGTAACTAGTATCATTCTGCATATTTGGTACCTCTGATCACCCTTTCTTTGAAATTAATTTCCTCCAATTTTTTTTAAAGATTTTATTTATTTATTCATAGAAACACAGAGAGAGAATGAGAGGCAGAGACACAGGCAAAGAGAGAAGCAGGCTCCATGCAGAGAGCCCGATGTGGGACTTGATCCAGGGTCTCAGGATCACGCCCCGGGCTGCAGGCGGCACTAAACTGCTGCACCACCGGGGCTGCCCAATTTCCTCTGATTTTTGTAACACCTGTCTTGATTCTTCTACCCTTCTGACCCTCCTCAGCTTTTTGTGTGGTTCCAGTGGCCAGACTGCTGTACAGAGCTCTTTATTTTTTTTTTATTTTTTATTTTTTTTTATTTATTTTATCTATTTATGATAGTCACACACAGAGAGAGAGAGAGTCAGAGATACAGGCAGAGGGAGAAGCAGGCTCCATGCACCGGAAGCCCGACGTGGGATTCGATCCCGGGTCTCCAGGATCGCGCCCTGGGCCAAAGGCAGGCGCTTAACCACTGCGCCACCCAGGGATCCCTGGAGCTCTTTAATTGAATATGTTCAAACACCTCCCATTTACCATGTCTGAAACCAAGCTGCTTTTCTTTCCCAAGAAACACTGCCTTGTTCCTACTACTTCATTCTTTTTTTTTTTCATTTAGTTTAATGATATTACATCCATCCCACTTCCCAGTCTTGAAACCTAATGATTATCTTCAATTCCCCACTCTTATTCCTGAATTCCAAGCCCTATCGAGTATGAGCCTGAGAAGCCTCTCCAATCTGTTCTCTCCCTCTCATTCTTTTCACATGGATTCAAGCTATTCTATTCTTTTTTTTTTAAGATTATAAGATTTTATTTTATTTTTTTAATTTTTATTTATTTATGATAGAGAGAGAGAGAGAGAGAGGCAGAGACACAGGCTGAGGGAGAAGCAGGCTCCATGCACTGGGAGCCCGATGTGGGATTCGATCCCAGGTCTCCAGGATCACGCCCTGGGCCAAAGGCAGGCGCCAAACCGCTGCGCCATCCAGGGATCCCTTTTTAAGATTATAAATATTTATTTGACAGAGAGAGCACAAGCAGGGGGAGCCTCAGGCAGAAGGAGAAGTAGGTTCCCTGCTGAGCAAGGAACCTGATGTGAGGCTTGATTCCAGGACCCTGGGATCATGGCCTGAGCTGAAGGCAGACACCTAACTGACTGAGCCACCCAGGCACCCCAGATTTTCTCTATTTTTAAGTAATTTCTACCCCCAACATAAGGCTCAAACTGGTGACCCTGAGACCCAAGAGTCACGTGCTCCCACTACTGAGCCAGCCAGGCTCTATTCTTGTTTATGGCGCTACAGTAAGCTAACTGTTCATCCTATCCCTGATCCTTCTGTCTTCTACAGTCTGCCTCACTGTTACGGGTTAGTGTCTCTGTTAGGAATTGCCCAACTGCTCAGAAACCTGTGAAAGCTCCCCATTTATCTTATGATAAAAGTCCTAGGGCCTCAGCATGAAATACTAGGGTCTTCATCTTCTGGCAGCAAATTAACCTTTTCAGCCTCAGCTCTTCTGCTGTATTTCACTGTATCCTTCATTCTGACTACTAATATCTCTCGCTTGTGGGATCCTTGTAGTGTGGCAGGCACTTTGTTGTACATGGTCACCTCTTCTCTGAAGACTTCCCCAGGCAGAATTCAGTTTTTCCTCCCCTACATTTCTATGATGACTAGCTTGCCTCTGATGGCACTTACTATCACTTCTTTGGAGTTCTCTCTCTTCCCCAGAGGCTCACTGTGGCCTCCATCCTGCCCTGTGTGCATAACAGGCACATAATAAATATCTTTCCAGTACTTGGTAATCCTTACCAAGATGCATATGAGTTCCTCTTTTTGCACTAAACATTCTACATTTAAAATTTTCTTTCAGGGTGTCTGAATGGCTCAATTGGTTGGGCATCTGCCTTTGGCTCAGGTCATGATCCCAGGGTCCTGGGCTTGAGCCCCGAGTTGAGCTCCCTGCTCAGTGGGGGACCTGCTTCTCCCTCTCTCTCTGTCTCTTCCTCTGCTGGTATGTGTACATGTGTGCACTCTCTCTCTGTTTCTCTCTCAAATAAATAAATAAAATCTTTTTAAAAAATTTTATGTTACATTTTTAACGTCTTTTTAACTTCTTTTATTTGTCATATTAAACTTCTCTAGTGCCTCTTCCTCCACTTAAAAGTATGGTGATTGGGGTACCTGGGTGGCTCAATCAGTCATCCAGCTCGTGATCTCAGCTCAAGTCTTGATCTCAGGGTCATAAATTCAAGCCCTGCTTTGGGCTCCACAACCAGAGTGGAGCCTACTTTAAATGGTTATTAATATTCTAGAAGACAGTTTAAAAAAAGTGATTAAAATTGGATGTGATCTTAAATTAAGAACTCTGGTCAATACAGGATAGAATATGCCTTCTGGCTCTTGCAGGTTCTGTTTCTTTCTTTCTTTTTTTTTTTTTTTTAAAGATTTTATTTATTTATTCATGAGAGACAGAGAGAGAGAGAGGCAGAGACATAGGCAGAGGGAGAAGCAGGCTCCATGCAGGGAGCCCGATATGGGACTCGATCCTGGCTCTCCAGGATCACACCTCGGGCTGAAGGCGGCGCCAAACCACTAAGCCACCCGGGCTGCTCAGGTTCTGTTTCTTTTAACACAGAATAAATATGTTTGCATATGGCCAGCACTTCTCCATTTTCATTTTTATTTTTGGTATTCTGTGCTTATGCATAACATGTTTATTTTCATTGGATGTTAATTGTTTTTTAAGGGAACAGTGCTTTTAAATCATCACAGTAATTTGTAATTTTGTATCTGTCTTCTAGAATATTAATAACCATCTTAGTTTAACATCATCTGCATATCTGAGCATATAATCAGTCCCTTATATTAGATAGATCATCCTAAGGATATTGAATGACATGAAATCCAAGGCCTTTAATGACTGTCCTTTGGGTCTCACTTTCAAACCATTTATACATTAACAAGACTATTACTTGCCCAGTTTGTAATTGAGAACATAATGTAAAATAGAATAAAATACCTCATTGAAAGCAAGAGAGATCTTGTGGTAACTGAATCAGTCTCTCTTTCTTCATACACATACATATATACCTGAGTATGTATATATTCGTCTGGTGACAGTTATCCTGCTTTGTGCCTGCATTATGCTATCATGTTCTCCTTATCTGTTATCCTATTACTCGTGAAAAGAACTAAGTTTATCTGACATTATTTGGTCAGGGGGAAATTACAATGATTGCCTCATGGTATGTAATATTCTTTGCAAGCAATTTGATCATATGATACAGCATTTTTCTAGAAAGTGTTGATGTTAAACTGATGAGTTGCTAACTTCTAAGGATATCCTTTCTTAAAGATAGAAGCTTCATTTGCCTATTCCTAAATCTCAATAGTCAGCAGGAATTTATTTTGTACTCTGTATATGTTTAATAGTTCTTGACTATTAAGTGTTCTTGACAGTCTGGTGGTAGCAGGGCAAAAGTAAATGATAAATAAGGGATATGCTTTTGCTCAGGTTAGAATATATGCATGTTGGGGCGCCTGGCTGGCTCAGTCAGTAGAGCATGTGACTCTTGATCCCAGGGTTGTAAGTTTGAGCCCCATATTAGGTGTAGGGATTACTTAAAAATAAAATCTTAAAAGAGAAACAAAAATAAACCTATTGACAGTTAAAACAAGACATAGTGTATGAGCCAATGTCAAATTATAACACAGGAGTAGAGAGTTACCAAATTTCAGAGAATGGAGAAACTAAATGGGCCGAGCTTGTCACAATCCCTCCATAGAGGGAGGTTAATCTTGAGAAAAGGACAAGATTTGATATCAGGCAGTTTACATGTAGAGCACAACATAAACAAAAGCAAAACTATTTTTGATATTTAAGTACTTGTGTTCACCCTCAGTCAGGGAATAGCCCATACTTGTGCAGGCTATGTGTAAATATTTTTGTAAATCTTTTAATTATATAACCTGGAATTAGCACTTGGGAAATCATCTATAAAGACCATCTATGTAGGGCACTGGGGTGGCACAGTCAGTTAAGCGTCTGACTCTTGATTTCAGCTCAGGTCATGATCTCAGGGTCATGAAATCAAGCACTACGTCAGTCTCCACACTCAGTGGAGAGTCTGCTGGAGAGTCTTTCTTCCTTTCCCTCTGCACCTCCCCTTGCTCCCACCCTCCCCCCCGCCCCGCCCCCCCGCCACTCACAAATGTGCACATTCTCTCTCTCTCTCTCAAATAAATAAATAAATACATCTTTTTTTTTTTTTTTTTTTTTAAGAACTAGTGCACATGGATAGGTAGGTATATTATACTTTGGTAAAACATGTACGTTTGCCAGTGATCAGATTAAGTGTGTTTTAAATACTGCTAATGATATTTTATAGAATTTATATACTGTACAATTTTTAACCTGTATCTTCCCTTTATTTGAATAACTGTGTGTCATATATACCATGTAAGCATCTTGGTGTCCACATTTGTACTTTCTTTCATAGTCTCCATCACACCCAAGAACTTCTTTATGAGAGTACCAAAGACTTTTTGCAACTCAGATTTGAAAACCAAAGTAAAGAGAAGTCATGGATGCTTGAAAAGGATCATTTGATGTCAAAGATTAAGCAATACAGTACACAGTGTAAAAAGAAAGAAGATAAAATTGGAAAAGTTTGGCCAGTCGTTCATGAGATTCATCGTAACCAAAATGAATATGTTAAGGTAGTTTTCTTATGTCTTACAGAAATTACTAATTTTTTTCTGGAAAAGTTGAAAGAACTCAGAGAATTCCAAAGAATGTAAAAATTGTCATACAAGATCCAGGAAGTGGATGGGCAGCCAGGGTGGCTCAGCGGTTTAGCACCCCCTTCAGCCTAGGGCCTGATCCTGGAGACCTGGGATCGAGTCCCATGTTGGGCTCCGTGCGTGGAACCTGTTTCTCCCTCTGCCTGTGTCTCTGCCTCTCTCTCTCTCTCTCTCTCTCTCTCTCTCTGTATGTCTCTCATGAATAAATAAATAAAATCTTAAAAAAAAAAAAAGATCCAGGAAGCAGGACACTGGGTGGCTCAGCAGTTGGGCACCTGCCTTCAGCTCAGATTGTGATCCTGGGATCCAAGATCGAGTTCTGCATCGGGCTTCCTGTGAGGAATCTGCTTCTCCCTCTGCCTATGTCTCTGCCTCTCTCTCTTAGCCTGTGTCTCTCATTAATAAATAAATAAGTCTTTTTAAAACAACAACAACAACAACAAAAAAACAAGATCCAGGAAGCTGTTGTAGCAGCAGCCTCACGAAATAGGTTTTAGAGAGTAGCTTATCATTATAGCATTTGGGGATTTAGAAAAGTAAACAATTGATTCATTTATTCAGTCAACAAATATTTATTGCACTCCTACTATGGCCTAGGTTCTGGGGCCACAGCAGTAGATAAATTAGACTAGGTCTGCTTTCATGGCATTTACATTTTAATGGATGAAAAGGCAAGAGAAGGGAGGAGCACCTGGCTGGCTCAGTCACTCTTGGTCTCTGGTAATGAGTTCAAGCCCCACATGGGGTGTAAAGATTATGTAAATAAATAAAAACTTAAATGGGTGAGAAGGTACAGAAACAAAACAGGGAAAATTATAGTTTATTAAAAAGTGGTATTAAGGAGTTTAAAAGATTATGTGAAAATTATATGTAGTTGCTGAAAGTCTACTCTTGTAGGGAAGCACAGGGACCCTCTGTTAAATCTGGTGTTGTTTTATAGTTGAGACCTATAAAATGGTCTTCTTCTTGCCATACAGATCTAGGGGAAGAGTATTCCAGGCAAAGGGAGGAGCAAGTTTAAAGGGAAGAGAAGAAATATTGTGGTCATAGAGGAATAAGCAAGAAGGAAGTGGTAAGCAAAGAGGTTAGATGGTGGGCAGCAGCCAGTCATGAAGGGCCTTGTAGGGTCTTTACAATCCTGGTAAGAATATTTAACTCTAAACATTGCATGTCTTTGAGCAGCCCAGGTGGCTCAGCAGTTTAGCGCCGCCTTCGGCCCGGGGCCTGATCCTGGAGACCCAGGATCGAGTCCCATGTCGGGCTCCCTGCATGGAGCCTGCTTCTCCCTCTGCCTTGTGTCTCTGCCTCTCACTCTCTCTCTCTCTCTCTCTGTGTCTCTCATGAATAAATAAATAAAATCTTAAAAAAAAAACCAAAAAACAAAGAACATTGCATGTCTTTGAAGGATTATGTGTAAGGAAGGATCACGATCTGATTAAGGTTTTTACCGATCATTCCTCTGCTCTATGGAACATGTATGTTATGTGTTCTTGTTGATTCTATTTAAATAACTTCAAAAATGTATCCCAAAATTTATATTTTAACATCCTATGTGGGACAGTTCTGAACTCCATTATCTGACCCTTCTCAGAGCCAAAACTTTTGTTTTACTTTAAAGATTTTCTAGTATGTATGCTTTAGAAAAAAGCAAGAGAATCATCTAGAAATAGGAGGCTTTCAGATGTTCTCCAAAGTTCCTTTCCGTCTTGTTCCTTAACTCATTTTAGACTTAATTGAAATCCGTTCGTTTCTTTCTTTCATTGCCCAAGTGCTATTTGAATTACCAAAATTGTAATTTTATTTTCCTTTGACCCGCAGTCCCTAAAGGATAAGTTAGTACAAGAGAAGAAATTGTCCAACATGTATCAAGAGCAGTGCATGTCCCTAGAAGAGGAGCTTGCCCGAATTCGTGAGGAAGAGGGAGTGAGGAGAGAAATCTTCAAGGTACAAAATTCTCTGCCACTTCTGATGGAGTGGGAAGTGCAGATGGCTCAGGGAATGCTTCCCTCATCTTCAGAAATGCCTTGCCATGTCTCTATATTTAGGATCGCACTAACAAGATGGGGAAGCGGTTACAGGTGATGACAAGACGCTATGAGGCCTTGGAGAATAGGCGTATCTTGGAAGTAGAAGGCTTTAAGACGGATATTAAGATTCTCCGGCAGAAGCTAAAAGACTTGGAGCAAATCCTCTATAAGGTAATTGTGAACCCTGAATTACTGAGAGGAAGAAAAGGGGTGCAGGTAAGGAAACATGGTGGTGGTGAGGGCTCCTCAGAAGAAAGATGTTTCTGAGGTTCCCCTCGTGGTAGAGCTTAGTGGATCACCATCTTTCAAGCCTCACTAAGATCAACTGAAGTACACGCCAGAGGGAGGATGCAGAAGATTGAAATCATTGCTTGCCTGTGCCATCGTACTTCCATCTGCTAAACTTAGCAGAAAGCTCCATCCTTCCCAGTTCAAGAAGTAGATGAAAAGAACTGTGTCTATTTTACCAATGGGGAGAGTGAGTGAGTGAGTGAGTGAGTGAGTAAGGAAGAATTTTCTCCTGTCAAACATGGCTTTATTTAGAATTCAGGGTACCTCAGAATCCTTCTTAAAGAGATTTTACCAGTCAGCCACATATCCTAAATGATTGCTATGTGCCAAACAAGGTTAATTATTAAAGGGATTCTTTTCTCTCATTCTTTGGCAAATTTACCAGTAATGTTTATATTGGTCTCTTTATGCATTATTGCTTTTTTATTGTCTTACAGCTTCTTTACTACTGTATGGGAAAGCAGAGTCTCATGCCTTTTCTGCTTTAATTCTTCTCTACACTTTCCTTCTTTATATAGTCATTAAGCAAGCTAAGGGTTGAATTTCTCTTACGTGCTAAGTCTCCCAAAAAGGAGCCAGCGTAGCCTAGTCTTTGTGACTGATTTTTTTTTCCCCTGGCATGTGCCATAATCATTTCTTCTTCTTCTTCTTTTTTTTTTTTTTTTTTTTTTTTTTTTTTTTCAAATCTCTAGGCAACACTTAATGCCCGGGCAAACCAGGATCTTGCCATCCTATGTGAGGTGCGTGACAGCAATAGACGGGCACATAAGATACAAGGAGAACTGAAGAACCTAAAGTCCAAAGTCTTTGGTCTGGAAAATGAACTTAGGCTCTGTTGAGGTTTACATTTCAACGTGGCACTCATATGAAATAGATCGGTTTCCTGAAATCTGCCAAAAAGGTCATCTTCTCCCAGAAACTGTATGCACAGAGTTGGCTAGAATAGTGATACCTGTTATTACGAATACCTATTATTAGGAATTAGGGATCACTAAAAGAGCCCTTCTATCACACTGACCTTTAGCTATCATTTTTGCTGTCCTTTTTTATATTTTTGGTCTGGATTATAACCTGAATTCCATAGAGACTTTCCCACATTATTTCTCCCATTTATAATCTAATGACAGGGTTTTGTGTTTTTTTTAAAAAGGCAGTGATGGGGATCCCTGGGTGGCGCAGCGGTTTGGCGCCTGCCTTTGGCCCAGGGCGCGATCCTGGAGACCCAGGATCGAATCCCACGTCAGGCTCCCGGTGCATGGAGCCTGCTTCTCCCTCTGCCTGTGTCTCTGCCTCTCTCTCTCTCTCTCTCTCTCTCTCTCTCTCTCTGTGACTATCATAAATAAATAAAAATTTAAAAAAAAAAAAGATTAAAAAGGCAGTGATGATGAAAATTCAGGAAGAAAGTATTTTTGGCTATGAGCTCAACTGAGCATCAGTAGTTGAAACTCTGCCTAAAGTCAAGGCATCCTCTGAGGTTGCCCAAGGTAGCAAATCACAATTTATCACATGGGAACAAGTAGATTCTGCTATTTAACTTTCTTCTGTCGTTAACTGAATTACTTATGGACCCAGTCTCAGGAAGTTACACCAGAGGGCACTAGAGACCCTAGTCTTTTTTTTCTTCCTTCCTTCCTTCCTTCCTTCCTTCCTTCCTTCCTTCCTTCCTTCCTTCCTTCCTTCCTTCCTTCCCTCCCTCCCTCCCTCCCTCCCTCCCTCCCTCCCTTCCTTTCCTCTATCTTTAAGCAAAATGTTCATCTAGGAAAATAAAGGTGCCGCTTTGGTAAGAGTAAGTGAAAGTTCAGTGATCCTTGTCTGAAAGATCATTATTTTACCAATAACATGTTTTTAAAAAAATAATGTATATATTTTAATTAACTATTTTTCAATAAAAATGTAATTGAAAAGATTCTAGTTTCCTATAACTTCTTGTTAAAAACCGCATTTATGGGATCCCTGGGTGGCGCAGTGGTTTGGCGCCTGCCTTTGGCCCAGGGCGCGATCCTGGAGACCCGGGATCGAATCCCACATCGGGCTCCCAGTGCATGGAGCCTGCTTCTCCCTCTGCCTGTGTCTCTGCCTCTCTCTCTCTCTCTCTGTGGCTATCATAAATAAAAAAAAAAAAAAAAAAAAAAAACCGCATTTATAACTTTGTTAATGCCTGGTTTAGTTACTTGTTCCATGGTGTCTGTGGGTTTATACAAAAATTTAGGTTTTACTGTGAAATTCTAGGATTTTAATAAGCCTTTTTGTTTTGCCTAGCATCAAAACATCAACTGTAATGAAAAATTCTTTAAGTGTTGAACATAAGGAAGAACCATCCCTTATGTATATCCCTCTAAAGCCCAAGACTGATCCCTCTGGGAATTTCTGGTCAATTTATTAGTGAAAATAATGTGATCTGTTATCATAATATGATCATATCATATCATATATCAGGCTCTTAAAAAAAAAAAAGTAGTATTTCCTACTGGCAGTTCAATCACCATTTTCCTTTAACACAAATGTGAAAACCTGAGTTCTTTCTTTTGTCCTGGCTGAGTCAGAAGAATGATGCTATATACTAAGCTAATATCAACTGACTTTCCAGAGTGTGTCCAGGAACATAAGCAATTATTGTCCCAGATGCATAGCAGTTTGCTTTAAAAAAAGGATATAGGGGATCCCTGGGTGGCGCAGCGGTTTAGCGCCTGCTTTTGGCCCAGGGCTTGATCCTGGAGACCCGGGATCAAATCCCATGTCAGGCTCCCAGTGAATGGAGCCTGCTTCTCCCTCTGCCTGTGTCTCTGCCTCTCTCTCTCTCTCTCTGTGTGACTATCATAAATAAATAAAAATTTAAAAAAAAAGGATATAGGTGGAAAAACAGATAAAGTGTTAGTGCCTTTGGTTCTATCACTTGAAGATAGATGAGTGGGAGGGGATATTTGTGAATAAGATGTTGGAGGAGAATGAGAGCCAGACCCAATGGCAGTAGACAGAGCAGATGAGTAGATAATCCTAAAGGGTTGATTGCCTCCTTTTTCACAGAAGAAAGAAAATAAAGGCCTTCCACTGAGAGTGGGATGGAGCACTGCTGTGATAGAGAGCTTGAGAAGAGGGAATGTTTGGGAAGATGAGAGCACACTGGTGGGATCCCTGGGTGGCGCAGCGGTTTGGCGCCTGCCTTTGGCCCAGGGCGCGATCCTGGAGACCCGGGATCGAATCCCACGTCGGGCTCCCGGTGCATGGAGCCTGCTTCTCCCTCTGCCTATGTCTCTGCCTCTCTCTCTCTCTCTCTCTCTGTGACTATCATAAATAAAAAAAAAAAAAAAAAAAAAAGCACACTGGTGAGGGACAAGTGATAGAACCATTAGGAGAAGGTCTTGATGGATTTAGTGAGTTGAATTGACTGCCAATGAAAAAATGTCTAGGATTCCAGCAAGTCACAGTCTGCATCATGGGCCCTCCTAACTTCCCAAGTAGGTAAGAGCACAGAACCAAATGGATCTAGAACAGGTCGACAAGCAGGAGGAAGGCCTGGGGGGTTTGGCTGCCAAGTGAAGGGAGACACTACAAAGAAAGTATGTCAAAGTGTTTTTTGTTTGTTTTTAAAGTAAGCTCTAGGGCAGCCCAGGTGGCTCCGCGGGCTGGCGCCGCCTCGGCGGGGCCTGATCCTGGGGACCGGGGATCGAGTCCCACGTCGGGCTCCCTGCGTGGAGCCTGCTTCTCCCTCTGCCTGTGTTTCTGCCTCTCTCTCTGTGTCTCTCATGAATAAATAAATATAATATTTTTAAAAATTTAAAAAAATTTAAAAAAATAAAGTAAGCTCTAGGCCCAATGTGGGGCTTGAACTCATGACCCTGAGATCAAGAATCACATGTTTGGGGCGCCTGGGTGGCTCAGCGGTTGAGTGTCTGCCCTTGGCTAAGGGCATGCTCCTGCAGTCCAGGGATGGAGTCCCACATCAGGCTCCCCTGGGGAGCCTGCTTCTCCCTCTGTCTCTCATGAATAAATAAATAAAATCTTAAAAAAAAAAAAAAGAATCACATGTTCTACCAACTGAGCCAACCAAGTGCCTCCAAAAGTTTTTTTGTTTTGTTTTGTTTTGTTTTTTGTTTTTTAAGCTTCTACATTGGTTTATGGGTCTAATCTGTGAAGTATTCCACTCCTGGAATATGCCTGGTAGTTTAGTTTCCAGTTAATCCTACAAAAAAAGCAAGTGTGAATGAACACAACCTGGGCCTGTGAAGCACTTACCTGATTACTTCCTAAGGTGGCATCACAGTATACCCATGTTATTGTGTACGGGGTAGCTCTCAGTTTGGGGATGACATAATGTTTTTCTGAATTACCAGATGATAAAATTCACATCTTAAGTGGTACATAAGCAAATGGAGTAAGATTGTTATTAAGAAACCCACTGCCCTTGCCATAGCAGCTTTCTGGGAGCCTACCCATCAAATGGCAGCAATTACTGCTTTTGTTTGCAGATCTTTTTGGTATCTCTCCTCTTTGCTTCTTGGACTGCGTGGCTTTTTGGAAACCAAGCCACTATGCCTTTTTTTTTTTTTTTTAAACTAAATGTGTTGTATTGACAGACCAACCAATGGCAATGTGAAGTAGAGAAATAGACTCAATTAAATATTGGAATTTAGGTTGTTGTAATAGAGTCATGTGAAGTTGGTGTGCTAAATATGTATTTGTTTTAGTTAAATATTTGTTATAAAATCCTATGCTTGAACAGTTAGCTCATGTACTTCCATTTATTGATATCTATGTCAATCTGTCTCCTTAGATAATTTTAGATTCACACGTGGTTGTAAGAAATCATACAGAACGATCCTTTTTGTCCAGTTTCCTCCCACCACTCCATTTTGACATGGCTAGTCTACAGTTTTTGCATCTCAACAAATTCCCAAATTGGACCACAATATTTCTGATGGGCCTTGTCTTGGTTTCGTGACTTCCCCCCAACTTTGGCTCGCAATCATCCTACCCAGTAAGCATCTTAGTATTTAGCCATATCAGTGCTAATTTTAAATTTGTACAATCTTGGTATTGCTATGTTGACTGTTCTTTGCCTTGACATTTAGAAAGGGATAATGAAATATTAAATAGTGGGAACTAAAATCTGAGTGAGCCTAATGTAGTATTGTCATGCAGATTTCTATAAAATTTCATTTGGCCCCAAGCTCAATAATCAGTCAAGACTGAACAGGTCTGTCTGGGGTTCTTTTATTTAAACTGGAGTGTTTCTCCATTCCAGCCCTAGAGCTCTTGTGTCACTCCCTAAGCCAGGCCAGCACCCGATAAGCTTCTGCAGAAAATAGCTATGTTCTCTTTCTTGCTTCATGGCAAAGCAATGAATTCCTTCCTCCAAAAAAATGACCTTATAAAACTCTTCTTTCTCTGTATGTTCTCTGCTCAAATCCTCTGTAACATCTTTGGGATTCTGTATTTCTCTACTCAGTCTGACCATAACCCTCTTGAATTCATCCTGCCCCTTCTCCTTGTATGTCATACCTGGCCTCCCAGCCTCACCTCCTGAGCACTGGCATCTGAGGATTCCTCCCTGTCCCCACCTGCTTTGTAGATCTCTGTCCTCTCTGACTCCTCTGTCTGCTGGGTCTTGTTCACTCCTTGTCTGACTCTCTTCTCCTTACCCCGACAATTTCAGTGTTTCCAGGACTCTGTCACCCACAAGATCCTCCCTAGGTGATCTCATGCTTTTCCATCATGCCAACAACTAAGGGTGAGATTATTATGGGATTTCTTTTCCTAAAGTTCTCATAAAGTAGGAGTAATCTCCCTTGAGAACAGTATTGAATTTTTTTAAGGAAACTATTATTTTTAAAATTTATTTATTTTATTTTATTTATTTTTTTTTTTTTATAAATTTTTTTTTAAATTTATTTATGATAGTCACACAGAGAGAGAGATCGAGGCAGAGACACAGGCAGAGGGAGAAGCAGGCTCCATGCACCGGGAGCCCGACGTGGGATTCGATCCCGGGTCTCCAGGATCACGCCCTGGGCCAAAGGCAGGCGCCAAACCGCTGCGCCACCCAGGGATCCCAAAATTTATTTATTTTAAAAAGTAATCTCTACACCCAACCTCGCAACCCCAAGATCGAGAATTGTATGCTCTTCTGACCGAGCCAGCCAGGCACCCCAAGAACAGTATAGAATTTAAGGGAAAACTTAACTGAAAGCAAAATTTTCCATGTAGTAAGCCAAGGTACCACTAGGATGGGAAAATATATATAGCAAAGGGTGACTGAACCCAGATGAGAAAAATATATCAGATTGATTTAAAGTCCCCAGGTTCACTTTGTAATAATCTGAAGGAAAACTGAGAGCATGAAATGTCCCCTAAAAAGATCTGGGATGATGGAATGCAAGGTTTCTCCCTGCATATCTCTTACTGACCTGTACTGAACAGCCCTCTCTTGAGGGTCAGATGTCAGGTTGAAGTGCAGAATCTGTCAAGGCAGAATATTTTTAGAAGCTCTAGGGAATATAAAAGTTACGAAGAACTCAGTGCTTAGGGGATCCCTGGGTGGCTCAGTGGTTTGGCGCCTGCCTTTGGCCCAGGGCGCAGTCCTGGAGTCCCAGGATCGAGGCCCGCGTCTGGTTCCCGGCTTGGAGCCTGCTTCTCCCTCTGCCTGTGTCTCTCCCTCTCTCTCTCTCTCTCTGTCTATCATGAATAAATAAATAAAATCTTAAAAAAAAAAAAAAAACTCAGTGCTTAACTTTCTCCAAAAGTGCTTCCTTATACATAACACCCACCTTGACCATCCTCCACTACCACCGCACACATCCCGTGTATGTGGTGAATATATGAAGGGCCAGGAAAACAAAGTAACCTCATCACATAACTAGTTGTGCTGTCCTTGTCCCAAGTCACTAGACTGGGTTTACCTCTTCATAGCTTAGCCTGATGAGAATGTTCTGTTCCAATTGGTTCTTGGAAACAGACTTTATTATTTCTTTTATGGTGAAAAAAAAATCTATATTTAGATTTGGCCAGCTGGACTCAGCATAGATGATCCCAATTTTGTTGGCAACATCCATAGCATCATAGTCAGTAGCCTTTTCTCTCCAATAGGCCTGATCAGGGTGTTGACCTTGGCCATGACAATGTCACAGAGCTTCTTCACAGCCTGTTTAATCTGGTGCTTGTTTGCCTTGACATCCACAATGAACACAAGTGTGTTGTTGTCTCCTATTTTCTTCATGGCTGACTCAGTGGTCAGTGGGAACTTGATGATGGCATAACAGGCAAGCTTGCTTTCTTGGGGGCACTCTTCCGAGGATATTTGGGCTGCCTTCAGAGACGCAGTGTCTTGGCCCATTAGAGGTAAGTGATATGCAGATCTTTTTTCTGTGGCTGTGGATGCCTTTCAGCACCCATTTTCTTGGCCTGGCTTTGGCTTTGGGTTTGGGAGGTGCAGGGGCTTCTTTCTTTGCCTTCAATGCCATCTTCATGAAAGGGTTGGTTCTTGTAAACTGACTCTAAATCAGACTCCCCTACTCAACACCTTAGTGTTGACCTAGGTAGGAGGTGGAAGCCTCCTCCACCATCAAGAGGGTCAGAAATCCTTGTCCTCACCCTACCTAAACCCTTCCCAGTCCTGACAAGCCTCAGCGTTAACGGGGTTAGCTGCCTGCAGAGGGCGTTGAGAGTGGATGAGCAGTGTTGCTTTTTAATTTTCCCTCTCCAGGGCCAAGTTAAATTCCGGAGAACCACATACAGTGAGGATTTTTGTTTTCTTTCTTCCATCCCCAGTCCGGGTGGCGGCAGAACTCAAAGGGTAGTCTGTTCTGGGGAAAAGACGGCGTCTGCCTCTCTCCTAAACCAGCCCTGATCAAATCCCAAGCAGCCAGTCCTTAGATAACACAGATGAGAAACCTGAAACCCAACAGCTCTGACTCTCATCAGTGCCCAGCATCACCGTCTGGAAACTGAGACATGCTGCTGAGATGCCACAGTGATTGAGTGTTAAGTGGCATGGCTGGGGTTCTCTCACCAGAGTTTATAGCCTGGACCTATGAACTTAGACAAAGAAGGTTTTCAGAAAGTCTGTCTGGGGCTTGAGCACTGGAGCTGTTTTGTGGCACTCTGCACATGTCCTGGCCGTTAGGATCATTGTTCTTCCCTCACAAAGCCATAAGGTAGGTTAATCCAGCCATGTTGTCCACTTGCCTGCGTTGTCTGCAGCATTCCCAGCAGGTGAGTGGATTCGACTGTGTTTAAGGAAAAGGAAGGAACATCCATATCCCCACTTTTGCTCTAATAGAGGAAGACATCCTTAAATGAGTGGCTTTAAGAGAAGGCAGAGCCTCAGAGGATGGGAAGTAACATTTTCCATTATTACAGTTTGTTTATTGAATGACTTCTGGGCTGGATGCTATAGAAGGAGTACAGGTTGTAGAGTGTAGAACAGATATGGTCATTGACAAGCCCTGTTAGGGATTTGAGAAGCCTGAATTCTGGAATGGTAGATGTATATTGAAGAGTTTCTTCAGGATGAAAGAACAGAGGTAGGACATTTAGCTTCCCTCAGAGGGTCAGAGACCCACAGCTTATTCTGAAAATGCTGAGAACACCCTCAGTGCCGCAGAAGGTGGTGCCAGAGAGCTAAGTCGTGCAAGAAAGCTGCCTCTGAGTCTACCATCTGTACAGCCCTCCAAAGGGCAGTGTGTGTACACCTGTATATATTTGTATTTGTGGGGACCAAGCCTATGGGATGTGTCTTGGGAGAAGAGAAGAAAGGACGAAGGGTTTACTCAGAGGTACATGGGTCATGGAGTTTTAAGCCATGGCAAGCCATATAGCACTTAAACATCAAACATTACCAGGACTTGGGGGTGGAAAGAAGCCACTCAGAGCTGGGGGTCGCTATGCCTTAGCTTCAACTACAAAGCCCCACACCATTATCTATAGTAGCAGATTGCAGGATGCAGATAAGAGAGAATCTCTTTCCACTAAAGGGTGAGAGAATGCCTTTCTAGTAGGGTTTAGTGGTCAGAGAGACAGGAGATGGAGCTCCAGGGAAGGCTCACTTAGCCTCTGTTTCAGCACCAACTAATGAGCAACAAAGAGGACTGTTCACCCTTTCTCCTTGTGGGTTTCCCAGCAACAAAGCAAATCTGAGTGGAAGGGAATAATTGCTCTTACTCAGTTGAAAAGCCTGAACAAGTCAAAGTTAATTTTTTCACTTGGATAATTGTGTTGACTTGCTGGAGAATCCTTTCCTTGGGGGAGGAAGGCAGGAAGAGAGGTTGTAATAATTTGGAGGTAATCACACTGCAGACTGGAAAGGGAAGCAAGTCCCAGCAATAGATGCCAAATTTAAGCTTTGAAGCATATAGTTCTGGTCTGGGTTATGCCTTGCATTTGCTGAAGATCAAATCAACAACTCATTTGCTTGGGAGGGAGATGAAGTCATAAGCCCTCAGTATGTGAATTGTCTGGCATCCTTTTCTGAAAGCTAACTAGCTTTGTTTTGACACTTCAGCATAACATCTGTGTCCTCTGTTCATCTTCCCTCTGACTCTTTTCACCTGGGTCCTTTGACTCTCTACGATGCAATCTTGCACATATTCTTCTATAAAGATGGTAAACACTCATCTGTTTCCCAATCCGGTATGCAAAATTATTTAAGACCACAAATGGAGAAAAACTAAGGTTTGGGGTTTGGCCAGAGTTCACCCAATTCTTTCCACCATCCAGAGAGAAGGGCCCAACTGCACTGGCAATCAAGAGAAGTAGCCAATAAGAAGCATTCAGGGAAGGTTTCCACCTTCTCCTGGGATTCACCTCCATAGTAGCAAACTGCAGAATGACTTGTAAAAGATGCACTTGTGGAAGGTAGAGAGGAAAATGCAACCTCTTCTGTAAAGAGCAGAGCAGGCATCATTGAAGAGGGTGGAGAGGAGGAGGAGGAAAAGAAGAATTATCATGTGGCTCAGTGAGTTATGGATGTGCTGAGAGTGAGCTCAGAGTTTCCAGGGTGAATACATTGCTCCAGGGGAACTTCCAGGGAAATATCTGTAAAGGGAAAAAAAAAAAAAAATGGCATTGGATAGCCTGAGTTTGAGTCCCATCTAAGATACAAGTCATCTACATCAACTCTAACTAGTTAGTTAATATCTCTGAGCCCATTTCCTTATCTGTAAAATGGAACTGGTGAAACCTATAGGCATGGATGTTTTCCATGAGTTGAAGGAAATAAAACAAATAAATGCTTGCCAAGATGGCCATGGCACTGGAAGATAGCTTCAGTGCTATTCTTTTCTCTTTTAGGAATGCTCTCAAAGTAAAGGAACTTGGCGCTCCCCATGTCACAGTCTAAGACATTGACTTCACAATAGCCCAGAAACCCTCACTGAATTATCATCAGAATTTCCACAAGCCAAGAGAGCTCCGTGAAATACTTACGAATAGCAGAGAAGCTCCTGAAGTAAAAGACAAGAGTGAGGGTGTCTATGGGCAAAAGGGGATATGGAAAGTCAGGCCAGAGAAGGGTCCAGTGGAAAGAGCTTTAGGCTCTGGTTCTGGTTCTGATTCCATCACTTATTGGTTACATGAACTTGGTGCAGATCACCTTGAAGAAACAGTTTTGTGCAGTTCATCTGTCAATAGAGGAGAATACTTTTCCTACTATTCTCATGTGGTTGTGAGAAATAAAACATATATGATAAGTATGTAAAATTCTCTGTAAGGAGCACCTGGATGGCTCAGTCAGTTAAGCATCTGCCTTCGGCTCAGGTCATGATCCTGGGATCCTGGGACCAAGTCCACATCAGGCTGCTTGCTCAGTGGGGAGCCTGCTTCTCCCTCTGCCTGCTGCTTCCCCTGCTTGTGCTCTGATAAATAAATAAATAAATAAATAAATAAATAAATAAATAAATAAATAAATAAAATCTTTTTAAAAAATGCTCTGTAAGTTCAAGGTGCCACATTATAACGTAGGAGGAGATGGGAAGGAGGGCCCTGGGATCACGGGAGTTACTTAGCATATGCTGACATCCCTATGACTAGAATAAGTATTACTCTGGACACAGAGTTCTGCTATCACACCTATGGTCACTGTACATGTTTCCCTTTTGAATTCTCTACAAACCAGAATTTTGTGGTCCCTGTGCTAGCCTCGGCCCATTTTAGAAAGCTTAGACTGACATCTCTCACAAAGCCTCTGTAATTTGGGATATGAGACTTTGTGGTTTGACCTGAAGCTGACATCCTAGTCAAGCCAAAGACCAAAGCCCAGCCCATCCATCTTACAGGTGACATGATGGAAATGATTTTTCCTTCCAGGTGTGATTTCTGCAATGTGACCCTGGGCCATTCTGGACAGATGCCAGCAACAGTGGGAGCGTGAAAGGACAGTGAGAATCATCAGAAGAACCAGTGAGTATCCAGATAAATTGACATGACAATGAACAGACACTGGTGACAATATTGTGCCACTAAAATTATACCTCAACCTGTATACTTAGCTCTGGACCTGAGGGAGAATGACAGCTAGCTCAACTTATTGAAAAAAGAATTTGAGTCTCAAAGTCTGGATGCTGCCTTGCTGTAATATATATATATATATATTTTTTGTTTTTTGCCTTGCTGTAATATTAGGAATTGAAAGGCACAAGCTGTGTGAAAGCATCTGGGTATGCCAGGTGTGAGGGAAATCTCAGGGCTGAGGAGACAGAAGATGGAGAGCCATGGGGTTTTCTGGCTTTCTTATCCTTGCCCACTCCTGTACCCTCTCACCATAGGTAGAGAAAGAAAGATCTTTAAAAAAGTTATTTACCTATTTAAAGTAATCTCTACACCCGCTGTGGGGCTTGAACTCATGTCCCCGAGATCAAGAGTCACATGCTCTTCCAACTGAGCCAGCCAGGTGCCCCAGAAATGATCTGTTTAAGGTATAAGAGCATAGAGTGAGAAGAGGAGGGCAAAGAAATGAGATGTGCAGAGTGATTTCTTTCCTTTTCAGAATTTCTTTGGAATTCATTATTTGCACCAGAAACTTAGTCTTTCTATTGTCAGATCTCTTTTTCTGTGGAATATCTTTTCTCCTCAACTAAATGGCACGCTCTCTGTTTTATGTCTCTCCCAGCTCCCACATACTAGATATTTCAAGAGTTTGGTCAATGGAAGTGATTACATGTGTTCTCTCAGGAGGACCAGTCTTTTTTTTTTTTTTTTTTTAGGAGGACCAGTCTTGAGGAGAGGATTGTAGTAGGGCTGCCACCTGTTGCCGTAACAAAGTACCTGAAAGTGACTCAGCCTAACAGCCAGTCTGGTTGCTCCCAATAGGAGAGAGACAGACAGACAGACTCTATTTACAGAGACCCTGATCACTTTGCACCTGCCTCAGCCAAGCTTGTCCATGCTGGCTGCTCTTGTATCTCAGCCTTTTAGAGAGAGAGAGGAGCATGAAAAGTGCACACGTGTATGGTTTGGAACTTTGCAGAGACATTTCCCTGGGGTTGTTAGAGAATTGTTCTTTAGATCTATCATTTATCTATCTATCTATCTATCTATCTATCTATCTATCTATCTATTTATTTATTTTTAGATCTATCTTTTATTAAAGAACTACATCAAAAGTTCTGGGGGATGCTTGCCCTGAGCACTATGCTAAAATGGACATTGTGCCACGTATCAAGGAGGCAAAGCTTCATTTTCGGAGCCTTGCAGTGAGGTTGGGGAGTCTGTACATATCAGTGGGTGGGGCAGGCTGTCAGTTCTACTAAAGCTCCAAGCAGGATGGGGTTGCTCAAGACTGGGTTCGACCAAGAAAACTTCATAGAGCCTGAAATGGACCTTGAAGCAACGATCAAATCCGACTAACTAAAAAGAAAACGTACTGGGGGGGGCAGTAAATTAGTTCATTTTACCTCCAGCAGGTTTCATATGGTCACATAAAGTTGGAAAAGTTTTTGGAAAGCCCTGAATTCCAGATTTACAGTTTGCGTTTTAATCAGTAAACACTAGGAAGCCATTAAATATTTTTGAGCAAGTGTCTGAATTTGTTAAAGAATTGTATGGACTACCTGGTAGTACAGAAGAGGATGATGGGGGTTGGGGGTGGGGAATTACAACAGTCCCTAGAGATTATTGGACAATTCAGTAGCCAACTAAGGTAGTAGCAGAGAGAATGGGAAACATAGCACTCAGTTCTGGGAAACTTCTGTCTTGGAACACTATTTGCATGTTGTTTGAGTTAAAAATATCCGGGATTGCTTTTCTGTTTCTTCGCTTTCTTCATAGTCTCCTGACCACTTTCCCCAGGAGAGTGGAAAGAAAATTCCACTATTACCTGTTGATTGTCCTTAGGCAACTCTGCTCCACTGAACCTTAATTATTTCATTTAAATCAGATGATAAATATTTTACCTGCTAGAAGGCAGAGCACTGGAATACAGAATATCTTGATGTCATCTTTTCAATTCTTTGAGTGCCTTGTTTATTAAAAAAATATTTATTTATTTATTTATTTATTTATTTATTTATTTATTTATTTATTTATTTATTTATGATAGACAGAGAGAGAGGCAGAGACACAGGCAGAGGGAGAAGCAGGCTCCATGCTGGGAGCCCGACGTGGGACTCGATCCCGGGACTCCAGGATCGCCAGGCTCCAAACCGCTGAGCCACCCAGGGATCCCCCCCCCAAAAAAAATTATTTATATAAGTAATCTCAGCATCTAAGGTGGGGCTGCAACTCATGATCAAGAGCTTGCTCTTTGGACTGAGCCAGGCAGGTGCCCCTCTTTTTTATGTTTAAAAAAAATATATTTTATTTATTTGACAGAGAGAAAGCTCAAGTAGGCAGAGCAGGAGGCAATGGGAGAGGGAATAGCAGGCTCTCAGCTGAGCAGGGAGCCCTACCCAGGACTCAATCCCAGGATCCTGAGATCATGACTTGAGCCAAAGGCAGATGCTTAACCGACTGAGTGCCACCGCCCCCCCCCCCACCTCGCCCCTTTCTTTCTGATTTTTTTCTTTTCTCTCTCTCTCTTTTTGATTTCTAATTCTTCAGAGCTTTCCAACATCTGCTCTCCTCCAACAGCTATTTCATCCCAGACTGGGAAAAAACACCTGGGAGTCCATGTGAGGTGTGCATAACTTGCCCAGAGTCTCCTGTTGAGGTGGTGGAGGCTGGGATACAAGGGGCTTCACACCCAACCTGGACGAGGAACCCGTGGCTGAGCGGACGGCCCTGCCTGCCAGCTAACAGCACGTCTGCTCTTACACCTAACGCGGGAAGTAGAGTCGTCGGTGGGCCCGTCTCCCCTCCCCTCTTCCCCAGCAGGAACGCGCTTCCCCAGTGCCCCAGCCGCGCCCCGCTTCTGCTCAGCCTCTAGGTCACTTCTGCCGCGGGTGCAACACCACCAAGTGCCTGCATGGTGCCTCCGTCTCCCCAGGCCACACAGATTTCGGACTAGAGCTCGCCCCCTCCTACAACCCCAACCGTCCCGAGTCGGAGGAGGCGCCAGCCAATCCCTGGCGGCTCCCGCGCTGCCCGGGGAGGCCGAGCGTCGCCCCTCCCGGTCCCCGGGGCTTCTCAGGGGCGGGTCCACCTGTGCCCGGGGGCGGGACAGGTGGGTGTGCGGCCGCTCCCTGGGCGGGGAGGAGGCGCGGGAGCTGGAGGCGGCGGGGGCCGGAGGTGCGGGCGCGCCCCTAGGGGAGGGAGCCTCGCCGCGGGCAGTGGGAGCCGGCGAGCCGGCGGGGAAGGGGGCGGCGGGCGCGAGGCGGCGCGCAGAGGCGCGGAGGGCAGAGAGCTGAGGGGCCCCGCGAGCGCGGAGCATGAGCCGGCGGCCGGCCGGAGAGCGCCCGGGGAGCGCGGTCGCGGCGCAGCCCTGAGACGCGCGGGGTGCGGGGCCCGCGGGGGCCGGGGCCGGGGCCGGGTGCGGAGCGGCCCGCGCCATGGGGAGCCCCCGGGCCGCGCTGCTCCTCCTGCTCCTGCGCCCGGTCAAGCTGCTGCGGAGACGCTTCCGGCTGCTGCTGGCGCTGGCGCTCGTGTCCGTGGGGCTCTGGACCCTCTATCTGGAACTGGCGGCGTCGGCTCAGGTCGGCGGGAACCCCCTGAACCGGAGTAAGTAGCGCCGGGGGGGCGAGGGGGGCGCGGAGGTGGGCGGAGGCAGGGCCGTGGCTCCCGGCGCGGGGAGAGCAGACTCCAGTCCCCAGACCCGACTTGCAGCTCCTCTTGGTGTCCTGGTGCCCGCCCGGGCAGCGGAGGGCGGCGCGGGGGCTGGTCGCCGAGTTCCAGACCCGGCCTGGCCGCGGGGCTGTGGGGCGCGGGGGCATCCCCGGGGGGCGGGGGCACCTCCCGCGCGCCAGGCTTGCAGCCCCCAGCGAGGCAGCGCGGTGGAGGTGTGGGCTGGGGCTTCGAGTCGGGGCGCCCTCGGCCGTGTGTCCCCCCAGGCGGCCGCTCCAGGGAGCGCGGCCCAAACTTTGCCCGCAGCCTCCTCGGGGCTCGCTGCGTTTCCTCTCCCGCTGCACGTTCTGGGGTTCTTCACTTTAGCCAGACGGCGGAGAGCCCCCGTCCTCCCCCTGCCCCTGCCGCTCCTCTTCCTCACTGGGAGAGCCTCACTCTCTCCTAGTCCTGGCCACCCCTCCAGCGAGTCCTCTGAAGCTCTCTTTGGAACATACTGAACTCACCAGACCCACCCTGGTCGTGGAGACAGTGGACCAGGCAGTGGTTAGATTCCTACTCCTCTTTTTAACTTAGCTAAAGCCACTTAATTTTTCTGTGCCTCAGTTTCCTCCTAGGAAAATGGGAGCGAAAGGTCTCGTTTTACTTCAATAGCCATGGCTGTCCGACGTCATTTTCAGTTTACTCTAGATGGACCTAACAAAGTAAAACTCTGGAAGTGTCAGGAACTGGAAAAGGTCAGTGTAATAGCAGGAAAAAGTGGAGAAACTCCAGATGAGGAGGTTCCCTGCCCAAGCCTGAGGAGTGGAGCTTCATAGTTCAAGCACATTGTTTCCCATGCCTTCACTTTCTCCTTTGAGGAAATTCTGAAGGTATATGCAGTGATGAAGTGGCTGGTGAGAAGATGCTTCGACATGTCCTTGTGTCAACTGCTCTGCCCAGAGTTGGGTGTGGTGCTTTGCCTCCTCCTGTGGCCAAAGAGAGGGAATTACTAGGGTCAGTAATTGAGCTGGTTCAAGGTAGAGACATATATTTATGGCAGAACCTCTCTGTTGGAGTAATTCTGGCTCTGAGCAGGGAGACTGGGGTTCCAATTCCTGGTTCTGCCATGAACGAGTCGGGGGATCCAAGGGGAAATGATGGCTTCTCAGGTAGAAGGAGAAAGTTGGACTAAATTGATCTCCAAGGTCCCTTTGAGTCTGGATGCTTAAATGGTGTGATCATCCCTGCTTGAGCATTTCCAGGGTCAGAGAGCTCACCACATCATGAGGAGGGCTCTGCTTAGCCTCAGCTCCACAGCTCTAAATAGGAGAGCTCTTCCTTCTGATGACCGAAATTTGCCTTCCTCTAGTTAGTTCTTCCTTCCCCTGAGCCTTGCTCTTCCCTCTGAAAGACAGTGAATCTACTCTTCCATACTGTAGCCACTCAGTCCCAAGTGGGTGAGCCCAGGTAGAATGTGTACAGGTACAGGTGGGAGGCCCCAGGAAGGGATCGCTCTTCTCTCCTCCTTGGGACATCCCTTCTCAGCGTGGCCACCATTTTGTTAGTGTGGTAGCCAGTGGGATCCTCAGCACAGATTAAAAACAGAGGAAAGCAGTTGCTTTGTGATCCTGATGTTAGTAACGTCTCTTCTTCCCATCCCCAACACACTTTTCCTTTACTTCAAGTGTGCTTTCTCCTTGGAGGCCAGAACCAGGTTGCCATCATCATAATTTCATACTCTGGCTCCTAACCTCTGACTCCTGTTGGCTGGCTCAGCCTTAGCTATCAGTTCGTGGGGCTGTTTGGTTTCCCTTCTTAGATGAATCATAACTCTCTGACTGGGTTTCCTTATTCTTTGCTTCCATTTCCAAATGGACTCTTCTCCAAAAAGGTGTTCCCAGCTTCCAATTCCAGCAATGTTTTTTTTTTTTTTTTGTAGGTTTGAGAGTGTTTTTTTTTTTTTTTAATTTTTATTTATTTATGATAGTCACACAGAGAGAGAGAGAGAGAGAGGCAGAGACACAGGCAGAGGGAGAAGCAGGCTCCATGCACCGGGAGCCCGATGTGGGATTCGATCCCGGGTCTCCAGGATCGCGCCCTAGGCCGAAGGCAGGCGCCAAACCGCTGCGCCACCTAGGGATCCCGGTTCGAGAGTGTTTTAATGGGGAGTGCTCCCGGGCGAGGTTCCATGACTCGGAGAGGTGGCCCAAGTCAGGGAAGTCGCCAATGTTTTTGTTTTAATGAGAGCCCAAGCCTGGGCACTGATGGGTCATTTGTGTCCTGTCTCAGCCTCCTAGAACCCTGAAACCCATTTGCTCTGCAGGGGGACTTTTCATTCTGGGCTGTCCCATTGTCTTCTACTCTTGCCTGGATTTCCTTTTGGAATGTGATTTAGACAGTGGCTGTGGTTTCTGGCTCCTTGTCTCCCATCCTCCTTTGTTTTTAAGAAGCCCAGATATCTTTCATCAAAGTCCTCTCGTGTCCTATAGGTTTTACTCCCAGCTCTGAGCTATTCCTCTGGAGGGAGAGCAAGGGAGGAGGAATTAAAGAGTAGAGGTAAGGAAAGGCTTGCTAGCATTCCCTTCTTTACTCCCTGGCACACCAACAGCAACCAGGCAATAGAACTTCCCTCCCAGGACTGCATCCATGGCCTTGACCACAGCAACCAGAGTCCCAGCTTGGCTCTGCTTCCCAACAAGCCACCCTACCTCCTCTCTCTAGCAATTCCTGCCAACTCACTCTACCATCAGACTTCCTGTCATCTGTAAGGCTGGCCTCCTTTACCAAGAACCTTTCATTTGCTTGTCCTTGTGTGACCGATACATTGATCTGATGCTGGAAGAAGTGTATGGAGAAAAGGCAGTCACAAACTCCAGGGTGGTAAAGTAATGACAGGGGAGCATGCTTCCTGCTTCATCTTCATGGAATAACCCAGTAGTTTAAGATATGGATGACGTGCAATTTGGGTTCCATATGTAGAAAGAGATACAACCACAATTGGAGTAACTTCAGAGAAAAACAACCCAAATCTTTAACAGATAGAAAATGGGTCCCTTGGACAAAAGAATTAGAACTGTTCAGTCATTCATTTAAACAAATATTTATTTAGCACATACTTTGAGCAAGGCGTTGTGCCAGGTCATTTAGATAGAATGATGACTACATTATGGTTTCTGCCCTCTCAATGGCTTTCTCTCTAGGAGGGGAGTTTAGGTGCATATATGAAAATAATCACAATATGAAACAATTATTGCATTTTACAGATGTGGAGCCTAGATGTTGCTGTGACACTTCTGGAAATGGGATACAGCTCTTTCAACTAATATTTCATGCAAGTGTTGACATTTCAGGAGATCTTGAGGAGTTGGGAGACTTTAATGGATATGGAAAGAGGAGGCTATTCAATGCAGAAAGCAGTATAAATAAAGACCAGGGAAAAGTTAGTGTTTGGGAATGTTGAGCATCTGGGTTTGATGAAACAGAGAGTAGGAGGGAGAATATAGGATGGTGTTATATTATGAAAGACTTTGAAAGCAACCTTGAAGACTGGCATTTCTTTGGTAGATAAGAGAAAGCAGTTTTAGAATAGGGTAGGTAACATTGTAGAATGGAACTGACAAGGGTAAAGCAGTTTTACGGTACTTTAGCAAGGATGATGCCTGAACAGGGTATTGAAAGTCCTTTGCTGTGGCTGGCATTAGCCCATTGACTGCTGAATCATGAAGCTCTCCTGGGGATAGGTCAAGGTGGTAGTGGGGCATTCAGAGGGCTTGGGGCAGGCACTATATACTAACACGGTCATAAATATTTCAGTATTTTAATAACTGGTACAGCTGTACTGGAGCGTACTGGCTGAAAAGCAGCCCTGGGAACAGACTATTATTGGAAATTTAAAGACTCTCCATCCTGGCAGGTTTTAACAAGTTATACCCATTTGTTCAGATTGGATTAGCTAAATCCTGCCTAGGGCAGAGGTCTGGACTAAAATGGTTTCTAGGTTCTTTGCTCTATAATTGACCTACTGCTGGGACCAACTTGGTGCTGGCCAAGAGACTGCATTTGGGCACAGAGCCAGGGCAGAATGATAGCATGCTAGCCTCTTTCTAGATCTCACGGGGCTGGTTCTGGTATGTCCCTGTTGAAGTGTCACGTTTACCCACTGAACCCTAAAGTGTTTCCAGGCTCAGTAATTAATCAGCTTTTGCTCCCTTAAATCTAAAACACACCTCTCTGGTTGGCCCTTGTGACTTCTGATTGACTTTGAATGGGCCTAGGGAGGCACACCCACAGATGTCAGGCAGGCAGGCAGCTCAGCTTCTGAGGTCACCACAGCCATTCTGATTTGAAAAGGATACAACCCCTCCAGGGCAGAGGTAACTCAGGGCAGAATGGTAATCTGAGCCGCAGGCAGGCAAAGAGGTAGAACAAATGAGACAGATGTGTGGGCAGAGCTGGGATGGTGTGGCTTAGAGTTGACACTCAGAGCAGAGGTGAGTAGTGAGGGGAAGCCAAGCCTGACTCCTGTGCTCCTTGTGGCCCAGGACCTCATCTCCCAATGCCCTGGCTGGACTGCCCTTCAAACCTGTGGGACCTCTGACTCCTGTTCCTTTGTCCTACTTATGTCTCTTTATGCTGCCATCCTGGCCACCTGGCTGCTGTGTGTATCTTCAAATCAGTATTCAATTCTGGGCACACACTAGGTGCTTGAATAAATACCTCCTGGTTATGGATGGTAAGCTCTGAATTTCCAAGCACCTGATATTTTCCACTGGCAAATACTTTGTTTTTCAGTGATGGATCCAAGAATAGAACCTAGGAATTCTTGTTCCTTGTACCATAATACATATAAATAACAATAACCTTTCAACACATATGCAAAGTAAGAATTAAGCTATCAATGCTTTTTTTATATAAGCATGTTTTCTTTGGACTCAACACCGTGTGTACCAGGAATGCTGTGTGGGACAGATAGGAGGAGACCTTACCCAGACTTGGCATCTCCTTTCCCTGGTCTCTTCCCTTCTTCTGACATGGCCAGGAGAACTGCAGTAGCACACCTCACCATCTCTCCTGCCCATGCCAACCACGGACCCTCATTCCAAACTGAGGCTCCATTCGCCTGCTCAGGGTTGCTGAGGCTCCTTACCACTCCTCGTCCCGGGAGTTGTTCAGATGCCCTGCCTGATTATAACTGCTTGCAGCACCAGGTCTTCTGAAGTAACCACCTCTGTGCTGGTTTTAGGAGCTGCTGGTACTTGCACTGCAGTGATTTTCCAGACCACAGAGCCTGGTCTTGCCCTCCAGTGCTAAGCTTTATGGAGCAGAGCGGAGCAGCTGCCATAGCACAGTTTGCTTTGGAAGGGGGCCTAGAGGCTGTTCTTGGAGCCTAGTTCTGTACCAAGTTCCACCAGTCTCAAAAATCTGCCCTTTGATTTTCCACAAAGACTTTTCGTTATATCCAAGGATGGTGAAGTCTAAACCAGGCCAATGATATAGTTTGAGCTTTCAGACCCCTTTAGCCTGTGATCCACAATTAATAGATTTATATGTTACCTGATATAAAAAAAAATACTACTGGAAGAGGGAAGAACAGTTTGGATGGTGTATATAAAGGGCGTTGGGCGGAATATGTTATATATTCTGAGCAAAGCATGATGGATAGCTCTTTAAATTTTGCAGACTTTTGGGTTCTAACAAGTGCTGCTTTCAATGTTAGAAGTATCCATGAGACAAGCAAAAATGAATATTATTTTTATCCTTGTGATATTTTTGTATGTAATTTATTTTTTAGCTAAATTTAAAAAAATCGTTTTAAACTACTAACCAACATTTTTAGAAAATAAGGATACAGATTGTCCTTATGGTCCCTGGCTGTGTGTGTGCGTGCGTGTGTGTGTGTGTGTGTTTTGTTTTTCATAACTTTTCATTGAAGTATCTTATATGTTCAGAAAAGTGCACATACACCTTGAATCTCCCTGTGCAATGAGCACCCTGATGAAGAAGCAGAACATGACCAACACCCCAGCAGCCCCACTTAAGAATTCCCTTTCAGAGACGCCTGGGTGGCTCAGTGGTTGAGCATCTGCCTTTAGCTCAGGGCGTGATCCTGGAGTCCCGGGATCGAGTCCCACATCGGGCTCCTGCAGGGAGTCTGCTTCACCCTCTGCCTATGTCTCTGCCTCTCTGTGTCTCTCATGAATGAATAAATAAATAAATCTTAAAAATAAAAAAAGAGAATTCCCTTTCAGTGGCTACCACAAGGACAGATTCACTTAGCCTATTTTTATGTTTTTTTTTTTTAATTTTTATTTATTTATGACAGTCACAGAGAGAGAGAGAGAGAGAAATTATGAAATTCTCCATAAGAACTGCTACCAGTGGGGCACGTGGGTGGCTCATTGGTTGAGCGTCTGCTTTTGGCTCAGATGGTGATCCCAGGGGCCTGGGATCAAGTTCTGGGTTGGCTCCCCACAGGGAGCCTGCTTCTCCCTCTGCCTATGTTTCTGCCTCTCTCTCTATGTCTTTCATGAATAAATAAATAAAACCTTTGAAAAAAAAAAAAAACCTGCTATCAGGGTGGAGTTGAAAAACATTGCTTATCCTGTGTGTGAGAACCCTCCAAAAAGGTTTCTCTGGTCTTGATATTAGAAATAGTGGGCAGCCCCGGTGGTCCAGTGGTTTGGCGCTGCCTCTGGCCCAGGGTGTGATCCTGGAGACCCAGGATCGAGTCCCACAACGGGCTCCCTGCATGGAGCCTGCTTCTCCCTCTGCCTGTGTCTGCCTGTGTGTGTGTGTCTCTCTCTATGTCTCCTTCTGCCTCTCTGTCTCTCTGTCTCTCTCTATGTCTGTCATTAAAAAAAAAAAAAAACAAAAAAAACAAAAAAAAAACACTTTAGAAATAGTTGTGCTTCTTTTGAGCAGTCAATTTGTTTAAAATTTTATTGGCTATGTAAATGGTGCAACTACCTGGTTTTTCCCTTTGTATTGGTTACTAGAAAGGTTTAGAATTCAATTATTGGTTCATCTGGAAAAAAGTATAAAAGATTTTATGATCCATCTTTTGGTATGAATTTTATACCTCTATATCTTTATTTTTTCTTTCGCCCAACAATGACTTCTAGTTTATGTCATCTTACATTCCATGGTCCTTATATACCACTTTAACTTTTTCTGAAGCTAATTAAAGCATGCAAAAAATCAACAGAAGTGCTATGGTATGTAAAAAAAAGCATGAAGAAGGGCAGCCCTGGTGGCACAGCGGTTTAGTGCCGCCTGCAGCCCAGGGTGTGGTCCTGGAGACCCGGGATCGAGTCCCATGTCGGGCTTCCTGCGTGGAGCCTGCTTCTCCCTCTGCCTGTGTCTCTGCCTCTCTCTCGCTCTCTCTGAATGAATAAATAAATAAATCTTAAAAAAAAAAAAAGCATGAAGAAGAAATGAAAAATCACTATAATTCTACTATTTTGACCTAGAGATTGTTGAAAAGAAAAAGAAATAAAGTGGGGATCCCTGGGTGGCGCAGTGGTTTAGCGCCTGCCTTTGGCCCAGGGCGCGATCCTGGAGACCCGGGATCGAATCCCATGTCGGGCTCCTGGTGCATGGAGCCTGCTTGTGTCTCTGCCTCTCTCTCTCTCTCTCTCTCTCTCTCTGTGTGACTATCATAAATAAATAAAAATATTAAAAAAAAAAGAAAAAGAAATAAAGTATAATAAGCTGTGATAACCAGATGCTGGATTCTGGAATACCTTAAACAAGAATTCTAGATAAATAAGCTAGAAAATAATCTTCCCAGTCTTTTTTTATTTTTTATTTTTTGGTCTTTAGTTTACTTATGTGTTGAAAAGTTGAATGGCATTCAAAAATAAATTCTCACCTCTTTATGAGTATTGTTAAAAGCTTAGAATTTACTGAGATGTTGGGGCCTGAGTCAGCATCATTGAGAACAGTGACATAAATACAAGGAAAATTCAATAAAACTTGGGGGACCCCATCACCCCTGATAAAGCAGCTAGGAGACTGGTCAGAGAGGCTGGGGAACTTTTGTCATATGGGCTTCTACCCTACCAGACCAATGGTGAGACCATAAACATGAAGACCTGTGGCCATTGCCCAGCCTGTGGCTTATGGGTGCATAAAGTCACAAACATCAGAGATCCAGCCCCTTTACTAACAGATGAGGAAAACAGGTCCGGGGAAGAGATGTTATCTTTCTCCTCTACCAATTTCATTTAAACTGTTTTCTAGGGATCCCTGGGTGGCGCAGCGGTTTAGCGCCTGCCTTTGGCCCAGGGCGCGATCCTGGAGACCCGGGATCGAATCCCATGTCGGGCTCCCGGTGCATGGAGCCTGCTTCTCCCTCTGCCTATGTCTCTGCCTCTCTCTCTCTCTCTCTCTCTCTCTCTGTGTGACTATCATAAATTAAAAAAAAAAAAAAAAAAAAAAACTGTTTTCTTGTGGTGCCTAGCAGAGGCTATGCATGCATCCTATTCCATACCAGATAGAATTGTGCTTTCCAGTATCAAGACCTGGGAAAACGGCCCAAGGATGGGAAAAAAGAGAAAGAAAGGTGGGGGTGGGAATAGAGAAATAACATTCCAAGCAGACCAAGGATTTTATATATAAATGCCCAGAGATTGAGTGGTGTGTATTTTTCAATTTTTATTTATTTTATAAATCTGGAGTGTCTGCTGAAGTGATTCACTTTAAAACTTAAAATGCTTATGGAGCATTTACCTTCTTGTGGGGGACTGAGTGGGGGTAAAAAGCATTGATAGTTCCTGGAAAAAATGATGAACTCCGAAGACAAGGCAGGGCTTTAATCCAAGCTCTATTACTCACTAGTTGCAGGACTTTGCATAAGGTACTTAGTCCTTTTCAAGACTCAGATGCTTCATCTGGGTAAGGGGATGGGGGCGCACTTTGGGTTATAATGCCCTCCCTGTAGAGCTTTTCTTATGACTCAGTAAGATTTAGTGAGCCTAGCACATATTAGGTGCCCAATTATTTAATATAAGCCTTGCACATATTAAGAGCTCAATGAATATGAGTTCCCATCTCTTCCCCCTGAGAGTTTGCAGTCTAGTAGGAATTAGAAAATGGCTGGACAGGCAGGAGTCGATAGATAGATTCCTCAACCAGCTCTTTGCCATCACCTCAATCCATGATACAGTACTGCCTGGTCCTCAGCAGTTCTCAGGCCATCCATGTCCAGCACCTGCCATCAAATACATGTTCTTTAACCACCCTTTTTTTTTCTTCTGTCATATTCAGCACTGACTCCCATCTTTCCATCCCCATCCCAGGCAAAGATTTGCATTAGGGGGTAGGAGAGGTGGGTCTGAAGTCAAGGATTTTGCTGAGAACGAGGGATCTGTTGGGGAGGTGTCAGGGCACAAGAGCTCTGCAGTTGGGAAATGGGAGCCTGTCAATGTGCTGCACGTCCCCGAGCACACTCTGAGGATTTCTGGGACTGGAAGCCAGGAACACTGGGCAGTTATCTTCGTTTCAATCTTAGCTTTGTAACTGACTTATTGAGGGTCCTAGGGCAGGTGCCTTTTCTTTTGAGGGCTTCAGTTTCATAATCTTTGGAAGGAGATGCCTCTTTCAGGACTAGGCTTGGAACCTCTCCCATGTCACTGAGGTGTCAAGGGGACAGTCAGTATTTGCCACGCTGGCACTGATCTTTCATGACTCAGTTGCCTGACCTGAGAGGTGGCAGCTATCCCAGTGCTTCTGGCTACTCGGTCTCCAAGGTCATTTCTGACAGCATGGTCTCCACCATACAAGCAGTTGCCTCGAAGATTAAAGGCCTCTCTGCTGAGATCTTCTTACAAATCCTCTGATCCACTCCTTTCCACCCTGCCTGCCAGCCCAGGGTTCAAATAGATGCATGCAGGCATGTGCACATACACACCCTCCTCTCACCAAACAGTTGGTCTCCTGACTGCTTACCACCACCTCTGAGTCAAGGATTGGCAGGAGGAGTAAGGACATTGAGGATTTCCTCACGAACCAGGGACTGAGTGTTAATGGAGCATCTCAGTTCTTGGTTGTCTTTTTTGTTACAGCTCAGTTGAGAGAGCCTGAAAAAAGGGAGAGGACGATGAGGAGCAAATCTCAGGCAAACAGCTTCTGGGAGAAGTATACAGGCACAGTGGAGGGGAGAAATTGAGAAAGAGACATGACCCACCCCATTTTCTCAGGGATTCAATAACTATAATTTGCAAAGCTCTAAGTTTTATTTGGTTCTATTTGGTTCCTTTAAAAATACTATTTAGATACTATATTGTTCTTCTGTTTATAATAACCTAAAACATTTATTTTTTCTTTTTTTTTTAATTTTTATTTATTTATGATAGTCACACAGAAAGAGAGAGAGGCAGAGACATAGGCAGAGGGAGAAGCAGGCTCCATGCACCGGGAGTCCGACGTGGGATTCGATCCCGGGTCTCCAGGATCGCGCCCTGGGCCAAAGGCAGGCGCCAAACCGCTGCGCCATCCAGGGATCCCTAAAACATTTATTTTTTCTAATCTATTATCTAGAGTTGTTGGTTTCCCTAAACTAAGAGGCTGCCGAAGTGTTAGTATTTGCTTGCTGCTCTGACATTCAGTATATTTTTTTTTTTTTTAAGTAAACTACACTTGGGTGCCTGGGTGGCTCAGTGGGTTAAGTGTCTGCCTTTGGCTCAGGTCGTGATCCTGAGATCGAGTTCTGCATTGGGCTCCCTGCTCAGCAGGGAGTCGGCTTCTCCCTCTACCCCTCCCACCAGCTTGTGCACACTCTCTCTCTTTCTCACAATCTCGCTCTCAAATTAAAAACAAAAAATCGTTAAACTCTACATCTAACATGTGGCTCGAACTTAAAACCCCAAGATCAAGAGTCAGATGCTCTACTGACTGAGCCAACCAGGCACCCTCAGTTCTTTATATTTTGACCCCTGGGGATTTCCCTTGCTTTATAGACTGTTTAATTATGTAAATAAAAATAAGTTTATAAATAAAAAGTCATATTTTGTCCAGCATATCTTAGTATTTCACTGTATTTCTCAAAAGGAAGTCCTTTGGCTTGAATTTTTTTTTTTTTTTTTTGGCTTGAATTTTTAAGACTATTTCCAACCCCGATAGCCTATAATTATTGGGAATTGTGTGTGTGTAAGCAAAGGTGAAGGTTCCCATTTGAGGGTTATAGTAGAAGCTACGTAAACTTCCAGGGAATGCAAACCCTGTAGCACAGAGGCACACGTGGTATGAAGATGAGGTTGGGACAATGGTTGTGACATGCTTGTAGGGTCTCAAATGCTAGGCTACTGAGGTTGGATTTGGTGGGGGAGTAACATACATTTTTTAAAGCAGGGATTTGATGTGATGAAGGCAGTGTTTTCTTATTTTCATTCACTGATTTTACCTTGATTCTTCAGGCATTTGTCGGATACCTTTTATGTCCTAGGAACTGTGGCTATAGGTAGATGAAAACTATTGGAAGATTACAGGATGGCCTGGAGATAGAGAGGCTACTCAGGTACTTCTCTCCGTGACCTAATGTAGGCAGTGAGTGTCTAGCTGAGAAGGGTGACAGACAATTGCTGAGACCTGTTGAAGAAAGAAGTGTCAGAATTTGGTGGTAGAGTTGATGTCGGTGACAGAATGTCGGATTGTGAGTTTCACACATGGTTCTCTGGCTACACTGCTATGATCGTTTTAATTAAGGGCAGCCCTGGCCAGCCAGCATCTCCAAAGATGTTCTTATGAGAAAAAAAGTGCTTTCATTTCTCCTTACACTTTCTTCTCTAGGATTTAGATATTATGCTGGTCCTGTAGGACAATATAGAGGGACAGGAGACAGTCACTCATCTATTCAGCAAATATTTATTGCACCCTTGTTATGTCCAGGCACTGTGCTAGGTATTAGAATATTAAAGTGAACCAGAAATTCAAAGCTGTCATGGTGCTTACATTTCATGAAAAAATAAATAAATAAACACATAAACAAATATAAGAATTTGAGATGATTAATAGTTCTTGGAAGAAACTGTGAAACACAGCAATGTCACAAAATTTCCAAGCGGAGGGGTGAGAGAGAAGACTAGCTTGGAGAGTGAAGGGGCTGTCTAAGAGTGATTTACCTAAAATAGATAACTAGGGGTAGAGGACATGATTAAGCACAAAATGAGTGAGTACCTCAGGAATTCAGAGAATGGGAACTGGGTAAAAGAGGGGAAAAAATGTAAAACTGAGTCATTGCTCATATTCAGGAGAGCATCTCCTTGCTACCACCTCCTGTTGTCCTGAAAACTATGTCCTCCTTCACCTCTCTGGCTGGAATAGGGTCAGCCTTAGACTCAGTTTTCTACTGGGAGTACCTGAGAAAGAGGGGTAGCCAAATGCTCTGTTTGGGTCTGAGGAGAAGTAAGAGGGATTTTTTTTTTTGTTTTTTGTTTTTTTTTCCTCATTCCAAACTTGGATCCCAAAACCAGCCTGGGAGGAGAGGGTATCTTAACCACCACACAGTTGAAATCCGCCTCTGTACCCCTTCCATCATGGCTTTATGGCTTTTTTTTTTTTTAACCTCTATGAGCACTTATCAAAGTCTGCCTTCCATCAAAGTTATTTATGTCTGTGTTTGCCTTCCCCCACGGGATAGTGAATTTCTAGAGTGCTAGACCTGGGCACTTTCCCCCACTTTGTCTTCCTAGGGCAGACACTTTTAACCTTTTGTGGCTCACATACACTTGTAGAATCTAATGAAACTGTGGAAATTTGTGCAGAAATCTGTCCCCTCATATGTTTTGCATGCTCTGCTGAGCCCCTGACACCTATCCATGGATCCTTAGTCAAGAACTCTGCCTGAGTGCTTTGCCTACTCTCTGGTACACAGTAAGTTCCCAGAGTTTGATTTGGGGACATTCTCCCAATTAACTCCCTTTACTTTAGTTGCAGGAGACAGATGTTATGTGGGAGAAAGAGAGCCAGGAAGCGGTCCCACTGGTAGGAGATGGAGAAGAGCCTTATGAACTGGAAGTAACCATCCAGAGAGCAATAGCTTCATTGTTGCTTCTCATCCCTGCAGAGTCAGCCCTTTTGGACTGGTCTCCTCCCACTCTCTTAAATGCTGCTGTCCAGTCTCATGATATTGCTCATGCTTGCTTTTCAAAGCTCTGCCCATTCTTTCAATCCCATCTCTTCCTTGAAGCCTTCCAGTTATTTCTGTGCCAGCCGACCTTACTCTTTGTGGATTTTCTGTTGCACTGAAGTTGTCTGAAACTCAAAGTTGATCTTTTCTTTTCTTTTCTTTTCTTTTTTTTCTTTTCTTTTCTTTTTTTCTTTTCTTCTTTTCTTTTCTTTTCTTTCTTTTCTTTATTGGGAGAGAGAGAGAGGGAGAGGCAGGCAGGGAGGGGAAGAGGGAGAGAGAGAGAATCTTGAGCAGGCTTCATGCCCAGGGGCTCAATCACACAACCCTGAGATCATGACCTGAGCTGAAATCAAGAGTTGGATGCTTAACCGACTGAGCCACCCAGGCACCCCTCTTTTGTTATTTTAGATATTTTCTTTTATTTCTACTATATCTGGGGTGGTCTTATGTACTCCAAGTAGGGTTGTTAAAGAGCCAGAGATGGCCCCAGGGGATCTGATGATGGCGGTTCGCTTCACCCTCCCCATGAGCATGGATGAAGTGCTTGGAAGAGGCAGGTCGTGAACTTGGAGTTGAGTGGGCACAGCATGTTTCCTCCATATGGACATAGCCATCCTTTCTACCTTAACTCTTGAGGTGGCTGTTATGCCTTCTGTGCCATCTGCCAGTGTCTTTACCCCGCTTTTTCTTCCTTTGTCATAGCATAGGGGTCAGAAGCAAATCTCTGAAATTAGACTACCTGGGTTTGAATCCTAGCTCCAATTCTCAGTAAGCTGTGCTCTAGTGAGCAGAGGACTGAGCTTCACTATGTCCTAGCTACTTATCTGTAAAATGGAGATATTAATAGTTCTACTTCGTTGGGTTTTTGTTGTGGCAACTAAATGAAATAAGACATCTAAGGTACTTAGAACAGTCTGAATACATGTTTATGTATGCTTGTTTTTATTATCATCTTGTTTTTTTAAATTGTTGTTTTTTAATTCATGTAATCAGCCTCTAAGGCCCCTTTGTTTCTCTCTCTCTCTCTTTTTTAAAGATTTTATTTATTTATTCATGAGAGACACAGAGAGAGAGGCAGAGACACAGGCAGAGGGAGAAGCAGGCACCATGCAGGAAGCCTGATGCAGGACTTGATCCCCGTACCCCGGGATCATGCCCCAAGCCAAAGGCAGGCACTCAATGGCTGAGCCACCAGGCATCCCTTGTTTCTCTTTGATTGTTTTTTGGGAGCTGTCCTTCACATATTGCAGAGAATCCTAGAACAGAATGGATCTCAGAGATTTTAAAAATCTGAGATGGAAAATACCTGCATTTCTTATTCCAGGCCAATGGCAGACCTCTTCAGTAGAACATCTAATTCTTCCCCTGAGCCTAGATGCAGTCTCAAAATCTTTCTCAACGCAGTGGTGAGTTGCCTCTTAGAGTATAATCTGCCCAAACTCCTCATCTCACTGATGCAGAATTTAAGGCCTAGAGAGTTTTAAGCAAGAATGTAGCACTAAGCCCAGAATTCCTGATGCCTGAGTAGTGCGCTTTACAGCACACCATGCCCCTCACCATTCTGCCATTACTTGTTCCCTTTTTGTTTGCTGGGAATGCTTTCTTTTGCTGTCTTTCATGAGGTCCTTTTTCCTACCCATACAAGCAATCTGGTGGTGTACAAAGTAAGCATATAACCCATTCTCAAGTCTGTTAATCTATCTTTACTTGCCAGCCAATGAACTGAAGTTATTGTTACCTAGCTGGGGGGGATTGTGTACCCAGTTCAGCTGCTGTTGAGGGTGACTTGTGGATTTTCTGAAATTTCTCTTGTGACACCCTGCATTGATATTGATAGCTGTGGGTAATCAGGCTCTTGTTGACTTCTCATATTGCAAAGGGCAGGCCAAGATGTGACATTTTCTCATTCAGCAGGTCCCTTTGTTTCTCATACCCTCTCTGCCTTAGACCAGCCCTTTCTAGTAAAGTAGAGAGCTTCATAAAAAAAAAAAGAAAAAAAAAAAAAAAAAAGCAAGGGCAGCCCCGGTGGCGCAGCGGTTTAGCGCCGCCCACGGCCCAGGGCGTGATCCTGGAGACCCGGATCTGGATCGAGAGCCCAGGTCGGGCTCTGCCTCTCTCTCTCTCTCTGTATCTCTCATGAGTAAAAAAAAAAAAAAAAAAGCAAATGGAGTTATGATATCCTATTTCACCTCCTTGAGTTGAGAAGGGATAGGGAATAGGCTTAGATGAAGTTGATTTTTCTTTTTTTAAATTTTTTATTTATTTATTCACGAGAGACACAGAGAGAGAGAGGCAGAGACACAGGCAGAGGGAGAAGCAGGCTCCATGCAGGGAGCCCAATGTGGGACTTGATCCTGGGAGTCTAGGATCACACCCTGAGCCACAGGCAGGTGCCCAACTGCTGAGCCACCCAGTTATCCCAATGAAGTTGATTTTAAATCAATAGTTTTGAAACATATGAATCAGGAGAGCCTTTGGTAGAAAAGTACTTATTGTTTTAAAAAAATATTGTCATCTTTATTCTCATCTCTGGAGAAAGAAACAAGCTGATGAGGGCTGATGTTTTCATAATCCTAATCCCAGTTAGCAAATAGAAGTCCACTGCCAGCAATTCTGTGTGGGGGTAAAAAATGAAATGGATGACAAATTGAAGACCAGTTGCAGAGAGGAAGTGATAAGTGGGTTCGGAAGACATTTGGAAGCCTATAGAGAGGAGGTGAAAAAACTAATATTCAAGTTTGATTTAACATGTTGAATAACAATTCAACCTTGTTCTGATGCATGAAAGAAAAATATTTGCATAAGGAACCTTCTACAATAGTGAAGCTTTAATTATGTTTCTCAGGAAATACCACCTGTCTGTCGTGGGAAAACATTTATCTAAGAAGTGATATTAAATTGGAAGTTGGTATTTACCACTTGAGCAAAAGAAATGAGCATAAAGTGCTTAAGGGACTTATTGATACAAAAATTAGGGAATTTTAATTTCTGAGGAATAGCAATATATTGTAATATTTTTAGGGAAACAGTTATGAAATTTTTTAGTGCCCCTTACAAATCTGAAGTCGTTTTCTGTTAGCTTAGCAAGATAAACATATATCATACATAACTTGGTTTGCTCAAATGATTATGCTTGGTATATTTAGGAATTGGAAAGCCAGAGAGGCGAGTTGATGGGGGTGGGGGAGAAACCTCAAAGTTGTTTCTTCTAAAACCAAGAAAAGGCGGCCCCGGTGACGCAGCAGTTTAGTGGCTCCTGCAGCCCAGGCCGTGATCCTGGGGACCCTGGATCGAGTCCCACGTCAGGCTGTCTGCATGATGCCTGCTTCTCCCTCTGCCTGTGTCTCTGCCTCTCTCTCTCTCTCTAAGAATGAATAAATAAAATCTTTTAATAAAAAAAAATAAAACCAAGAAAAAAGTCCTCAAGAAAGGGTTGCTTTTCTTTCTTTCTTTCCTTCTTTTTTTTTTTTTTTAAGATTTTATTTATTTATTCATGAGAGACAGAGAGAGAGAGAGAGGCAGAGACACAGGCAGAGGGAGAAGCAGGCTCCACGCAGGGAGCCCGATGTGGGACTCGATCCCTTGTCTCCAGGATCACACCCTGGGCTGAAAGCGGCGCTAAACCGTTGAGTCACTGGGGCTGCCCGAAAGGGTTGCTTTTCTATATTTTTCTGTCCCTTTCTATCTCTAAGAGGGTTTGGAAAGTTCCAGGGTAGTGAACGCTTTCCCCAGCTGGCAGGGTTTTCGTGATCCAGTCATGTGAGGGAAGGAGTAGAAGGCAAGGCAGAACAATAGTACCTTGTTTTCATGAGGAACTTTGCTTCTGGGAAACTTGGAGCAACTTAGGCTACATCCACATTTTAGGATCAGAGATTGCTATTTCTCCCTGAAGGAAGATTGCACCTTTCCACCCGTCTGAGAAGGGGTCCCCTGCTACAGTCTCGGGATGCATATGGAGCAATGTGGGTGGGAAATGACACTCATCCAGCGTGATGAGCCCTGGAAAATTCACGTGGAAGACAGAAGGTACAGCCTGCCTCTACTTACATAGAGGAAAAACTAAGGCAAAAGGTGGTAAGAGGTATACACAAACCTATTCAGCCTGCTGATGAAGGAAGTTCACTCAAGTGTACTGGCTCTCAGCTCTAGGTCAGAGCTGTGGGGTGGCTCTAAAGCTCAGCAGGCCTCAGTATGCAGTCTAGAATCCCTCTTGAGTAACTTAACACTCACTGTGGGTATTTTATTTCCTGGCTGTGGCCCTGCCCAGGAGCCTTCCCCTAGACCAGCGAGCTGATGTTTGTTGGACTATCAAAACTGGGGTAGAGAGAGCGTGTGCTGGAATCTGCTCATCTGGCTGCCTGGAACTAGCCAATGAGGGAGACAAAATGAGCAATGAGGGAAATGTGGAGGAGGGGGGTCATTCTTCTAGGGGGTCAGAAATACAGAAAAAGGTGAGCAACAGTGTCAGGTACAGATGAAAGGTCCAGAAGGATGAGACCTGAGAGGAAACCTGTGTATTTGGCCAAGGAGCAAGGAGAGTCACTGATGAATTGCATGATCAATTGAGATCTGTCATACCAGAAGGCGGAAATTAGAAGCCAAGTTATAGAATCATGGAGTGTTTGGGCTAGAGGAGAACTTGGAAGTCTTTTTCTTGTAGGCACATGGTTAGGGCTAAGAACCCTGAGCTGGGAGTCAGGGCACCTGGGTTCCAATCTTGGTTCTGATGTGCCTCAATTTTCTTATTCGTAAATGAGAAGGCTGGGCTACTTGGTCCTTGAGGTCCCCTCTGGCTCCAACATTATTTTTAAGAGAGTAGTATTTGCACCAGCACTGAGGTTCTGAGCTGGAAGTGGCTAGAGAAAGATTGGAAAAAAGAGATTTCAGAGAGATACTTGTATTCAAATCCTGGCTCAGTCACTAGCTGCTGGACCTTGCCTTCTCATTCAACAGGACTAAGAGTTGGGTCCTGGGCCTAGCTCTTATCACAGAGACAGAAGCCCGTCTCCACCTTCCTCTAGCATTCTCTCCTCCCCCACTCATTTGGGAAGGACAGGTTCCATAGGCGGGGCAGTGAAGGAGAGGTGGAAGTACAAGGGGAGCAGGGGGAGCCTGGGATAATGATCGTTAGGGGGTAATGATTGTTAGGTCTCTGGGAAGCCTTTGGTTGGAGAGGCTTAGTGACTTTGAGGGGCATTTCCATGGGCCCTAGTGAGCAGGGTCATCTTTCCTATAGCCCTCCTACCTATTCTTTCTGTGTGCTTCTAAGCTGTGGTCCCCCTGCCTCTGCAGCTCAGCCCAGGAGTGGGAGAAACTTGTTTCCAGGGATTGGCCATGGGGTTGGCTGCTTATTTTGGGAGCTCCAACCACAGGCTTCTTGAGCAGACCATCAGAAGCTTAAGGACCTAGAGGTAGAGGTCAGTGAGTCATGGACTCGGGCTCTGCCTCAGGGAAGAAGCCCTCCCTAGAGGTGTCCCTACAGGAAGCAGACTTCCCCTCTAAAAGAAGGGGACTGATACATCTGGATTCTTCCTCACAGGGTTACTGACTTAGGTCAATTAATTTGATGAGCATCCTCATGGTGTTCAGTATAATGGGAATAATGATCCTGACCTCACAAGGTTGTGGTGGCTGATTGAAAACCTGGCACACCTTAAACTCTCAGGAGGTTTGCTTTCCCTTCCTTGGTGTGCTTTGCATTAAGAATAGGACAGGGTGTACCCCATAGGTGTAGACAGGGAGGAAAAGCAGAAGAAAAGCAAAAGTTAAGTCTCCCACGTACACAGACCCTCTTGCTTCCCCTGGTTGCCCAGTTCCAGCCTGAGGCTGACCAGAACAGGAAAGTGGGATTTTGCTCTGTGCTGCCTTCCTCCTAACCCCTTGTTGTCCTGGGGCAGACAGGCTCCCAGTCATTACCTCACCGCAGGGCCTTGTCTGCCAGAGTGAGTGGTGGAACTGCCTGGGTGGAGAGCTGGAGGCTAATTTTAGACCTGGAGATTCCCTGCCAGCAGCTGTGGCTGGGCCCAGGCAGCTGGCTGGGCCGCCTGTGGGGAGTTCTAAGTCTTCTTGCAGGGAGGCGTGGGCACAACCCTCCGGGTCTGCTCTCGGGCATATTCCTGCCTCTGCCTTAGCTGCGGGGAAAGCCGAAGATACAGGTTCCTTTGCGCAGAGGGTGGGGCCTTGAAGCTGCCTGTTTCTCTAAGGCTCTTGCATTAAGATAGTTCTTGCGTTAAGATATTGCTTTTCTTTTTTTTAAGATTTTATTTATTTATTCATGAGAGACACAGAGAAGCAGAGACACAGGCAGAGGGAGAAGCAGGCTCCATGCAGGGAGCCCGACATGAGACTCGATCCTGGGTCTCCAGGATCACGCCTTGGGCCAAAGGCGGCGCTAAACCGCTGAGCCACCCAGGCTGCCTGTGTCAAGATATTTCTTGCATTAAGATATTTCTATCCTTTATTCCTTTCCAGGAACTACTGATGTCACACCTCCATGGCTGATGGTTTCTGAAAAGGGGCAGCTGGGGGTAATGAGAAGAGCATATCCCCAAACTATCCTGAGTTTGTAGACTAAATCCAGCCTCCTGCTCAACACCAAGTGAAGAATTGCATTTAGGGCTTCTCAGCCTTTTTCTTATTGGCAAACATAGAAAGTGACAGGAAAAGATATTTTCCCACATGAGTGTAAAGACGTAAAGGTATTTGTAGTTGAATGCAGCTAACCCTGGAGTTCCACTCACCCCAAAATCCGAGGGGTTGATACTTGGCACATCCTTTACCCATTTGAAGCCCACTAGTAGGCCATGGCACACTGGGTGGGAAGTTGATACTCCTCAGCAGTGGGCCCTAGTCCTTATGAATGCTCAGTCCCAGCCCCAGGACACATCTCCTGGGTTAATTGTAAACTTATACTGAAAAGGAACCCAGAAAGCATGGAACCTATCCTCTTCTTACAGATGAGGAAACTGAAGTTCAGAGAGGTTACTTGCATTGTTCAGGGTTTTGTGGTAAATGATCTTTGCAGTCAAGTTTGAGTGCTAGCATCTTTAGACATTGCACACTATGATGCAACAGAGTTGATTTGCACAATGAGCTGGCCTGTGAGGATAATCTCTTTAAACTTGTATTTCCCATCTATAAAATAGAACTAATTTTACTTTCTGCTCCTTCTTGTGTAAACAGTTTGAATATGAATATAAAAGCACTATAGCACTATAAAAACTGGCATTTATTGAGAACTAATAGTATTCCAGCTACTTTTCAAGTATTCCTTCTCATCTTCCTTCAACCCCCATCAAGACCACATGATTCCTATTTTACAGGGCAGTTTGCCTCCTTGCTCTCAGCATTCCTCTATTAACAAATCTCTTCTCCCTGTCTTCCCCAGGGTGTTGGCTTAACTTTGTCAGTGGCAGTCATTCTAGAGCTGAAATGCTAGAGATATGAAGCATCTGTCCTTACCCCACCCCTAGTGCAAGCAATGCCACTGCTGGCGCATGCCAGATTCCCTGTTTATCTCTGGGGGCCATCACCCTCAGCTGAGGAAGGTGGAGGCTCTGAAAACTTTAATCTGTCAGTGGTTTTCAGTCTGGCTATACATCTGCATCACCCAGGGAGCTTTACGAACTATCCATACCAAGACTCACTTAAAGTCAATCAATTAGGTGTGAAAAGGGGGGAGGAACAAAGCATCAGCTTTCCAGGTCTGCACTTTCTCTCCAGATGAGATGAGCTTAGCTTAGAAATAAAGGATGATGAATAGATAAGAGGGTACAAAGCTAAGCAATGACTGAGAATGTCCTGGGCCCCAGGCTGATCCAGGATTAGGCCAGTGAAGACTGGAAATGGGACCAGTAACAGAGAAGGAAGGAGACAATGAAGTAGAAAGGAAAAAGGAAAAAACCGGGGGGGGGGGTGGTGGTGCGTGGTGTTAGAGGATGCTAAACTGCCCCTATAATGACCCCATACCTTCCCAACGGTACCTGTTTCATGAGTTGTTTCACCCAATAAATATTTGATCATGTGGTATGTATGAACTGCAGGACATGCAAAGAAGTGTGAGCTCCACCTAGTTGGTATTCTAAGAGCTATGGTGTTCTTGCACAGATGGATGGTAAATATCAAAAATAATGCATTCCCTTGACAAGTACTCTCTCCAACATCCAGAAACCCTCTTACCTCGGGTAGAGCTTATTACACTTGTTTAGAGTCTGTAATGTAAGGGTAAGAAACATGTCTGTTTTGTGTCTTAGTCACTACTCTAATGCCCAGAACCTAGCATTATGTCCACTTCAAAGAAGACCCTCCACTGATTCTGTATTTGTTTATTGAATTTGATTATTTGAAATAACTAAAGCAAGGTGAGCTGTATGGGCATTGAGAGCATAATTATGTGCTCAAGTGCCTGGTAGAAGTAAGAGAAATCTAGTTAGGGGAGGAAGCCTCTGTGGTAGAGGTGAGATTTGAATTAGGACTAAATGGTACAGAAGGCTTAGATAGAGAAAAAGGAGCTTAAAGACGGAACAAGCAAGGATGTGCCAGGATCATGATGAAGAACCCTGTTTGATAGAAGAAGCTATTATGTTCCATAGGGAGGGTGGTCATGAAGAGGAAAGAGGTCCTTACTGTCCAAGGGCAACTAACGTTGAGAGAAAGGGAGGAAGGAATCAGCTATAGGAAATGGGTACATGCTCAGTAGATAGATGAATGACTTGATCATTTAAATAAATTTTCTATCTCTATTTTGAGCCTATTCTATAACATGAGCAATCTATAAATTGAGACCCCTGTGTTGGGGTGGTGTTTACAGGTGTTCCATCTAGGAACAAAAGATGTGAAAAGCCATGACCCAGAAATAAGTGAATAACCTCAGGATTAACAGCCCCAGGGCCTCGGCTGGCAATGAAGAATGACAGAGCAGTGGTTCTCAACCCTGGCTGCATACCAGGTCATCCAGGAAGCTTAAAAATAATTGAGGCAAAAGGTTGGAGGTTATACAAGTATATACATTTGTCAACACTCACAGACTGTTCACTAAAATGGGCACATTTTATTGTATACAAATTACACTTAAGCACAGTTAATTTTAAAACAAAATACACTGGAGCAGAAACTTCCATGAGAACCAGTGCCAGCATAGGAAAACCTAAACTGTAATTGACAAATTGCTAGAGGCTCAGTGTGGATAAGTCTGAGAGTTAAAAACTTCAGCAGGGAGATCTAATGCACAACATAGTGATTATAGTCAACAATACTGTGTACAAACTTCAAAGTTACTAAGACTGGATCTTAATTTCACCACACACACACAAAATGATAATTATGTGACACAGTAGAGATGTTAGTGAACTCTGTGGTAGTAATCATATTGCAGTATATAAATGTAGCAAATCAACACTGTTATATGCTTTAAACTTACACAGTGTTGTAGGTCAATTATATCTCTACAGACAAAAAATTTTAGGGGGATTCATTCATAGGGGAGCCCTCCCACTTTTGTGTTTTACTTCTAGGAGCTCTGCCAGGTCCTCACAGTGGATCCTGGAGAAAAATCCCCTTGTGCTTCCAGGAAGGGGAAGAGAAAGGAACCACTATGAAATACTCCAGAGCAGTCTGTTCTTCTTAACATGGCCTGCTGTAAGGAGAAACTATTTTTACCAGGGCCTAAACTACCTGGGGGAAGGGAAATACCCAACTTCAGCCCACTCTAGTCATATTGTCCCACCTAAGGACAAGGAGTGGGAATAGAGAAGCACTAGTGAAGGTCACAGTCCAGATGGACAGGTTCACCAAAAGATTGAGACCTAATCATAGGACTAGACTATTTCCCCTTCCTCCACACCCTACTGTCATGTCCCTAAAGGCCTATTTTCTGCAACCCCTTTACCTAGTATATTGTGTCTACTTTTCAATAAAAAATTACAAGGCATACTAAAAGGCAAAACCACAGTTTGAAGGGACCAAACATCAGAACCAGCATCAGGTATGTGGAAGTGTTGGAAGTATCAGATCAGGACTTTAAAAAAATCTATGATTCATATGCTAAGGACTTCAATGGAAAAGGTAGACAACATGCAAATACAGATGGATAATCTAAGCAGAGAGATGGAAATTCTAAGAAAGAATGAAAAAAATTATAGAGATAAAAAATGCTGTAACAGAAATGAAGAGTGCCTTTTTTTTTTTTTTTTTTTTTTTAAGGAGGGTGGTGGGGGAGAGGGAGAGAATCTTAAGCAGTCTCCAGCATGGAGCCCGACACGGCTTGATTTCACAACACTGAGATCATAACATGAGCTGATATAAAAAGTAGGATGCTTAACCAACTGAGCCACCCAGGCACCCCTGAAGAGTCTCATTAGTTGCTGGATATGTCCAAAGAATCTCTGGTCTTGACAATATGACAGTAGAAACTTATAAAACTGAAAAGCAAACAAACAAAGACTGAAAAAAAAAAATAGAACAAACTATCAAAGAACTGTGGGACAGGGATCCCTGGGTGGCGCAGCGGTTTGGCGCCTGCCTTTGGCCCAGGGCGCGATCCTGGAGACCCGGGATCAAATCCCACGTCGGGCTCCCGGTGCATGGAGCCTGCTTCTCCCTCTGCCTGTGTCTCTGCCTCTCTCTCTCTCTCTGTGAGACTATCATAAATAAATAAAAATTAAAAAAAAAAAAAAGAACTGTGGGACAACTATAGAAGGTATAATAAAAGCATAATATTCACCAGAGAACAAGGAGAGAAAGGAACAAAAGAGATATTTGAAGGAATCGTGACTGATAATTTCCCCAAATTAATGTCAGACATCAAACTATAGATCCAGGAAGCTTAGAGGACACCAAACAGGCTAAATGCCTCCCTCCCCCAATCATATTCAAATTTCAGAAAATCAAAGATAAAGAAAAAAACCCTGAAAGAAGCCAGAGGAGGAAAAACAAAAACAAAAACAAAACAAAAAAAACAAAAAACAAAAAAAAAACACCTCACCTATAGAGGAGCAAAGAATTCTATTTGTCATCTCAGAAACCATGCAAGCAAGAAGAGAGTGGTGTGAAGTATTTAAAATGTTAAGAGAAAAACCCACCAACATAAAATTTTGTTATCTTCTAGGAGTTTTATAATTTTGCCTTTCAGATTTAGGTCTGTAATCCAGATTGAGTTGATTTTTGTGAGAGTGGTTAAGGTCTGTGTCTAGATTATTTATTTTCTTCTTTTTTCGCATGTGGCTGCCCAGTTATTCTGGTACCATTTGTTGGGAAGGACTATCTTTGCTTCCTTGTATCACCTTTGCTCCTTTGCCAAAGATCAGTTGATTATATGTGGGTCTGTTTCTAGAATCTTTTTTTTTTTAATATTTTATTTATTTGTTCATAAGAGACACAGAGAGAGGCAGAGACACAGGCAGAGGGAGAAGCAGGCTCCTCGCAGGGAGCCTGATGTGGGACTTGATCCCTGGACTCCAGGATCACGCCCTGGGCCGAAGGCAGATGCTCAACTGCTGAGCCACCCAGGCGTCCCTGTTTCTAGAATCTTTATTTTGTTCCACTTATTTGTCCATTTCTTTTCATCAATATTACATTGATTACTACTGTAGCTTTTTTTTTTTTTTCTACTGTAGTTTTATATTAAGTCTTGAAGTCAAGTAATGTCAGTCCTCCAACTTTGTTCTTCTTCAATATTGACTTGGCTATTATGGATCTTTTGCCTCTCCATATAGACTTTAGAATCACTTTGCCAATATTCATAAAATAACTTACTAGGATTTTGATTGGGATACCATTGAATCTATAGATCAAGTTGAGGAGAACTGACATCTTAACAATATTGAGTCTTCATATACATGCACATGGACTATCTTTCCATTTATTTAGTTCTTCTATGTTCTCTTTCATCAGAATTTTGTACATTTCCTCATATAGATCTTGTACATATTTTGCTAGATACCTAAATATTTCATTTGGGGGCATTAATGTAAATAGCAATGTATTTTTAATTTCAAATTCCATTTGTTCATCGCTAGTGTATAGGAAAGAGATTGACTTTTGTATATTAATTTTGTGTCCTGCAACCTCACTATAATTGCTTATTAGTTCCAAGGGTCTTTTGTCAATTCTCTCATATTTTCTATGTAAATTATCTTGTTTTCATGAACAAAGATGATTTTGTTTCTTCCTTTCCAATCTGTATACCTTTTGTTTCCCTTCCTTGTTTTATTGCACAACTAGGACTTCTGTTGAAAAGCAGTGGTGGTAGAGGACATCCTTTTCTGTTTCTGAACTTGGCAAAAAACTTCAAGCTCTTCACCATTAAGTACGATGTTAGCTGTAGGTATTTTGTAGATGTTCTTTATCAAGTTGAGGCAGTTCACCTCTATTGCTAGTTTGCTGAAAGTTTTTAGCATGAATAAATGAATAACCCAAATCCAGAATATGGAGAACACCAAATGCTGGCAAGGTGTTATGGAGCATTCATAGCTGATGGAAATGCAAAATGGTACAGTCACTTTGGAAGGCAGTTTGGCTGTTTCTTTCAAAACTAGACATACTCTTACCATATAATCCAGCAATCATGCTCCTTGGTATTTACCCAAAGGAGTTGAAGAATTATGTCCACACAAAAACCTGCACACAGATGTTTATAACAGCTTTATTCATAATTACCACTACTTGGAAGCAATCAAGATGTCCTTCTGTAGGTGAATGGTTCGATAAACTGGAACATTCAGACAATGTACTAAAAAGAAATGAGCCATCAAGCTCTATAAAGACATGGAAGGACCTTAAATGCACATTGCTAAATGAAAGAAGCTGTCCGAAAAGGCCAGATGCTCTATGATTATAACTAGTTGACATTCTGGAAAAGGCAAAACTATGGAGACCTAAAGAAAAAAGTCAGTGATTGCCAGAGGTTAGGGGGAGGGGCGACATGAATAGGCAGAGCAAAGAGGATTTTTAGGGCACTAAAACTATTCTGTATGATAATACAGTGGTGGCTGCATGTCATTATACATTTGTCAAAACCCGTAAAGTGTGCAACACCAAGAGACACAATAGTAACTGTATTATAAACTCTATTATAAACTTTAAGGGACAATAATGTGTCAATATGGGTTCATCAATTTTAACAAATGTACCATTCTGATGAGAATGTTGATAGTTGGGGAGTTTGTGGGTATTTTGGACAGAGGGTATAAACTCTGTACTTTTTGCTTTGACCTAAAATTGCTCTTAAAAAAATAAGTTTATTAGTTTAAAACATTGTGGGAGTGGTCTGTGGGGTATGTGTCCCTGAGTCTAGAGTTATAAAGAACAAACAAAAAATTGCTATTTACCACCACCCCATCCCCCCAAATACTTTGATTTATTTGGTCTGGGCAGGACTCAGGCATTGACATTTTCCAAAAGTTTCCTGGATGATTGTTACCTGCAGCTAGGGTTAAAAATTATGGAGCAGAAAGAATCTCAAAGATAATCTGGCCAAATCCACTCCTTTTACAAATATGTACACAGACTGGAAATGAAACCTCCTATTGACCAGACCTAATGAACATTTTTTCCAGTCATTATCCTCAGCCTCCTTAACCTATTGTCTTATAAGCCTCCTAGACTGCACCATACCAATGTTCTCAGACTCTTAGACTAACCTCATCTAAATTCCATTCTCTCTATATAGTACCTCTTTCTGGGAAAAAACAAAACAAAACAAAACAAAACAAAACAAGAAAAGTTTAAGTAGCAGGGAATTCAGTCCCATAGTGATTTGAGGATTCATGGTGCCCTGATCTGATTTATTTAAATCTTACATCCTCATTTTCTTCACACAGCCTCCACAAAAGCTGTGTATCTTGTTTTCCCAATAAATTCCTACCCATCAAAAGACTCATTTGTATTTGGTCTCTGAGATTCCTATATATGTTTTGCATGTTTTCTTTATTGAGGAATAATTTACATGCAGGAATATCCATGTAAATTGCATCTTAATTACACACATAGTTCAGGGTATATACCCCATGCTACCATTATCCAAATCATAGAATATTTTTAACCACCTTGGAATATTCCCTAAAACCCCTTTTAAATCATTTCCTCCCTGAGATAACCACTGTTCTGATTTCTGTAATAGATTTGCTTTGCCTGTTCTTGAACTTCATATATCAATAGTCATACAATACGTACTCTTTTATCTGAAATGCACTAGAAGTGGTTTTGAGATTTGTCCATGTTGTTGCTTTTATCAGTAGTTCTTTTGTGTTTTTAATTGATGAATAGTACTCCATATTTTGGCTAAACCACAATTTGTCTATCCATTGTTCTCTTGTTAGAAATTCAGGTTTATTTATTTATTTTTATTTTTTTATTTTTTGAAATTCAGGTTTTTACCAATATGGCGATTACGAATAAAACTGCTATAAACTTTCTTATACAAGCCTTTGTGTAGACATGCTTTTTAAAAAACAGCCTGTTTTAGGGGCATCTGATTGGCTCAGTTGGTAGAGCATGCAACTTTTGGTCTTGGGATTGTGAGTTTGAGCCCCACATTGAATGTGGAGATTACCTAAAATTTTTTTTTAATTACTTGTAAAAAACTGCTTATTTTAATTTATAAAAATTTATCATATATGCAAAAAAATTATAAAACATTCATATATACCTGTAAAGAACAATAATAAGATAATTACCAAAATACCAATTAGGTTAAAAACTACATCAATATTACACTTTAAAAGGCTGTCTATGGGCCACTTTTTTTATTATATCTCTTCCCTTTACCCCACAGATAATCAGCATCAGTAATTGTGTTAATGATGCTCTTGTCTTTCTGTATTGTTATACTATTAATATGTGCATTCCTAAAAAATACATACAGCTTGGTTGTGCCTCATTTTAATGTAATGGAATATTGTGTGCTTTCTTTTGTGACTTGCTTCATTCCTTAATACTATGCTTTTGAGATTCATTTATGTTGATACCTTTAGTTATGGTTTATTTTCAGTGCTCTGTGGTATTATATACTTGTTTGAATATACCAGTTTATCCATTCTATTGTTGTTTCCAGTTTTTAAAATTTTTTTTTGATTTTAATTTTTTAAATTTATTTATGATAGTCACACACAGAGAGAGAGAGGCAGAGACATAGGCAGAGGGAGAAGCAGGCTCCATGCACCGAGAGCCCGACGTGGGATTCGATCCCGGGTCTCCAGGATCGCACCCTGGGCCAAAGGCAGGTGCTAAACCGCTGCGCCACCCAGGGATCCCCAGTTTTTAAAAATTACCTAAAATGCTGCTATGAACATATTTTTAACATGTCTCCTGGCGCATATGTGGAAGAATTTCTCTATTAAACATGGGGAGGTGGAATTGCTGGATCATGGGTAGGTGCATGGTAAACTTTATAGATAATACAAACTTTCTTTTTTTTCATTTTTTATTTTATTTTTTAATTTTTCTTATTTATTCATAGAGACAGAGAGAGGCAGAGACACAGGCAGAGGGAGAAGCAGGCTCCATACAAGGATCCTGACGTGGGACTTGATCCCTGGACTTTGGGATCACGCCCTGAGCCAAAGGCAGATGCTCAATTACTGAGCCACCCAGGCGCCCCATTATCAGTCTTTATAATTTCAGTTATTCAAGTAGGTGTGAAGTGGGATCTCATGGTTTTCCTTTGCATTTCCTAAATGGCCAATGAGGTAGAGGATCTTGGTATTTGTTAGCCATTACTATATCTTTCATGAAGTATTAAGTCTTTAGCTCATGTTTTTGTGTTTTTTTAAATCCTTTTTTTTTTTTTTAATTTATTTATTTACGATAGACAGAGAGAGAGAGTGAGAGAGAGAGAGAGGCAGAGACACAGGCAGAGGAGAAGCAGGCTCCATGCCGGGAGCCCGATGTGGGACTCGATCCCAGGTTAGCTCCCTGGGCCAAAGGCAGGTGCCAAACCGCTGAGCCACCCAGGGATCCCCGTTTTTTTTTTTAAAGATTTTATTTATTTATGCATGAGAGACACACAGAGAGAGAGGCAGAGACACAGGCAGAGGGAGAAGCAGGCTCCCTGCAGGGAGCCTGATGCAGGACTCGATCCCAGGACCCTGGGATCACGCCCTGAGCCAAAGGCAGATGCTCAACTGCTGAGCACTCAGGTGTCCCCTAGCTCGTGTTTTTATTGGATTGTTTTCTTACTGGCTTATAGGAATTATTTTTTTATATCTGATATGAGTCTTCCACCAGATAAGTTTTACACATTTTCCCGGTTTCAAGCCTTTCATTTTCTTTGTCTTTTAAAGAACAGTTTTTAGTTTTGATGTGGTCGAATTACTTTTTAATTTTTTATCATTAGTTCCTTTTGTGTCCTGCCTATCCCAAGATTACTAAGAAATTATTTTCTAGAAATATTTTCTATGAGAAAAATAGTTTTAGCTTTTGAATTTAGGTTTGTGATCCATTTTGGATTGATTTTGGGGGTGTGAGGTATGGATTAAGGTTAATTTTTTCCATACAAATATTGATACGTACCAACTCTATTGGAAAGATTTCCGTTTTCCTTTCTCCATTGAATTGCATTGGAATCCTTATTGAAAATTTTGTGTGTAGGGATCCCTGGGTGGCGCAGCGGTTTGGCGCCTGCCTTTGGCCCAGGGCGCGATCCTGGAGACCCGGGATCGAATCCCACGTCGGGCTCTCGGTGCATGGAGCCTGCTTCTCCCTCTGCCTATGTCTCTGCCTCTCTCTCTCTGTGTGACTATCATAAGTAAATAAAAATTAAAAAAATAAAAAAGAAAATTTTGGGTGTGCGTGTGTGTGTGTGAGAGAGAGAGAGAGAGTATGTGTGTATTTGGACTATTGGACTATTGAAACAGTCCAGATTTGACATCAGTATCACACTTAGTTGTTATTGTTTTGTAGTAAGTTTTGAAATCTTACAATGTAAGTCTTCTGCTTTTTTCTTTTTCTTTATGATTGTCAGGGTTATTTATGGTCCTTCAGCCTTCCATTACATATAAAATTAGCTCATTAAGTTCTAGAAAAAAGTCTGCAGGCATTTTGAATGGAATAAAATTGGGGGAGAATGGACATCTTAATAGTACTGAATCTTTCAATCCATAAAAATGGAATATTTCTCTACCTATGTAGATTTTTTCTTTAATTTCTCTCAGCAGTGGTTTATAGTTTTCAATATCACAGTCTTATACATCTTTCACTAAATATATTGTGGTGTATTTAATGTTTTATGATACTACTATAAATAGTATTATTTTAAATTTCATTTTCTTTTTTATTTATTTGTTTGTTTATTTATTCATGAGAGACACAGAGAGAAGCAGAGGCATAGGCAAAGGGAGAAGCAGGTTCTCTGTGGGAAGCCCAATGCAGGACTTAATCCCAGGACTCTGGGATCACCACCTGAGCCAAAGGCAAACGCTCAACCACTGAGCCACCAAGGTGCCCCTGAATTTCATGTTCAATTGTATATTGATAGTATATAAAAAATATAATTGATTTTTGTGTATTGACCCTGTATCTTGCAACCCTCCTAAGTAATTCATTAGTTCAAATACTTTCTTAATTTCTTTACTCTTTTTCAGTCATTTTGCCTTTTATATTTTATATTTCTTGTCTTATTGTGATGGCTAAGACCTTTATTATTTTTTTATTTTTATTTTTTTTAGTGTGTCATTCTGAACTTTATTTGGTTTGGAATTTCTTCTTTTTTTTAATTTTTTTTTTTATGACTAAGATCTTTAGTACAATGTTGAAATACAATGTCATTTTGATCTTAGAGGGAAAGCATTCATTAATTATTATTATTAATAATAATTATTATTTATTATTATTATTTCTAGCATTATTTCTAGCATTATTATTTATTATTTTACTATTATTATTTCCATTATTTCTAGCAAGACTTTCTTTTTTAAATTTTAAGTAGGCTTCATGCCCAACATGAGGCTTGAACTCATGATCTGACGATTAAGAGCCACATGCTCTACTGACTGAGCCAGCCACTTGACCCTCTAGGAAGACTTTAAAAGCTATGTCTGCATCTCAGCCACTTTCCTTAGCAGTTCCTGCCTTTACCCACTAACTTTTTATATAACCTTGAGTACATTTTCCATCTCATTTAAACATGAATCATCAAGATTTGGAAGTAGTTTAAAAAAATAATAAAGAGTAACAGTAGCCCTAGATATGGGTGGTAAGTTTTATGTATCTCTTGGAACTGATGGCCCAGCATCAGCTGAGTCCTCATAGGTCATAAGTCACTCATTGGAGGCCTAAATGAAGTTCTCATCTTCATGGGCATAGGTCATCTTTAGAAAAGGACCTTATTGTCTGTTCTTTAAAATGTAAGGGATCTTAGCACCATCAGTCAGAGGGCTCCATTACAGGCTCTGATATTTCAAACAACCGATCCCTTACATTAAACTGCATTCTTTCTCTCTCTCTCTCTTTTTTTTTAAAGCTTTTATTTATTTATTCATGAGAGACACAGAGAGAGGCAGAGACATAGGCAGAGGGAGAAGCAGGCTGTCTGTGGGGAACCTGATGTGGGACTTGATCCTAGGACCCCGGGGTCACGACCTGAGCTGAAGGCAGCTGCTCAACCACATAGCCACTCAGGAGTCCCTAAACTGCATTTTCTTTAACCAGTCCTCAACCTGAATTTAGGAGGCAAGAGTTCAGGAGAGTGAGTCTTTGGACTCTGGAGTTTCTTCTCTCTTTTTTCTCTCCCATTTTCCACCATTCCATAGCAGCCATACAGGATTGGAAGGGACTATAGTTTAAGGCATTGGAAAAACACCTGGGTATAAATTGTATGGCTTGGGAGAACTTCCTGAAAGATATTGTTTTCTTGTATGAGATCCATGAGTATTATTAGAAGCTGAGGCTGTAGTACAGGGATGTAGGAAGACCCACAAATTGGCCCCTTGTCACCAGCCATATTGATGAGCAAGTGGCATTAACATCAAAAAAGTGGAGCATGCAGAGCTTCTGAGGGCAGTGATGGGAAAGTAAATTGGAAAGACAAGCTATGACCTAACGTTGGTGGGATGTCTTATTCTTTTTTTTTTTAGATTTTTACATTTATTTTATTTTTAGAGAGAAAGAGCACATGGGCAGGAGAGACAGAGGGAGAGAGAGAATTTCCAGCAGACTCTCTGCTAAGTGGGGAGCCCAATGTTGGGCTTGATCCCACAACCCTGAGATCATGACCTTGGGGGGACCCAGGCATCCCAGTCTTTCTTCTTTGTTAACAGTCACTAATCAGAGCGTTTTCAGGATTGAGACTCAGATTTTACTTTTACTATGTTGAGAGTATGGTAAAAGCCCCTACCTACCCTCTTTGGTTAGGAGTTAAAAAATCTGGGCGTATAAAAGGAGACATAGAGTTTTAATTAGCTTCAGGCTCTGGCACAAATGTGGTGCTGGAATTTTAGTAATAATTAGTATTTGTAGAGGTGCGTGGGTAGCTCAGTTGGTTAAGCCTCCAACTCTTGATTTTGGCTCAGGTCTTGATCTCAGGGTTGTGAGATCAAGAGCCACATTGGGCTTAAGATTCTCTGTCTTCGGGATGCCTGCGTGGCTCAGCAGTTGAGCATCTGCCTTTGGCTCAGGGAGTGATCCCAGAGTCCCGGGATCGAATCCCACATTGGGCTCCCTGCAGGGAGCCTGCTTCTCCCTCTGCCTCTCTCTCTGTGTGTCTCTCATGAATGAATAAATAAAATCTTAAAAAAAAAAAAAGATTCTCTGTCTTCCTCTTCTTCTGTCCCTCCCCCTGCTCAATGCCCTCTCACTTTTCTCTCTCTCTCTCTCTCTCTCTCTCAAAAAATTGTGTATGTGGAGTACTTTCTGTGTGCAGGCACAATGTGAAGTACTTTGCATGCAGTACTTCTTTAAAATCTTCAAAGCCTCCTTGCAAAGTAGGTATTATTTTTCTTTTACAGGTATGTGAACTGAGGATCAGAAAGGTTAAATAATTTGCCCTAAGTTACATAGTCACATTGTAACAGAGTCTCGTTTTGAAACCTGGTCTGTCTGACTCCAGAACTCATGCTCCCAATTACTTCAGTATACTTGCTCTTCTAAAGTGATTTTGGTTTACCTTTGGTTTGGGGGTTCACCTTACTGGGGAGGCTTTCCAGTTGCCTTCTTTGAGGTTCCTCATGCTCTCCTGAATTCTTGGGACTTTCTCTGTCTCCCCTTAGTCACATTGACTTTCATTGTAAACCTTAATTCAGTTGATCAATGCACCCTTCCCCAAATATACTATCTGAAATAAGAAACTGAAGAGTCATATGGACCTCAAAAATGCCATAGATGACATATGATTACCTCTAAGGTTGCTTCCTATTTTCAGCACGTGGGAGTACCTACTGTATTTCCAGGGCTGTGCTCAGGGTTATTGTGTACAGTTGTGCAGGTTATATACTGCATAGATGCTCCCCTACCAGGAACCAAAATCTAGCATGAGCCCCACTACCAAGCTGCATGCCTGGAGGAAGAGCACAAAGGCACTAAATAGACTAATGGTGACTGTGACTGTGCTAGAGTGGTTCAAGGTTAAGTCTTGCCCTTGGGAGTTATCTTATCTTAGAATTGTATCCCCATGAAATAATGGAAGCAGGGGCCTCTTGGTTTTAAGAATTAGAAGAAAATCAATGTTCATGAATGATTTAAATTTTATTTTATTTTATTTATAAATTTTTATTTATTTATGATAGTCACACAGAGAGAGAGAGAGAGAGGCAGAGACACAGGCAGAGGAAGAAGCAGGCTCCATGCACCGGGAACCCGACGTGGGATTCGATCCCGGGTCTCCAGGATCGTGCCCTGGGCCAAAGGCAGGCGCCAAATCGCTGCGCCACCCAGGGATCCCAGTCACTGTGATTCTTAAGGCCCCTCCTGGGTACAGTGCACATTGCCTTACTTAATCTCTTCCCACCCTCACCCTTCCTCTTTCACACCTACTCCAAATTTCCTGGGTAGTAGCTAAACAATAAACAGACTCTTCGAGGTTTTTCTTTTTTTTTTTAATATTTTATTTATTTGTTCATGAGAGACACAGAAAGGAGGCAGAGACACAGGCATAGGGAGAAGCAGGCTTCTCATAGGGAGCCCAATGTGGGACTCGATCCCCAAACCTGGGGATCACATCCTGAGCCGAAGGCAGATGCTCAACCACTGAGCCACCCAGATGTCCCACTACTCGTCTAGCTTTATGCCCTCCTCCCCACTACTGCCCAGGCCATTTGCCAAGTCTTCTGTTCTTTCTCCTGGTCTTATTAATACCTTAGCAGCGCCCTACAGTTGACCCAAAGAGAGATTGTTTTTCCCTCTTCCTACTTGATGCGGCTTCTGACTGGGTATCATGACACCAACCTTTATGTTTCTTACTGCTGAGAGGTGGTTTTGAATGAGATGCTCAACTCCCCAGCTCCTACACCACAATTTCTTTTTTTTTCTTTTTAAGATTTTATTTATTTATTCATGAGAGACAGAGAGAGAGAGAGAGAGAGGCAGAGACACTGGCAGAGGGAGAAGCAGGCTCCGGGCAGGGAGCCCGACATGGGACTTGATCCTGGGTCTCCAGGATCAGGCCCTGGGCTGAAGGCGGTACTAAACCGCTGAGCTACCCAGGCTGCCCTACACCACAGTTTCTACCCAGGTCCAGTTGCTACCCAAAGAGTAGACACTTCAAATTGCAGGTCACTGGAAGGCTACATTATGCTGCTTTGGATGGTCCAAACCATTGCCCCCCACCATGCTCTAGAATTGATGCTCTCTGATCCATGTTAAATTTATTTATTTTTTTAATTTTTTTTTTAACTTTTATTTATTTATGATAGGCATACAGTAAGAGAGAGAGAGGCAGAGACACAGGCAGAGGGAGAAGCAGGCTCCATGCACCGGGAGCCTGACGTGGGATTCGATCCCGGATATCCAGGACCATGCCCTGGGCCAAAGGCAGGCGCCAAACCGCTGCGCCACCCAGGGATCCCTGATCCATGTTAAATTTAAATAACTATGTCTGTTGCCCCATTTAATGTTGACTTCTGATTTTATTTTGTTCTTGATATGTTCCTTGTGAGTTTTGATTAGTTCTCAGGAAGCAAGGATTTGTACATGCGTAAGATAATAGGCTTGGGGTAGGTGGGAGAGGCAGGTATGGCTGGATGGCAGCTCCAGAAAAAGTAAATGTTCAGATTGTAATAATAAGCTGAGGAAAGCAGACATGTGGGGCTAGGTTTGAAGACACAGAATAGCAAAGTAGAGGAATTTATATTAATAAAGCAGCATTTCTAAGTTCATCCTTAAAAGAGGTTCCTTCCAGCAAGCTGGACAGTCAAGGGAGCATTGCCCTGCCTTGAAAAAAATATCTCAAAGACGATGTTACCTCAATAGTGGAATTGGGAAATCCAATGATAATGGCAAGTTGGTGAATCTAGAGGCAGAACAATGGAGCTTTGGTGTGAGAGAAGATCTGGTAGGAGTTGGGTCAGAACCCAAAGACCCCAACAATGTAAAATCTGAGGACAGGACTCTTTAAGGGAGCTGGAGGAGCGTCAGTCTTTAGGAAGCCTGAGCTGGTGAAGGGAGAGCATCATGAAAGTTGCCTACCTGGCCTTGGCCATTCTGACCTTTGTACATTTAGCTTGGGGTGAGGAGAGGTGTCAGAAACTTAAGGTCTGAGCAGGCGACTTAAGTAAATGAAGCAGGCTGAATGTAAGTACAAACACACAGTTTGTGTGAGTTTTATCGACCATAGTACAATAGAGAGCCCATGCTCTCCATACCTAGTGGCAGGCACTGAAAAATTCATTTGTTAAATCAATGAACAGAAGGGGTGGCCACTACTTGGCTCCAACCCTTTATTTCTATTTGGTTATGAGCCCTGTTTTGCCAGTTCACCCTACTTTTCAAAAGAAACTAGAAATTTGGGGTTTTAGGTGAAATCTCCCAAGTTTTAAGTATTGGCTCAGATTTATTTAAAGCTCTGTGAACCCTAAGGAGTTTGCAACTCCTAACTTAAAGCTTTTGATCTGGCAAACACACAAGGTTATAGAAGTATCTCTTCAAAATGTTATCATGCACCTCGCAAGCTGAATAAAAGTCTTAAAGTATAACAACTCACCTGCCAAATAAAATAATAATAATAATAATAATAATAATAATAATAATAATAATAAAAGTTCTTAGAGCAAGTTTAAATGAGGAGATTCATGGGAGGAGGCAAATCTAAGATTTTGACTATTTAAGTTGTACTTGTGGCTGGTGCCTACCATGTCTTCCTGTGTGAATCAAGTTCTACCTGTAAACAAGTTCCAGTGGTATGTGGAGGGAGCCAGGATAACTGAACTGGGCAGAATGGTATAGTGGAAGAAGTCTAGGATTTGGAGCATGGATAGTCAGCTGATAGGCATGAATATTGAAATATTTCTGTATTGGAAAGTAAATAGATGCTGCCCTGAATCCCCACCTCCCCCCACCCCACCCCCACCCCCAAATCTCTAAACCTCCACACAATCTAGCAACCAAAGAGTCAACGCCTGGCCATTAGTGAGTCTCCAGTATCATGCTCCTTTGCCTGGGCCAGCATCTATTCTCAGTAATCAGGGCTGGTGCTGTAGTGCTGTCAAGTATTTTGAACCCACCACCCCTAAGTAAACCTGAGTTTGAATCCTAGTTCCACTTCTTAGTTGGAGTATTCCTTGACAGATTACTTAACCTCTTTCACCTTAACTTTCTTCATCCATAAAATGGGGATACTATCGATAATACTCTCCTATTGGTAGTGTTGTTGTGAAAATTAACTGACGTCAGGCTATTATTACTACTGTTTTTCAAAATCTAAGCAGGAAACAGCATTCTTTTTTTTTTTTTTTTTTAAGATTTTATTTATTCATTTGACAGAGAGTAAGAGAGAAAAAGAGCACTAGCAAGGGGAGCTGAACAGGGAGCCTGATGTGGGGCTCGATCCCATGATCCTGGGATCCTGACCTGAACTACAGGCAGACACTTAACCGACTGAGCCACCCAGATGCCCCAAAACAACATCCTTTCTAACCTCATCTGTACACAGAGTTTAGAGAAGTAGAGGTCAGAGACTAGAGGCTGGAGTTTGCGCAGTGATGTGACTTGTTGGGTCCCCAAAGTTGGTGGTACTGCTGAACCACTGAGAAGTTGTTAAATATAGATCCCTTGTGAAATTCTAATTCTGTAGGTATGGTGGGGTCCAGGAATCTTTATTTTTATCAAGTTCCCTTAGATGATCCTGATTGAAAGCCAAATCCAGGAACTATTATATTGTCTTGTCAAGGTGAGTGACAGTGTCAGCTCCTGCCTCTGCCTCTTGACACAGAACTCAGTGCCGCAGTCTACCTACATGAGGTGCTCAGGGCACAGGATTGACTGATGGGCTGTGTGAACTGTTGAATGCTCCTTAGCCAGTTGGGGTGGGGGCCTTCTCCCCACCCTTTGTTGGTTCCTCTGTCCCATCCCCCCTCCACCACCACCCAGAGGGATCTAGGCATCCCCTAAGGCAAAGGGCAAGGGGAGAAGAAGCCCAGGGATCTTGTTGGGCTTCAATAAACTAGACACACAGGGTCAGGTTTCCTTCCCAGGAGGGGAGATCCGGTCTAGGCAGATCAGCCTGTTTATGAGTGTTTTCTCCATCACATCCTCTTAGGGCAAGGACCCAGTTGGCTGACCTTGTTGAAGGCACCTGTTGACAGGGCTTCCTGTGTCCTGAGCTGGGTCTTCAGCACCCTCCTGCCCCCTCCTCTTCCGTCAGACGCTCTGACCTATAGCAGCTGTCATTGTTGAGCGCCTCTTCTGCCCGGGCAGCTGCACTGGGTACCTCATAATTAGACCCCTGGGGGGCCTTCCTGGAAGGTGGAATATTATAGCATCGCCTTGAGAGTTCTGCTCCCGGCGTTACATTAGTTCCAAATGATAAGGACATGGAAAGCGACATGGGGATAGAGGGCTGAGAGACAGATGCAGAGAGATCTGAAGAAGAAAGGACAAAAAGACAGAAAAAAGTTTCAGGAAGAGAAGCCAGGAAAGACCTAAGGAAAGAGAGTTTAAAACCTGGGAAGCCAGGAGTCCCTGGGCGACCCAGTGGTTGAACATCTGCCTTTGGCTCAGTTTGTGATCCTGGGGTCCTGGGATCGAATCCTGCATCAGGCTCCTCGTGGGAGCCTGCTCTTGTCTCTGCCTGTGTCTCTGCCTCTCTCTCTGTGTCTCTCATGGATAAATAAATAAAATCTTAAAAATCAAATCAAATCAAATCAAATCAAATCTGGGAAGCCAGTGGAGAGGTGAGTGGTATTCTTAGCACACACCTGGAGAGTGTTGAAGTCCGTGCTCTTATTTGAGGAGTGGCACCCAAGAGCCCAATATCCTTTTTTACAATATCCTGAATAGGAACCCTTAGACAGATGCAGTGATTCGGTAGAGGCAATAGGTAGGCTGTTTGAGGTTTGCAAGCACTGACTGACGTTTCCCAGCAGTGAGATCCTGGGAATTGTAGGGAGTTTGCGCAGTGACTCACATGATAACAAGGTCTTCCTGCTCTACAGCCTTGGCCCTTGCTTACCTGTTCTCACTTACTTACACACCTACCCACCATCCACTCAGGGACCACACCCCACTGTCTCAGATGTCCTCATTCCTGCTTCCTCCACCAGCAGGCAGGGCCCTGACTGCATGCACACACTATCTTATCTTCTTCCCTCCAACTGACACCTCCCTCAAAGAGTTTCCTGGGAGCCATGACTTCTCTTCAGTCAGGTGTCAAATCCTTTGCAGGCTCCTGTGCCAGGCATCCTTCCTGTCTATGTCTCAGATTTCTGACCTGGGAAACGGAACCTGAGGCTCACTGCTAATTCCTCCTTGCTGTGCAGAGCAGAGAATTCACTTAAAGTGTCTTTAAGGAGCTTGGAGCTTGTCAGATGAAAGATGCACAGTCAGCTTCTCCTCTTCTTCCTCCCCTCCCCCACTTCCCCTTCACTCCTGAACCAAATCCTGCTCTTCCCTTTCTTAGTGTTTACCATGCAGGTGGGCCCTTGATTACCAAAACAAGTCACTTGAGGTCTGTGGAACTTGGGAGACCCCAGTTCTCTAACCCATCCTCCCATCCCACTCACCTCTACAGCATTTGACACTGTTGACCACCTACTTCCTTTTTAAGATTGTACAAGTAATGCATGTTCATTGTTTTTTAGAAAGAAAGAAAGAAAGAAAGAAAGAAAGAAAGAAAGAAAGAGAAGGAATCCAACACTACAGAGTTGAATTCAAGTAAAATATAAAAACTACTGGTTCCCCAAACCTCCCCCATATAGTCATGGAATATGCCTTCAATTCGGCTCCCCCTCCTCATCCCCCTTTTTAGGCATTTACCATATTCAAGTGTTAAATGTCTGTTACCTCTTATTTGAGGCCAGTGACTATCCATCTATATGTCTTCATTGCTGGGCACAACACCTACCAAATTGTAGGTATTCATTAAGTATCTGTTGAAAGAATAAATGAGGCCATGAATGAATTAGTAATAAGAAAACTGGACTGGCATTCATATCTCTGCTGCTTCCTTGTTGGGTGGACCTCAGTTTCTTCATCTTTAAAATGGAAATAATAATTCACGACCTCCCTGCTACCCCATGGGGTTCCTTTGAAATTGAATATGATGTCAGAAATAGCACCAGTATGATGCTTGTGAGTCAGATTCTAAAGGGACCCTTCTCCCTGCACAAACCTGGATCCACCCCCTGGCTGTTGAACATTCCCAATGTGTAGAGCCTGTACTGCCAGCTGTTGAGAAGGGGATAGGAAGTTACTAGCTTGCTCTCAGGGAGCTTATGGTTTGACTGGGGAGATGTAGCCAAGCCCTACCCCATGCAGCTGCTGTACAGATGCTGAGTCAAAGGACCAGTGTTTGGGGAGGGAAAAGGAGGAAGACACAGGAAGAGAGCTTCTGAAAGTATGTGTGGGGAAGCGAGCTGAGTCATTAGTTTGAGCAGAATGAAAGAATGAATTTTAGATCAACTTTTAAAGGCTCGGACAGGTTATCCCATGGGCAGGGAGGCAGTTGTGACGTCATCAGCTGCCTCTTCTCCAGATCTCTGCTGATCCTTCCATGTCAGAAACTCAAACTTCTTACCGTGATCCACCAAAAAAGTACACATTACATTGCCAGTACAAACACACACACTTGCATATATGGATATAACTAAAACAAAACAACATAATACTTCTTGTAATTATGGGAATATTGTGATTTTTTCGTTTTTTTAAAGATACTGTTTGCAACCCACTAAATTGTTTCTATGGGCCACTAATGAGTTGTGATCTTCAGTTAAAAAAATACTGGCTGGGGGCAGCCCGGGTGGCTCAGCGGTTTAGCTCTGCCTTCAGCCTAGGGCATAATCCTGGAGACCCGGGATTGAGTCTCCCATCGGGCTCTCTGCATGGAGCCTGTTTCTCCCTCTGCCTGTGTCTCTGCCTCTCTCTCTCTCTCTTCCTCTGTGTCTCTCATGAATAAATAAATAAAATCTTAAAAAAAAAATACTGGCTGTTTCAATGATTCCACTTGAAATTTTCTTTCAGTTCCATTCTGTTATATCTTGTTAACTGCAGTTTTCAGTTGACAAAACCAAAGCTCAGTGAGAGCTAGAATCTGTCCAAGGATGTATACCTGATAAGTGTCAAAGCCAAGAGTCAAATGCAGGTCTGTATGACTCTAAAGCCCATATCCCTTTCTCTGGCACTTTGCCTGGAGGTTCTATCAGCCTGTCACTGGGTCACTAATGAAGGATCATTAAATGTGGCCCATTTCTTTGTACCGCAGGATGTTTGGCCAACGTGACAGCTAAACCTGCCTTGTATTAGCAAGTGCTACTAGCCTAAAGCTGAGTAGGCAGCCCTTGGACAATGAAATTAAAAAAAAAATTTTTGGTTGGGGGGGGGGACAGAAAGAAAGGGAGAGAGAATTGTAAACAGGCTCCATGCTCAATGTGGGGCTACATGGGGCTCGATCTTAGGACTCTGAGATCATGACCTGAGCCAAAATCAAGAGTCAGACACTTTACTGACTGAGCCACCCAGGTGCCCCCGACCATGAGATTCTGATGCTGTCCCCATCTCCCATCCCCTACCAATCTGCAGTTAGTTATGGAGTAAAGGTACCGTAAAATTAACTTGTTGTGCAGCAGCTAAAGATTACAAGACAAAACCATGTCTCTGCTGCCCACAGCACTGGCCTCATACCCCTGTCTCTCTGCCTTGGACCTCCTTAGTTAGAAATTGGGAGAGATGCCACCCCAGGGAAAAAAGGAAGGATGAAGAAAGAAAATTAGAGAAGATGAGTTGGGGAAAGAAGGGAGCTGAGGAAGACCAGAAAGGAGTACAGACAAAAAAGGATTTCCAGAGGAGGCTGTTCCTACAGCCATAGGCCTCTACTGTATTTGAAATCCAAAAGCTGCCAGAAGCAATGGGCTTTATGGAAAGAAGGAGGCAATTAAAGGCTCTGCCCTGCCACAGTTATAAAATCATTGGCAGCGGTTGAGGGGGAGAGGAGTAGGGTTTGGGTGTCCCGCTGAGATAAGGGAGAAGCTAGTTGAGACAGTGGGCAGAACTGGTGTCCTGCCAAGCCAGTCTCTTCCCCTCTTTGTGCCAAGCCAGTCTCTTCCTCTCTTTGTGCCAAGTGGTGGGTCATTGAGAGACTTATTGTATTTGCTGACATGTGCACATGACCTATGCACGGGCTGGAATGAAGCATGGACTGCATAACACAGACCACTGCTCAGTTTGGGTTTGCTTTTGAAATCTCTCTTATTTCATATTGGGAACTAATAAGCAGACCTGATTTGAATTGATCTGTGCACTTTTTTCCTCCATGAACCTCTGAGCACAAATTATATATATATATAACAGTTTTGGGTTTTGTGTGTGCATGTTTTACTGATTCTTATAATATCCCGGAAAGGGCAATAGTTATTATTTTATGACATGCAGCCAAAACAGAAAATGGCCCACCACTCGCCAAATGTGGCAGCATGGGTGAGTGGCAGAAGCAGCATGAAGGTGTGGGTCTGACTTACAGATCCAAAGTTCTGTCTACCTTGAATGCCAGAGTTAGTACATTCACCTCAGGGAGAGCCTAGGCTGGGCTCATAAAAATTTACTACTTCCAAGAGGCCTAAGACTAACTCCATTCAATACTAATCACTCCATTATTCCATGTGTACTGTTTACTTACTAGTTTGTACTATATTAACTTATATTTGCTGGTTGTTGCTTTTGTAAAAAAACCCCGAAACTATTAGTCTAGTGTTCACAGACTTGAGAATATAAAAACTCTTTTAAGATAAATTCCTAAACCTTCTATTTCTTTCTTTACCCTTTGCCCTCAAACCTTACACCTCCCCCACCACATGCACATACACATCCCACTGGTCTTATGAAGACTTCATCATAGGATTTAACAGGTATTCTACACTATGTAACCAAATTAACTAGTTATTTGGTAGCTGTGCTTTTAGACAACCTGGGGGTTGGCTGTCTTCCTAGAATAAATTAACATCAGGTGAAAGAGTAAAGAGAGGGATGGGTGACCACCATGCTGACTTCACGCAGAGAAATGGCAACAGCACAAATGGCTCTCACAATAGCTTTCTTCCCTGTTGATTCCTACTGCAGCCTTCAACCTTGGACTCCCAAGAGCCCTGCCAGGGAAAGGAGGGTACAGTCTACACTGGTCCCTCCATCCTCATCCTTGGATTGGAGAGTTGCTTTGGATAAACCCCAAATCAAGAGTTACCTCTTGCTGAAATTTGCCTGGGGGAGAGATTTGCCTCATCCTTAGGTTTGGCTTTTGTGATTCCTGGCCTTTCTCATGCTTTCTTGTCCCATTTTCAGAACATTTGCAATGGATTAGATGTTGTCTTTCTGGCACACTTCACTGTCATGGGGGATGGTGTCCTGAAGACCCTTGTTTCACATTACCAAGTCCAGGATTGCTATCTTCAGAGAGATAGGGGTCTGAATAGGTCTGCCTCTCAAATTGTCCTGTATCTGGAGTTGATAGGAGTTGGGGGAAGTGAATGGGGAGCTGGAAACAAAGCTCTGTGGAACCCGCCAAGGACTTTCAACCCTCTCCCATGAAGAGCCCTAGATTAGTGACAAGTGGGAGCATTGCCATTTGCAACTCCATCCATCTTTTTTTGTCTTCCTTCATTTGCATAGATTCGAGCCAGTTAAGCATCAGCCAATACTCTTCTTAAAAATCAGTCTGTAACCCAATTTGTCTCCCTCGTTTTTTTTTTTTTTTTTTTTTTTTTAACTTCTAAAACTACAGTGTACCTGTAGATATATATCCCTAAAAGATTCTGTGTGGTTCAGATTTTTTTAGGGGCTGAAATGCTTTGAATGCATTTAGGGGGGCTTTATTATTTAAAGGAAACCATGATGGATCTGCTAGCAACATGAGGCTTTTCCTTGTGTGTGTTTATCATCAAATCACAGAAGGTAACATTTGGAATACTCCTAAATGTCATCATTTAATAGGTGAGAAAACCAAGGGTCTGAGAGGGTCACTGGGATCTCAAAGCCAGTAGAAAAACAGGACCCAAAACCCTGGCCTCCTGACACCTAGCGCCATGCCCTTCCCATCACAGGAACAACAGAATATAGCAGAATGTTCCAGTTTTGATTCTCCTATATCCTCATTCCTATATCTACTACTTAAATACATTAAAAAATATATTTACAAGTATATAATGTAAAGTGTCTTCCCAGAGGTAACAACCATAAAAAAGTCTAATATGCCTTCGTCTCGGTTTTCTCTATGCCTATATGATACTACCCTTATAAACCCCTATATTTGTAGACATAAGGGCATTTTTTAAAAAGAGATTTTATTTATTAATTTATGCTGAGAGAGAGAGAGCATGAGCCCGGGGAGGAATAAAGGGAAAGGGATAAGCAGACTCCATACTAGGTGTAGAGCCTGACTTGGGGCTCGATGCCACGACCCTGAGATCATGACCTGAGCCGAAATCAAGAGTCAGACGCTTAACCGACTGAGCCACCCAGGCATCCCGACATAAGTGCATTTTAAAATAAGGCTTTTATTTTAGAATAGTTTTATATTCACAAAAAATTACAAAGATAGTAGTACAGGAAAGTCTGGTTTTTTGTTTTGTTTTTGTGGTTTTTTTTTTTTTTTTTTTTTTATAAGTAGTCTCCATGCCCATCGTGGGGTTCAAAGCCCAACATGGGGTTGGAACTTAGGACCACTGACATCACTTGTCCCATGCTCCACAAACTAAGCCAGTCAGGCACCCCCAGGGAGTTCTTATTTACCTTACACCTAGTTTCCTCTATTATTAATGTCTTAACATTAGTATGGTATAGTTGTTACAATTAATAAGCTAATATTGATACATTGTTATTAACTAAAGTATGTACTTTATTCTTATTCCCTTTCAAAAAAATTTTTTTAAATTTTTATTTATTTATGATAGTCACACAGAGAGAGAGAGAGGCAGAGACACAGGCAGAGGGAGAAGCAGGCTCCATGCACCGGGAGCCCGATGTGGGATTCGATCCAGGGTCTCCCGGATCGCGCCCTGGGCCAAAGGCAGGCGCCAAACCGCTGCGCCACCCAGGGATCCCCCCTTTCAAATGTCCTTTTTCTGTTCCAGGATCTCATCCACATCATCACATTATATTCACTTGTCATGTCTCCTTAGGTTCCTTGGCTATGACAGTTTAAAAACAAAAAACAAACAAAAAAACAACTTTTTTTAGATCACTTCACTTTTGTAACATTTTATGGCAACTTTTTTTTCACAGAACCATATGTCTTGAACATGTTTCTGGGTTAGTGAGTGAGGCCTTGCCCATCTTTTAAAATCGCCATGGAATGGCTCTACCCCGTCATTTTACACTGCCCTTGGCAGAGAGCGTCTGTCTGAGCCTGGTGCTGTCTAGTGAATTAGACACTTTCTGCTGCCTCAGAGTTCTGACACTATCAGAGGCAGAGACTCAGGTGTAAATAGACTGACAGAGTTCAGACAAGAGGAACCAAGGGCCTGTGGTCCTGCTGGCATCCCGCCCCTCTGCACCCTACATATGTCTCCGTGGTGTGAGAGTTCACACTTCCAGTTGAAGACCTCTCCTATGAAGGACTTCTTCTGGGAGGCCTTGCAAAAGACAATAATTTGGCTCCCAGTTTGGACCAATAGTGGGGCAGCTACTTTGGCAGGCAGAACATTCCCGGCCACTGGCTATTTCTGGTAGTGGCTTGGTGGTCACCTGTCAGGAGTGCTTGAGTAGAAGAAGGTTGGTATAAACTTGTGACAGAAATTTCTGATAATTATCAATTATAACCAGAAAAGATCTAAAAACATATGTGCCTGAGGTCCTGCAGCCAGCGAGGGCAGAATGTCTTCTCTTGCTCCCCTCCCACGCAGGCTGGACATCCTGTTAGTATGAGCTGTTGAAGACAAAGCTTACACCTTCCTTCACAGATTGTTTCTGTCACCTCAGAAGGGCTAATGCATACTTTGAAACAACTTTAATGTTATTAACATTTCTCCTGTTTCACTGAGGTTTGGTTTTCTGCAGATGCCCCTGGGAACATCATAGCCTCTGATCTGCCTTACACCTTCCGACTGAATCATTCACCTCCATCCAGGCCTCCTGTTCTCTGCCTCAGCCCTGGCCTTCACCCTCTGACCCCTCGTGGACTACTGAGCTCCAGAGCTGTCCTCCCCCGGCCTGGGCTTACAGACACACTCCGGACTGGCCTTCTCTGACTTGAGACTTGAACCAGAGGAAGGAAAGACATAGACAGCCCTCTCTGTCTCATTCCACAGAGCTCTCCCCACTGCAAAATAGAATCAGTCCTTTCTCAGAAAGGAGCCTGGGAGCCAGAGTCTTTTCCTGCCATGCAGCCTAGGGAGGCCCTACAGGATAGTGTGTGACCCAAGCTGGGCTGAGGTGCCAGGCTCCAAATGCCTTGTGAGGGAGTTGCTCCACTTGGGAAAGGTGTAGACATAACACACTCAGCTGGTTTTTCTCACCCGACACAGAATCTCTGCCAGGTCTCAGCAAGTATTTGAAACACACTCCCATGACACTATTTTCCCCATCTCTGCCTGCTTTCCAACACTTAACGGTGGTGGACAACTTGTCCTAAGGCTGGTGGTGGTCCAGGACATCTGTACCTACAGACCTTCTACTGTCACTTTTCTCCCCCTCCTCTGTGGAACTCAGAGGAGTGAGTGAATGGGCTTGTTGAGCTAAAGGGACTGACAGCCGACAGGTACTTTGCAAAGTGTGATTGTTTAATAATAAATGAGAATTAGGAAAAAAAAAAGAGAGAATTAGGGGCACGGGGTGACTCAATGGGTTAAGTGTCTGACTCCTGATTTCGACTCAAGTCATGATCTCGGGGTTGTGAGAGTGAGCTCCGTGCATGGGGCTCTGTGCTGGGTGTGGAGCCTGCTTGGAGTTCTCTCCCTCTTCCCTGCCCCTCCCCTGCTCCTGTACCCCAGCCTCCTTCTCTCTCCCTCTCTCAATAATAATAATAATAATAATAATAATAATAATAATAATAGCATTAGAAGGTGGCCTGGCGTCATTGTTTTAGGAGACTCATCTTCATTGAGAGGACAGGAGAGAAGTTTCCAGGGCAGGAGAAACTCCAGAAGCAACAACTGAATGGGGGAGGGGGAGGCTTCCTGGGGGATTTGGATGATACTGAAACCCGGATACGGGATTGGAGAAAAATAGCAACTTTGCTCTCAGGAGGGAGTCTTTACTCTCCCAAACGCTGATTTCATCAACTCAAATCAGGTCTCTGCTCCTGTTTGCTGGGACCTATTTTAAGAGAGTCTTATAAATATACAAAGGCGGAAATGCCTGGGTTGAGGTGGGGGTGGCAAGAGGATGTGGTTCTACTCCAGGACAGGATCTGACTCAAATCACACCTCTCTCCAAGATTCCAAGCTGTCAGGAGGGATGCCTCCAAGGTGGTGTTTGGCAGGAGGTGTGAGAGCAGAGCTGGGTTGTTCTAACTGTGGCCTTGAGAAGCTCCTGACAGCCTTGGTAATGTGTGTCCTGCTGGTGCCCAAGGGTGCGGGGGCAGAGAAGTGCACTGTGGGTGGGGTGGTGGGAGCAGGGAGGAGAGGATGCGGAGAAACCTTTTGTCCACACTCTTGGACAAAGCGCAGAGGCTTGGAGAGCCTCTGTGCCCACCCCTATTTCATCCCTTGCTGCATGATATCAACATTGTTACTTGTGTGTCAGTCCTCTTTTACTCTGCTGGACCACCGAGTCTTTCCTGCAGGTAGAGACCGTGTTCCACATACCTTCATTCCTCCTCCAGGACCTAGAGGGTTTAGTCTGTGTTTGTTGAACAGAAAATTCACCAGTCTTTTAACCTAGAGAAATAATCTAGACCCTGACCCTTATTTTTCACCTATGTCCAGGTTACTTTAGGAGTATTCAACTCAAAGGAGTTTTGGCAGGGATGGAGCACCCAAAGTGGGAGTAGGATACCACACTTTGAGGCAGTAAAGGGCAGGCAGGGGGCTCCAGATTCCCTCCTGCAATCCTGCATGTGACAAGCCTTTGAAGAACCAATAACTCTGGAAACATTTGCTCAGATGCAGAGCAGGTTGCAAGCTGGCCTCATAAATCCTGAAATAAGACTATTGTGTCAACCCCTTGAGGGGTTTCTATAGCCTTCCTCGGGGGTGAGAGAGCACAGTAGATATGCAGGCATAGCAACAACCCCTTATCCTCAGGGTTTCCTCCAGTGGTCTGAGAAAAGACATGGTGGGGGTGGAGGGGTGGACAGGGGTGAGACAAGTAAGGAGAGGGAAGCAGGCTCTTTCAAGTGCAAGCCAGACTCTTTCCTGAGCTGTTTATCCTGCCTCATGCCCAAGGGTGCAGTGTGAGTCATTTAATCTAATTGGTTTAATAAGTAAACGATCTAGGTACAAAGAGGAAGGGGTTGGACCTGTAAGGGAGAGGCAGTGCTAGCTATAAACCCTGCCTAGGCAGCTTTGAAAAGAAACCTATTGCCCGCTCTCTAGGGATCAAGATAATTAAACTGGGGGTGGTGGTCCTTGGGGTGAAAAGGAGCATAGGGAGACCCAGATGTTGAGGTGGAAAGAGAGGTAAGGGCTGCGGGAGTGTTACTTGTGCATTAACTACTCGGTAGTTTTAGTATACTCACGAGGTTGTGCACTCATCACTGCCCTCTAATTCTAGAGCGCTCTTATCATCCCCACTTAACAGTCACTCCCTGTTTCCCTCACCCCCAGCACTGGCAAACTCTTCTCTGCTTTCTCACTCCCTGGATTTGCCTATTGTGAACATTTCATATGAATGGGACCACACAATATGTGAGAAGTTGTGTCTGGCTGCTTTTACTTAGCACAATGTTTTTAAGGCTCATCCATGTATCGGTACTTCAGTTTTTAAAATTGCTGAATAGTATTCCACTGTATGACTATAATTACATTTCGTTTGTCCTTTCATCAACCAATGGATATTTGGGTTGTTGCCACTTTTTGGCTCTTATAAATAATGCTGCTACGTGTTAATTTCTCTTGGGTATCTACCAAGGAATAGAAGTATGATAACTCTGTATAGAATGTTTTGAGGAACTACCGTTCCTCGGAGGGGAACCGTTTTCCAGAGAGGTCACACTATTTTACATTCCCAGCAGCGCTATATGAGGGTCCCAATTTCTTCTACATCCTTACCATCCTTGCCACTTATAACAAGTGTTTGTCTTTTTGATGATAGCTATCCTAGTGGGTTTGGAGTGCTTCTGTACTTGTCTTGAAATAATTTCTTTCTTTTTTTTTTTTTTCAAGATTTTATTTATTTACTCATAAGAGACACAGAGAGAGAGGCAGAGACATAGGTAGAGGGAGAAGCAGGCTCTCTGTGGGGAGCCCGATGTGGGACTCGGTCCCAGGATCACGACCAAGGATGAAGGCAGATGCTCAACCACTGAGCCACCCAGGTGCCCTGTTTTGAAATAATTTCTACCTTCTCTGGTCAATTCAGAAAGGTCAATATTATCATTGCCATTTTATTTATACATCAACTATTGCAGGTGGGAAAGAAATGTACTCCAGGTCACAGAGGTGAATTGTATGACATAAACAGCAACATTTTTAAACTATTGAAAAAATATCCATAATATTGTTGAGGGGGGAAAAAGAGAATTGCAGGATAAGATGTATAGTATAAGCCCATCTATGTTTTTAAAATGTACACTCTCATCATATTGGCAATAATTTATAAGATTAATATGTGCTGCTGATGAAGTTGCCTGGAAACTTGTAAATAATGCTGGTGAAAATGTTAATTGTTTTCAGACCTTTGTAGAAAGTAATATTCAGGAGTGCCTGGATGGCTCAGTTGGTTAAGCATCTGATTCTTGATTTCAGTTCAAGTCATGATCTTGGTGATGTGAGATCAAGCCCTGTTGTCCCAGTCTCTGCTTGAGATTCTCTCTCCCTCTCCCTCTGCCCCTCCTGCTTGTGTTCTCTCTCTCTCAAATAAATAAATAAATCTTTTTTTTAAGGTAATATTCAATTACTGACATTTTAAAAATATACTTTACTTTGCAATCTCACTTTGGAACTTGATCTGTAGAAACCATAGCAGCCATACATGTTTGAAGCACCGTTTGGAAACAATTGGATGTCTATCAGTGGGAAACTAGTTTGCTAAATTGTGCTAATGCCACACTATAGAATATTTTTGCAGCTATTTAAAAAAATTAATAATGTTTTGACCCAAAGAAATGTCCATTATTACAAGTGAGAAAAGCAGTTCCAGAGTAATACGTATGTAGTATGAACCTATTTTCTAAAACAAAAAAACGGATAAATTCTATTAGTGTGTGAACAAGTAGAAAAGTATAGAAGTTTACTTAACTGGGATGCCTGTGTGGCACAGTGGTTGAGCATCTGCCTTTGGCTCAGGTCATGATCCCGGGGTCCCGGGATCGAGTCCCACATCAGGCTCCTGCGGGGAGCCTGCTTCTCCCTCTGCCTGTGTCTCTGCCTCTCTCTGTCTCTCATGAATAAATAAATAAAATCTTAAAAAAAAAGTTTACTTAATTGTTAATATTAGTTATGGTGGGGAGGGATAGATGGAGATGAGATACTTTAAAAAATATGTCTATAGTTCACTTGATGTGGTGTACACTTGGAATTTTTAGGAAACAAAAGGAACTATGCAATAGAAAGAGTTTGTAATCAAAGCATAATTGGGATGCCTGTGTGGCTCAGTGGTTGAGTGCCTGCCTTTGGCCCAGAGTGTGTTCCAGGAGTCCTGGGGATCGAGTCCTGCATCCTGCATCGGGCTCCCTGTATGGAGCCTGCTTCTCTGCCTATGTCTCTGCCTCTCTCTCCCTTTCTGTCTCTCATGAATAAATAAATAAAATCTTAAAAAAAAAAAAAAAAAGCAGAATAGTGGATAAGAACAGACATAGGAACCAGAGATCTTAGGTTTGGATCCTCCCTCTGCCACTTACTAGCTGTGTGACCTTGGGAAGTTACTTAACCTCTCTGAATTTCAATTTCCTCATCTATAAAGGGAGGTAATAATAGTACCTTTCTCAAAGAGTTTTTATGGAACTAAGTGAGGTAATATTTGTAAAATGTTTAGCCCACTGCCTGGTACATAGTTAATGCTGAATATATTAACTCTTATATTATTATTATTTCCAGTATTTATTATTTATTATTATTCTGTGCTAAGCATAATGAACAAAATATATGTGGGGAGAAGAGATTTTATACACATGCATGCACAATATGTCAAGTGGTAGTAAGTGCTATTAAGAAAGATAATGCAGGGTAAGGGAGAAAGACTGATGGGCTGGGGGTAGACAGCGTCTGTTGTACGTAGAATGATCAGGAAGGCTCTGATATTTTAGCAGAGACTGGAGTAAAGAGACTGGAGTAAATTGCAAGTGTGCAATGTAAATACCTCAGGGAGTGTGTTTCAGGTAAAGGAAGTGCAGTTATATCTGGCATACAGTATATCTGAATTGGGATATGGGGTAAGGAGTCAGGAATGGTTCAGAGGTTTCTGACTTGGGCAGTTGGAAGGCTGGAGCTGCCATCCACTAAGATGGGGAGGAAGGGAGGATGAGGAGGAGCAGGTTTGGCAGGAAAAGTCAAGACCTCTTAAATTTGAAATGCCTCTCAGATCTCCAAGTGGGGACAAATAGCAATAAACAGTTGGAGTGGAATGATGCTAAAGAGATATAGGAGATGAGACCAGACCACGGATTTAATCTGTAGGACATCATTAGCTGGGTGACTGTATCATTTGTTGTTCAAATTGGGACACTTGATATGAAAAGTGAATCCTCGTTAATAACACTGCCAGGACAACCAAGGACAACCACTGAACTGGGTCTGTCCCCAGCAAACTTTACTAATAGGTGATCCAGAGGATCTTGGATTGTAATGTGAGTGCATTGTGAAGGCATTGCAGGATTTTGAGCAGGGAATTGATATGGTCTGACTTACACTTTAGTGGGGTCACTGCTGCTCTAGACTATAGGGTAGAAGGGCATGCACTCAGAGACTAGATGAGAGGATGGGTATGATGAAGGCGTTAGAAGTAGAGGAGTCAGAAGTAGGCAGATTTGGGACAGTTTTTGAAGGTACAGCTGATAGGACTTGCTGATGAATTAAGATATGGGGTGAGGAGTCCAGAATGGTTCAGAGGTTTCAGACTTGGGCAGTTGGAGGGCTGGAGCTGCCATTCACTAAGATGGGGAAGATGGGAGGATAAGGAGGAACAGGTTTGGCAGGAAAAGCCAAGACCTCTTAAATTTGAAATGCCTCTCAGATCTCCAAGTGGGAAAGTGAGTAAATCAGATATGCAAATATGGAGTTCAGGCAGGGTCAGGGCTAAAGCTAAGGAGGGCATGACATATAGATGGTATTCAAAAGGACCAGGAGATTAACAATGGTAGGAGTGTAGATAGGAAAAAGAAGTAGTCCACAGACTGAACCCTGAGGGAGGTATGTAAAGATGGGGCAAATGAGGAGCATCTAGCACAAGGATTGAGGGATGGGAGAGAGTGGGGAGTACAGGGGATTATAACTTTCTGCTCCATAAACACCTGTACTGTGATATTGAGGGAGGATGGTATTCATAGGCTACTTTTTTCCCCCAGAAAAAAGCTTCTGGGTTCCAGTCAGGGAACTGGGTGGGGCTTGGAGAGAGCAAATGGAAACAATCTAGATTGCGCTGTGAAATCTTGGTCTCCTAGAGGCAGTGACTTAGTCCATTCCCAGACCCAGCAACTCCTCCTACTTCCCAAAATACTTACTTGAGACCTGCTTCTGAAGTCTGCCCTGACCGCCAGGACCCTCCTCCCTACGTTCCAGGAGCCTTATTTGGTGCTTTGTTGTGCACCATGTCATGTTATCAAACCTGCTGCGGCAGAGTGGTGTCATGGACAAAAGCACAGAAGGGATACAGACCTGGGTGTGAAAATCCTGCTCAGCGGTACGTTGGCTGCGATGGCAGAGCTGCCTGCTGTGACTTCTCACTCCTGACCTGGGTTGGTTCCTTTTCCTCCATCTCCTTACTGTAAATGGATCTCCAGAATATTGGTTTGTGCAGGGTGGCAATGAGGATTAGCTGGGCAGTAGTGGAAAGACTGTGGACTTTGAGGTGTCTGGGTGGCTCAGTCTGTTAAGTATCTGCCCTCAGCTCAGGTCATGGTCCCAGGGTCCTGGGATCAAGCCCTACACTGCTCTCTCTGTTCAGCGGGGAGCCTGTTTCTCCCTCTCCCTCTGCCCCTCCCCCCTGCTCATGCTTGCTCTCTCAAATAAATAATTTAATTTAATTGAATCTTTAAAAACAAAAAAGACTGAACCTTGGAACCAATAAGGACAGTTTGAATCGCACTTCAGCTACTTACAGGATCTTGAGCAAATCATGTAAAGTCTTTAAACATCAGTTTTATTATGAGGAGAATGGGGAAAGTAGTACTTACACCTTACAGAGTTATTGTACCTTGAAAATTTATCCATGTAAGATGCCTGGCTGAGTCAGTAGCTAGTCAATCAGTAAGTAGCTGGTACTACAACTGCTAAAGGAGCTGCCTGTGACCCCAACTGCAGGGAACAAATGCTTATTCGTTCATGGACTGTATTAATCTTTCTAATAGAATGGGGTGGGGGTGTGTGTGTGGGGGTGAGACAGCTGAAGCCCCTAGAGGTTAAGGGACTTGCCAAAGGTCACACAAATAGAAGGTGGCAGGACCAAGATTCAATTCTAGAGCTTTCTGACTCTGAACATGTTTTTGTTGTTGTTGTTGTTGTTGTTGTTTTTTAAAGATTTTATTTATTTATTTGAGATACAGTGAGGCAGAGAGCACATGAGCAGGGAGGAGGGGCAAAGGGAGGGGGTGAAGCAGGTTCCCCGCTGAGCCCAACACAGGGTTCAATCCCAGGACCCTGGGATTAAGACCTGAGTTGAAGGCAGACACTTAACCACTGAGTCACCCAGGCACCTGCCCAGAGCCCAGTGAAGCAGTGCCATCTCTGTACTAATGCTCAGTAAATCTTGTTCACTGACCACTCATGCAGCTTCCTCTTTCATTCCCCAGGTCTCTCTTGTAAAGCTTCCTTCCCACTACAAGCCATTCAGTGCAACCATCACAACTCTAATAAACTGATCCAAGAAGCCAGTTCAGAACCAGTAGTAGACTGTGCAGGCTTTGTGAGAAACCCAGATCTGTTTTGTACAGTGGTGAGCTCCAGGCAAACCTACCGCACTGCCTCCACCCGCTCAAGGGAATATTTCCATCTTACTCCACAAACTGCCGACAACAGCCTCTTTGAAAGATGGAAAGTGTATTACCCTAAGACCTGGGAATGCTAAACAGTTAATAGATTCCCAAGGGTTTTATGTATTACTGGGATACTGACCACTATCACAGGTCATTAAATATCAAAGTTTACCCTTAGGAAGCCAAAAAATAATCTAAGTTCTCTGTGCCTCACTTGTGTTCACAAGTACTCCAAGTCAGAGAAAGTTCCTGAAACCATTTCAGTATCACACAGGTAAAATGAGATTCACACAGATCCGAAAGGTGGAAATATTAAACTGTTAGCGGCACGCGGCTCGGTGGTAGTAGTCTCTCTCTTTGGAGCTTTCTTGTGGCATTGGCTTCTCCTACACGCTCTGCCTATTACTTTCCCCTTTTTCGGTAAAGGATCAGAATCTGTCCGATTCCTGAGCAGTTTTTATCAGCTCATCTCTTTAGCTATCCTTGGGTTCCTCTTTCTTTCCCACCAGGCCTTGTTGATCTGTTGTTTCACTGAGGTTCTTTGAGCCCAATCAGGCACGCAATTTCAGGTTGAGTGACTGGCTTCTTGGCACCGTCTACTTGGCAAAAAGTGGGTAAGTTGAACCACTCACTCAACTTTCAGTAGTGCTCATGATAATTCTGAAAGTTTCTTTCATTTGCCAGGTCACTTTCATATTTTTGTTTTTCTCCCTGATCTCCATATGTCCTCTGTGTGGGGGGATTTCAAAATATATTTGGTCCAGCAGTGATTCTATGCCATCTCCACTTCTGTGTATGGTTTGGGCTGGCAATCACTTCTGTCCAGACATGGTGGTGGACCTGGATTGGCCTGCTGGCACAGAATGAGAGTGGTAGGAGAAATTGTTGGAGGGTCGAGGGCAGGCAGGGTGTGAGACAGAGGATCTTGGAATGATCTTTTATCCTCTCAAGCTGTTTGTACCTCTTTATTTACTTATTTTTAAAAAGATTTTATTTATTTATTCATGAGAGACACAGAGAGGCAGAAACACAGGCAGAGGGAGAAACAGGCTTCCTGCGGGGAGCCTGATGTGGGACTGGATCCCAGGACCCTCTTATCATGCCCTGAGCCAAAGGCAGATGCTCAACCACTGAGCCACCCAGGTGCCCCACTCTGTGCCTCTAGCCAGAGCTCTTCTTAATTTGGCTATAGATAGGCTTGGTAGAGTTGTATGGATCAGTCATGTTTGGCCATTTCATTTGAATTTAACAGATTTGGTGAGGTCAAGGACAATAGAGGTCTGTGAAACTGATGATTTAGTGTCAAATAAACAACATGACTGTTTGGCTTGAGTTTCCAGGAAAGACGAACTGTTTCAAACATTTCTATTGCCTTGGTTACACCACATATCCCGATTTGGGGTTCAGAAAATATGGTCACTGACAGACACATCTAATAACCAGTTGATTTAATTAATTATTCGTTTTTCTATTTATTGTACTTTTCCCTGTAGACATAGAACGGGTGCTTTGATTGTATGGGATATAAAAACCATATACTAGTTTAATCAACCATCTTAAGAATCAATGTTTTATTGCACTTGTGAGGATGAGTAGATTGGTAGAGATTGTATGGTATTGATGGTATGGTCATGTAGTATTAAGACCTGTAGTGTCTAAGCTAAAGTTGATACTTTACTAATTACACTGCAGTCCAGAGAGCAGATTCTTATTTGTGAAGGTAAAAAACAAATATCAAGTAAGCTATTAGTGCTTCTACTTAGCCTTTTTCTCGTTTGAGTCTAAATTTTTTTCCTATTCCCAAATATACTTGTATTTGTCCATTTATTTTAAAATTAGTTGTTAAGCCAGGAAAAGAGCATTTTTTTCCTTTCACGTAGAGTGTTTATAGATAGCATGGCAAAGTAGTATTTAATGTGCTTGTTGTTATATCTATGTATGTAGGTTAAGTATTTTTTAATAATTAGAGAACAGGGGCATCTGAGTGGCTCATTTGGTTAAGTGTCTGTCTTCACAGACACCTGGGTGGCTCAGTGGTTGAGTGTCTGCCTTTGGCCCAGGGCATGATCCCCGGGGTTCAGGATCGAGTCCCACATCGGGCTCCTTGCGGGGAGCCTGCTTCTCCCTCCGCCTGTGTTTCTGACTCTCTCTCTCACTGTGTCTCTCATGAATAAATAAATAAAAATATTAAAAAAAATAAGTGTTTGTCTTCAGCTCAGGTCATGATCTCAGGGTCCTGGGATTGAGGCCCACGTTGGGCTCCTTGCTCAACGGAGAGCCTGCTTCTCCCTCTCCTTCTGCCCCTCCCCTGCTGGTGTGTGTGCACGCACTCTCTCTCTCAAATAAATAAATAAATAGATAGATAGATAAATAAATTAAAAAATCTTTAAAAAATATAGAGAACAAAATATAATAAAAACAACAAAAGGTTTTTGTTGAAATGAAATCCATTAGTCATTTTTTGAATGTCTTCCATACTACTGGAGGGTCAAAGGTAAGTGTGACACAGCTTCTGTTTCCAAAAAGCTTAAACACCTTGCGTTATACAATCATCCTTTATACAGATTCTAGATTAGGAATGGTCTGGACCCAAACTAGCAGGCTCCCAGATACTCAGAGAAACTTGTTCTCCAGGTAGTCTCTTTAGACCACAAACCTGTTTCCACAAGAGGGGTTTGTGTTCAGTCCTAGGATTCCATATGACAAAGTGCTACATTGCCACCCTGATGCTGCTGTGTCTGCTCATCAGGCTCACAACCTGGGAACTACCTTACACACGAGCAGGTTAGTTCTGTGGTCTGAACGGAAGGCTCCTGATCCAGAAGAGAGGGGATCTGGATTCCAGCCCTAACTTGCTTTGCCACCTCAGGCAGCGAAGACCCCAGTCTTCAAACCTTCAGTGCTCTAATGTTGAGGCTCCCTCAGTGATGATTCCTCAGCCTCCCCTCCCCCACTATGACCACAACTCTTATGTTCTCTTTCTCTTTTATAACTGAGGCTAAAATGGATTCGATGGGGGTTAAAATGGATCACTTTCAAAGCCTCTGACGAATGATTGTTTTACCTCATTCCTAGAAACGTGTTTTGAACATTGTCTCTCTGTATGAGTCTGGAACTTTTCCTGAGGAAAAGTTCTCATACTCTAAATAATCAACTTTCCCATCTTTTACATATTCTGTCTCTTAAGTATTACAGAAGTAACTCCATGTGTGTGTACCTTGTACTCTCATCCATATCTGCATTTTATATGCCCCTGCTTTAAAAATACTCGGGATGTCTGAGTGGCTCAGTGGTTGAGCGTCTGCCTTCAGCTCAGGGCGTGATCCCAGGGTCCTGGGATCGAGTTCCACATCAGGCTCCCCTCAGGAAGCCTGGTTCTCCCTCTGCCTATGTCTCTGCCACTCTCTCTGTCTCTCATGAATAAAAAAATAAAATCTTTTTAGAAAAATGGAATGGCTCTCTGACAAATTCTACTTTTATCTTAGGAATAGTAGTCAGGGCTGCCTGGCTGGCTCAGTTGGTAGAGCATGCAACTTTTGATCTCAAGGTTGTGAGTTCAAGCCCCATGTTGGACTTGAAGCCTACTTTAAATAAATAAATGAAATTTAAAAGACATAACAGGGGATCCCTGGGTGGCGCAGCGGTTTGGCGCCTGCCTTTGGCCCAGGGCGCGATCCTGGAGACCCGGGATCGAGTCCCACGTTGGGTTCCTGGTGCATGGAGCCTGCTTCTCCCTCTGCCTGTGTCTCTGCCTCTCTCTCTCTGTGACTATCATAAATAAATAAAAATGAAAAAAAAAAAAAAAGACCTAACAGTCAATCGTTCAGAGTTAAGCTATTTCCACGTGGAAGATACAGCAAATCCCCATGAAAAGTCTGCACCCTCCCTCCATCTGTTCTTCTAACAGAGGTGCAGGGGTCTTATCTTCACTCCACACAACATGCCCCACCCTTCCACCACCACCTGAAACCTGACCCAAGCTAAAACCACTTGGATTATCTTTCCTGGGAATTTGAATTCTGACTAGAGACATACAGAAGGTGTTTGGAGCAAAGCCTTGCTTGGTCTAGTTGCTGAGATTCCAATCACTACCCTGGTTCTTGGCCTTGCTGGGACTTGGTTGTGTAGTTGTCTCTGATTCTGTGAGCTACTCTCCAGTCTTTTCCAGAACTACCTTTGGCCTAAGTTAGGAAAGAAGGAAGACAGTCAGGCCTATAATGCTAACCAGAACACAACTATAGTGAAGGACCAGTTTTTCCAAAAGTTTTTGTTTTTAGTTCCCAGTCTGTCACTGACAGATGTGGTCATACTACATATTGCCTAGATGCAGCATTCAAAAGTCCAAAGATGATCTATATATACCATGTTCAGTGAGATGACTCCACTGTCCCATGTTAATGTTCCAGCAATATCAGAATGCACAAAAAGGTTCTAATGCTTACTCTAAGTTTCTGTACCCATCTCATCAAGGACTAGCTTCAGCACTGAGCTGGAGTTTCTGGGGACCCAGGAAACTTAACCTCCCTTCAAAGCCGGGATGTGTAGAAACAGCTAATTTCTACACAGGCTGATGTACTAGGACAGTTCCTAGGGAAAGCCCTACCCTGGGCCCAGTCAGAACTTCTGCTTTTATTCCTAACTTGTTGGCAGGGATTGCTCCTACCTGATCCCACCTACTCACCCCTCCTCCTCCTTCCACTCACTGTATTCTTGTATTCTCAGTCCAAAAAGAAGTTTGCTGCCATGTCTCTACTGTAAGGACAGCAGCCTGGATTCCATGGTCTATCTCTAAAAGAATGAACAAAGTTTTCAGCAGTTTAAAAGAGAGTGCTCTATGAAAGAAAAGAAAGCAGAGACAAACAGATATGTGTACACCCATGTTCATAGTAGTATTAGTCACAATAGCCAAAAGGTGGAAACAACCCAAATGTCCATTGACAGATGAATAGAGAAACAGAATGTGGTCTGCACAGTCAGTGGAATATGGTTCAGCCTTAAAAAAGGAAGGAAATTCTCACATGTACTATATAACATGGATGAACCTTGAAAACATGATGTTAATAAGTAAGCCAGACACAAAATGCCAAATATTAGATGATTCAGCTTATATGAGGTATCTAGCATTGTCAAATCCATAGAGCCAGAAAGTAGAATGGTGGTTGCTGGAGACTTGGGGGAGAGAGGAATGGGGAGTTAGTATTTAATAGATACAGAGTTTCAGTCTGGGAAGATAAAAATTCTGGAGATGGTGGTGGTGGTGGTGATTGCAGGACAGTGTGAATGTGCTTAATGCCACTCACCACTCAAACATGGTGAAGATGATAAATTTTATGTTAATTATATGTTTACCACACACGCTCACAGAGATTTGGATATTAAAGTTTTGAGGAGAGAGACAGAAGGCCCTAAGAGAGCTTTCTCAGAGGTAGTTTTGTGTTGTGTCTTTGACATCTGTGCCATTGTGAGTGAGTGCCCATAGGTGTTGAGAAAGCTTTCAGCTGGTTAACTTCTCAAAGTCAGGGCCAGTGTCTGTCAGTTCAGTTAGGGCCTAGCCCAGAGTTGTAGCCAGAAGGCAACTAAATAGTTCTTTGATAATAAAGGTACCAGGCCCCTCCTGTAACCCTCCTTGTTCATTCATTCATTCACTCATTAATTAACTTATTCATTCATGCCATCATTTCACATGCGTCAAGTGCCTGATCTCTACAATGAAAATATAAAATCAGGCCCAGGGAGTTTAACCCCTCTCTGAAGCTGGGATGCGTAGAAACTGCTAATTTCAGCTGATGTGTACAGAGAGTGCAATAATGAATAAGACCTAGCTCCTGCCAACACAGTGCTAATTTTCGGTGCTTTTCTCAACTGAACTCCAGTAGCTGCAGATATGCACCCTGCAGTGATGCACAGCCTTGAGCCAAGGATCCAAGGCCTGGGCTCTAGCCTGGCTTCAGCACTGGCTTCTGTTTGACATTAAACAAATCTGTTAACCTATCTGTGGGTCTCTATGTCCCTTCCACCACATGGAAATGCCTCACAGGATGGGGGTAAAAGTAAAAATGAGACCAAGAGTGTGAAAGACATTAGATGGGTTGGTTGTGGTGGGAGGGTTGACGTGGGGATGGGGGCAAACACACAACTCAGGCCTCTGCTGTTGGCTGGTCTCACCTATGAGGCCCTGTTACAATGATATTTTGTGGAAGGAAAGCAGAGTCCCCAGATTCCTCTCCTGTCACCCATGCTTTCCTGGTCCCATTCATCACCTCTCCTTCCCCCAAATAGGTTGTAACAACCTCAGCTTGGCCTTCACCTTCATCAGCCCTCCCAGATCCAGCAGCTGGCAGCCCTTCAGATCAGATAACGCATCTGATTCGTTTTCAAGCCTGGTGCAGAAAAGAGACTCAACAGGATGCTTAAAAGAGGGTGTTGTCTAAGAAGAGACATCAGGTGGAGAGGGAGTTGGAAGGCGTGGCTCCTGACTTCCGTTCCCAAACCCAGTCCTTGTGTGGTCCTAGAAAACTTTCTTGGCCTCTGGGCCCCTCTCTCTTCCTGCTTCATCTGGATCCCACTGTTTTTTCACTCATGAACAAGAGGGTGTGTGTATGTTTTCAATGAGTCAGGCACTTGGATTTGAAAATCTCAAATATCTAGAGGTTGTGACATTTGGGGTAGATGTGTACTCTCCTGACTCTCCACAGCCTCAGTTTTCTCATCTGTAAAATGGGAATCATATTACTATCTACCTGAAAGGATAATTACAAAGATTGAATGAATGAATGCCTAGCATACTGAGTGGCCTGAGCAAGTCACAGCTATTAGTTGTGGTGGTTATTCTCTGCTAAATGCATCTGATACTAACCTGTTGAATGGGTTGAGTGGGTTAATGCATAGAGGAAGGCTTTGTCAACATGGTGTTTCCCTCCCAAGTCCCTTTGGGCATTTTACTGTAGTAACCCCACAATCTTCATAATTAGCAGAGTTATTATCAGATATTCCCACCTCTCTCCTCTTATCTCATTAGCTGGCAGGGTGGGGACACTCTTCTCTTTTTCAAAGCTCCTCTTCCCCGCCCCGTCTTCTTTCTGGGCTGCATTTTATTCCTTCTGGTTTCAACTCTTTCTTTCCATAATACCTTCTGTGTGCCTGAAGGCCCGCTAAGACCTATTACTATGGAAACCTCCCTCAAGTCGTGGTGGAGCCACCTCCACCCAGATGGAAAAGAGTTCTGGGATCTTGGGCCTCTACTGCTCCCTCCTCTCACCTGAAAAGAAGCTGAAGAAAGAGCACTGCCTTTGATTAGCTACTGGCTGTTCCACTATGGCTCCAAACCGTCAAGACTTCCCTAGGCAATGTCAATCTTCACGTGCGTCCTGGGGATATTTCTGCTGAGATGACTCCATTGCCATTTTACAGGGTTTTCCTATACCTGTGCTGCTTCTCCTGAATTCTTTGGGACCCTGAAGCCCAGTTCCCTTATCTCAGAATGGTTTGCAGAGCATTTTGCCTGAGGTTCCTGCAAGTCTGGAAAATCATCAAGCAACATCACATCATTCACATCTAGTTAGCTTAGCTGTCTCATGTGGGTCTGTTTGCATAAAGCAGAGCTGGCTTATGTGTGTCACACACAGGAATGAGTGCCAACACACACACGAGTCCACAGACATATTGGTCCGCATGTCTCAGTTTGTACCTTTCTTCTTCTTCTCCTTCTTCTTCTTTAAAGATTTTATTTTTAAGTAATTCTCTACATTCATCCTGGGGCTCGAACTCACAACCCTGAGCTCAAGAGTCACATACTCTACTGACTGAGCCAACCAAGCAGCCCTCTATCTCTACCTATCTCAGCAGGAGGTGGAGTTCTGAGTATACAAGTGCTCAGAACATGCCTGGTGATTTGTTGGTTCACTGATTCATTTATTCATTCTTTCCCAATCTGCTAATTGCTTACTTTTTTTAAAATAATTTTTAAAAGATTTATTTATTTATTCATGATAGAGAGAGAGGCAGAGACACAGGCAGAGGGAGAAGCAGGCTCCATGCCATGAGCCCGATGTGGGACTCGATCCTGGCTTCCAGGATCGGGCCCTGGGCCAAAGGCAGGCGCCAAACTGCTGAGCCACCCAGGGGATCACCTAATTGCTTACTTTTGAGCACGATTAAGCTTCGTCTTTGAAAGATGCCAGGAATGGAAAGGATTGTCCCACATTTTCCTCCACTTTCAGAAGCTTGTCTGTGTCCCAGTCCAGAAAGAAGACTGGAAACGACCAGTGCAGTGGTTTACCATCATGATCTGAGGGACCCTAAAACGACCTAAGCAGTCCTTGCTAGCCACCAGAGGATGAAAACACTTCTTCAATTGGCTTGGGCCAGTCTTTGAAGTCCTGGACCCTGTTACCTCTAGATTTTCCTGAAACCATCCCATTGATTACATCAAGGGTATTCAGTCAGAATTCCCCATGGACAGAGCTGTTTGTGGCTATAATTGTCCTGTCAACACTGACTGACTACCAAACGGGACTTTAAATGTCAGGGGTTTAGGTTTTGTTTTTGTTTTGTAGTAATGATGATAACGATGTCCTAGGGGTGCCTTGGGACTTAGCCAAACCTTATGTGGCCTCTACAGATCAAATCCATGGCTTGGGGAATGGAAAGTTTTGAGCGAGGCTATGTGCAGGCAGACCCTACGTTCCCAGGGCAGTGGCAGTGTCATAGGGCAATTTACCTTCTCTATCTCCTTTCCTCATCTACCCCCTTGAAGTTTTACGCTTGAATCTGGATGTTTGAGTTTACGGGAAGAACTGAAGGCAGAGCAGAAATATACAGGCACATACTTGGCACAGCTCCGATGCCTTCATTTGGGCCCTTTTAGGTGGCACCCACTAGGGCAGTAGGTACAGCCCCTTGCATCTTGCTGGCAAGCCTCAGCCTGCCAGCAGCCAAAACCATTACAGCAGCTCAGGTGCTAGCTTGGCAGGGAGCTAAGGTACAGCTGGCTGTTCTGGTTCCTGAGCTTGGCTCTAAGCAGCAGCAGTGCAGGGATAGGGGAGGAGGCTCATCACAGTATTACCTGTATCTATCTGCTCATCAAGGAGGAGCTAGGGAGACACCTGGACACCACCTTGCTCCTGGTCCTCATTACTCACCCCCTTCCCAGCACACACCTGTGCTGTGAAGAAGAGCAAGCTAGACTGAGCAAATCACTTCTAATCTTCCTCTGGACCATCCCCTGCTCACAGGCATAGTGTTCCATAGTTTGCCTTCATGTTGTGAAGGAAGAGGCTCAGAAACCAGGAAGACAGGAGCAGGACTATATGCAGATACTTTCATGTCCCATTATCAGCTGTTTTGGGATACTTGGGTCTTCACACTCCCCCTTGCTTTTCTTTGGCTTATATGGGAGAGGTGTTTGTGGCCAAGTTAGAAAGAGTAAGGAAATAGTCTGGGCGTGGGGATTGGCAGGTGTGGTTGGTTAAGCAGCAGGTAATTAGGGAGGGGATAGTTTGATGACTAAATGAGTGCCTGACACCAGGTGATAATGATGGTGATGGTAAGGTGGACGGAATTCTTAAGTGTATCAGTAGACACTAGTACAATTAAGGACACAGGCTTTTCTCTTTGGTTCAAATACTGGCCACTTTGACTTACGACCTCTTTTAGCAAGATTTTTAACCTCTAAGCCTTATTTTCCTTGTAGGCTTGTTGTATTAAATGAAATAGGGAATATTTCAAATTCAAATTCAAATATTTCATATTTGAAATATTCCCTTTTTCATTTAATATGAATGTATATATGTGTATACGCCTCACACATAAGTGTTAATTGCTAGGGTTACATGAATAATAAGTTCTCTTGCATCATGGTGTCATGGGCTGGGAAGGAAAGGTTAAACCCCTGGAGCTTTGTGTTTGCCTCAGGGACTTCCTCCCAGGTGACAGTTCCAGGTTTCATCCCTGACTGTGTCACTGCAAGTTTCTGGGGGAGGGGGTCTCCAGGCTGCTGGCTTGTAGCCACATGGGCTTTGTTCTGCTGTGGACATGTGACTGGCCCTCAAGGGTAGGGCAAGGTCAGCACCACAGAGCCACAGTCTTGTTTTTTTGTCCTAGGACTCAGTGCTAGTTACTGGCATTTGTTGAACAGTGCCCTGGGTGGCATGACCTCGCATTCCCTTGGCAACCTCTCATTCTCTAGATTCATCACCTCTTCTCTGGACGGAGGCTGGGCTTCTAAGTAAATCATCTGCATTTGCCCTGGATCTTTGGGTCCTTTACATCTGATGGAGCCTGTGGGACCAGAGCTCCTAGGCTTCTCCTTCAGCTCCACCTTCCCACTGCCTTGGAGGGGGTTGGTCAGTCATCTGTCCTTGCAACGACTGTTTTAGTTCATGCAAGGTGCTAGACCTTTCTGGTGGAGCCCTGCCCCAGGCTGGAAACAGAGCTTCAGAAATACCATTTTCAGGGCCCTCTGTTTGCTGCTACCCGCTCCCACCAGTGCTTCCACTTCTCTTTTAGACATTACTCTCAGTTCCAGTTGTCCTGGTGACACCCCAGCCTAGGCTCCGCATTTTAGTAAATGGCAGCTCTGGTCTTCCAGCTGCCCAGGTCAGAATCTTCAAATCATTGTTGATTCCTCTCCTCACACCCAATCTGTGAGCAAAGCCTGTCAGCTGTACCTCTAAAATTTATTCAAAAGATGCCTGAGTAGCAAGGGACTCCCTTTCTTCCTGGTGTAAGTGTACCTGTTGACTACATGACACATTGCCAAGAGAACAATCAGGCCAGAGGTCAGGAGAAATGAAAGCAAGTTTCCGATCTGCAACATTGTGATGAATAATAAAATAATAAGCTGCAACCCACTCATTGCTGGTTATGCTGCAGCTACTAAGTCCTAAATTTACATGGATTATCTTATTCACTGTGTGACCTTAGACTGATAACTTCACCTGTCTGTTTCTGTCTTTTTCTTTTCTAAAATGGAGATGACAACAGTCCACAGGGAGGTTGTGAGGATGCAGTGAAATAAGGTACGTGCAAGTCTTTGAAAAAAGCACCAAGGGATATACGTATCCTATATTTTCAGCAAAGGGCCAACATAATTGTCTTCAGGCTTTTGACGAGTTCACATTACACAAAAGAGAGATGTTGGCAAAACTCCAACTGATGGTGAATTTGATAGCCCAGCTTTGTGAGGGCAGAATGTGCGGCCCTTAGTGGTGCTTTATCTGTCACCTGAGATCAGGGTGTCTGTCTCCTGGCACAAATGTGACACCTGTTGCAGGAGAAACAGGCCCTGGCAGCTGGCACTCTGGGAGGAGAGGTCTGGCCAGGAGCAGGAGGAGTTCACTTATCAGAGAGCAAGTGACAAGTGTCAATAGTTAAATCAGCACATTCTTTAGCTCCAGGTTCCCCCAGGGGGCTAAGCAATGCCTGGGTATCCACTAGCAGGGTTAATACAGAGGCAAAGGTAGAGGAAGAGGAATTTACCAAATGCCCCACACCCTGCTTGGTGCCTGATATGCACTCAGTGAATATTAACATATTAATGCCCGCTCCCGGAGGAGCGGAAAGTAATACCTGGGAAACAGACAGGAAGTATTATCTGCTCTGCTCCCACTAAGTTCCTGCTGGGCCATAGTCCGCTTGCTTCTCTGGTCAGTAAGCAAAGAGGGAAGAGAATAAGAAAACTACTGGCCATTTGCAGTTTACAGAAGCGTAAAAGGGCTTGAACTCATATCCTACTTCCAGGTCTGAAACCCCAGACTCATTGAGGGAGGAATGTTTATTGAGTACTTAAGTTTATTGAGTACTTGAGATTACTTGCTCAAGCGGTCACCATTTATAAGTGGTAGATAGACAATTAGGTCTGACTCTAAAGCTTTACTTGTCTTTCTCCTATACTCTGAAGACTGCAAAGGGAGTTTCCCAGTCCTGAACTTACTAAAGGCTGAGCTGCTGATTACCCAGTCTCTAAGCATCTCAAAGCCATCCCAACACCTATGACCACCAGGTGCAGAGCCTGCTGGGGTTTAACCTCACTGATACCCACCCCCAAGCTCCCACCCACCATGGACTTGTTCACTCAGATAACCACCTCTTACCTTCTTTTACAGAGAAATAGAGCCAGACACTAGTTACAGGTGATAAAGGCAGAATTTATTCAGTACTATCATGATATGGGAAAGAGACCTCAGGAGAAAACTGAACTTAATTCAGAATACAGCAAAGACGGCTGGGGATTTATAGCCAGCAGAGTGAGGCAGCCAGGGGATGGAAAATCACTAAGAGGAGACTTCAGGGTTGGGGGATTCTTGCTGAACTGGCCTAACAAGATTCCTGCCACAGGAGGCTGAGGACCTACACATCAAGGGTGGGAGATGAGGAATTGATCAGGTATCACAGGTGGCCGGGTATCAAAGGTGGAGGGGATTCCTACTGAAAAGACTTAACAGGATTCTTCTTCAGCCCTGGGTTGGGCCAGCCAAGGACAAGGCCCAAGGACGAGGCCTACTCAGGAGGGCTCAGGGGGCCTGTCTAAAATTTGATCAAGAAGAGAGTCTTCAAAAAAAAAAAAAGAAGAGAGTCTTCGTCACTTCCCAGCCAATGCCAGGACATGCTGAAAACCTACGGTGATAGTTCACTGACCCCAGGCTGTCTTACCTTTGGTGTGACTTCCAAGGGTCAGCAAATTTTTCTGGAGCTGAAAATTAGTCTATGAGAAAGAATGTGTGTCTGAGATGCACTATAACTCCCATCCATAGGGGAAGTAGTGTTTTTATTATTCTTTCCTTACAACTTTGTCGAGAAGTAGATGGCTTTTAGTTGTAAGCAGAGTCAAAGAGATGACCCAATGATTCAGAGGCACAAGCAAGGCAGAGCCTGCCCACCCTTCCCCACAGTGTGACTCATTCATCACCCAGGCACCTGAGCTCCCCAACCACTAGCCTGCTGCATATTCTAGTATTCTAATAGCTCCTTGGACTTGGGAAGGCTGGGGCTCTTCAGTTTGATGTGTCTGAGTTGGGATTAACAGATGAAAGAACAGCTCTCTCCTGAGCTCATCCAGAAATGCAGGGTGTAGGTCTGGAAGCATTCTTTCCCTCCCTCCCATATCCTCACCTCACTTCACTGGCCCCAGAATCTGCTTCCTCAAGAGATCCCCCTGCACTGAACTAGTCTGACCTGTTCCTGCCTGCCAGCTTGCCAGCCATGGAAACAGGAGAGACCTTGATGGCAGAAGGATAAACCTGCAGAAGTCCCCATAAACATAACATGAGCAGAGGTTTGATGTCTGTGCAGAAACCCAGAGGCACAGATCCCCAGCTGAGGCCTCTGTCCCTGGGACTCTTCAAAGTCTGGCCAAAAAAGTGCCCACAGGGGAAAATGTAGGCAGAGTGAGAAAACGCTGGGTTGTGAGACAGGGAGGCTCTGTTCTGATCCTGGCTTTGGAACAACTAACTGTGACTTTAAACTCTATGCTGCTCGGTCCCCATCTGTAAAATGGGGGTAATCAGACCTGGCCTATCTCACAAGAGTCTTTTAAAAATTTAATTAGTTAATTAATTTTACTTATTTGTGAGAGAGAGGGTGTGCATGAACATGTGTGTTGCAGGGAGGGGCAGAGGGAGAGAGAGAATCTCAAGCAGAAATTGAGAGACAGGCCTCAATCTCATGATCCTAAGATCATGAGGGGAGCTGAAATCAAGAGTCGGATGCTTAATTGACTAAGCCACCCAGGCACCCCTCTTATAAGTCTTTTAAGGCTCAGATGAGATCATTCCTGTGAGACACTTATTAAGCATTAAAGGGCCATACCAAACAGAGCTGTAAAAAAAAAAAAAAAGCACCCCCCCCCCCCCCCCACTGTAATCCCTTTTCTGGAATCAACTACATAAACATGCAAAATGTCAATGTCCACCTTCTGCCTGCCCACATTCATACATTGTGCTCTTTCCTCTATGTCTGGTTGGCTGTGTCTCGACTGGGATCCCACAGGGGTTCATGACACTTCTGCTTTGGGCCAGCTGTTGGTTCCCAGTAGCCAGTGACTCTGAGTCTAACTCTTTTTGTGCAGCACCTACTGCAGTGTCTGGGACCACCTTGATGGAGCTGCTGGAGAGAGAGTAGTAGCCTAGTGGGAATCAGGACACTTGGGTTCCAGTCTTAGCCTTGTTGCCGTTCACTAAGTGAGCCGAGAGAAGTAATTTGGCCAGCTGGGGTCTCATTTTCCTCACCTAAAATAAGGACCAGATGATCTTGAAAGCCTCTGCTAGCTCCCAATAGTCTATGATTCGGGTTCATGGCCAGCAGTGGTTTGGTTTCACATATTTAAAGTCTGACAATCACGTCCAGATGGCCCCCTTGAAATGTGGGGGCCCTGACCCCCAGTGTGTGGCCATGCTGACAACTGAACTCCCAACTCTCCTGCAGCCTCACCCTCAGCACAGTGCTTTGCTTTTTCACTCTTTGCTGGCACCCAACAGTTTTCTGTTCCCTCATTCTCACCCAGTTTGGCTTTTAGCCTTCCTAGATGTGTGTTAGCGAACCAGCTACAGACTCTTTGAGGTGTAGACATCAGCCTCCAGATCAACCCAGGGATAGCTAGGCCTCTTATCTCTCTCCTGCAGTTTATTAATTTGTTTGACTGCACCAAGTCCTGGCCCACCCTTTCCTGACTCCTCAGCTCTGGTTCCATCTAGCAGCTTGGTGATAATGGTGGGCAGAGGGGTAGGACCTTGCTGCCAACGAAACAACCCTGCTGTCTTCCTGGGCTCGGAGGAAGGGGACTGAGGTGGAAAGGGAGCAAACTTAATTCTACTGCCTTTCACAACCGTTTCCCAAAGGCAGCTTTCCAGAGAAATCAGCCTCACGAAGCAACTGGGAGAGTCAGCCTGTAGTGCTGGACACTCCATGGACAAATGGACAATGCTCCATTTTCACTAGTCCTGGCTCCTTCTCTGATTAAGGACGGCAGCAAATTTTAATGGGATAGGAGCTTATTTCCTTTCCCTCTGCGCTACTGACCTTGGTCAAGGTTGTATCTCCCAACTCTCCTCCCACTTTGTGCCCTCCCCCCCCTCCCCCCCCCCCCCCCCGTACGAAGAGGTGGGAGGAGCAGCAGAAGGGAAGAAGCTCTGCTATTACCTCTCCTATTCCCCCCAAACCTCTTCAAGTTATATTGAGTCTGTTTCTCTCTTTGTTCCCTTCTGTAGGATATGGCAGCTGGAGAGAACTGGCCAAGGCTCTGGCCAGCAGGAACATTCCAGCTGTGGATCCAAACCTCCAGTTTCATCATCCCCAGAGGCTGGGCCCCAAGGTATGTAGTCCTCAGCTGTCTGTGCCCTTATACCCTTGATGGAAATCCCCACTTTTCTGTGGTAGGAGAGGCCAAGGGGAGAGTTCCTGGAATTGTAGTCCGACATAACAGGATCTCATTAGCTGGATGTAGAGATGTCTATCCTGCCCTCCTCAAAGCCTTCCTCACAGTTCCAGAAGCCCAGACTTGAACCATTCCAGACATGTGGCCTTCATCTCCATTACTAGCAGAGGGCTTAAGGCAGAACCATCCCACCTTGCCTCTTGCTGGCTTGAGGCCTCATTTGGTGCCTTAGTGATGATCTCAGATGCTCACTGCTAGGAGTCAGAGAGGATGAAGTAGACATCATATATAGCTGCAAATGACTCGGCCATAGATCTTTAATGGAGCATTTTATCTATAGTGCTTCTTGTACCAGTGGTCTCTAGGGAGGCAGGAGTGGCTCTGGTGGAAATTAGGGAAATTGGGGTCTAATGCAGTCTGGAATCCTAAAGTTGAGCCTCTGAGCCTAGCACAGACATGGATCTCCAAGGCTGGCCCAAGGGCTGGGATATTCCCAAGGGGCTTCCACTTATTAGGACAAATGAGTGACAGAACTGGGCAGAGTCCTGAGGGGATGTAGTGAAAGATGGAGGCAAGTTCCTTTTCTCAGAAGACTGATCTAATCAGACTTTTTTCCCCAAAAAAGAAAAAAATTTTTTTTTCTTCCATATGAGAAGACTGAGAAAATTCAGGAAAGTAAAAGAACCTTAGGAGAGTATACATTGGTGAAACTATAAGGAGATGTATTTTTGAGGGATACAGTATGAATGATAAACAACAGTGTCCCTTATATTAAAAAGCTTCCTGGGGGCAGGGACTATGTCTCCTGGCCCTCTACCTCCCCACAGGTACTTTCAAAGGGCTCCTGACCCTAATGTTTCACCAAGTTCACATTTCACTCTTTTGGTAGGACCAAGACTTTGAGCGAGGTAGGAGTGGTAACAACAGCTACCTGAAGTGGAATAAGCCCGTCCCATGGCTCTCAGAGGTAAGGGATTCTCCACTGTTCTTCTTCTTGGAGACGGTCAAAAAATAGTTTTCACTATTTTCTGATAACTGCAGAAAATTTTTTTCTAGAGGTTTCACCTAGGAGTGCCTGGGTGGCTAGTTGGTGCAGCATCTGACTCCTGATTTTGACTCAGGTCATGATCTCAGGGTCATGAGATTAAGCCCCAAAGTTAGGCTCCACGCTGGTGGTGGAACCTGCTTAAAATTCTCTCTCCCTCTGCCTGTCTTCCCCTGCCCCCCTCAGCTTGTGCAAGTATCCCCCAACCCCAAAATTGTTTTCACCAAATTTGAAAAAAAAGGGGGGCTTCAGGCTTACTCAGTTTTCTTCCTTTAGAGAAGGAGAGCATTTGCTCTGTGTGTACTGGTTTTTGCATATCATCCCATATCAGCTTTATGACCCTGTAAGATAGTATCATTGTCCTCGTCTTAGAAGTGAGAAAAACAGGGCTCAGGAAAGCTACATGACTTTCACATCCACATCATTCTTAAAGAGAGGCTTCCTGGACTGTCTTTCTTGGACTAGTAAGTCTCATAAGGTATTCCAGGAAGAAAGGAGTCTTGTTTGTTTGTTTGTTTGTTTGTTTTTTATGGAGTCTTGTTTAAATAAGGCTCAGAAACTATATACTACACCCACTTCTTGGAAATTACACATTAGCACAGGAAAGGCTCTGAGTAGTTCTGCAGTGAGCCATTTAACTTGGTTTAGCTCAGCAGGTACCAAACCTATGTGCCTCCTGCCTCGTTTTTTTTTTTTTTTTTTTTTTCTTTTTCTTGGGAAATATCTCTTAATAGTCTACGAAACTAGTGTTCTAAGGAACACACTCTAGGAAATGCTGCTTTAGAAAATTATATAGGAAGTAGTTAAACGTGTGAATAAGAGTTGCCATGGTATCTTTTACTTATATAGGATCTGAAAGATTCTTTTTCTTTTGGTAAATAAACTGAGTTTCAAGGAGATTGATTAACATGCTCAAGATTATCTTGAGTAGGGGATCCCTGGGTGGCTCAGCGGTTTGGCACCTGCCTTTGGCTCGGGGCATGATCCTGGAGTCCCGGGATAGAATCCCGCATCAGGCTCCCTGCATGGAGCCTGCTTCTCTCTCTGACTGTGTCTCTGCCCGCCCCCTCGCCCCGTCTCTTATGAATAAATAAATAAAATCTTAAAAAAAAAAAGATTATCTTGAGTAGATACCAAAACTCCATAGTAGTGTGGTGTTTTGGGGATGAAAATTTTATTTATTTATTTATTTTAATTAAAAAAAAATTTTTTTTATTTATTTATGATAGTCACAGAGAGAGAGAGAGAGAGAGGCAGAGACACAGGCAGAGGGAGAAGCAGGCTCCATGCACCAGGAGCCCGACGTGGGATTTGATCCCGGGTCTCCAGGATTGCGCCCTGGGCCAAAGGCAGGCACTAAACCGCTGCGCCACCCAGGGATCCCGGGATGAAAATTTTAAATTTGGGCTCCATATTTTACAATTTGCCCATAACCCAGTGCCTTTTCGTCCCGAGATCTGTATTATTTTTCTTGGCTGAGTGGTATTGGCCAGCCCACCGTCTTTATCCGTACCTATCTCAGACCAAGCTCTTCTGCCTGGGTGATTTTATTTCCAATTCACCTATTGCTGTGGGGTGGGGGTGAAGGAGGCACTATCATGCTAAATGTGATGTTACTTTATCCACACCATAAAATCCCCTTTGTTCAAAGCCCTTAGAGAGGACGGATTACAATACTAGCACACTTGTATAGGTGACATCGTCAGGTGATTGATTACACCCCACCTCACCTGGAGTATTTTGAAAAGAGGGTGCCTTAAAGACCATTGATCCAATAATCTAGCCTTCAATCTTTTGAGGACAGTTGAAATCATTTTTCTTTCTTTTTTTTTTTAAGATTTTATTTATTTTAGAATGAGAGAGAGTGTGTGAGTGCACGGGGGTGGGGAGTGCAGAGAGAGAGAATCCCAAGCAGACTCTGCACTGAGCAAGACATAGGACCCAATCCCACGATCCCAAGACCATGACCTGAGCCAAAACTAAGAATCCAACATTCAACCAACTGAGTCACTGAGGTGCCCATGGATCATTTTTCTTAACCAATTTTTTTAAAAGATTTTTACTGCATAACATTCTGCATTTATTAATCATTAATTTTTGGCCAATCAAGGATGGAGATATATATATGTGTGTGTGTGTGTGTGTGTGTGGTGTGTATGTGCATGTGTGTGTATATATATACATACATACATATATATATAAAATTAAAACAGTGAACAAATAGTAAATAGTGATTAAATAGGATAAAATTTTAAAGAAACAGTTGATTTTTTAAATAAGTGTGTCACACTATGACCTTCGGGTGATAAATGCCTGATTTCCATTGACTTTTTTTTTTTTTTTTTTTTTAGTATTAAAAGTAGCTTTAGGGCAGCCCCGGTGGCTCAGCGGTTTAGCGCTGCCTTCAGCCGGGGGTGTGATCCTGGAGACCCAGGATCGAGTCCCACGTTTGGCTCCCTGCATGGGGCCTGCTTCTCTCTCTGCCTGTGTCTCTGCGCCTCTCTCTCTCTCTCTCTCTCTCTGTCTCTCATGAATAAATAAATAAAATCTTATAAATAAATAAATAAATAAATAAATAAATAAATAAATAAATAAATAAATAGTTTTACCAGGGCGCCTGTGTGGCTCAGTCAGTTAAGTGTCTGCCTTCAGTTCAAGTCATGACCCCAGGGTCTTGCTCCACAAGGAGCCTGCTTCTTCCTCTTCCTCTGCCCTTCACCCCTGCTCGTGCTCTCTTGCTCTCTCTCCCAGATAAATAAGTAAAATCTTAAAAAAAAAAAAAAAGTGACTTTATCAAAAAAACCCAAAACCAAACAGTACCTTACAAAATCCTTATTACAATCTTCATGGATCTTCAGGGAATCACTGATCCAATCATGTTATTTCACCAACAAAGAAAACAAGGCCCCCTTAGAAAGGCTAAATTACCAACATCTGTAGCCACAGAGCTACACAGTGGTTCTGGCTCTCTCCCCCACCACCATGGGTGCTTCTCTGTTCCCATCTCCTTTCCTGTTCCTGCTCTTTTGACAGTTTCAGCAGGTTAATGACATATGTCATTTATTGAACATCCAGCTGTGTCAAGAGCTGTCAGGTTGTCCTATCATCCCCCTTTTGCAGGTAATGGCTCAGAGAGGGGTTAACTTATTCACTTACTCCAGAGGGCATCACTAGGACATAGCCCTGCTCTGAAGGTGAGCAAGGATAGAGGATAAGAAGGCTGACAATGGTCTCTTCTCTGTGTCGCTGCCCCAGTCTTTAGCCAGCAGTGCAGGGTCTCTGAGGCCAGAAATCACTGGAAAGTTAAGCAGCCATAGGCATTCTCTTTGGTGTGTCAGAGAGACTGCTACAAGAAAGAAATTTGGTGAGTCCAAAATAAGATTAGAGCAAGTCAGCATTTCCCTCGGTCATGCCACACTGGCTTTGGTGAGTGTTGTCTCTTGAGGAGAGGGCTGAGACCCAGAATCTTCTTCTCAGGTTTACCTTTTTTTTTTTCTTTTTTGGTCATAATTTAATTGAGATGTAAATTAAATACCATGTAAGTCACCTATTTAAGGTGTATAATTCAATAACTTTTAATATATTCATAGAGTTATGCGTCTATCACTGTTAGTTTAGAGCACTTTCATTACCACAGAAACTCCATATCTGTTAGCCATCACTCCTCACCACCCCACCCTCCCAAACCCTACACAAACAATAGTCTTTCTTTTTTTTTTTTTTAAGGAGTGCTTTTTTGGGGTACTTTTTATTATTATTATTTTTTAAGTAGGCTCCATGGGACACCTGGGTGGCTCAGTGGTTGAGCATCTGCCTTCAGCTCAGGTCATGATCCCTGTACTGGGATCGAGTCCCGTATCGAGCTCCCTGCAGGGAGCCTGCTTCTCCCTCTGCCTGTGTCTCTGCCTCTCTCTCTCAGTGTCTCTCATGAATAAATAAAAATCTTAAAAAAAAAAAAAAAAAAAGTAGGCTCCATGCCCAACATGGGGCTTAAACTCATGAGCCTGAGATCAAGAGTCACATGCCCTGCTGACTGAGGCCAGGGCACCCAGTAATCTACTTTGTCTCTTTAGATTTGCCTGTTCTGAAATTTCCTATAAATGCAATCATACAATGTGACCATTAACTTCTTTCACTTAGCATGACATTTTCAAGGTTCCTCCATGCTGTAGCATGTACCAGCACTTCATTTCTTTTTATGGCTGAGTAATATTCCCTTATGTGGTTTTACCACATTTTATTTATCCATTCTCGAGTGTATGTCTTGTGACCAACTCCTACCTCTCCTGGATGCAGAGGTGACTGCTTCTGCTTTCGTGCCATGTGCATCTGACGCCTCTGCAATGGCACAGGTGACATCTTTTATTAATATGTCTCTCTCCTTGGAGGTCCACATCTCTTTTCATCTCGAGCTAATGTAAAGCAGATTCAGTGCTTATAGAATAAATGAAGGAACATAAGGTTCTGAGCTTAGCTTCTGCAAGCTTTTGTTCATTCAAATAATTAAGATTTGTGGGAACACAGAGGAGGGAAGCTATTAATTCTGGTGAGGAAGTCAGAGGATGAGCCAGGGTTTGCCACATGGGGGAGAAAGAAAAAGGCCTTCCAACCGGGAAATGTTCGTGAAGACGCAAAGAGGTAAAGGAGCATGACAAGAATGGGGAGATGGGTGTGGGTGGAGTGTAGGCTTGTGACAGGGAGTGGCATGAGGAGAAGGGAGCTGGGAGTGAGGCTGGGAAGGTAGGTCAGTTGAAAAGACCTCATGTGCCAGGGTGAGGTTTTGTTCTGAAGCCTTTTGGGAACCTTCTGAGGTCGGAAGCAGCAAAGTGACATGATCAGATCTATGCTTTAGAAAGACAATCTTGCAGGCAGGGTGAAGAATCAGTGGAGGGAAGGAAGCTTCCCTCCAGTTAGGAGGCTCTACTACAGTCCTGGCAGAGGCAGTGTTGTGGGAATGGAAGATAGTGGAAGTTCCTATCTGAGGACCCACCAGCTTCGCCTTACCCTCCTGCATCCATAGTCCCAGACATCCTCCCCACTTCTACAGGGTTAATTGCTGTGTTCTTGGGGGAATCAGTTTACCTCTCTGGGCCTCAATAATCTCACCTCTAAAATGAGACAGTTCCAACAAATATTTTCTCCACTACTTACAACTGGAAATTTCAAATCCATCATTGGCTGTGGGCATACTCTGGTGATGGGAGTAGTCAGTGTCCTTCCTTGGGCCTTAGCCCCTGCTGGACAATAGAGAGAGTGGGCAAAGTGTGGTGCTGATGAGCTGGAATCTCTCATCCCTGCCAGATGCAAAGTCTCCAAAACTTGGAGAGACGCAAATCCCAGTGGGGTTGTCAGCCTGGGCCTGGGGAGGAAGATGGCACCCACTGGTCCTGCAGAGATCCCCACCAACAGCCCGAGAGTGGGTGAAGCATGGTTTGAGGGCTGCCGTAATGCTGATTGAGGGCCTAGACCTTCGACGAGAGGGCTAGTCCTCTTCCTACACTCCCACATCCTCTGCCTTCCACTCCCTGCAGCCTCTGAGGCTATCCTTGCTATAGCAAGCAAGGCCCTGACTGGGAGGTGGCCAGCCCAGCTCCTTCTTCCTTTCCTCCTTCCCTCCTTCCCTTGCCCAAACCCCCTGGGGCCTCTAGTCTCTTGGCTGAACACAACAGATTTCTCTGGTGGGATGCCTTCCCTCCACAGTTTGCTGTGGATCCGAGCACACTGCCCTGAAAGTCTCCCAGGGAGGGGCCAAGAGGAGGTCATTTATAGGAGACAACTGAGTCTTGTAAACTGGACTTAAGGAATTTCCCCAGAAGTAGCACAATGTCCCTATTCTTTCCTTCCAAGAAGCCTCAGCCCGCCCCCCACCTACCCAGCCCACATTCTCTCTTCCACCCATCCCAGCACCCCACTCATAATCCCCAGTGTGATGGCTGCTTCCAAGGCCCCACATTCTTAGCTTTGACCAGGCCAATGTGCGCAGGAAGTGCCAGACTGCCAACGGGCCGGGGAGTGACAGGCTGTCCTGTGTCCTCTCTGGATCCAGCTGTGGGGCTGTGTTTCCTCAGAGGCCACACCTCAGATCTTTGGCATTCCTGTGCAGGAGTCCCCCCCACCATCTGTCCCCCCAGATCTGTTGCTGAAGACCTTGTGCCATTTCCTTTTATCTGGGTTCCCAGTCTGGGTGTCCCTTCCTCCTCTGCCTTCCTGGGGCAGCCCAGATTTTGATATCTGATGGGCCACACTGGGGAGGGAAGGGCAGGGCCTGTTTGTATAGAGTGATTGAGGCCCCACCTCCCACAACCTGGAGATTAAGCTCTGGGGGAGGGGGAGGAGAAAGTTGCTGAGATGGGGTAATCTGAAACTCTTTGTCAGGGTAAATTGGGACTGGATCCCCAAGCCTCCCCTCCCCTCTCAAACTCCCAGCACTTCCACCCACTCAGAGAGAGGACTGGCTCTAAGGCCCTTTCTTCTGAAGGGGGTCCTCTGCTGCTGGCCGCCAACTGTCTATGCCCCACAGATGCCACAGCCGAGGAGGAGAGAGCATACATCCTCTGCTCCTACCTTCCCAGGGCTGCCCAGGTCCCAGGCACCCGGGTAGTTGTGCCAGGAGAGGCCTGAACAGAGCGAGAGAGGCTTCCAGCTCCTTAAGGAGTAATGGGAGGCCTTCCTACTGGATGGGGCCCCCAAAGACCTCCTGTGGCCCCCAATGACCTCCTGCAGCGCTTTCCCAGCTGCTTCCCCACAACCGGAGCCAGAAGCATGAAGACTACTGGGTAGATAAGGTTTCACCAGCAGACAGCTGTGAAGCTTACTATTAGGCACAAGGGGAAGGGGACGGGGAGGGGGGAAGAGCAGATCTTTAGCTGAAACCCCAGCTTGGCCCTCCTTCCAGTTCTTTCTGTCGTCTCTGCCTATCTGTCATGGCTATTACTTCCCCTTGCCTGGGGAATGCAAACCAGCCCCCCTCTTGCATGGAAAGAGCCCAGGGGACTCTGTGCCTTTGTGTGTGCATGTGTGCACAAGCATGGCCAGAAAACCAGACCCAGGCCTCAGGGCCAGGCAGTGGGGTTGAGGTATGAGAAGGAAGCTGCGGGTGCCAGGGTGGGATGGGATCCTTAGCAATGAGAGGAGCACCAGGGCTGAGGTTGGGACTGGGGTTGCGGCTGTCTCTGCCCCCAGCCTCCTCCAGCCGCGGGTCGGGACTGGCACCCACCCGCTTGCTTCCTTGCAGTTCCAGGGCCATGCCAACCTGCATGTGTTCGAAGACTGGTGTGGCAGTTCCATTCAGCAGCTCCGGAGGAACCTGCACTTCCCGCTGTACCCCCACGTGAGTGTTGTCTAGCCAAGCCTCTTTTCCCTCCCTTGCCCACTCCCTATCTCTCATCTCCCCCCTGTCTTCTGTCTTCTTCATCTGTCCTGCTTCCTTTCTAGTTCATTTTCTTTCCTTTATATCTTGGGTCTTCTTTTCTTCTGCCTGTAACTATTACTCTGGCTCCCTTCCCCAGGATTCCTGGCGATTTCTCTGCCATTTTCTGTATCATTTCAGCTTTAGGTTCTCATTGTGGCTCATGATCTAGATTAGCCAGAGCCACTGCATACAGTTGGGCTGGTTGTGCACTGTACAAGGTCACAGGGACAAAAAAGCAAATAAGAGTGGAGATCTTGTCTACACTCCACTCACTGTGCCATGGCCCAGTCCTTCCTGTCCCCCTTCCCCCCCAACTCTGGTCTTCCTATCAGCCCTGAGTGGACGACTTTCTTCAGTTTCCTCTTCCCTCTTCTGAATAATGGTTTCCCTCCCCTTTCTTGGTATAGATTCGCACAACCCTGAGGAAGCTGGCTGTTTCCCCCAAATGGACCAACTATGGCCTCCGCATTTTTGGCTACCTGCATCCCTTCACCGATGGTGAGGCCAGCCCCCCAAAGCCCCATCCTCCTGCTTCTTGCTCCAGATTCTTTACGGTACCCAGAGAACATAAGCCTGTAGCTGAGAAGTAAGTCCACACTAGGCTGCCTGGACCCTGTTAGTCCATCACTGGGGAGAGAGGGGATATTTGGTCACAGTGAGGTTTTATCCATTGCACCCCAGCTGCCACTTCATGCCTTGATTTGCAGAGTCTGGCCCTAGCTTGTCTCTTTCTGTGAGTCTTCCCCATGTTCATGGTATCTCCTAAGGTGAGGAACCCCCACCTTACAGGGAAGGAAGCCACAGCACCAAGCCCCCTGAAGAGAATATACCTACTAAGAAGTAAAACAGGCCTTCAGCCCTTCATGCTATGTTCTTCTTGCTCTCATCTGCAAAACTCTTTTCCCCACTGCCCAGGGAAAATACAGTTTGCCATTGCTGCAGATGACAACGCTGAGTTCTGGCTCAGCCGGGATGACCAGGTGTCAGGCCTTCAGCTGTTGGCCAGTGTGGGCAAGGTAGGGTCAGCCCATCCGCAGAGCTCTCCCACTGGGCCCGGGAACCAGGTCATGGAAGAGGCACCTGCTCGCATCAGGAGACCCGCATCACCATTAGTCTCTTTGGCGTGACAGCATCCTCCATGTCACCCCTGCCCTGTATTATAAAGGGATAGACTGTAAACTGGGGAAGAGTGAAGATTCATCTCTTGGCTGGGACTGGGCCACGTCTCCTTTTTGGGTTTTAGCGTCCTTAGCATGGTGCCAAGGATGCCCGCCATGGGGACTTATTGCTTGGGGCCCTTATAAGAAGGGTGGAGCTTCTTCTTGCCCAGGTCACCTGTCACTCCCCTCACGTCTCCTGTTTTCTCTCCCCTCTCTCTCCTCTTCTTTGCTCACATATCTCCTTTTTCCCCATTCCTTCCTCATCTCTGCACTCCCCACCTCCCTTCCTCCATATTGTCATCTTCCTCCTTCCCTCTTCTTGCTCTCCTCACACCTCTAGACTGGAAAAGAGTGGACTGCCCCTGGAGAGTTTGGGAAATTTCGGAGCCAAATTTCCAAGCCAGTGAGGTAAGTAGGGAGTCTCATGACATTCTTCTGAGCACAGAAAAAAAACCAAACCTACATCAAGTGCCAAGGTCAAATCAGAGGCAGGGAGCCTGATGGTACCCGGCCTGTCTCCAGCCTTCCTTAGTCTAGATGTGCAGTATGACTGGGCACTCATGCATTCTGCTAAATGATGTATTTGACTTTAGAAACCATCTGGCCCATCCTTCCTCATTTTACAGATGCAGAAACTGAGGCTCAGAGAGGGTTGTGACTTGATGAAGGTCACACAGCTATTTAGTGACACTCAGGACTGGAAAACAAAATAGGTCTCTCTTCTTCCAGTCCTTGTCCTTCCCATTTGCTCCATCCCTGTAAATGTCCGCAGTGGTGCAGCCTGGACACTTGGCTCTCTGCCTGTGCTACAGAAAGTTCCTCATGGATCACTTGATCCCTGATTCCTCAGTAGACCAGAGGGAGACAGGCTTTTCCCAGCCTGTATCGGCTGAATTGCATTAACATGCTGGAAGGGGAACTTAGCCTGACTTCAGAGTGCCACCTGGTGGCCTGCACACAAAGGCGAGACCGTGTCAATACTTGGTGGTAACACTGATGTCAATCACAGGAAGCCAGTCTAGCTCTCGGAAGAGCCCTTGCTATGTGCCATTCTCTGTGGCGAGCACATTACATATCATTCAGCATGGCAGCCAATGCCCTGAACCCAGAAGGAAGATTGCCTGGATCCAAATCCCAGCTCCACCACTTCCTGCCTCAGTGATTTGGGGCAAATTACTTAAGATTTCTGTGCCTCAATGTTCTCATCTACAAACAAGAATTAAGTGAATTCATTTATATAAAGCACTTAGAACAGTGTTTAGCTCATAGTAACAACTCTGTAAGGATTATTATTACAGACAGCCAGTCTTATAATATTTTTACTTACCATTTTTCCACTTTATGATGGTGCAAAAGTGATATGCATTCAGTGGAAATTGTACTTCAGATTTTGAATGTGGATCTTTCAACAAGGGGTACAATAGTCTTTGGCGAAGCTGGGCAGTGGCCTTAGCTCCTCGTCAGCTATGTGATCACAGGGTCAACCACCGATATTCTGTACCCAAACCACCATGCTATTTTTCACTTTCATTCAGTCACTTACATGAGATATTCAACACTTTATTATAGATAGGCTTTGTGGCACATGATCCCACCTACCTGTAGGCTACTACAAGTGTCCTGAATGCATTCAGGGCGAGCCAAGCTAAGCTAGGTATATTAAATGCATTTCGACTTCCAATATTTTCAACTTACAATAAGTTTATTAGAACATAACCCTATCCTAAGTTGAGGAAGATCTGTATTTCTGTGGATTCTCCTGATTCTCCTGTGAAGTGTGTACTGTTCTTACGGCCGTCTTACAGAAGAGAATGCTGAGGTCACACTGTGAGTAAGTGGCAGCGTGGAGACTCCAGGCCAGCATTAAAAGTGAAGCTCCTGGGATTGTGGGAGCAGAGAGGAAAGGACAAGGGGAGGCTGCAGGTAGTGAGAACGAGGTGGAAGCTGGGGTGGCACGGGGGAAGAGTGGGTCAGAGGGATGACCATAGGACCTGAGAGGATCACCTTCTGTGTCTTTGCTCCCTCCTGCCAGCCTGGTGGCCTCCCAGAGGTACTACTTTGAGGTGCTGCACAAACAGAATGACAAGGGCACAGATCATGTGGAAGTTGCGGTGAGAGCTCCTGCCCTCCTAGTTCACCTCTGAACTAGGTGAACTCCTTGCCCCTTGTCCCCTGAACCCCTTTCTAAAGCCAGCCACCTCCAACCCTCTGTATCCACCCTCTCTCTTCCAGTGGCGACGGAACGACCCTGGAGCCAAGTTCACTATTATTGACTCCCCTTCCCTGTCGCTCTTCACAAGTGAGTAGGCTCTGCCCCTCCCCTGGAGACAGGCAAGCTGGTGCCAACATGTCCCATCAGGTGAATTTGGTCAGGGGAGGGGTGGAGGCTAAAGCTTAGGGTGCTTGGAACCTGGGTGGAAAGCGGATCCAGAACAAGGAACAGAACTTAGAGGGATTCTAAGGTCAAAGGTCCTTGACTCTTGGGTCAGTGACCCCTTTGAGAACCTGCTGGAAGCTCGCTAAGACCTCGCCCCAGAAAAATGCCCTTGTCTACCCACACGCAATGTTTTGTGTACAATTTCAAGGGCATCCAGGGACCATGAGGCTAATTTCTCATTTCACAGTTGAAGGACCCATGGTTCTTTGCAAAGCTGTGACCAGAGCTGAAGAAACCTTCTCATCTGCTTTAGATTTATTTTCAGTAAATGAACTCTTCAGTTGTATTCTGTGTTGCTCATGATTTCCTATCCATCCACAGGCCCCACTAAGAACCACCACCTGGCAGGTGGGGCCATGTGGCCTGGGTGTAGGAAGAGCAGGCAGGGCCAGAACCCCAAGGGAGGGAGGGAGAGCTGAGTTCTGAGAGGAGACTGGGAGGGCAGGATGGGGGCAGGCCAGGGAGGTGTGCATTCACAGGACAGGGGGATAGGGTGGCATGGGTAAGGCAGGTGGGAGGAGGTTGCTGGTGAACGAAGGTCAAGGCAGAAGGGGCGCGAATTTTTGAGTTGGTGCAAGAGGAAGGAGGGAGAGCTGGAGTCCATAGGTGCAATGCGAAACGAGAAGAAAGAGGCCCATTGTAAAGTTCAGGTAAGAAACTAGTACAATGAACCAGAGGTAACTAGCCCTGGGTGTAGAAGAAAGAGGAGGTCTGGCTGACTTGGAGAGAACACTGAGGCGGGGAGGGGTATGAGGAGCAGGGCTGCTGAGGGGTGCCCCTGCCATAGTCTGCATTGCTGGCTTATGTGTCTGAGACACAGCATAACCTGGAGGCTGAGACTGTATCGCCTTGGTTCAGATTTACCTTTGCCACTTCTGGTTGTATGATCTTCAGCAAATGACTTAAATTCTCTTTCCTAAGTTCCTAGTCTGTAAAGTAGGAATAATTAATAAATACCTAAGGCATACAGTGCTTATTTGGAGATGAAATGGCTTGATGTTTATCAGTTGCTTAGAGCAGTGCCTAGCTCGTTATTTAGTAAGTGCTCTATAGCTGTTTATGAGATAGATGAAGCAGGCTTCAATGTCGGATTTCCAGCCAGTAGCAGTAACACATTTGAGGAAGTGGTATCTTTTTTCATTTTACATAAAATGGTAGCCATGGGGCGAGCAGAGTGGGTCCAAGGTATATCTGTAGCTGAACCCACAGTCTGTGAGGGGGCAGGGCTAGAGGGGAGAGGGATCGCCCATACCCCATACTGTCCCTGGGGGGGATACAGAAGCCTGGGCTTAGAGGGGCAGGGGTCTTGGTTCTGGGTTTGCTCTGGGACTCACAGCTGCTTCTGTACTTTCCTCCCTGGGCCCAGATGAGACAGTCCTAAGGATGGATGATGTGGGCCACATCCCCCAGACAGCAGCCAGCCATGTAGGCTCCCGAGACTCTCTTCCCAGAGAGGAGCCGCCTCTCGCAGACATGCTGCAGCCTGACCCTCGGGATACCCTCTATCGAGGTAAAACTGTGGCCGTCCACTTGTCATCCGTTCTGGGGCCCATCCACTGCTAGGTCTGTGGGTGTTAGTAGAGGAGACTCCTCAGATTTGTCACTACTACCGCTGTATCCCAAAAGTCAGAGAATCTTGGTTTTCCCTTGCAGTGTAAAATATAACATGCACATAGAAAAGTACAAGAATATATATGTACAATTTTACAATTATACAGATCATTACACGACAAACATTGTATAACCACATCTCAGGACAAGAAGTAGAACTAGAGCCCAGAAATCCCCTATGGGTCCCTCCAAAATTGCACATATCATAGTTTCCTACTGGATCCCAACTCTTCTAATCCAATGAGAGAAATCTGTTCCCACCAAGGTGTTGGAGTCATAAATTCTTGGGAGCGTTTACATTATAAAAGATGAGAAAGCCCCATCCCAACCCCCATAATGACCAGGAGAAAATTCAGTTATTGGCCCTGCCCTAGAGTGAGACTCAGTAGCCTCTTGGACGTTTCTAAACCTTTACTGAGGCTAGCCCTGTACAGCGGTCCCAATGCCATGAGCCAGGGTCTGCATCCGACTCCTTGACCTCCAAGGCCCTCCCAGAATGCACCCACCCCAGATGAGTGATGCCAGCCTTGGTTTGGCAACCTCAGCTGATGGACTGGACTCTGCCTACCGCTGCTGTGAGCAAATACAAAAAGGTGCCTGCTCAGAGCAGAGGCCATCGGGCCTCCCCCTCAGCCAAGAGCCTTCGTGCCTCTAGGGCAGCCTGTTCCAGGCTCCCATCCTCACCCTCATCCCTCTTCCCTTACTGTCCTTAGTGCCTCTGATCCCCAAGGCTCATCTCCGCCATGTCTTGCCTGATTGTCCCTACAAACCCAGCTACCTGGTGGACGGGCTCCCCCTGCAGCGTTACCAGGGACTCCGCTTTGTAAGTCTTGGTGCTGGGCAGTGGGGGCAGGATCAAGAGGGCTTGCCACCTGTGGCTGAGATGGAGGGGCACCAGGGCTGACTCTTCCTCCCCGCGATGCCACATAGCAGTAGACAGGACTGCCTTATGGGGTCCAGGGGATGGGTGAACTTGCATTCCAAGTTGCCCATGGCCCAATGAACCACCCTATAAACTGCGAGAATGAATGCTCGGCCTTAGTAAGCCCTTTGACACCAACCCTGATGATGATGGGAGGGGCTGGCCTGAGGCTTCCTATACTCTGCTCCTTGAGCTGCCCAACCCTGTCCTGCCTGGGTCTGTCTTACTGGGCCATCAGCCAGCAGTCCTTATTAAACTCATAGATGAGGCACTATAGAGGGGAAGTTAGCTCTAGAGAACTGAGAGCCTGGATGGAAACTGCAGAGGCAGTGTGCATACTATATATCCAGATCTAGAAACCATCAGAGGAGTGCTAGAAGCAGGAAGAAGCGAACAGGAGTCTCAGGAGTTGTCCTCTGGGTCAGAGAATGGGTGGGGTCTAACTGGGAAGTTTATTGGTGGCATTGTCTGAAGTTGTTTAAGAGGGGCAGGAAGCAGTGGAGTAGCAAAAGGGGGGTTGTTCCAGGGCCCTGAGAGGTTGCAGGTAAAGGTTTCAAGGTGGCAGGAGAGGATGAGATGGCAGGACAGGGAGAAAATGGTGCTGGCTGCAGCTGTGGAGGAGCCGAGGTAGGAGCACTGGGAAGCTTGCGGCAGGGGTTACATCTGGTCCAGGGAGCCTAGGAGAGGAGGCCTGAAGAGTGGAATGGAACAAGTGTTGTCTCTCAGAGCTCCAAACAGTGCTTCTCCCCTGGGTGGTCCCAGCCAGGGGCAGACTTCACCCTGGTGGGCTGATTTCTTACCGAGGTCCTGCCCTCTCTTTCCTGTGGCTGCTTTCTCCTCTTCCAGGTTCACCTGTCCTTCGTCTACCCCAATGACTATACCCGCCTGAGCCACATGGAGACCCATAATAAATGCTTCTACCAGGAAAACTCATACTACCAGGACAGGTGAGTAACACCGAGTTGGGCAAGAAAACAGTCTTACAGAAGGGCTCTGCAGGACCAGGAGAGCTTCCTGGGTGAGAGGGGCTGTGAATGCCCTTCCAGCCTGAGGAGTCTAGGCCCTTCCTGGGCATGCCATGCGCTCACAGATACTCTTTCTCCCACACAGCCTCATTTCTGCACTCTAGGCCAGGGCATGACTCTGCACTGCTGCTGGCGCCTCCAGCAGAGCCTCACATGTTAGCTTGCAAGGGTACTGGGTACCAGTCTGCCTCTCCCCTCCTCCTGCAGGTTCAGCTTTCGGGAGTACATCAAGATTGACCAGCCTGAGAAGCAGGGGCCGGAGAAGCCAGGTATAGAGTGACCACTGAGGCTTCCAGGTCAGGCTGGGAGGGATGACCATGGTCTGTTTCTAGAGGACCTTCAAACCATGCCAGCCCTTCCCCCGAAGAGAATATCAAAGCCACATAGTCCTTCCCCATATACCTGGAGGAATAGAAGATGGTATGCCTACCTTTTCCATACTACCCATGTATGGAAAATGACATTGTTTTTAACAGTGTGCTGTGGTCAGCTGGAAGAGAATTAGAGCCAAGAGGAGATTACTTGGACTGCTTGAATGATCGCTATCCCTGGCACGTCACTGGGGAAGTTCTGCTATAGAGAAGCACTGTCATCCAGTGGCTTTGCTTCTTGAGGAATTAGGGCATGTTGGGGGCCATTGGTTGGGTCCCTCGAGCACCTGCTAGGCACTTTGCCTATTTTATGTCACTCCATCTTCACGATAATCCATGAAAGACACATTATTATTCCTTTTATGCAGAGGATTAAATGGGCTAGTTGAGGTTGGTAACTTGCCCAAGGTCGCACAGTAAGCAAGCAGCAGAGCCCAGGTATAATCCCCATCTGAAACTCATTGGTGTGTCATTCGGATGATCAACTGCTGTCTTGTATATCTTGTCTGGGAAAGGTTAGAAACTCTAATGTGAGGAATGGTTGTTATTAACAACAGGTTTTGAGGAAGGCCTTCTAGAAGAATCCCAGTATGGAGAAGCAGCAGAGGAAACCCTTGACTCCAATGACCAGAATGCCATGATGCCAGAAGGAAAACAAGGGCCTACCTTTACCCCTGGGCAGGATGTCACTGACTACCACCTCCGAAGCCTACGGAAACTCCTGGCTCAGCCCCAGGAGGGTCTTCTGGCACCCTTTTCCAAGCAGAACTCCACAGCTCCCTTCCCTATGAGGACCACCGATGTCCCAGTCCAGCAACCAGAGAAGAGAGAGAAAAGACCCAGCCCTGAGCCTAGCGAAGATCCACCTCACTCTGAGAAGTGGCCTCCAGGGCCCCTGGCAGGGAAACTGCCTGCAGTCAAGGGGCCCAGGCCCACTGGTAACAGTCCCAGGAAGACTCTAGGGCAGTCCCAGTGGCTGAATCAAGTTGAGACATACATTGCAGAGCAGAGAAGGGGAGATAGGATGGAGCCCCCAGCCCCCAGGAGGGGTTGGCCTGGTGAGGAAGAGGTAGTGGTAGCTGCAGGTGAGGAAGGACAGGTGGAAGGAGAAGAGGGGGAAGAAGAGGAAGAGGAAGAGGAAGAGGATATGAGTGAGGTGTTCGAATATGTGCCCATGTTTGACCCGGTGGTAAACTGGGACCAGACCTTCAGTGCTCGGAATGTTGACTTCCAAGCCCTGCGGACTGACTGGATCGATCTGAACTGTAACACGTCTGGCAACCTGCTGCTTCCAGAGCAGGAGGCTCTCGAGGTCACGCGGGTCTTCCTGAAGAAGCTCAACCAGAGGAGCCGGGGGTAAGGTAAAGGGCTCTTCTGGGACCGGGACCGGGGCTGGGGCTAGGGCTCAACAGCCAGCTGGCCTGAGGGCAGGAACCTGGGGGCTGGAGCGTGCTCCCCTGCTTCAGGCTCCCTGGAAGGTCAAGCACCTGGGACCCCCTATTCCTGAGAATGAGTCGGACCAGTCAGGCATGGTTCTGACACCCCTGGGTACCTGGCCCAGGACATGTGTCGAGCACGGGGAAGGCTTGGAAGATGGGGTCCCCTTTATTGGGGAAGGAGCTGGTAAAGGATAGAATAGGCAAAACTGAGACTAGAAGAGACAAGACCCCAGGAAAGAGCTGGAAGGGCGAGGGCAGAAAACATGGCCTGACTTCTTGTTTTTGCATTCATTCATTTAACCAATTGACATTCTTTTAATTGAGATAAAATTCATATAACTTTTAATGAGCCATTTTAGAGTGTACAATTCGGTGTTTTTTAGGTATTATTCATAATGCTGTACAACCATCACCACTATCTGATTCCAGAACATTTTCATCACTTTTAAAAGGAACCTGGTATCTGTTAGCATTACTTCGATTTCTCCCTCCTCTCAGTCCCTAGCAACCACTACTCGACTTTCTACTGCTATAGATTAACCTATAATAACCATTTCATGTTAATGGAATATGTGGCCTTTTGTATCTGGCTTCTTTCACTTGGCAAAACAGTTTCAAGGCTTATCCATGTTGTAGAATGTACTGAGTGCTTCATTCCTTTGTACTACTGCATAATATGAATACAATGCTGCTATGAACATTTGCGTATAATTTTTTTGTGTGAACATGGTTTCAGTTCTCTTGGGGATATTCCTAGGAGTAGAACTGCTGAGTCATATCTGTGTTTAATGTTTTGAGAAACTACCCATCTCTTTTCCAAATCAGCTGTGTCATTTTACATTTCCCTCTGTGGTGTCAATTTCTCTACATCCGTGCCAATGCTTGTTATTTTCCTTTTTTAAAAATAGCCATCCTAACAGGTGCGAAATGGTATCACATGGTAGTTTTGATTTGCATCTCCCTGAAGATTAATGATATTGAGCTACCAATCAACATTTCTCATAATCCATTGTGTGTTATGTACCGTGAGTGGACAGAGTTTATTAATGAGGGTCCGTTTCTGAAGGAAACACATTCACTTTACATACTTAGAATCTTAGAGATTTAACACATGTTAGAGGTCATCCCAGGTCTGTAGGTGCATTTTTGAAGATGGAAGCTGTGATCGCTAGAGATTAAGAATCTGGTGGAAGCCTTTTATCTTTAAATTTTATTTATTTATTTAGTAAGTAAGTAAGTAAGCTCTACACCGAGCGTGGGGCTTGAGCTCACAACCCTGAGATCAAGAGTCACATGCTCCACCGACTGATCCAACCAGGCGCCCCTGGTGTAAGCATCTTAGCCAATGGCAACTCTAGGGCAAAAACCAGAGTCTCCTGACCACTGGCCTCATGGGCTTCTCCCATACTGTATTTCCCCCGGCCCCCTCCCCACAGCGGGGGGAGGAATTACTCAAGCGGCCCACCCTTTCTGCCACAGGAAGTACCAGCTCCAGCGCATTGTGAACGTGGAGAAGCGCCAGGACCAGCTACGCGGGGGTCGTTACCTCCTGGAGCTCGAGCTGCTGGAACAGGGGCAGCGGCCCGTGCGGCTCTCCGAGTATGTGTCTACCCGCGGCTGGCAGGGCATCGATCCAGCTGGTGGGGAAGAGGTCGAGCCCCGGAACCTGCAGGGCCTGGTTTGGGGCTCACACAACCGCCGGAGACATGTCTTGAATGTCCGGGCCCCAGAGCCCAAGCTGTGTTGGCCGCAGGGCTTCTCCTGGAATCACCGAGCCGTGGTCCACTTCATTGTCCCTGGTGAGCCTCAGGCCGAGCCCGGCCATTATCAATGGAGTGGGGACCCTAAATAACTGCGAGCACCCAAGGCTCTGCTCCCTGATTCGATCTCACAAGAGCCTGGGGGAAGGCCACTTTATAGCCAAGGACCTGAGGTCACACGGCCAAGTGTTGCAGTTGGAAAAGATGCTGGCTCGTAGGCCAGTTGCTCTTCCTGGTGTGCCCGGTGTCAGGGTTGGACGCGATCATGGCCGGGTTGTCATATTGGGGTTTGCAACTGTTCTGGGGGACAAAACATAGAGCAGGTTAGCCGGCTTTTATAAAGGGAAGGGGGAGCACGAAACAGTCTTGTAATAACTGTGAGCTAGGACAGGAAATGAAGGGTGCTAACAGGATGGACAGAAAACGGGGCTTGAGCATGGTCGGGTCACTGTGAGAAAGCTGAGGATGAACCCCAGGCCCAGGCCTTCCCGTGGGGCCCTGCCTGCAGGCTCTGTGGGCAACGGGGTACAGAGGCCCCTTTCACTGGTGAGCTCCCCCTCTGCCTCCTGCCTCTCTGCTGCGTTCCTACTGGCTTCCTCCATAGCTGCAGAGGTCCAATGGGGTCCTGACTCATACAGGAGCTGGTGGTGGGGGTGCCTTTCTTGGCATCACTGCTTCTTTTTCCCTGTTGCCCACCATGGTAGTGAAGAACCAGGCGCGCTGGGTGCAGCAGTTCATCAGAGACATGGAAAAGCTGTTCCAGGCCACTGGTGACCCACACTTCAATATCATCATCACTGACTACAGCAGTGAGGACATGGACGTGGAGATGGCCCTCAAGAGGTCCAAGCTGCGGAGGTGAGGAGGCTCCCTGGCCGGAGCCCAGCCTGAGCCACTTGCTTTCTAGAATCCCGGATGCTGAGTACTGGGCGGAGCCAGAAGTCCCATGTAGCTTTCCTGATTCCCAGTGTCTGGCTTTCTCCAGAGGACTCATATGCCCATATCCCATCCTAGGAGCACACATCATCTTTCTCCCAGCCTGCCAGCATCCTCCAGGGATCACTGCTGCCAAGCCCTTATACTCTGCCTCTGTTTCCTCTCCTCTCCCTGCAGCTACCAGTACATGAAGCTGCGTGGAAACTTCGAGCGCTCAGCTGGGCTTCAGGCCGGCATAGACCTGGTGAAGGTAATAGCCTGGGAAGGGTTTGGGAGACGTGGTTACAGACTGGTTAAGAGGTGGAGACATCTGGGATGTGTGAGGCAGTCAGCTCCTCGGGGAGGAAAGAATGAGGACCTGGGAGGTCCTTTCTGCTCTGCTCTAGGGCCAAATGACAGTGGAGCCTTTGTCCAGAGTCCTTGCAGTCATGAGGGGTGGAGGGGAGGTATCAGAATTCATCCTCTGACTCCGAGAACTGCGCTCTGGGGCCCCATACTGTGGAAATTAGCTCAACGGTTTGTTTTGTGGAAGTTTGTCCATCACTCAAGTGGGAAGGAGCCTGAGGAGTGTCCTCAGGAGTGGCTTGACTTCTGTGGGGTCAGGGGTTTGCCCTGGTCTGTGGGGTCTGCTGACTCTCCCCCATCTGTCCCCAGGACCCGCACAGCATCATCTTCCTCTGTGACCTCCACATCCACTTCCCTGCTGGAGTCATCGATACCATCCGGAAGCACTGTGTGGAGGGCAAGATGGCCTTTGCCCCCATGGTGATGAGGCTGCATTGCGGGGCCACCCCCCAGTGGCCTGAGGGTAAGCCCTGTTCTTGGGCTAGGGAGGGTAGGAGAGCCCTCTCTCTGGCCTTGATTCTTCATCCCAGAGCTGGAAGCAACCATGTCTCCGGTGGCAGTCTCCCCTCTTCCCCCTCCTGCTCCTTCTACCCATCTGGACAGTCCACCAGAGAGGGCCTGAGGGCTGTGCTCACAGCCACAGCTGCGGCAACAATGGACATTTCTTCCCCATCTTCCCTTCATTCATTTATCAGACATTCACTGTGTGCCAGATTCTGTGCCCTATGCAGATAGAAAAATGGAAAGATAGGCTCCCTACCTCTGGAGAGGGTAACAGACAAGGAAAGCACGCTCGGCTATGTCTTCAGTGGCTGCTATTGTCAGATCGGGTTGTAGGGCCTGTGGTCACCCCCTGGTAGGACCACTGCTTCCATCGGACCCTGAAACTTAGTGCAAGGGCTTTCCCCCCACAACAGGGAGGGACTCGTTCACAGTTTTCAGCATCAGGCACATCGTCCTCTTTCAGAGAAGGCTCTGGGAATGTAGCCCAGCAGCCTCCATTGCCTCTAGGCCCCGGGTTCATCTCACTGGAGCCTTCTTGTCTGGCCACAGGCTACTGGGAGGTGAATGGGTTTGGACTGCTCGGCATCTACAAGTCAGACCTGGACAGAATCGGAGGCATGAACACCAAGGAGTTCCGAGACCGCTGGGGCGGGGAAGACTGGGAGCTGCTGGACAGGTGACCAGGGAAGGGGTGTCTGAGAGGGACTCTGGGGACAGAACGGGGCTAGATGGGCCAAGGCCTGGCCCTCAGGGCTGCAGGCTCCTGATCCACAGGTAACAAGCACTGGACTCAGAGGAAGCCTGACCACTTACTTGGGTCATGTTACTTGCCTGGCCAAGACTCTGTTTCTGTGTCTGTTAGAAGGGGAATGATACTGCCTCTGCCTATGTCCCAGGGTTAGCGTGGAGATTAAAGTCCATGGGAAGACTTTGGGGTAAAGCAAAAGCTGTTGAGCTGTATGAGTGTAAATGCTAATGGTCCCAGCACAGGCCCTGCGACATCAAAGAACACAGGTGCATTTTCCTGGATTGGAACCTTCCTCCCCCGCAGCCACCTGCCAGGGAAGCTGAGGCTGGGGGAATGGACAAGAAGTCAGATGAAGGGTTAGGAAAGGCTTTGGGGCCAGCGAAAGAGACAGTGTGGATCATTAAAGGGCAGTAGGATATCCAGGAGGTCCTGGGACCTTGGAAGCCCTGGGAGGAGGGAGTTTCAGGGAGCAAGAAATAGTCAATGGCAAGAGGGAGAAAGGAGGACACAGGATCAGCTACAGACTTGGCAAGCTGACAGAAGAGGACATTGAGACAGGAGCAAGCAGGCCAGGACCCTGGTTGGAGGGGTTGTGGGGCATGCTGATGGCAGGGGAGTGGAAGCTGTGTTAGTATGAGATTCATCTTTAAAGAAATTTACTTAAAAAAATTTTTTTTTCTGCCACAAGGGGCGCTTTGCTGGCTCAATCAGAAGAGCATACTGCTTTTGATCTCTGGGCTGTGATTTCGAGCCCCATGTAGGGGGTAGACTTTTTTAATAAATAAAAGTTTGAAGAAGAAAGAAATTTGTTGCCACAGAAGGAGCGGGAAAGAGGATGATACCTTGAGATTTGGGTTAAAGGGGAGGGGATGGAGGAAAGGGAGAGAGACGTCAAAGAAAGAAAGGACCAGCCAGTGTCTAGAGGATGTGACAGGTGGGTCAGGAGCACTGGAGGAGCCCTGGGGGTGTGGGGACACTTCTTCCTGGAGACAGCTACCCCTCAGGGGCACCCATACTTGGCAGGTGATTTGTATCTGCCCCCTGTTTGCTCCTCTCCACACCTCTGTGAGGGAGGCGTGATTGTCTCCGCTGTCCAAATGAGCCTTGAAGAGAAGTTCCCAACTGCCCCAAATACCACAGCTAGTGGGCATCAGAGGCTTAAAACCAGCTCTGCGTATGTTTTGTTTTTTTTGTTTTTGTTTTTTTCCCCTTGAGGGAGAAAAAAATAAGGGAGGTATACTGTATATAACGACAAGGGGCAGTACTAAGAGAATTGAAGGTGCAAAGGAGGGAGTTTGAGGGAGCTCGGATTAGCTAACCCAGCTCTCAAAAAGCCAGGTCAGAGCAGATCCCAGAGTGGATGGAAGACTCATATAGTGGTTACTTACCTCCACCCTCGGTCTTCCTGCCAGGTTGGGTAGATGCAGACTTCTGGTACCACCTTGATGGAAGGATACGCTTCCTGGGAGAGAGATTCCTCCCCACAGGCTACACATATAGCGGCAGGGGAGGGCTGGGCTCAGGTCTGCCCCCTCCATCTCCATCACGGGTGGTGATGTGTCCCCTGCGGGCCGAGCTCCTGGTGGTTGGCATAGGGTGTGTGCCTGCAGCTGTACTGAGCACTTCTTCCCATCACCTCTAGTCTTTACCACCAGCCTCCAATATCTATACATTGACCCTTGAACCACATGGAGATTAGGGGCACTGACTTCCACACAGTGGAAGATCCACACAATATTTTTGACTTCCCCAAAACCTAACTACCCATAGCCTACTGCTGACTGGAAGCCTTCCCGATAACAATCAGTTGATTAGCACACATTTTGTATGTTCTGTGTACTACAATAAAGTAAGCTGGAGAAGAGAAAGTGTTAATAAGAAAATCATTAAGGAGGAGATAACACAACTAGGGCACTGTACTTTATTTATTGGAAAAAAGCCCACATGTCACTGGGCCCACACAATTCCAGTTTGTGTTGTTCAGGGGTCAACTGTGTATCATTCTCCTCTCTCTCAAGATTGGCACACTGATAGGGCACCTGGTTGGCTCAGTGGTTGAGGGTCTGCCTTTGGCTCAGGGCATGATCCCAGGGTCCTGGGATCGAGTCCCACATTGGGTTCCCCTTGGGGAGCCTGCTTCTCCCTCTGCCTGTGTCTCTGCCTCTCTCTCTGTGTCTCTCATGAATGAATAAGATCTTAAAAAAAAGAAGAAGAAGATTGACACACCTTGACTCTGAAGAGTGACACGCTTTACATGGTGTGGGGTGGGGCTGGGTTTCAAATCCAGGCTGTCTGGCTCCAAAGCCTTGGCCCTGTGCACCACACCCCACTGCCCATGCTCCAGGGAGAGTAAACAGAGGCAGACAGGGACCCGGTGGGACCAGGTGTGATGCAGACACAGGAGGGCTAGGTCCTCAGGGGCCTGGGCCTCTCCCCAGTTGCCTCTCCTGCTTCGGTTGCTCACCCTGCCCCCTCCCCCATTCAGGATCCTCCAAGCAGGCCTGGAAGTGGAGCGACTCTCCCTCAGGAATTTCTTCCATCACTTCCATTCCAAGCGAGGCATGTGGAACCGTCGCCAGATGAAAATGCCATGATCCTGAGGGGCGGCCCACTTGACCGACCAACCAACTGCTTCCCACTCCTTGACTCGTGCTCGCTCCCCAGCACCCCTGCTCACCATTGAGGAGGAGAGGGAAGGGGAGCAGGAGCCATGGCTGGGCCCCGAGAGGCCTCAGAGCTAACACTGTCACTTCCCCCAGAGCTGTTACCTCACACAGGCAGCTGCCAAGGCCCCTGTCTCTACCCTCGAGGCCTCCAGAGGGAGGACCTTGGGAGAGGGACCGGGAGGGGCCGTTCACTCAGTTGACAGAGGTGGACAGGCTTCTGGGAAAGGTGCCAGAGTCTTCTGGGAAAGAAAGACCTGTTTGAGTGCTACCAACCTATCCGTAAGGTGCATTCCAGCATCCACCCGGGGAGTAGTGACCAGGACGTGGAAACTCTTCTCTTGGACATATTTCATTGGGGGTTTTTACTTTTCTAACAGAAAACCAAAACTGTAACTGTCCAGACCCAGCACTGACTATGAGAGACAGATGCAGTCTTGCACTTAAGGCACGTCCCCACTTGTATACCTGACCCACTCCAGTGTAGCGTGTTGTGTCCCTCGGTCCTTGATCTGGCAGCTGATTTATAACCAGAGGAGCTGGCACAGCACGGATCAGTTCTCAGCTCTACCCCAGGCTTGTGCCTTCCAGAGACATGCACATCTCTCCCAGGGAGCCACTGAACAGCTGGTCCCTGATTAGGGCATTAACCTTACCCTCCTGGTGGTGCTAACTTCAGACCGACGACCACAAGCACAGAACTGGTGGCATTTTTATGGTGGCCCAGTGGGGTTGGGAGACAGACAGCTAGTGGACATGGGCTTGTCATTCCCCAGGGTCTGGCATACAGGCTGCGCAGGACAGGCATGGTGGAGGAGGTGTGAGAAGCCCCTGGCCTGGCCTAGCCCACCTGTAGGCTAAAGCCTTGGGGAGAATGTGAAGCAGAGAGGAAAGAGGATGAGGATGTAAGAAAGCCCTGGACTTGGGAAGGGGGTGGGGCGTCCAGCAGGAAGGGAAGAAAGGGAAGTGGAAGACTGGAGTCCCCACAGCCCCGCTCTCCCACACACTTGCCCTCCAGCAGGGAGATCCTTAGGCCCCACCTGCCTGCGTGGAAGAGGAAGGGGTGTGTTCAAGATGGAGGAACAGGGGCTAGGGTGAGAAGGGGCAGGGCCATGGGTTTGGGGAGGCAAGGGCATCACCCTGAGATCTCTTCCCCAATTGGAGGGGAGTAGAGCCAGAAGGAACTGAAAAGCAGAGCCCTTTCAGGGAAGAGCCTTTGGCCTTTGTCGTCTTCAGCTGCCCCTTCTGACACCTGCTGATCACACACTTATCTTGCACTAAAAATCCCCAGGTGCCTTTGGGGCTGGGGATTTTGCTGCTGCTGCTGCTGCCTTTGCCGCTGCTGCTGAACTGACCAATGGTGCATTGGGCACTGGCTCTGGAACTGCAGTGTCCGTGTAAGGAGGGGGGCGCAGGGCTCCCTGCTGTAAGGAAACACCAATGGGGGTTGCGGCAGGTTGCGGCGGGGCCCAGGAGGGTAGTCAGTGAGCCCACGCTCCCTGCTGCAATAAAGTCCAAGCCACAACTTCAGAGTCTGCCTGGTGGGCCCTGCATTCGCCAAGAGAACACCCTGGGCATTTAGGAGAATGGAGCCCATTGAGAACCTTCTAGAGGTTGAAGGTCCCCCTCTAAGAAATCAGGAAGGTCAAAGATTTTCCAGTTAATGGGTTCTGGCTTCTGGATACTATTCCTGCCCTTTGGGCTGTGGCTTTTTGCGTGGCCCTTGCTCAGGCTCACTGCCTTTGGGAAAGGGCTGTAGGGAATAGGTGAGAGCTACAGCTGGCTGGCTGGGGCACCAGCTTTCTTTCCAAGGCCACTGTCACCCTTGGGCGTGGCATCAGTAGGCCTGAGCCAACCCAAACAGCTCTCCCATCTCCATCCTCTTAATGACAGTAGCCTCGCCTGACTTACTCATGTTCCCCCCACCCCGACCCTGACCCTGGCCAATGCCTTTCCTTTGCCGTTAGTTACCTCCACACCATCTGCCTTAAGGGGAGGGCCTGGTCTGGCCCCTACTCAGTAGGGAAATGTGTTGGGTGGGGGGAGGAAGCGGGATGGGGGGAGGGAAATTATTAAATACAGCATTTTCTTAGAAAACAAAGTGCCTTGTGTGTTTTTCCCATTGCCCATCAAGATAGGAGAGGGGTGGGCTGAGGGGCCTAAGGGTTCGCATCTCCCTCAGTTGTCAGGCCTCTGATGGACACACTGAGGACCCTCCCACAATGCCCTCCACCCTTTACCATTAGTTGGTGCCTGCCTTGTGGGGAACTGCCTGAGGAGTCAGGGCCAGTGCAGAAGGGCTAACAGACGCCCTGGCCGAGAGAAGGCTAGACACAGGGCTGGGGGTGGGGTGGGGGGGTGGTTGGTGGGCCATAGAAAGGAGCCAAGGTGTGGCTCATTTGAAAGTAGGAGACAGTCTGAAAATTGTTTCTATTGGAGCTAGGGATGCCCAGTTGATGCTTTATGAGCACAACTTTACCTTCCCAGTTCTCTTTGGCCTAGGCAGGGGTCAAAGTGAGTCTGTATGCCTTAAGCACACACCTAAGGGAAGGTGCTGATTTGAAAGCTTGGATAGGTTTATAACAGGTTCTCAAAAAGTATTGTGCATACATGGATCAATCCAGAATTAACTAATCTGCCATTGATGTAGCAGATGGTAATTAGCCCAAGGCACGTGGGGCCTGGAACACTGACTCAGAGCAGGACCCAGAGGAAAGGAAGTCAAGCCCTTTCCAGAACACAGCTGGAGAGGGCATCCAGAGACCAGCCTGATGCATAGATTGACTCAGCGGATTTGCAGAAAACTTTATAGAGATCATTCCATTTTACAAAAAGGAGAAAATGGATAGGGCAGAGGGGAGGAATGAAGCGGAGTATGAACTAGAGGCCTGAACCTGGGCAGGCTTGGCTTTAGGCAGACACTCCTTAGATGCAGGAGACGCCACCAGAGAGAAAGGTTGGCAGTACCGCAGTCTGAGCTCAGGACTCCAGACCAAGATGGGATTCACTTAGACCAGTAAAATAAAACATCTTAATTCAGAAGCTGTGGGTAGGGAGCAAGGGCATCTCCACCGCCCTTCTGGGAGCTCTCCTAGGGGCTGTGGAAAGTGCCCATCGTCCTAGCAGTGTGGAGAGTAAAGAGGCAGAAGCCATTCCAGGACCTAGGACCTATAGGGGAAGCAGAGAAGAGACAGTGAGGTGGGCAGGCCAGCCCAGTGGTCCTTAGACTTTACTCTGCATACAATTCCCCTAGCAACCTTTTTAAATGCACTGATTCAGTAGATCTGAAGTGGGGCTGGAGATTTCGACGTTTCCTGCAACCTTCCACACAGTGTTACTACTGGTCCACGGACCGCAGTTTGAGGGATCCCACGCTGCATCTTTCCTCTTGCCAGAGGGGCAGAGCCAAGCACTGACCACACTGCCTCCCACCCACCCCCAGCTATAGAAAGACCCCAGCTTGACTGCTCAGGAAAAATCACCCGTTAGCAGCAGGAGGGGCCTTTCTGGGTCCCCAACCAAACTCTTCTCTCAGATCCCCTCCTTGCCTCAGATCTGTCTTTTCTTGTTGCTGGCAAAGATCTCACTCTTACTTCAAGCCCCTAGAGCTGAGAGAAGGGTCACTTGGGAGAACCCTTGGACCCGCGGACCTCCCATCCTCCCTCACCTGGGTCCCAGGCTGTGTTCAGAGCAGATTCCTTGAGGTCCTGGCAGCCAGGAAGCCTGTCTTGTGTGCCCCAAAGGCCGTGATGAAGACGTTGACAACGACAGTGATGAAGACCAGGGTGGTGGCAGTGTTGTTGAGTTGGTTGAGCTGCCATTGCTTTTCTACCTCATTGAGGTTCAGCTGTGCTGTGGGCAAGGTGGGGGAGTGGGAGGGAAGGGTTGGGGTGTGGGGCCACAGCCCGAAACCTCCCTCGCAGCATCCACTAGAGGTCAGAGAAAGTCTGGCACCTCAGACTCTCATGTGGTAGAAGCAAGGGAGGTTGTATTCACTGTGCTGAGCCACCTTCTCCCTCACTGACCTGTGCACCGGACATCCACACAGTCCTTACAGAAATCGGGATTTGGGAACTCATACTGAGTCTTAAGAGTGGGGATGCACGCCACGAGAAAGTGAAGAGAGTTGTTCAGCAGGTATTGTGGAGTGACCACTACATGGGATACCAGGAGGTAGGACAAGGAGTCTGCTCTCACCATGTAGGAGTTGAGTTGGGCGTTTGTAGGTGTGGAGGGCTACCACCTACCACAGGTCAGTGTATGGTTGAGAAGTTGACATGTGCAAGAGCAGGAGGGTGCAAGGAGGCAGCTGGGGCCTTTCCTCCCACCAGGGGCCACCGAGGCCGACTCCTGGCCTGGGCTCTCACCAATGACCACGAGCAGGATTCCAATGACCACCTGTAGAAGCAGAGAGATGCTGATGAGGGTGACGAGGGTGGTGTAGTAATGGGAGGACGGCCCCTGCTCCAGCACTGCTTTCAGCCGCATGGCATTGGACATAAAGAGGGCCACATCCAGCATGCTCTCGGCCACGCTCTTCTTGGTGGCATAGTGGTTCAGGTTGATGGGCTGGCTCCTCCTGAGGTTGGGGCTCCCAGGCTGTAACAGAGAAAACATGGGCTGACCGAGGAGGCTCCAGAAGGGGAGAGAAATTTTAAAGCTTTCCCTTAATGGGGTGGGAAACCAAGGGCAAATAACACCCTTCTCGGCTTCATGGCCTGAGAGAATAAAGAGTTGGACTAGAAAGTCCTTCAGGACCTTTGAACTCTGAAATGATGGTATGTTGGCATTTATGTTTCCTTAGGGTCTCCCCACGTCTATCTGAAGAAGGGTGGGGGGCTGTGGGGAAGAGTCCTCAGCTGCTTGTAAGATGTACCATCCTCATTTTATTCTCCATGTTGCCTGGGCCAGGCCTGGCCTTGGGCCTCTTTCTTCTCTGAGAGGAAAGCATCTTGGAAGACAGCAGGATCTCTGAAGCTTGGCTGGAATAAGAAAGGCACCCCTTCTCCCAGAATGCTGTGGCCTCAAGTTTGTGTGCACAGCTTAGCAAATAGGTCACAAGCTGTGTCTGGATCTCACCCAACCCTGTGGCCAAGAGCACTGAGGCCACAGCTGTGCTCCTCAGAATGCATGTCTGTACGTACATATGGATGCACACAGCAATGTACACTAGTGAAAAGCTCTTCATTTGATTTGGTCTTTTTATTATTTTTTGGCTAGGATTTATTGACTTGTAATTTACATTTGATTTGATTTTGAAAAATAAAACACAGGTCTTACTCTCAAGAAGTCATTAACTCTGAAAGATTGAATGAAGGACAATACAGGACCTACGGAGTGGCCTCTGGGTCAGGCCCAGAAATTCTCACTGGATGCTACCGGCCATCTGCAGCCCCTCAAGAGGATGAGGGTGTGTTTTAGGGAAATTAATTCAGGAGGGGGGTCTTGGGATGGATTGGCCCAGGAGGGCCCAGAAGCATCGGCTCCAGACCCATTGAAAGATTATTGGTCTGATTTGGGGTCAGGGTGATAAAGAACAGAACCAGAGCAAGTGAGAAAGGACAGGGAGGGGAAGCTTTGAAAGATGTTACAGCCTAGAGGTAGGGAAACTAATCTTGCAGATGAACACAGGTTATCTACTAAGTGGATGGATGGATGGATGGATGGATGGATGGGGCAGGTTTCAGAGGGTTCTGGACGTTCCTTCTGGATTCTGGGCTTGTCTGGAGCCAACTGGCCTGGTTGGCCAGTGCCCTACAAAGGCCCCAAAGCTTCAGCCCATTTGGTAAAGGTTTGTCTCGGGTACAAAGGACACTTTAGTAAGTGAGAGAGTCTGTGGAGCAGCCCCCAGGCCTCCCCACAATCCAAAGTGCTTCCGGCATGGGAACAAGGGTACCAAAATTGTCCTGTGGGCCATCCCCACGCCTCCTCTCCTTATCCCACTGTCCGGTATGTCTGGTGGCTACATGTTTTGCACTTTTTACTCCCTTCAAATGTAGCTCTTAGTTCAAGATCTGAGAGAGTTTGAAATTACTGTGAAAGCATCAAAGGAGACCCCTTCTCTTAAAATTTGCATATGAATAGCTGACAAAACCTTAAACCCAAAGCTCTAGTGTTGTGTTTGAGCATTGCACAAAAGGTGTGTGAAGGTCTGGGAGATAGAGGGTATTATTTGGGGACACAAAGATCTTCCCAAGCTTTCACCAAAAATACTATCTATAAGTTTTTTGTTTATTCATAAGAAACACAGAGAGAGAGGCAGAGACATAGGCAGAGGGAGAAACAGGCTCCCTGTGGGGAGGCTGATGTGGGACTCGATCCCAAGACTCTGGGATCATGACTGGAGTAGGGGGCAGACGCTCACCCACTGAGCCACTCGGGAATCCCTGCTATCTGTGAGTTTTAATGGAGCTGATAAGCTTCTGTTGTTCAGTGGCGCTGAGAAAGTCTCTGTAGTTTCCCAGAGGGTGTGGGAGGCACCGTGGGGCAGAAGAGGGTGCAGGCCCATCTCTTCCTCTCTAATTTAGGGCCTGCTTTGATTTTGATTTGTGCTAGTTCCGGGCGGGCTACCTTCCAGGTCAGGATGCTCTTTGGGGGTCTGGCTGGGCGGCGGCGGCGACGTGGGCAGGGTGACCCCCAGGCCCCAGGCCCCGGGCCCCGGAGCGTCCACATGGTGGCGTCCGAGGTCCAAAGAAGTCAGCGGGGCCCCCCCGCTTCTCCCCCAGGAATCCGCGGGCAGGACCGGGCCGCCCGAGCCCCGGACGCCGCGGGGGCCCAGCGCGGGGGGCCGGGCTTACAAGGCTGGGTGGGCCACCCCCAGACCCGGCACACACGAGTGTCCAATGCGAGCTCCAGAGAAACCCACTACTCACAGGCCCAGGGCGGGGTCGGGCGATGGTAGAGGGAGGGGACCCGCCGGCAGCCCGGGGATGGCGTCGAAGGGGAGATGCTTGGAGACTCTGGAACAAGGGGCTCTGGAAGGGTCCCCTCGCGGCAGCATCTTTAAAAAAGCAGGACAAGGCTTTTCTTGATCCCCCTTGGCCGGTTTAGGTGCAGAGGCAGAGCAACGGGCGTAAAAACCTGCCGGGCCTCCTCGCGCCAGAGGGCTCAGCGGGACGAAGCCCCGAGCCCCGCGGGCGGCCACCGGCGAGGATCGGGTCGGGGCGGGCGGGGCGGGCGGGGCGGGCTCCGGGCTCGGCGCTGGCCCTTTAAGCCGGGAACAAAGGCGCGGGAATGTGGGCCGGGCCCGCCGGCGGAGCCACCCGGCCTGAGTCACCGGTGTTTCGTGGGACTGGGGGCGTCGCTGGCTCCCGCCTGCTCCCTCCTCTGGCCTGGGCCCTGGCCATACGCACCCCCTCCGGGGCGGCCCCGGCCCCGGCCCCCTGCGGCAGCCTGCGAGGCCTGTGTGTCAGAGCTTCGCCCCCTCCACTCCCCTCCAGCCCGCAGGCCTCGCCCCTGCTCCTGGCCCCTGTCATCTGGCTCCTCCTCCGAGGATCTGGGTGGTGGTGGGGGGAGTGGGTGGGACTCCCAGGCTTTGGGCCCAGCTCTGCCTCTGGGCCTGGCGCTTTGTGCCTGGGTTTCCACACCTACGACAGAGGAGGCAGATCCCGTCCCTGGAGAGGGAGGAGGCTGTGGAGAGGAGGAACTCATTCCATCTCTGTTTCTCCCTAAAGGAACGAGCCCTTCCGAGCTGCTCTCCTGTTTTCCTTCAGTCTGAGCTGTCTTTCAGGAACCCTGTCTCTCAGGAGCTTCTTACTGCGTCCCACCCCACTCCACCCCTCCGTTTGCACTCGAGGGCAGCAGCAGGCCCAACCAGAGCCTCCAGAGTCCCTGTTCAAAATGCATATCCTGTGGGAAAGGCAGCCCACCAACATCAGGCCAGCCAGTGACACCTGAACACCAGAAGGAGGGTTGGGGTTTACCAGGCTGGAGCAGGGGTGGGTGTGTGGGCTGATGGGAGTAGGTCCAGGGTCCCGTTCTGGAACACCATGGGGCTTCTGGACACCAAGAGGTCATGGGCTTGCTGATTGGGTTGGGAAGGTGCACGGAGCCTGGAGAATACCCCAGACCCACTGCACAGGTTTCCCGGTTTGCCCGCCTCCTGGGCCTGCCCCAGCACAATCATTTCCTCTCTCTTCCTTGTCCTTCCCTCTTGTTTCTACTCAGATTTCCTTGTCACCTTGTTTGTCCTGCCAGGTCCCAGCTCCCAAGGCTGGTGTGGATTCCATCCCTGGAAGTCATGGATTGCTCCATTGTTCTGCCAGACAATTATGTGTCCCTTCATCCTTCTTGGCCTCTATTTTTGTTTCTTTACACAACTTGAGTTGGATAGGAAAGGAATGCCTCTTTTAACAGAAAAGTAAACAGATTTTTACATTGTTAAATGACATTATGGTCAGTGGAGACCACAAGCTCCAAGAGATCATTCTGTCCTTCCACGGAAACAAGGGATAAGTAGCTGTTCTACCACAAAGCCATGGCATCTACTGAGTGTTAGGACCTGGAGCCGGGAGGGAGACAGGGAGTGCCCTGTGGGGAAGGAACAGGCCAAGACCCAGGGCTTTGTGGCAGCCAGGGAGGTTATCGCAGAAGGCACCCTGGATCCGGGTTCAAACCCTGGGTCGGTTACAAGCTGGAGGTATAAGCAAGCTGGAGGTATAAGCAAGCCTATAGCTACCACTGGGCTGCTTTTCTTATCTGTGAGATGAGGAGGGTTAGAATACATGATTTCTTGGGTCCTCTGAACACAGAGTGATGTAGGAGCAGAAGCCCCAGGACTGAGAGTCTCAGGGGTGGAGGACATGCCCCTGAGAGAGGCAGAGGTCAGGCAGCTGGGGAGCCAGGCACAGAGGCAGATCCAATGAGTCACTTGCCTCAGGCAGCTCAAGGGCATCAGTGACCCTCCAGTGAGTCATTATTGTCAGCCCTGAGAAAAGCCATGTGTGTGTATCATCTCCCTGTGGATCAGCTTATACTCAAGGCAGAGGACAAAATAGACCCAGAGGAGCCCTTGCCTGTTGGCCCTTCTGTTGGTCTCAAAATGACTGACTATCCAGAAAAGCCAGGCCTCTCCTGAAAAGCAGATGGGAATGAGCCCCACCTTTGGAAGGCTGCTTTGGGAAAGGGCGGGTCCCAGCCCAGGAAGAATGATTTGCTCAAGCGTTTGGATTTGGGCGACCTACTATGCCAATGTGTTCTTAATTAGGTACCTGAACTCCCTAATCCTCTGTCAGAATTAAGTTTGAAAGGGTGCCTAGGCAGGAAACAACAAATGTTGGAGAGGATGCGGAGAAAAGGGAACCCTCTTACACTGTTGGTGGGAATGTGAACTGGTGCAGCCACTCTGGAAAACTGTGTGGAGGTTCCTCAAACAGTTAAAAATATACCTGCCCTACGACCCAACAATTGCACTGTTGGGGATTTACCCCAAAGATACAAATGCAATGAAACGCCGGGACACCTGCACCCCGATGTTTCTAGCAGCAATGGCCACTATAGCCAAACTGTGGAAGGAGCCTCGGTGTCCAACGAAAGATGAATGGATAAAGAAGATGTGGTTTATGTATACAATGGAATATTACTCAGCTATTAGAAATGACAAATACCCACCATTTGCTTCAACATGGATGGAACTGGAGGGTATTATGCTGAGTGAAGTAAGTCAGTCAGAGAAGGACAAACATTATATGTTCTCATTCATTTGGGGAATATAAATAATAGTGAAAGGGAAAATAAGGGAAGGGAGAAGAAATGTGTGGGAAATATGAGAAAGGGAGACAGAACGTAAAGACTGCTAACTCTGGGAAACGAACTAGGGGTGGTAGAAGGGGAGGAGGGCGGGGGGTGGAAGTGAATGGGTGACGGGCACTGGGTATTCTGTATGTTAGTAAATTGAACACCAATAAAAAAAAAAAATAATTAAAAAAAAAAAAAAAAAAAAAAAAGAAAGGGTGCCTAGGGAGCCCATACCTGGCGCCTGGCACGGGGTTGAACATGGGCCTGGAGTCATCTTATTGAGTCCTCACAAGAACCCTGTGAGGTTGGTGAAGGCGTGGTCATGGTGGCTGAACAACTGTAGGCTCAGAGAGCCTAAGTAAGTTGTACAAGGTCACAGAGCACGGTGTGTATCCCAGTTTTCTATGTACCAGGCCCTACCCAGCCACCTACCAGAAGTCATAGGCATACTCCCTGCATCCAAAGAGTTTAGGATGGAGGGCAGCCTGGTTGGCGCAGCGGTTTGGTGCCGCCTTCGGCCCAGGGCATGATCCTGGAGACCGGGGATCGAGTCCCACATTGGGCTGCTTGCATGGAGCCTGCTTCTCCCTCTGCCTGTGTCTCTGCCTCTTTCTGTCTCTCTGTGTGTCTCTCATGGATAAATAAAATCTTAAAAAAAAAAAAAAACACACACACAATTTAGGATGGAAAGATAAACATGTGAATTCAGAGGAAAGAAGACAATTTTTCCCTAAGGATACACGCACACTTGCTAAGGGGAGGTAAAATGCCCTTAGCAGGTGAAACTTCCCTTAGGCAGCATCCCTGAGTCCTGCATCACATTGCAGAAAGGACACTCATCCCAAAGTCAAAGGGCTTGGGTTCAAACTGGAGAGAGATGACCCAGGCAGCAGAGGAGATGGGGCTGAGAGAGAGATTTTTATCCATAACTTTTGAATTTTCAGCCATTTGGATGTTTGAACTATCTAAAAAAATAATAATCATAAATTTGAAATGAAAACAACTCTTCGCCCTAACAAGGCCGACGGTTAAAACAAAGTAGAATTTATGACTCATCATAGGCCTTGGCTTCTCCTGTCTGTGGAACGGGAGTAGTAGCTGCCCTGTTTCAAACAAAGCTGTTGTTAAAAAAGATCAATGAGATAAAATGGGTGAGTGGGCTTTGAACACTGTAAGGTATTCAAATATGAGACAAGAGAGACATCTTTCCCACTCAGGGTTATACTTGCACCTGTGGGCCTAGAGGCATTTTAAATACTATGTTGTGACTCAGGACCTGTCCCAGCCCAAATTTCGAAGGAAGGCATCACTCGTTGTCCTAGCCACCCCTGTGGTCCTTGAAATGCTTGTCTCCGCCTGCTCAGCAACCTGTGTCTTCACCCCAGCGAGCCTCTCCATGGAGCTGCCCCAGGCCTATCTGGCAGGGAGGGGAATTCTTCGACAGCCCACCTGCACTGGCCTCTGGGGTCTCTGCTGGGGCTGTGGCTGCGGACCCCAGCTGCGGTCCTCTCAGCTGGCCTCCTTCTCCCCTTCTCTGGCCTGGCGCACTCTTCCTCCTCCCGCCCCCAGGAGGGGGCAGAGAGCTAACCTTTACTCATTACCGCTCCCTTGGCCTGTGCCAGGCACAGTGATGCTCAGCAGCCCTGGGCCACACCAGATTACTCACTGTTCCCTGAACACACCCCACCCTTCCCGGCCTGCTCCTGCTCGCTCCAGGAGTGAAGGCCTTTCTTTCCCATGCCCTCTCCACCCACCAAGCCTCCCCTCCCTTCTAGAACCTGTGCCTGGGCAGGCTCTGCCCAGACCCTGGGCAAAGGCTGCCCCGCTCCGTACGGGCTTCAGCTTTGTTTAGACCTCTCTAGATGGCTCCTCCGGCCACCTACTTTACTGCGGACTCATCTTCAGTGTACTTGGGCCCCTTCTGGGCTTAGCTCAGTGACTTACCCACATTCAATGCACCGTAAATGATGATAACTTGGAATTTTTTATTTGAAAGAGTTTTGTTTTTTTTTTTCCCCCCCCAAAAAAGGTAAAAAGAAAGGATCTTTGAGGGTGGGATTTCACTCACAGTGACTTCTGGGCAAAGGGAGTGGTGTTTGGACAGTGAATCTGCCTTTAAAATAAAAGCCCCTGATCCAGGGATAGCCCTTCCTCCTGGCTGGTGTCCTGCCTCAGGGAGTAAATGACTCAGACTGGAAGCTGCTACAGAGATTCGGGCCAAAATCTGTGAAGGCCCAGACCCCTGAGGCCTGGGTCTGGGGCAAATGCTCTGACCACAGGCTTCCCCAGGCCAAGAGCAGTGGATCTCACCCTTAAAAATCAACAGTCTGTAAACCACCTCGGGTGGGGTGTCTTTTGCTTGCTGTTCCAGTAATAATAATATCCAACTAACCCAGAAACCTCCTCGAAGCCTTGGGTGCAGTCTTGCTGAGAAGCTACATCCCTTGGCCCAGGCTGCAAACCAGAGCTTTAGAGCCTGAGAAGGTCTGCAGTGCCACTGTCCGTCCACCAGCCACTCCCCCCTCCCCCTCCCTGAAATAGCTCCACCTGCCAGCCGCCAGGAACACAAGGGCTTTGGATCCCTTTGTGAGTTCAGGAGGTGAGATGGTTGCTTTCTAACAAAAGGGGGCTATATATAAAAGGAAAAGAGTGTGCGAGGAGGAACAGGAAGGCACAGGGGTTGTGATAGGAACCGCATGGGGCCTGTTTGCTCTCTCTTAGGAAGCATTTTCCACCTCCCCTGTAAGAGGTCCCCCAGTCAGTGGCTTTCAGGAAAAACCATCTCTCAGTTAGGGTCCAAAGTTAATCATGGATTTACCACATAGAAATTTCCAAAGGATTTTTCTGCTCTCTCCCAATATCCTAAACAAGAGTACTGTCTAAGTTAGCACTTTGCTCTGGGGCTTCCAGACCCATCTGGCATTTGCCCCACTTTGTTGTTGTTGTTTTTAAGATTTATTTATTTATTCATGAAAGACACAGAGACACAGGCAGAGGGAGAAGCAGGCTCCTTGCAGGAGCCCGATGTGGGACTCGATCCCGGATCCTGGGATCGAGACCTGAGCCGAAGGCAGACACCTAACTGCTGAGCCACCCAGGCATCCCTCTAGACCTCACTTTGACTTTGTGGTTCTCTGCAGCATTCCCCAGGCCCACCTCACCCATCTCCATTCATTGTAAGCCTATTCTTCTTTCAAGGGTGAAGGAATTGAGTTAAGATTTGAACAATAATAATGATAATGCTGTATGCCAGATACAACCCCCATGAAGTGGGGGGGTAACAGTCCCGTTTGACAAGTGAAGTCGTTGAGGCACAAAGAGATCATCTGCCCAAAGTCACCAGTGTCGGAATCCTAAACCTATATTCTTTCTTCTATAGGAGTGGTTTTTACAGGGTGGTCCCTGTGAAAGTAGCAGCAGCAGCACCTGGGAACCTGTTAGAAATGCAAATTCTCAGGGTCTAGCCCAGACCTACTGAATCAGAAACTCAGGGGTGGGACCCAGCAATCTATGTTTTCAAGCGATTCTCCTGCGAACTCAAGTTGGAGGGTCACTGGTCTACACCAGGCTGCCAAACTGCCACAGCCGATGCTTGCTGGCTTCTAAGCTCCGTGCTGGATTGTCAGTGAATTCTTTTAATACCTATTTTACAGATGAGAAAACTGAGACTCAGAACAACCCACTAACTTTGCTCTAGCTCCCCCAGCTGTTAAAAGTGTTAGAGCTGGGATTTGAACCCCGGGCAGGCTCTGGAGACTGTATGCTTAACCTATGACACCATACAGTCCCTAGAAGCATAGGCCACGTAAATCTCTCAAGAGTGGACATGAGTCTAAAGTATGTAGAGGTAACATATTTAGATCTTTCCACTGCGTAGTGAATAAATAGAAATCTGTATTTCCCACCAGCAGCCAGAGTATCCAGTGGCTCCTGTCTACCCAGTGCCCAGGGCTGCCTGGCAGCTGCTGATCGCGTGCCTGTTTGTAAGGGTCTGATACATTTACCCTGAGGTTCCGTTTATGTCTTCACTCAGAAACATTTACTGAGCCTTTCTTGGCCTTGTAGAACCTTGGATTTTTGTGGTGGAACCTAAATCCAGATATGAGGCCTAAACACATGTAAGTGAAAATTACTTTTAGAACAATGAATCTTAAAGCAAAATATCGACATTCCACGTGACCGTGTGGATAAGTTTTGTAGGTGCCTACTAGATTATACATTTTTTAAAAGATTTTATTTATTTATTTGAGAGAGAATGTGCACACACAAGAAGGGGGAGGAGGAAGGAGAGGGGCAGAGGGAGAAGCGGGGTCCCTGTCGAGCAGGAAGCCCAATGCTGGCTCCATCCCAAGACCCTGGGATCAGGACCTGAGCTGAAGGCAGACCCTTAACCGACTGAGCCCCCCAGGTGCCCTGTCCCCACTAGCTGATATGCTTCTCAAAGGTGCGGATGATTTCCTTGGGGTTTCAGGCAATTAGAATAAGAAGCAGTAAGAGCTGTGCCCGCAGTCTCTGGCGACCATCCAGGTGAGGAGACCTCATGAAGCAGAGCCTATCTGACAGTGAGATGGGAAAAGGGAAGGTGGTGCATTTCCCACCCCACCCAGGCTTGCCGAGAGAGCCTGCCAAGATTCCTGCCCAGTTCAGTTCAACAAACATGTTTTCGGCCCCTATCATGTGCTAGGCCTCTAGGACAGGGCAGAGATCGCTGCCTTCCCTGTATCCCTATTCTCCTAATCCCCTAAAGTGACAAGGCTTAGCGGAGAATAAAGTGTATAAAGGGGGGAAGCCAGGAGATAAAAATACCTTTTCAATCCCACCCCAGCAGCTCAACGTCATGGGAACAAGGACTCTTGGCTGTTCACTGCTGTATCGCAGAGCCTGGCACCTCGGCCGGCACACTGAATGAACCGATGATGCACTTGTCACCTCTGTATTCATTCACAGAAGCTTGACAAGCTGTGCTTCACAGGCCCATCTCTTACATGGAGCCCCTTACAGGGGCATGTTGACTTCTGACCCCCTACAGCATTAGCGCACGTGTGTGTGTGTGTGTGTGTGTGTGTGCTGCTTCTGTGGCTGCAGTGCCTCGGTACTGACATAGATGAAAATGTCACCGAGGAATGACGCTATGACACTCACTGCAGCCTCAGAGGCAGATGGGATCAAGACAGAGTGGAGTCTTTCAGAGCAGAGTCTCAGGGACCCCAGCCAGGGTGGAATCTGTCATCAGGGTCTGCCAGCCCTGCGTCGATGCCCCCCGATGGCTTCAGCCAATCCAAAGAGGTCTCGACCTTACTGCCAGCCTGCCAGTGTGCCAGGATAGCTCTGCCCAGCCCTAGGAGTCCAGCTCGCCCCTCCAGCCCAGCAGACCCCTCCTGGCTTCTCACACCTGCTGGCCCTTCCAGCCTGAGGATCTGCATGTGGAAGGGAGGTGCCAAATCAGACATCCTCCCCGCCCCGGCTCCTGTCCTCTGGGCCACAGCTCTGAGTCGTGGGCCAGGGCCTGGGGAAATGGAGGTTGAGCCAACGGTTGTCATTGAGCTCGGATCAGAACTGAGCCTGGCTGCCTTTTCTTCTCTCAGTGGCCTCGGGCCAGTCATGCAACCTCACCGTTTCTCAGCTTCCTTCTTTGTACCTCCCCACCCCCTTTGTGAGGAACTAGTGTATGGTCCAGGCTACAGACATGGAGGGAACGAACCTCTGCCAGACTCTGCCAAGCTCTTAGCAAAAATGGCCAGTGAGTCCAGGCCGGTTCTCACCCAGCCCCCAGATCTAGAACTAGATCTAGCCCCCAGATCTAGAACTAGATCTCCTGGGGATGCCGAACATGTTAAACAGCCCAAACTCCAGAGTTTTTCCAGATTATAGCCTCTCTCTTAATAGCTGCATGTGTTCGGAACTCACTGCCTTCCAGTTACTCTTCTAAGTGTTTTTACAAATTTTCTCACTTCTTGTAGGGACAAGAGTAGGTTCAGAGGGATTGGGCAACATATGTGCCATCACACAGCTAGAGATGGGGGAGTCGAAATTTGAAACCGGGTCTGTCTGAGGCTGGAGCTCAAACTCTGTTAAGCTGTGCTGTTCTGAAAGCTGCTGTTTAGCTTTTGAAGCCCAGATCTCTGAGGAAATCTTTCTTTTAGTGCCTGACACAGTATCTGACCAGTAGCGTGTGCTCGGGAAGGAAGGAAGAAGAAAGGAAGGAGGGAGGGAGGGACGGATGGAAGGAGGGAAGGCAGGCAGGCAGGTGGGCTAGCCTTGCCCTGAGCCTCTGGCCCAGACCCAGGCTGGAAGGACTCTCTTCTATAGCCCAGGGCAAAGCCCCAGGGCAATGAGGCAGTTGCTGGGTCACTGCTGTGCCCTCACTCCTGTTCTAAAAATACAAAGAGCCCGGCCTTTCAAGGCTACCAAACAGATATCCAGTTGCTCTCTGGGGTCAGGCTCAATCCTGCCACCTGGCACCTGCTCCCTCTGGGCCCCCTGCCCGAGAGCCGACCCCTGTCATCCCTGTGACTGTTTACTGCAAGACAAAGTCCAGTTTGCGAGGTAGGAGTTCCAGGGCAGCCAGGCCCAGCCCAGCACAGCCTCACACATGCTAAACTGTGGGGCACCAGGACAGTTTGGGTGGCTTTTCCCCTAAACCCAGTATTGCAAATACTTTTTTGCTGGGGTTCCATTCCTACAGCCATCGAATAAGGACAGTCAGTCTCTCTGGCTCCTCTGGAGTTTGAGCAGCAGCTCAGTTCCAGGATTTGGATACTGGCCTCGGAGGACACCAGGAATCAGGCTTCAGCACTGCCCCTCCATAGCTATGTGACCTGGGACCCGTTAGGCACCTACGAAAAATGGGAATCATGTCTGAGGCATGTGATTATAAAACAGTGCTAGTATTATCCCATTTTTAAAGAAATACATTTATATGCATAGGTAAATCTGAGAGGCTATGGGTTAAAATATTAACAATGTCCTCTCTAGACACTAGGATCTAAGGTATTCTTTTCCTTTTTTGCTTTCTCTGTATTTTCTTATTTTTCCTCAATGAACATAAATGTACAGTAAAAAAAAGGCCAATGAACAGTAAAAGAAAACATGTTAAAACAACAACCACATAATTGGTATTTAAGTGTTTGTCTGGACTTACTGGGCAGTTTGAGAATAATGTTTATGAAAGTGGCTTGTAAACTTTGAAGTGCTTTGCAAGTGTCCTGGGGTTCTCTTTCTTTCTTTTTTTCTTTCTTTTTTTGAAGATTGATTGATTGATTAATTGATTTATTCATGAGAGACAGAGAGAGGGAGAGACAGAGGCAGAGGGAGAAGCAAGCTCCTTGCAAGGAGCCCACTGTGGGAATCAGTCCTGGAATTCCAGGATCACACCCTGAGCTAAAGGCAGATGCTCAACCACTGAGCCAGCCAGGTGTCCTCCTGGGGTTCCGAATATAATCCCACCTGAGGGCACTTTCAGGCTGCAGGGATGGGGGGTTGGCGATAACTTTCTTCTACCTTCATGCTGGCAAACCCTATAACTGAGCAGTCCTGCTCTGGACCTAGTGGGTTCTGTCCTCATTTGTGGGAAGGGGAGACCACGATTGTGCATTCGACTCTTTGCCTGGGGCTTGGGCATGGCCCATGGGGTAACTACTGGCCTGCTCTGTGGATGAGTCAGCAGTATTGATTGAGCACCCACTGTGTGCAGTGCCCTGTACTCTGTACTAAGAAGATAGCTCTGTTTGCTCTCCAGTCAGCAAACACTTATTGAGCATCTATCTATTTGAGTCAAGTTAAAGCACAGAGGGCATAGTGTGGAGATGACTCATTCAGATGGGGGAGTTTGTAATAAATTATGGAAAGGGTTGGGTGCCATGTGAAATACAGACAAAGTGGGAAAGTAGGAGAACATCCATTGGGGAGGTCAGAGTAGTTTCTCATGGGCTTCAGCACCATCTCAGCTGGACCTTGAAGAATAAGTATCCTTCAGAATGTTCTTCCTCTGGTTCACAGAATCTGTCTTAGGAACCAGCACCCTAATGGGAGAGACTGGTAGATACATGCTAACTGGTTTCCGAATGGGTGTAATATAACCCACAGTAATTTTCAGGGCCCAGTACAGAATGGACATGTGGGGTCCGAGTTCAAAATTATTGAGAATTTCAGATGGTGACAGCAGAACACTAAGCCAAGTGGGCACGGTCTGTAGTGCTGGGTTCTTCTGAGCAGGTACTGTGAAGCAAGGCCAGCCTCCAAGTAAGTGTGGGAGAAGAGGATGAAAGGTTTCTTGTTGCCGTGAGGACCACAAGCCTTGGGAAACCAAGTGACCACTTTACTGTTTGCATTTTGTTTCAAAGTTGACCTCCAGAAGGTGAGGTAACCCAGCCTGATATAATTCTGTATTCACCTTTTCCCTTTGGTGGCCAGTGCAGTGTCCTGCCTCTTAAATAACGGTGCCAGAAAGGCTAGGGGCTGTTGGCTCCTTTCCCAAGGGCCAGGATTGGGAAGCAGCAAAGAACACAAATTCAGATGCCTCCAGTGGTAAAAGTGGTGGGACACGCTTCTCACTGGGAAGTGCCAGCCCCACCTAAAGGCATTCAACTTCAAACCACACACACAGCTGTCTGCCAACAGGACATCAGTTTCAGCCCTATGACTAACCCTCTCTTTTTCAAATGGGGAAACTGAGGACCAGAGCAGGCAAGGGACTTGTCCAAGGTCCCACAACTAGACAGTGCTAAAAGCAGAACACAGGTTTCCCTAACTCCCATCAAGTGCCCTTTCCCTAACGCCCGGGTGCCTTTAGGTGCCCTCCACATAGGACTAATACCACAATGGAGTGGAGTGGTCTCCAGACCTCTAGGACCTGCCCTCTTGAGAGAACTGCTATCACCCACTGGAGAACGCAGTTCACTGGGCTCTAGCAGTGTGGAGAGGAGTCAAGATCTGGCTAAAAGATGCTCACCTGCCCTACTACTATGCCTTTAGCTCCTATCATGGGCAGTTGGTAGAATTGCCGAGGATGGAGAGGTGCCTATACCAATGTCTGGAAAAAAAGCCAAAGGGACACAGTAGGTACCCGGGGGAACAAATTTTAATCCTGCTATGAACCACCTGTCCAGGAAAGAGGCTCAGACCTTCCTGTGGAATATCTTTGTCAGGGTTAAAGGGTTTTGGAGTCCTGAACTGTGTGGACAAAAAGACTAGGAGAAGCAGGAGTCAAGACTCGGGAAACCAGGGTGGGCTGTGAACAAGGAGGCTGGGATCCAGCTGGAAGCTGTCCCTTCTACAGGAAGCAGGTGCAGGAGCGCCAGGGAATGCAGACAGGTTGAGCCCACCACAGCTAAGCCCCTAGGTAGGAACAAATCCAGTTATTAATTAGCAGCACAAAGTGCCCTGAGGGTGTCAAATATTTACATTGTGCAGGACAGAATATTGACACATGTGTAACCTTATAGGATTTCCATAGCTGCCTGAGGACATAGGCTGAGGCCACACATTAAGGACGAGCAAAGTGAGCCCCAGAGGAGTGAAGCCACTTTCTGAAGGCTACCCGACTAGTCAAGTTCTAGAACTGGGACAGGAAGTCTTAGTCCACAGCTCTGTGATCTGGCTTCTGGCTATTCTCCATCCACCACCTCTTTCCAGTGCTCTGGGTTGTCTTCCCTGTCTCTGTGCCCTTGTAGTGGTAGCAAGAGAGTCTGGTGCCCTGGAGGTAGGTACATATTTGTAGAGTAGTGACTGAACATCCTATCCCCACTGTTTGGACTGTCCTTTCTTCCCCTCTTTGCTAGCCACCCAATAAGCTCTTCCTTCCCTCAAAGATGTTATTTCTAAGGCCTTTGATGGCACCTTCCATCTGATGACCGTTCTGTTCTCTCATTGGACTGTGAACTCTTCTGGGTGGGGATCTTGGCATAGAGCTGGCACTTATGACAAGTAGAAGTTGTTTAGTTTATGAAACGGTGGGGTTATGACCTGCAGGCCCAGTCTTTATTTTTATTTATTTATTTTTTTAAAGATTTTTATTTATTTATTCATGAGAGACAGAGAGAGAGAGAGAGGCAGAGACACAGGCAGAGGGAGAAGCAGGCTCCATGCAGGGAGCCTGACATGGGACTCGATCCCGGGACTCCAGGTTCACATCCTGGGCTGAAGGCAGACGTTAAACCGCTGAGCCACACAGGGATCCCCCAGGCCCAGTCTTTAGACACAAAACTGCAAGCTCACGCAGCCCGTTCCCCAAACCAAGACACCATAAAGACAACCTGACTGGGTCATTGTACACACTCCAAATGCAGTAGCTCTCCCCTTTATAAAACTCCTGAGAAGTGATGTCACCAAGATGGCAATAGAGATTTTTCCTGATTTCACTCCCCCTCACAAGAACAGCTAACAACTATTCAAGAACAAGACACCACTGAGAAGGTTCTAGAACATGGAGTAAGGCTGAAGCACCCCCCAACCCCTGCACCACAGAGACTCAGACAGACTCTATTGGAAGGTTGGATGTTAGGTGAACCAATTGTGGTGATCATCTCCCAATAGATGAAAATGAAGCCATAGTACCATATGCCTTAAACTTTCACAGTGATGTATGTCAAGTATTTCTCAATAAAACTGGGTGAGGGAGAAGAAAAAACAGGACTTAGACATGAAGAGAGAAGACAGCCACGCTAAGACAGAGGCAGAGATTGGATTTATGCCACCACAAACCAGGAATGCCAAGGAAAGCTACCATCCACTGGCTCAAGAATTAAGGATGGTTTCTTCCCTAGAGCCTTTGGGTGGGAGAAAGCTCTACTGACACCTTGATTTTGGACTTTTAGCCTCTAGAACTGTAAGAGAATACATTTTTCTTATTTTAGGCAAAATTAAATTAAATTACCTACTGAAAAAGAATCCTGGTATGCGAACAGCCAAATTAATTTATAAGACAGCAACATGGGGGAGGAGGAGGGGGGAGGGGATTCATACTGTAAATGGATTCCTGCAGACTTCTTTCAATAGCATCCTTGGTGAATATTTTTCTTTCTTTATTTTTAAAACGATTTTATTTATTTATTTATTTACTTACTTACTTACTTACTTTCTTTAGAGAGAGAGTGTGTGGGAAGAGGGGCATAGGGAGAGGGGGAGGGACAAGCAGACTCCCCACTGAGCATGAGCCCTAAGTGGGGCTCCATCTACCAACCCTGAGATCAGGACCTGAGCTGAAATCGAGTCCACTGCTTAACCCCCTGAACCACCCAGGTGTCCTGAATATTTTTCTAATCTTATTTTTTTTAATGTTTTATTTATTTATTTGACAGAAAACTACAGGCAGAGGGAGCTACAAGCAGAGAGAGGGAGAAATAGGCTCCTCGCTGAGCAAGGAGCTGATGTAGGGCTCCATCCCAGGACCACAGGATCACCACCCAGCGGAAGGCAGAGGTTTAATGGCCTGAGCCACTCAGGCACCCCTATTTTTCTAATCTTAGACTGAGAAAAGCCTTCATAAGTGTAACAGGAAATCGAGAAACTATTAAAGATCAATAGATTTGACTCCATAAAATTAAAACTATGTGAATGCATAATAATAATAGTAATAGCACATACCCCTAAAGTACTTATTTCATTCAAGCACTACACCAAGCACTTTATATGCCTGCACCCATTTCATTCTTACAGCAATCTCATGAGGGAAGTGCTGCTCCGATTCCTCAGATTATAGATGGGAGGGCCACAGGTTGATTAACGAAACTGCGGTCATCTGGCTAGTTTGTTAGAGAGCAATCAAAGCCCAAGTTGGTCTTCAGACCCTGTGCGCTAGCCACTCCCTGCACTGCCACCATAAATGTCAGAAGACAAAGACAAATTAGAAAAAAGATTGCAACACCTGGGACAAAGGACTGATTTCTCGGATATACACAGAGGTCTTTAAAGTGAACTCAACAGAAAAATAGAGAATGCCAACCAGCAGGCCACAGAAGAAGCAAATGGCTGAAGTGTGGGCCCACACGTAAGTGCATGCGTGTCCCCTACTATACTGGTGACCAAGATTTAACTGATTGATAGTATTCAACTTTGGAGATAATGTGGATAAACAAGCATTTTCATACACTTGGTGGGAATGTAAATGTAATTTACTACCAAATGTACCCAAATCACTGCAATCTTTTCTGAAGGATAATTTGGCAATTATCTATTAAAATTTAAAATATTCTCATCCATTTACCTACTAGGTGCACTTTCTAGGAGTTTCTCTCACAGAAAATGTTCCCAGAGTGCATTTCATCCATACGATGAAATACTATGTATGTCTTTAAAAAGAATGAATTAGATCCTTATACATAAATATGGCAAGATATAGAAAATGTATTTAGTGGAGGAAAAAGGCATTTTGAATATGATTATGACCCTATATTGATACAAATTAAACAAAAAAATTCAGAGTATCTGTTTTAGATTAATACATATTTGCATTAGCACAGGAAAAATATGGAAGGAATTTGTATCATGATAAGGACTTTACATTTCTGAGTTATATATTTTTCCAATTTGATTTTTTGAAGTAATCTCTGGGGCATCTGGGTGGCTCAGTGGTTGAGTGTCTGCCTTTCGCTCCGGTCATGATCCCAGGGTTCTGGGATCAAGTCTGACATCAAGCTCCCTGCTCAACGGCGAGCCCGCTTCTCCCTCTGCCTGTGTCTCTGCCTCTCTCTGTGTGTCTCTCATGAATAAATAAATAAAATCTTAAATAAATAAATAAATAAATAGATAAATAAATAAAGTGATCTCTACACCCAGGGTGGAGCTCGAACTCACAGCCCCAAGATCAAGAGTTGGATGTTCTACCAGCTGAGCCAGCCAGGTGCCCCTCAGTTTGAGTTTTTGACAACCAAAAAAGGTCATTCTTTCATAATCAGGAAAGACATAATGAAAGATAAAATTAAATGTAGATAAAGTATTTAGAGATATAAAGATAACATTAATTAAAGGGTGACATGCATGTTTCTGGTAGGGTAGCAACCCCTGCTCATTCAGTTTGGAATCTTGCCCCAGTAGGATTCACTATGAGGACAGCTTTCCAGGAATCTGGCTCCTGTGTAAGTGAGAGCACCACTGGAAACCTCCTGCACGGGTCTATTTGCCTAGTGCCCATTACAACAGCCCCCCCACCACCACAGCAGGGTGTTTGGTTGCCTGTCAGGGGCAAGAGTCCTCCCTGTTTGATGCTCACCACTGAGCATAACCCTGGACAATACCTGTTCTGACAGGTGGAGACTAATACCTTATGATCAAGATCACAACAAAGGGGTGAGAAAAAATGGTGATCATGAGTGATGCCTCTTTTCAAAATGATGTGATGGCCTCCAGGGCCAGTCTTGAGCGCCCCTCACCTTCCCAAGGTTTTTGCGAACCAACAGTGAAGGCGGTGTTCGGTGCTGCAGGCCTCTTCTGCTCTGCTCATTGTGCTCTCTGTTCCTTAAACCGAAAAGCCAGGCTGTAGCCACACACATATCCAGTTTGCATTCTTGATGAACTTTTCATTGATCTATTTGGATACAGACGTGGACTTTGCAGTCAGGATGGGGTCAGATCTCGCTTTCTTACATGAGAGCCAGGTGACCTTGGACAAGCTAAGTTCTCTGAGCTTTGGCTTCCTCAAGCACAAAATGGGAACAAATGACAGTCCCTAACCTCACCATGTCCCTGGGAGGATGAAAAAATATAATACATGTGAAATAGCACAGTGCCTGTGAATAATACAAGGGGATACTTTCACTCCTAGAGGTATTTAGAGCTGAGTTTTTAATGCTTCTGCCTCACCCATTTCCAGAAACCCTATTTTGTGATTTTGTTAGTTTTTCTAATTTATTTTGATTGTTCCTTCTTCATTCTTTCAATCTTTTACTTTATCTCTTTAAGCATATTAATAATTCTAAGTCTTCAGAATTCAGTGTATATTTTACTTAAAACACATCTCGATTCATGTAATAAATTTTTATTTATTTTTTATTTCTTTTAAAGACTTTATTCATCAGAGAGAGAGAGACAGAGACAGAGACACAGGCAGAGGGAGAAGCAGGCCCCATGCAGGGAGCCCGACGTGGGACTCGATTCCGGGTCTCCAGGATCACACCCTGGGCTGAAGGCGCGCTAAACCGCTGAGCGACCTGGGCTGCCCTGTAATAAATTTTTAAAGGTTGAAGAGAAATGCAGTCTTCCCAATGCAATAAAGTTGTGCTTGAAGGAGAGCTATTTTGCCTGCTTCAGTATTTAAAAATTATTTTTTAAGATTTTATTATCTATTTGATAGAGCACAAGCAAGATGAGCTGACAGCAGAAGGAAAGGGAGAAGCAGGCTCCCTGCTTGGGAGGGAGCCTAATGTGGGGCTCGATCCTAGGACCACGGGATCATGACCCATCATGACCTGAGCCAAAGGGAGCCACTTGAGCGACTGAGCTACCCAGGTGCCCCAATATTTAAATTTTAAATTAATTAAAATTACATAAAATTGAAACAATCCAAATGTCCATCAACTGGTAAATGGAGAAATACAATGTGATATATTCATATAATGGAACATTATTCAGCAATAAAAAGAAATAAAGTATGGATACATATTATAGCATGAAGGAACCTCAAAAGCACTATTTAAGTGAAAGAAACCAGATACAAAAGACTGTAAATTTTAAGACTCTATATGAAATGTTCGGAATAAAGCAGATTGCCTAACACAGGGCACAAATGGAAATTGATCGCAACTGGGCATGAGGAAATTTTTGAGGGTGATGAAAATGTCAGATAAAATTTTAAAATTCAGTTCCTCAGTTACATTAGCCACATTTTGAGTTGCTCAATAGTCAAGTGTGGCTAGTGGTTACTGTATTGGACAGGGGAGTTCTAAATTTTATAATTCACAAGCCTAATGATTACATATTGGGCTGTGTACCTTAAGAAATTCTTACCTTTATTTTTTTTTCAACCAAATAGCAATAAAACTCAAATTAAAGCTTAAATGACCACATAAAATAAAACTGATTATTAAAGCATAAGTGTCTAAAAACTTGAAAGTTTAGGGGTGCCTGGGTAGCTCAGATGGCTAAGCACCCAACTCTTCACTTCTGCTCAGGTCATGATCCCAGGGTGGTTCTCACAACAGAGTCTGCTTATCCCTCTGGCTTGGCTCCTCCCCTTGTTCTTGCTTGTTCTCTCCCTCTAAAAGAAATGAATAAGTAAAATCTAAGATATAAAAAAACCCTGAAAGTTTAAAAATATGCTTTTGGTACACTTTCATATCCCAAAGAATAATCTAAAATTCAAGTATACAATAGTCAAGACTGAATAGTACTTGTATAGGGTAGACATACAGATCAATAAAAAAGAATTGAGAATTCAGAAATAAATGTTCATATTTATGATCAATTGATTTTTAATAAGGATGCCAAGACAATTCAATGGGAATAAATAATCATTTTAACAAATGACACAAGGACAACTAGAAATTTATATGTAAAAGGATGAAGTTGAACCCTGATCTCACACCATATACAAAAATTAATTCAATATGGATCATAGAGGGGCACCTGGCTAACTCAGTTGGTAGAACATGTGACTCTTGATCCTGGGGTCAAGAACTTGAGCCCCACATTGGGTGTAGAGATTAAAATACTCAAAATAAGTCATAGACCCATAAATTAACCTAAATTACTCAGAAGGAAGCACAGGAGTAAATCTTTTTTGTTTCTGTTTCTGTTTTTTTAAAGATTTTATTTATTTATTGAGACACACACAGAAAGGCAGAGACACAGGCAGAGGGAGAAGCGAGGATGCAGGACTTGATCCTCAGACCAGGATCATTCCCTGAGCCGA